>NW_027507791.1:155132668-155755168 GCF_037356315.1 Lithobates pipiens | reverse complement strand
AGGAAATATCGTTTAGGTCTTTACTTTTTTTTTAAGCACCTGAAGACCGCCCACCACATATATACTGTGGCAGGGTGGCTCTATTACACGAAACAACATACCTGTACGTCATTTCGTGCAATAGATACTGTGAGCGGGAGCCAATCATCATGGTCTCGCAGACACAATGTCCACTGGCCACTCGCGATTGCTCCACAGAGAGGCAGAATGGGGATCTGCCTATGTAAACAAGGCAGAGCCTGGCTATGAGGGCGGGAATTGTGTGTCTGCTGGAGACTCATTTTGCTTCAGACACAACACCTAGCCTTAGCCCTAGAGTGTACAATACCCAATTCCATGCTACATATTCTGCTTATGCTAGGAGTGTGAGTATCCTAATACGCCAAGATATGCAATTTTCTTGTTCACAACAGGTCATTGACCCAGGAGGAAGGTATATATTCTTACTTTGTACAGTGTATAATATGAGGTGCATCATAGCTGGTATTTATATACCACCCCCTTACTCATCTGAAGCCCTTAGGTGCCTGGCCAAGTTTATGACAGGGTTCCCAAATGTGCCTTTGGTGGCGGTGGGTGTTTTTAATAATTATTTGAACCATAACTTGAATAAAGTGCCTGTGCCCACGGCCATTCCTAACCGCTCGGGGGGTCGTACCCCCTTTGTGGATTTGCTCCTGGAACTTAGCTTGACTGACGTGTGGAGAAAAAAACACACTCAGTCTAGACTGTAGTCATGCTGCTCTGCAACAAATGGGAGCTTATCCAGGATTGACCTAGGTCTGGGTAATGCCGCCTTGCTCCCATTGGTTGCGAACTCTGGATTTGGGGACAGACATGTGTCTGATCAATCCTCCTTTTGGGTTGAGATTTTCCTTCCCACTAACATCAAACCCAGATGCTGGAAACTTAACCCCTTCTGGTTAGCAGTGTTCCCATCACCTGACCTAATTAGGGATAGTCTCAAGCTTTTCCTACAGAACAACACAGACTCGGCCCGGCTAGGTGTTGTATGGGATACCGCAAAGGCATATTTGAGAGGTCAATTTAAAACAACAATTAATAGTATAAAAACTAACACCAAAGCTTGGGAAAGGGAGGTGTGCAGAGTACTTAGGGAATCTGAGGATACCTGCCCACTGAAACAAACCATTCTGGTAGCTTTTTCAGACCAAGAAGGAGGAAATATGATCAGATCTTTAAAAAAACTCTGTGCAAAATACACTGTGCAAAGTATAATTGATATCTGCTTTATCCCTTGACAACCTAAGGTATAGTCATTGTGACAGACCCAACCAGGACAGGGGCTTTTGGAGGGGACTGCCTTTTGCCTACTGACTATGGGCCCTGGCATTTGAGGAGGATTATATTCTTGGCAGGTGTGTGCCTGGGGGACCCTAAGAGTGGTCTTGCTTCAGATTCGGGATTGTCTCCCCAAAATACGCAGTGTTGGGTACCTGGGGGTGAGCCTGATTTGACGGAAGAAGACCTCTCTTACAGCTCTGGTTCAGGGACCACTGGAATGGAGACAGTGGCCCCGTGAGCGCAGCGGGGTAGGAGTGTCTGAGCTGGAAGCAGCAGCTGGATCCTCGGGAAACTGGAACTGCAGAGTAGATGATGGATCAGCAGTCAGTGGTCAGCAGACACAGGAGCAGCAGTGGCAGGACCAGGATGCAGTACACTTGAAATGAGCAGAGGAATGGTCAGACAGGTAAGGAAATCGGGTATGTCCAGCAGGCAGAAGCGAGGTACAGGCAACCAGAGGTTCAGTAACAGAAGTTCAATTCAAGCAAGGTCAGGCAGGCCGGAGTCAGGACAGGAGAGATCAGCAAGGTCAAATGAAAGCCGGGTCAGAGAATACGATCAGCAGGCAGATTACAGGGGAGTGCAGCTGCCCTCCTTAAGTAGGGCCACTGGCGCCAAACAGCGCTAACGTGCATACATGCGTGCGCCTGGGATGCGCACTGGCGCACACACACGCCCCAATGCCTGGCTTGCCCAGCGGCGCAGACTCTGAAAATCTAGGCCCGTGAAACATATCTGAGTTCTTTGTGCCCAAACCAGCAATGATTGCTTTAGACTGTGAGAGTCAGAGTAGATGTTGATCTAATCAGCTGAAACCAACCTGATACTGTGGTCTCCTGCTATAGTCTGCTTATTAAGGCGTTATGTGTTTATTGTTAAAAAGGAAGTAAACCCTGATGGGTTTTACTTCCTCTTTATTTCCCTGCAAAAGGCAAAGTATAATGAATGCTCCGACATCGTGGCTTCAACCATAACCCACCTCATAAACCGATCATTCCACAAAGGGATTGTTCCCAGCATCCTCAAACAAGGCATTGTCAAACCTCTACTTAAGAAACCAAACCTGGACCCTCAGGATCCAAACAACCGTAGGTCAATTACAAGCCTCAACACCATTTCTAAGATCATGGAGAAAGCTGTAGTACATCAGCTACAACTTCACCTGGATACTCACAAACTCCTGGACACGCTGCAATCAGGCTTCCGCCCGGCTCATGGAACAGAAACAGCTCTCCTCAAGATTTGGGATGACGCCCTCGAAGCAGCAGATGACGGAGAGCCGTGTCTCCTCGTACTGCTAGACCTAAGTGCAGCGTTTGATACAGTAGATCACAATACTCTACTCGTCCGACTCACAGAAGTAGTCAGAGTCCAAGACATAGATCTCCAATGGTTCGCGTCCTTCCTAGGAAATCGGTCACAGACCGTGAAACTAGGAAAATTCCTCTCCGAAACTCGGGCAGTCACCTGCGGACTCAAGGCTCACCTTTATCACCCGTTCTCTTCAACATTTACATTCGCCCACTCCTCCAAATCATCAGATGCTCAGATCTCTGCTTCCACTCTTACGCTGACGACACGCAACTTTATTTCCGGATCAATGGAAAAAAAGATCACCAACAACAACTTGAAAACTGCCTCAAATCAATAGAGGACTGGATGACCACTAACTCCCTCCAGCTGAACGAATCAAAGACAGAGCTTCTTATCTTACACCCAAATCATAAGCCCGCAACCAAAACCTCCTGGTCTCCACCAACCGTCTTTGGGCAGACTATCTCCCCAAAGACCAAAGCAAAGAGTCTCGGGGTTATTTTAGACGCACAAATGTCAATGGATGCGCAAATAGGATCTGTAGTTAGTGGATCTCACCATCTGCTACGCATGCTTCATAGACTCATCCCTTTTATCCCAAAGAATGACAAAGCAGTGGTAGTTGGAACAATCATTAATTCACGACTGGACTTTGCAAACTCGCTTTACATAGGATTACCACAATATCAACTTGCGCGATTACAACTGATCCAAAACACGGCAGCAAGGCTGATAACAGGAAAAAAACCATGGGAATCCATCTCTCCTTCGCTGTGGAGCTTACATTGGCTAACCGTAAAAAATCGGATCACGTTCAAGACCCTTTGCCTCACCCACAAATGCGTGCATAGAGAAGCTCCGCAATACCTAATAGAGAAAATAAATCATTACACACCAAACTGCAGTCTTCGATCAGCCAACAAAAACCTCCTCCTCGTGCCCAAAGCCCGGTATAAATCCAAGGGGGATCGGAGATTCGCTGTCCAAGGGCCTCGGCTATGGAATGCTCTACCAATCAGCATCCGCCTGGAAGAAAATCACCTGGCTTTTAGGAAAAAACTCAAGACCTTCCTCTTTTAGCAGATGATCAAAGCTCGCCACAGCGCCTAGAGGCGATTCAGTTCGCATTGTGCGCTATACAAGTATTTCATTCATTCATTCATTCATAATGGATTACTATGCATCGCATAGTAGCGCATTATGTATCACTTACCTAAAAACAAAGCCAACAATGTCACCGCTGTCCCCATTAGCAGGGAGTGTCCATCTTCACCCCTCTTCCTTCTGGGGCTGCGAACTCCGGCTCTGTGTCACTCCAGTGCATGCATGTGGGAGCCGCCAGTCCCGGCATGACCCCTTTATAAATGGCAAGATCTGCCCTTTCTAAAGTGTGCATACACCGTAGACATTGGTGAATGGCTTTATTGTAAATATCCTCTAAACCGTGGAGGTTTAGGAGATATTTACAGCACCTATCTCTTGGAGATGGAATTAATATTGAGTCCACTTTACCTTGTTATCGAACCATTGTGGGATGTTATAGATATATGCTTATAACAATTTGTAATCTACTTTATGTATTCAGGGTTATAGGCGCTGGAATGCCTGGGTGGCTAGTTGTTAGTTAGATCAATGTCCTCTATTAGTTGCTAGATGTGGATTAGCATACTGTTTATGTTAGCTGTTCCTTAGATGTGCTGTTTACAGTTTTGTATTGTTAGAGTAATGTGATCAAACACTTATCTGATCTTGCATGGTATAGATCTAGTATCTTGGGTGCAATATTCTGCTATAATACCTGGTTCCTGTTTCTAGACTGGAGGAAGCTATATCTTGACAGAGGCACCCAAGCTGGTTGCTGGATGGTTCTGTCACAGTCATCAATACTAATAACAATATGTTCACACTCTGATGAACATCAGTGCACAAAAAACACTATTATATCCCTTAGCAACCATAAATAATTGCTGTTAAGTATGTTTATGCAGTATACACAAATAGGTAAATCACTGTGCTAATGATCACCAATGCCAAGGCCCCTTTCTTGACATAATTCACCAAATAATTTTGAACTTATCATATACAAAGGTCATCAGTGGTTAATATAGGAGGTGTCACTGTGATGGACCTTCCCAATGATCTTTTCAAATATCCACTCATCGTCAAAGGAAAAAAATCTCAGTGTATAGGATTGGTAACAGCAGAAATGTGTAATCAATGTTAGCATTGATGCTTTGACCAATCAGAATCGCTCTGATTTATCCTGGAAGCCCTACAGAAATAGAGGGAAGAACGGCAGGGTTTTCAAATGGACACTAATAAGCTCATCTTCCATGGAGGTAAAAAGAGCGGGGACTTGGGGGGGGGGGGGACTTTATATTTAAATTTATTCAGTAGACCATCAGCAATTTTCAAAATCAATAAACATTTTGAGTATAAGAGGTTTGGTTTAAAGCCCTGAATGCTGCATTTTAGCAGTCATTAAAAAAATAAAGTACAAGTAAAGGATTCTGCATGGCAGCCTAAATAAGTACCACATCTAGTACACATCAAAGTAAACAAAAAAAGTTAACAGATAATAACTCTTGTTTTCCCCAGTCATCTTCCAGATTGGCTTACAGTGTGGACAACATGAACTACCTGATTAGGGTGGGACCACAGCTAGAAGCACCTTCTTCCGCACAGCTTGTTCCTGTTTACAGAACAGGCCCTGGATACTGGTTTGCAGATCTGGGGAGGAAAAGGCATGGGTCTAGAGAAATACTTACAAAAACTAGGCATATTAGCGACATGCAAGGACAATCAGATACAATGATAACTCACATTCTACATAAACTTAATTCAAGAGATACCTGTGGACATCTCGATAATAGGCCCTTGTATTTATCTAGGAGATTTTTGTCCCAATGCCATACATACCCAAAAGGCATATGCTCATACCTTTGACTCTTTTCCCCTCTGAAAGCTGGTACGGCAATTATGAGTCTTTGGAAAGTAACTGGTTAAAAATGAACCTGACAATTTTATGAATGACAGGTACTCTGCCCAATGGTGTGTGTTAAGCTATGTAAATCATCACTACTTCAGGAGACTGAGCTTGTAGCAGTAACAGAACATTTATATTGGCTTGCTATACCTGTTCTGTTAGGATGGCTGTGTAAAAGAGATGTACTGATGTTTTTAACACATACAGAGTACTGAACTTAAACATACGCAGTCAGGTATAATGGTCAGAGTTACAGACATCCCAACCTGCAAAAACTAATTTCAGGGAGGTGGCAAACTCATTTAGGGATGTGGGTGTGGCTTAAACCGTGCTACATATTGGGCGTGGCTTAAATGAGGTGTGGTTTAATAGAGTCAGAGTAAGTAGCATGTGGAGGGTGGTGTCAGTAGGGCAGTGGACGGTGCCAGTAGTTCTTTATTTTTATTATTATCTTTTTACAATTGTATTTTTAAAATGATTTTACAATTTACTTTTTCATTTTTTGTTTTCTACAATGATTTGAGGTGGGGTAGTGGACAGTGTTAGTAGAGCAGTGTGTCAGTAGTTTTTTGTTTTTATTATTTTCTCTATGTTTTTACAATTTTGTTTATTTTTTTCTTCAAATCTTTTATTTTTTAAATATTTTTTTCACAGTGCTTCTGGGGGACAGTGACAGCAGGGCAGTGAACGGTGTGAGTAGGGCAGTGGAAGATGTCAGAGCAGTGGACGATGTCAGTGGAGCAGTGGATGGTGTCAGTAGAGCAGTGGGCGGTGTCAGCAGAGCAGTGGACGGTGTCAGCAGAGCAGTGGACGGTGTCAGCAGGGCAGTGTCAGCAGGGCAGTGATTGGTGTGAGTAGGGCAGTAGACGATTTCAGTAGAGGAGGAGGACAGAGAGCCGGAAGAAGGACACCGAGGGTGGCTGGAGGAGGAGGACAGAGACCCGGGGGAAGGACATTGAGGGAGGCTGGAGGAGGAGGACAGAGAGCCAGGTGAAGGACAGGAAGGGAGCCATAGAAGAACAGGGGGTAGAAGGACACAGAGGGGAGCTGTAGAAGGAGAATACACAGAACAGTCGGGGATGATCGGTGCAGCAGGCGGGATAGCGGCGATAGCTTTTTAGCCAACAGCCACGGGAGGGAGAGAAGGAGAAGTGGCTGTCAGCTATACAGGGAGATCGGTTTTTACAGCTGTCCCTCCTGCTGCACCGATCATCCCCCACCGTGAACCAGGGAATCATCCAGTATCAGCTCCGCAGCTGGGATATTGGGCAGAACTTGCAGTTGTCTGGGAGGCTCCCCTCAAGTGCGGGAGGCTCCCACACCTCGCCAATTAGTGCTGCAAGGTACGTATCACATAAAGGAGCTGCCTACATCTGCAGCAAATTGGCCCGTTACACCACCAGTCATGCAAGTTTATACTACTTTATACTACTTCTACTCTGTCTATCTCCATTAGTAGATGACTTGAACCAAGTCCTCTAATCTCCTCTAATCCAGATTCAGGCATGGGGAGAGCATATGGTAATGCAGGGCTCAAAATTTAAATTCCTGAGCTACTAGCCAGGCCTTAAGAATTACTCACCACCAGTTGCCCCACCAAACCCCAACCCCTACCCTGCCCCTAATTCCGTCCCTAAATACACCCTCTTAAATTATCTCATAAAATTACACTATTAAATGTTTTATGCAGAATTAAGTTACAAAAATAAACAGCAACAACTTTAACAATATTAACATAAGGCATTGATCTGACTGTGATAAAATAAGGATAAAATATGATTGGATACTAGGGATGAGCTCGATGTTCGACTCGAACATCGGCCGTTCGTCTGTTCAGCGAATTCAGAACTTTGTGGACCATTCGCACCAAATTCATGGGGCACGAACGGCCCACAATGCACTACGCCATCGCAGTGCATTGCTGGCTCATGATTGGAAAGCATGCACTGTGACCCCGCATGCTTGACCAATCACAGCGCCGGCAGCGAGGAGAGCCATAATTGGCCACAGGCAGGATGCCTGTGGCCAATTATAGCTCAGGGGGTTTAGTACACACCCCACACTATATAAGGCCGCCAGTGCAGCGGCCTTGTGCAGTGTGTTCCGGCGTGCAGGGAAAGAGCAAGATAGGCAGGGACAGTATTCTTTTCTCAGGCATCTGCAGGAGTTAAAGTGGGTGTTGTGTGCCTACAGCACAGTATACATCTGTATC
Source organism: Lithobates pipiens (assembly GCF_037356315.1). Taxonomy (NCBI): domain Eukaryota; kingdom Metazoa; phylum Chordata; class Amphibia; order Anura; family Ranidae; genus Lithobates; species Lithobates pipiens. The sequence goes on along the minus strand of NW_027507791.1, from coordinate 155,747,351 downwards.
TACCCTTTTTTGCTGGTGTTCTCTAATACAGGCACCTGCAGGAGTTAGTGGGTGTTGTGTGCCTCCAGCACAGCACAGTATACACCTGTATCTACCCTTTATTGCTGGTGTTCTCTAATACAGGCATCTGCAGGAGTTAAAGTGGGTGTTGTGTGCCAGTATACACCTGAAGATACCCCTTATTGCTGGTGTTGTCTGTTGCATATCTTGCATATTAGCCTTTAAAGTTAGCACTTTTGATTTTAAAAGTTCGAGTCCCATAGACTTTAATAGGGTTCTAAAGTTCATACAAATTTTTCAAGGGTTCTCGTGCAAACCGAACCGGGGGGTGTTCAACTCATCCCTATTGGCTACAATAGGCACTGTACACATCATCACTGCCATGTTTAGTAAATACATGCAGACCACAGACTTGAGAGGTATGCTACGCTATATGACTGGGTGGGAGTGACACCTTCTTTTTAGGTTCACACCGAACCCATATCTAAGGCTCCACTCACAACTGCGCATTTTGTAAACGCATGCAAAATTGTGTATTTCTGCATGCATTTATAAAACTACATCACATTTGCTGTGCCATTTATTGTTACTAGCATCCCAAATACCACAAGCTGACATGCTTTTTTCTGCGTGCAAAAATGTGCAAACACTTGTAAAATGAGTGGTGTAAAAAAATAAATAAAAAAAAAAACACCCATAACTGAATGTGACAAAAGCTCAAGCAGTTCTCACTTCTTCTTCTAGGCCTGGCTGTCCCCTGGAGCCCGTCCTCCCGCTGCCAGACTCTTCCTCCTCCTTGCTGTCCTAGGATCCGCGTCTCATCTGCCACCTCCTGTCTGCCATGTTGTTGAGAAGAGAATCCACGGGGCTGCATTGGAAACTACACTTTCCAATGTGCAGTGTGGCACATGTATAGATAGTTACATAGTTACATAGTAGATGAGGTTGAAAAAAGTCACAAGTCCATCAAGTCCAACCTATGTGTGTGATTATATGTCAGTATTACATTGTATATCCTTGTATGTTGTGGTCGTTCAGGTGCTTATCCAATGGTTTTTTGAAACTATCGATGCTCCCCGCTGAGACCACCGCCTGTGAAAGGGAATTCCACATCCTTGCTACTCTTATGCCCCATACACACACTCCGGCTTTCTGACAATAAAACAGTGTTGGCTTCAACTTGTCTTGCATACACACGTTCACACAAATATTGGCCAACAATTACGAACGTAGTGACGTACAAGACATACGTGACATCTCCATTACGAATGCTAGATTTACAAGACCGGCTCGTACTTGATTTCGAACATGCGTGGACTTTTGTGCGATGGACTTGTGTACACATGATCGGAAAGTCAGACAACAAAAATTTGCTAGTGGAAAATTTGAGAACCTGCTAGCCAACATTTGTTGAAGGAAAGTCCACCAACAAATGAGCATACACATAGTCGGACTTTCCGCCAACAAGCTCACATCCCACATTTGTTGTTGGAAAATTCAATCGTTTGTACGTGGCATTACAGTAAAGAACCCTCTATGCAGTTTAAGGTTAAACTTCTTTTCTTCTAATTTTAATGAGTGGCTACATGCCTTGTTAAACTCCCTTCCGTGAAAAAAATTGTTATTCCTATTGTGGGGGTCACTAGTATGGTATTAATAAATTGAAATCATATCCCTTCTCAAGCGTCTCTTCTCCAGAGAGAATAAGTTCAGTGCTAGCAACCTTTCCTCATAACTAATATCCTCCAGACCCTTTATTAGCTTAGTTGCCCTTCTTTGTACTCGCTCCATTTCCAGTACATCCTTCATGAAGACTGGTACCCAGAACTGGGCAGCATACTCTAGGTGCCACCGGACCAGAGTCTTGTAGAGCGGGAGAATTATCGTTTTATCTCTGGAGTTGATCCCCTTTTTAATGCGTGCCAACATTCTATTTGCTTTGTTAGCAGCAGCTTGGCATTGCATGCCATTGCTGAGCCTATCATCTACTAGGACCCCAGGTCCTTTTCTATACTAGATTCCCCTAGAGGTTATCCCCCCCAGTGTATAGATTGCATTCATATTTTTGCCACCCAAATGCATTATTTTACATTTTTCTACATTGAACCTAATCTGCCATGTAGTTGCCCACCCCAATAATTTGTTCAGATCTTTTTGCAAGGTTTCCATATCCTGCGGAAAAGTTATTGCCCTACTTAGCTCGTCCCCAAATACAGGTGGTTTAACTGTCCATCCTCCAGGTTGTTTATTAACAAAATAAATAGGATTGGTTCCAGCACAGAACCCTGGGGGACCCCACTAATCACCCCTGTCCATTCCGAGTACTCCCCATTTATCACCACCCTCTGAACTCGCCCTTGTAGCCAGTTTTCAATTCATGTACTCACCCTATGGTCCATGCCAACGGACCTTATTTTGTACAGTAAACGTTATTGGGAATTGTGTCAAATGCTTTTGCAAAATCCAGATACACAATGTCTACGGGCCTTCCTTTATCTAGATGGTAACTCGCCTCCTCATAGAAGGTTAATAGATTGGTTTGGCAAGAACGATTCTTTATGAGTCCATGCTGATTACTGCTAATGATACCGTTCTTGTTACTAAAATCTTGTATATAGTCCCTTATCATCCCCTCCAAGAGCATGCATACTATTGATGTTAGGCTAACTGGTCTGTAATTCCCAGGGATGTATTTTGGGCCCTTTTTAAATATTGGTGCTACAGTGGCTTTTCTCCAATCAGCTGGTACCATTCCAGTCAATAGACTGTCAGTAAAAATTAGGAACAATGGTCTGGCAATTACTTGACTGAGTTCCCTAAGTACCCTTGGATACAAGCCATCTTGTCCTGGTGATTTATTAATGTTAAGTTTCCCAAGTCTAATTTTAATTCTGTCCTCTGTTAACCATGGAGGTGTTTCCAGTGATGTGTCATAAGGATAAACACTGCCGTTTTGGTTACGAGCCCCCCGATTCCCTCGGGATGACTGAGGAGAAGAACAAATTAAATACCTTCGCGATCTCTCCATCCTTTGTAACCAGATGTCCTTCCTCATTCGTTATGGAGCCAATATGGTCTGTCCTCCCTTTTTTACTGTTTACATACTTAAAGAATTTCTTGGGATTTTTTTTGCTCTCCTCCGCTATGTGACTTTTGTGTTCTATCTTAGCCACCCTAATTGCACCCTTACATTTCTTGTTGCATTCTTTATAAAGTCTAAATGCTGATGATGACCCCTCAACCTTGTATTTTTTGAAGGCCTTCTCCTTTGCTTTTATATGCATTTTTACCTTGGAGTTAAGCCATCCAAGACTTTTGTTCGCTCTTTTAAATGTATTACCCAATGGGATGCATTGGCTAATGCTCTTATTTAATATGCTCTTAAAGCAAACCCATCTCTCCTCTGTGTTCTTTGTTCCTAATATTTTTCAAATTTTTCATCCTAATTCATGCCTGTTAACAAGGTTTGTCGTTTTGGGAAGTTGGCACTTTTGAAATTCTTTGTATTCCCCTTATGTTTCCTATTTGTGTGATTTATACTGAAGCCAATTGACCTGTGATCGCTGTTACCTAAATTGCCCCGTATTTCCACATCCGTGATCAGGTCTGTATTTTTGGTAATTAGTAGATCCAGTAACGCTTTATTTCTAGTTGGTGCATCTACCATCTGACCCATAAAATTGTCCTGCAAGACATTCAGGAACTGGCAAGCCTTAGATGAATGCGTGGTTCCCTCCGCTCAGTCTATGTCTGGATAATTAAAATCCCTCATAACACAGCCTATCCTTGCTGCTAATCTAAATTGTGATAGGAGATCTGTCTCCCCTTCCTCCATCAGGTTAGGCGGCCTATAGCATGCTCCCAGTATTATTTCCTCTTAGCTTCATCCCTTTGGAGCTCTACCCATAAGAATTCCACCTCCTCCCTAGCTTCCTTAGTGATGTCATCTCCCATATTCACTTGTACATTATTCTTGATATATAGGCATACCCCTCCCCTTTTTTTTACCCTCTCTATCCTTGTGATAAAGGGTATACCCTTGAATGGTTGCCAGCCAATCATGAGAACTGTTGAACCAGGTCTCTGAAATTCCCACAAAATCCAAATCCTCCTCGTACAACACTATCTCTAGTTCAGCCATCTTGTCCGTCAGGCTTCTGGCATCGGTGAACATGCCCCGTAGTTTAGACTGGTCGCATATTATCCTCTTATTGGGTGTTCCGAGATTGCAACTAGGACTTGCTACTATACTTACCTTAGGTTTATGTGCTATGGTCAACCTACCATTAATGCCCCCAAAACCACCCTCTGGAATATGTTCTGCGCTGATTATCTCTATCTTTGGGCTCTCCCCCCCCCCCCCCCATCGCCTAGTTTAAAACCCCCTTTAACTCTTTGGTCATCTTCATTCCTATCTGATATGCTCCCTCCTCATTTAGGTACAGTCTATCACTTCTATAGTATTGGTTATCGACTGAGAAGTCGGCCCAGTCCTCCAGGAACCAAAACCCCTCCTTACTACACCAGCTCTTCAGCCATTTGTTTACTTCCCTAAGCTTCCTCTGCCACTCTGGTGTTGCTCGATGTACCGGTCCTGTTCCTCAATTTAGCTCCCAAGTCACTTTTGCTCTCTTTTTCTTTTGTCCTATAGGGATAGGACACAAGGTGGTATGAGCCTTTTACAAGAAGAGACAGGGTACAGACAATTACCTTGTGACCAGCACCTCAGCCACCTAGGGAGACTCAAATGAAGCCCCACCACCGGTAGGTAAAAAGGGATACACACACAGCCAAACTCCCCAGACCAGCCCTGCTGGTCTGCGGATAGTACAGAGAATCAAACCAAAACCCCTGGTGCCCCTCCACCAGGGAGTAAGAAAAGAGGAACCCCCATTTGCCTCTTTCTTACCTTAGGGCCAGAGTCTGCAGGTTTCCCAAACCTGCTTCCCTGCTTACAGTCTCCTCCCTGGTGAATTACCAGCACAGGGAATGGACAAAATTGCTTCCACCATCGTCTTTGTAGCCCTGAAAAGTCAAGCAGTGAGGATCCCGGGCTGGAGCTTTGAATCAATGCCTCCCCTGGAACAATGCATGGAGCTTGCAGCACCAACCACCAGGTCAGTGTTTCCTACCAAAAACATGATAACCATGCCGTAAGTGACATCATCAACCCCCGTTTGCAGTGCCTGAGACATCAGGATGCCGGGCCCCATGAAAATGGTTGCTCTGCAAGCATAAGGACACCACAAGTCTGCACAGTCCCCCAGAAGGCTCATGTGAGTCAAAATCCCCCACTGCAGTGTACCTGAATCTAAACAGGCATGCTGCTGATTAGGGATGAGCAGAACCCCCCCCGGTTCAGTTCGCAGCAGAACATGCGAACAGGCTAAAAATTTATTTGAACATGTGAACAACGTTAAAGTCTATGGGACACGAACATGAAAAATCAAAAGGGCTAATTTTAAAGGCTTATATGCAAGTTATTGTCATAAAAAGTTTTTGTGGACCTGGGTCCTGCCCCAGGGGACATGTATCAATGCAAAAAAAAGTTTTAAAAACTGTAGTTTTTTCGGGAGCAGTGATTTTAATAATGCTTGAAGTGAAATATTCCTTTAAGCTTTATAACTGTGGGGGTGTCTATAGTATGCCTGTAAAGTGGCGCATGTTTCCCGTGTTTACAACAGTCCCTGCACAAAATGGCATTTCTAAAGGAAAAATATTAATTTAAAAGTACTCACGGCTGTAATGAATTGTTGGTCCCGGCAATACACATTAAAGTTCATTGATAGAAACGGCATGGGATTCCCCCACAGGGGAACCCCGAACCAAAATTAAAAAAAGAGAATGCGTGGGGGTCCCCTCAAATTCCATACCAGGCCCTTCAGATCTGATTATCCGAGCACGCAACCTGGCAGGCCGCAGGAAAAGAGGGGGGTGAGAGAGCCCCCCCCCCGAACCGTACCAGGCCACATGTCTTCAACATGGGGAGGGTGCTTTGGGGTAGCCAAAGCACTGTGTGCCCATGTTGATGAGGACAAGGGCCTCATCCCCAACACCCTTGCACGGTGGTTGTTGGTGTCTGCGGGCAGGGGGCTTATTGGAATCTGGACCCCCAGATCCAGGCCTCCCCCCATGTGAAATGGTAACGGGGTACAAATATATACCATTTCACAAAAAAGTGTGAAAATGGTAAAAATGACATGACACGGCTTGGGGAGAAGTCCTTTATTAAAAAATAACTGTCCCACAAAGTCTACTTCTTCTTCTCTTGCTCCGCCGATGGACCGAAAAAAAAAAAAACCTGACCGACCCAGAGGGGACGGGGCCATGCTGTTATGTAACCGGGTGGCCCCGCCCCCCTCTGACGCTACGAGAGAACACAAGATGTTCCTGTCTAACTTACGTTCGACACAAACATTGGGCTTATCCCTACTGCTGACCACACTCCTATGGAGAGCCAGGGTGTACAAACCCAAATATTAAGTGTCCCCTGCCCTACAAGGAAATCCCAATATTTGGGCCTTTACAAAGCAGATTACAAAAGAAATTCAACTAAGTGGGAATCTTCCATTCCAATTTAACTCCAGCTCAACAGGAGTCCTCCTTACAACAAGATCAGCGTATAATTATCAAGCCCTCAGACAAAGGAGGTAACCTAGTCGTGATGAATCTTATTCAATACGAAACTATGGACATGAACCTCCTAAATAATCTTGAATGGTAGAAAAATTTGTCTAATGTCTTCGTTGAACATATTGAACTACACTATAGGAAGTTGGTTCTGCTTACCACAATAATCTATAACGAAAAAAACATGGGAATTCCTAAATGCTAAATCTCCAAAGACACCAATGCATTGTCAATGATCTATAAGAACCTAATGCATCCCCTGGGACAACCCATAGTCTGTGAGAAAGAGAGCTTGCGTCTCTCCACTGCCTCTCTATATGAACTTTGGAGTCTACTCAAGACAGGTGAGAATCACTGGATCACTATATATACTCCTTTGTGACCACTGTGAGGAATAAGGATGGGGACCTGCTAGTCGACCTTGCAGGATGTTATACAGCTGAATCAAGTTATTCTGCCCCATATTAGTTGGTACCTGTGCCTGATCTCTCTCTTGCTCAGGTGATACTAGAGTTCCATCTTAACCCTCACACTATACATACATCATATAGAAAGAACATATACTGTAGCTGAATACCCTTCTCAGTGGGAAAAGGGGAACTAACTTGTTTCAATCTGATCAATTACGATTAAGATAAATGTCTTATAAGCAGGCAGTTTGATCCCTATCTGATTTGAATTATTTCTAAAAAAAAACCTTTAATATAATGTAGGTGACAGCTCCCTTTTCTCTCTTATGGTCACACTACCAAACTTTTTTGCAGAAGGGAGTTTAACAAGACTAGTGATGGCCGAACGGTTCGCCCGGCGGTCGTTTCGCGGCGAATTTCCGACATTCGCGGTCCGCACGTTCGAACGCCTTTTTCCGTCGTTCGCCGCGGCGGACTTACGTGTTTAATGTATACAAGAACTTTAACCTTTGGTGACACGTTTATCATGTGATACAGGACAGCCAATTGAGACATGACAGCACATGGACACTTGTACATTCCCCCTAACCTATAAATACACCCGATCCGGTGGCCATTTTACATTCTTTCTTCTGTTAAGATAGGGACAGGTTCCTGTGTGGAGTAGGGAGAGATAAACCACTAGCTATTTGGTACACAAAAGTTCTTTTCAGGACTGGTATAGGTGTTAGGTGTTGATAGGTTTGCTGTGCTGCTGATTCTTGCAGCAGCCTGAGTGTCTTTTGTTAGTTTAGAGAAAGGGAAAGGACGGTGTATGCTACAGGGACAGCCAGATTAGTCTTTCATCATCATCATCATCATCATCATCATTAGCTGTTACTATCAAGGTCCACAAAAGAGCTGTTCCAGTAACCACTAATCGTTCTCTTTTTTTGCCAATTTGTATAGGGACAGGAAGGAAGCAGTGTTGTCAGGCAGTGAGGGTAATTTTAAAGACTTGCTGTTATTATTAGTTCCACAAAGGTTCTTTTCAGGACTGGTATCAGTGGTACAGTAATAGGCTTGTACATGTATAATATTCTTTCTTCCAAATATAGAAAGGATATTATACTTGACTGCTGCCCTTCTGCTGCAGTCTGCTAAACATTCACAACTCACTTGTTCCACAAAAGTTCTTATAAGGACTGGTAACTTGGTATAGGGTGCTACGGTACATAGGCTTGAGTGCGGTACAGTCTGCTGTTCTGTAAGGACCGCTATCGGTCCACAATAGATAGGGTTGACGTGCACCACTGCTGACCGCTGCCCTATACTGCAGCAGTCCTTCAGCGGTATAGGGACTGACGTACAGTCTGCTAATCACTAACACACAACCTGCTTGTTCCACAAAAGTTCTTATAAGGACTGGTAACTTGGTATAGGGTGCTACGGTACATAGGCTTGAGTGCGGTACAGTCTGCTGTTCTGTAAGGACCGCTATCGGTCCACAATAGATAGGGTTGACGTGCACCACTGCTGACCGCTGCCCTATACTGCAGCAGTCCTTCAGCGGTATAGGGACTGACGTACAGTCTGCTAAACACTAATACACAACCTGCTTGGTCCACAAAAGTTCTTATAAGGACTGGTAACTTGGTATAGGGTGCTACGGTACATAGGCTTGAGTGCGGTACAGTCTGCTGTTCTGTAAGGACCGCTATCGGTCCACAATAGATAGGGTTGACGTGCACCACTGCTGACCGCTGCCCTATACTGCAGCAGTCCTTCAGCGGTATAGGGACTGACGTACAGTCTGCTAAACACTAATACACAACCTGCTTGGTCCACAAAAGTTCTTATAAGGACTGGTAACTTGGTATAGGGTGCTACGGTACATAGGCTTGAGTGCGGTACAGTCTGCTGTTCTGTAAGGACCGCTATCGGTCCACAATAGATAGGGTTGACGTGCACCACTGCTGACCGCTCACCTATACTGCAGCAGTCCTTCAGCGGTATAGGGACTGACGTACAGTCTGCTAATCACTAACACACAACCTGCTTGTTCCACAAAAGTTCTTATAAGGACTGGTAACTTGGTATAGGGTGCTACGGTACATAGGCTTGAGTGCGGTACAGTCTGCTGTTCTGTAAGGACCGCTATCGGTCCACAATAGATAGGGTTGACGTGCACCACTGCTGACCGCTGCCCTATACTGCAGCAGTCCTTCAGCGGTATAGGGACTGACGTACAGTCTGCTAAACACTAATACACAACCTGCTTGGTCCACAAAAGTTCTTATAAGGACTGGTAACTTGGTATAGGGTGCTACGGTACATAGGCTTGAGTGCGGTACAGTCTGCTGTTCTGTAAGGACCGCTATCGGTCCACAATAGATAGGGTTGACGTGCACCACTGCTGACCGCTCACCTATACTGCAGCAGTCCTTCAGCGGTATAGGGACTGACGTACAGTCTGCTAATCACTAACACACAACCTGCTTGTTCCACAAAAGTTCTTATAAGGACTGGTAACTTGGTATAGGGTGCTACGGTACATAGGCTTGAGTGCGGTACAGTCTGCTGTTCTGTAAGGACCGCTATCGGTCCACAATAGATAGGGTTGACGTGCACCACTGCTGACCGCTCACCTATACTGCAGCAGTCCTTCAGCGGTATAGGGACTGACGTACAGTCTGCTAATCACTAACACACAACCTGCTTGTTCCACAAAAGTTCTTATAAGGACTGGTAACTTGGTATAGGGTGCTACGGTACATAGGCTTGAGTGCGGTACAGTCTGCTGTTCTGTAAGGACCGCTATCGGTCCACAATAGATAGGGTTGACGTGCACCACTGCTGACCGCTGCCCTATACTGCAGCAGTCCTTCAGCGGTATAGGGACTGACGTACAGTCTGCTAAACACTAATACACAACCTGCTTGGTCCACAAAAGTTCTTATAAGGACTGGTAACTTGGTATAGGGTGCTACGGTACATAGGCTTGAGTGCGGTACAGTCTGCTGTTCTGTAAGGACCGCTATAGGTCCACAATAGATAGGGTTGACGTGCACCACTGCTGACCGCTCACCTATACTGCAGCAGTCCTTCAGCGGTATAGGGACTAAGAGTTTTGTCACAGGGTCATTTAAAAAATGACATGCAGAGGAAGAGGCAGGCCCTTCCGCAGGGGTGGTAGGGGTAGGGCAGGAGCAACAGGCTTGAGCCAAAGTGGGAAGTTGCAGAAGGTGCGTTCAATTACTTTAAAGGATGCACCAGACTTGGTTGAGTGGCTCGCTCAGCCTTACTCTTCTGCACCCTCCTCATCCTCTCGATCTGCACCCTCTTCTTCACTCTCTGCTATGTGCACCCCCAAAGACACTACCACCAACAACACGACCACCACCACCACCACCACATACCTTCCGCTTGAGTCACTGGAATTATTTTCCGATCCATATCAAGAGGACATTTCTGATGCGCAGCCACTCTTGGTATTGGATCAGGAAGAGGAGGTAGCAACAAGCGCTACTCAGCAGTCTGACGCCAGTACCCAGATCAGCCCAAGGAGGAGGTTGGTCCCCGGTGTTGCTGCCTACTCCGAGATCTCTACTTATAGCGGTGGGGAAGGTGACGTTGATGATGACGTGTCTAGTGATGTCACGTGGGTGCCCACAAGAGAGGAAGAGGAGGGGAGTTCAGAGGGAGATATGGACCAGCAGATAGGGAGGAGAAGCAGCAATGACTTACATTGCACAGCAGGGACAAAGCAGACTGCAAATGTATCAGGAGCGAGTCATCGACCATGTACGGTCACATCTGGCGCTCCCAGGACACCGGCACATGGCTCCGCAGTGTGGGCTTTTTTTAACGTGTCCGCTGCTGACAATAGCGTTGCCATCTGCAATCTTTGCAGTCAACGCGTTAGTCGCGGTAAGCCCAATACTCACCTAGGGACGACCGCCTTAAGAAGGCACATGAGCAGCCATCACCGAGCCCAGTGGGAGCAACGGAACACACAAAGCCACACTGCAGGCTCTCACCGTCCAGCCTCGTCTTCTACTTCTCCTTCTCCTCTCTCCTCACAATTGTCCTCCACTCCACCTTCCATCACGCCAAGCTCACATTTTTCTGCAAAAAGGCAGGCTTCCGTGGGCCTAATGTTTGAGCGTAAAAAAATGATGATGCCGGATAACCCTCTTGCCCAACGGTTGGCGGCTGGCTTGTCAGAACTCATAGCCCGCCAACTACTGCCATATAAACTGGTGGACTCGGAGGCCTTTCGCAAATTTGTGGCCATTGGAACACCACAATGGAAGGTCCCAGGAAGGAAGTATTTCTCAGAGAAGGGCATCCCAGAGCTATATGGCCATGTTCAGCGGCAAGTGAATGTATCTCTGGCACACAGTGTCGGTGCCAAGATACATCTGACCACAGACACGTGGTCTAGCAAACACGGGCAGGGAAGGTATATCAGTTTTACTGCCCACTGGGTGAACCTTCTGACGGCCGTCAAGCATGTAACCCGTGGCACCCGTGTAGATTTGGTTTTACCGCCACGGATTGCATGCAGGCCTGACTCTTCTTCTCCTCCTCCTACTCCATCCTCCTCCCTCTCCTCCTCAGCTGCCTCCTCCTTTTCCGCTGCTAGCGTCTCTTCCACTGCACCGCCCAAGCTCCCCAGAACCTATTCCACATGCCAGGTGAGACGTTGCCATGCCGTGCTGCGTCTGTTGTGCCTGGAAGCAAAGAGCCACACTGGCCCGGCACTCCTTTCAGCTTTGCGTTCACAGGCAGATGAGTGGCTAACACCGCTCAATTTGACAGTTGGTAAAGTGGTGTGTGACAACGGTGCCAATCTGCTTAGCGCATTGAAACAGGGCAAAATCACGCACGTGCCGTGCATGGCACACGTCTTAAACTTGGTCGTGCAGCGATTCCTTGTCAAATACCCTGGGGTCCAGGACATCTTGCGGCAGGCAAGGAAAATCTCGGCCCATTTCAGAAGATCTTACACGGCCATGGCTCGCCTTGCTGACATTCAGCGGCGACACCATCTGCCGGTCAGACGTCTTATTTGCGATTGCCCGACGCGATGGAACTCAACCTTCTATATGCTTGATAGGCTGCTCCAGCAGAAACGTGCAGTTAACGTCTACCTGTATGAACTCTGCGAAAGAAACGGTTCTGGGGAGCTGGGTTTTTTTTCACCGCGCCAGTGGCTGCTCATGCGCGACACATGCAGACTTCTGCGGCCATTTGAGGAGATCACCAAACTGGTCAGTCGCAGCCATGGCGCCATCAGTGACATGGTACCTTATGCCTTCTTTCTGGAGCGTGCATTGCGTCGTGTCATTGATCAGGCTGTGGAGGAGCAGGAGCGGGAAGATGAGGAAGTCGCAATGCTGGATGAATTCCCAGGGGGGGCTACTCTATCTGAGACAAGTCAACAACAGGAGTCTGATGAGGAGTCAGAGGAGGATGGTGCCGGGGCGGATGAGCAGGAGCAAGAAGAGCATGCTTTAAACCTTTCTGGGATCCCTGTTGTGCGAGGATGGGGAGAGGAGAATGAAGAGGACGACATTATCCTGGATGATGAGCAGGAGCCAGGCCACCACACCGCTTCCACTTTAGTGCAAATGGGGGCCTTCATGCTCCAGTGTTTTAATAGGGACCCCCGTATAAAAAGCATGAGGGTCAAGGACCAGTACTGGGTGGCAACGTACTTAGACCCCCGGTACAAACACAAAATGGCGGAAATGTTACCGCCGTCGCAGAGGGCTGTCAGAATGCAGCACTTCCAGGCCTTGCTTCGAGAAATGCTGCATTCTGCTTTTGCGTGCGCTGGCAGAGGAGCAATTCCCACTCCCAGAGAAGGATTTGCGGGTACCAATCCAACAGCGCCTGCAAGAAGAGGCCGGTTTGAAGATGTGTTGGTGACTTCGGATATGAGGTCATTCTTTCAGCCGACCCATCGACAGGTGTCATCCGGATCCAGCATCAGGGAACGCCTAGACCGTCAGGTGTCCGACTACATTGGGTTAACGGCCGATGTGGACGCTCTGAGGAGTGATGAACCCCTAGACTACTGGGTGGGCAGGCTTGACCTCTGGCCAGAGCTTGCCCAATTTGCAATCGAACTGTTGGCTTGCCCCTCATCCAGTGTCCTGTCCGAAAGGACGTTCAGCGCAGCAGGGGGGATTGTGACCGATAAGCGTACTCGCCTAGCTCACCACAGTGTTAACTACCTCACATTTCTAAAAATGAATGAGGCATGGATCTCGGAGGAATTCAACACATGTGACCAGTAGACCATGTATATGTCTATAAACTATTTTTTTAATCAAGCACACAGACCTTCTTAATTCATTTGGCTCACTTCCTTGACCCAAAAAAGCACACCGTACTATATGCCCCTACCCTCCTCTTTGAAGAGGTTGAGCGGTGTCATATTTCTACTGGGGCTGCTTATGATATCCCTGTGCTGTGCTGACTTCCTCCTGGGGGTTCTTATTATGAAGGGATCACACTATCCCTGTGCTGTGCTGACTTCCTCCTGGGGGTTCCTATTATGAGGGGATCACACCATCCCTGTGCTGTGCTGACTTCCTCCTGGGGCTGCTTACGGTGCTGCTGTCAGCGCTGTATGTCACGGTGCTGCTGTCAGCGCTGTATGTCACGGTGCTGCTGTCAGCGCTGTATGTCACGGTGCTGCTGTCAGCGCTGTATGTCACGGTGCTGCTGTCAGCGCTGTATGTCACGGTGCTGCTGTCAGCGCTGTATGTCACGGTGCTGCTGTCAGCGCTGTATGTCACGGTGCTGCTGTCAGCGCTGTATGTCACGGTGCTGCTGTCAGCGCTGTATGTCACGGTGCTGCTGTCAGTGCTCTGTATTACGGTGCTGCTGTCAGATGCCTCTATCACGGTGCATGTGTCATTCCGGTATGTCACGCTGCTGGTGATCATCTCCTGCACCCTCTTCTTTGCCTACCCTGGTCCCTGACCTTCCCTCTCCTCCATTGCCTTCATTAGCTCCATAGTCCTGAATTGTTAGAACAATTTCCCAAATAAAATAAAAATGCTTGTAGTTATCGATCCCAAATTCACCTCATACATGTATTATGTCATTGTCCAGATGGTGGGACTACGTTTTACCCCCTAATAATTACCACGTGGCCGCAAATTCGACATGAAGGTTTGCAAAGTTCGCCTCCCATTGAAGTCAATGGGGCCCGCGGCGAACGTTCGGTTTCGCGAACGTTTGGGTCCGTTCGCATTTCGCGTTCGCGAAACGTCCCGTCGGAAGTTCGTCCATCACTAAACAAGACCCGTGATCACTCATTAAAATTAGAAGAAAAGAGGTTTAACCTTAAAATACATAGAGGGTTCTTTACTGTAAGAGATGGGCAAGGATGTGGAATTCCCTTCCACGGGTGGTGGTCTCAGCGGGGAGCATCAATAGTTTCAAGAAACTATTAGGCTCCATTGCACACTGGAGCTCATAAACTGCAGTTTATTGGAGTTTGGGTGTTTTTTTTAAAGCCCATAAACTCCACTCTATGTTAGCCTATGTGTCCATGCACACATGGACGTTTTTTTAGCTTTAATGAGCAGTGGAGTTTATGGACTTTTCTCTGAATGCCAGAAATTGGCGTTCAAAGTGCCGTTTTTCTCCGCCAAAAAGCGACAAACGCAGATAAATGCTCATAAACGCTTACAAACGCTCATAAACATGCGTTAATTAGTGTTCGGCATTCTATTTTTTTAATGCATTGTGGGAGTTTGGAATGCACTGTGGGATTTTTGGAGTGTCCTCTGTGAATTTTTATTTAAAACGCCCATAACGCTAAAAAACGCTCATAAACGCTAGTACAAAACACTGTTAAAAGCACGTTTTTCTACCAGCGTTTTCTGCCAGCAATCTGGCGTCCAGAAAAAGCTTTTTTGAGCTTCAGTGTGCATGGAGCCTAAGATAAGCACCTGAATGACTGCAACATACAGGGATATACAATGTAATACTGACATATAATCACACACATGGGATGGACTTGTGTCTTTTTTCAACCTCACCTACTATGTAACTATGTAACTACGTCTCATGAGCCTGGCATCTATTGGAATCTATGCACTCATTTGATTAAAGTTCTGATTTTTAAGCATCCAGTAGGCCCATCTTCTTTAACCACTTAAAGACCAGAAGTATTTGCCCCCTTAATGATCATGCCCTTTTTTGTGATACATCACTGTGCTGTTTAACCACTTTCAGACCGGACCATTTTGCTGGTAAATGACCAGAGGTCTTTTTACACTTTGGCACTGCGCTGCTTTAACTGGTAATTGCGCGGTCATGCAATGTTGTACCCAAACAAAATTTGCGTCCTTTTCTTCCCACAAATAGAGCTTTCTTTTGATGGTATTTGATTGCGCGGACGTGTGAAGTTGTACCCAAACAAAATGTATGTCCTTTTTTTTTCCCACAAATAGAGTTTTTTCTTTCGGTGGTATTTGATCACCTCTGCAGTTTTTATTTTTTGCGCTATAAACAAAAAAAGAGCGACAATTTAAAAAAAAAAACTAGATTTTTTACTGTTTGCTATAATTAATACCCCCATTTTTTTTAAAAACAAAACACATTTCTTTATCAGTTTAGACCAAAATGTATTCTTCTTGGTTTAAACAAAAGTTATAGCATCTAGAAAATAGGGGATAGATTTATGGAATTTATATTATTGGACATTTTTGACACTTTTTTGGGGACCAGTGCAATTTATACAGCGATCAGAGCTAAAAATAGCCACTGATTACTGTATAAATGTTACTGGCAGGGGAGGGGTTAACATTAGGGGGCGAGGGGTTAAGTGTTCCCTAGGGAGGTGTTTCTAACTGTGGGGGGCAGTATATTGACTAGAGGAAGAGAGAGATCGCTGTTCCTGATCACTAGGAACAACAGATCTCTCTCTACTCCCCTGTCAGAATGAGGATCTGTCTATTTACATTGACAGATCCCTGTTCTGGCTCCCTGAGGAGCAATTGCAGGTGGCCGGCAGACATCGAGGCCGCTGGCTACACACATAGGCTCCAGCATCACACTGGCAGGTGGGGGCGCCCCCTACACCCTTAAAGTGGCCGATGTACACCTAAGGCAATTCGCTCACCCGTGCCAACCTGCCACAGTATAATGATGGGGGCTGGTCGGCAAGCGGTTAATTCAATAGTCTGGCATTCATGAAAGAAATTATACTGTATAATGATAAAAAAATAATTATAATGAAATTTGTATAATTTGTTATTTGCAAATATTTATAAATGTTTGTCTTTTCATCTATAACATCAACTTCATGCAGCACTCTTAAGACTCCTGAGGAAGCTCCTTTGGCGAAACATGTAGAGCAGAAGTGGCTGCATTGTTGTATGTTGTACATTTTTACCATTTTAAACTGTTACAAAGTAAAATTTTTATCTATTTGTGATAAGTTGTTATCTCTTTTTAGGCACCTTTAAAGTCCCGCTTTTGTCCCCAATTTTGTAACTATTTGGGGTGTGGTGCTTATTTTGGCCTTTCACTGTCCAAAACATTGTATTTAATCCTTTGGAGAGAGGGGGTCCCCTGGAGTAAAAGAATTCCATACTCCCTTCCAGGGCAGCCCGAGAAAAGCCCGAGCTTCATGCCTCCCCAGCTTCACTGCCCCTGTTCTGGGATGCTGTAGCCCGAAGGCCCCTGCCACCTAGCATGCAGCCCTGACAGGATAACAAATAAACCAATTTCTGTGCACCAGTCCTGGCCAGAGGAAACACATATACTGAGGGTCTGGTTGCTATGCTTGTCTTTTATAATGCAGATCGTGTGTTTCCTGTGTTAGGTGGGAGGAGCCTCTCTCTCTAAGCCGTCCTGGAGGATGACTTGGGAAAACTTTCTTTACCTTCCGTGACTGAGCTAAATCCTCTTTCATTTGTGTCTCATTTGCTACTCCTCCAAGACACTGCAGCTCACAATTGGAGGGTTTCAGCAACAAAAGCAGTGCTTCCAATCCAGAAATCAATAAGTAGAACTAGGTGTGGTCAGTTGCTGACTGACAAGGTACAACCCATACTAAAAGCCACTGCCCTTTTTCATTCCACTGTAGTGCAATCAGGTACAGCCTACATAAAACTGGAAACTCTGCTTTGAGATTGAGATTTTGAGTATTATTACCACAAGGAAACTGCATTAGGTGGACTTTACTGGCAGGCTCAACAGATATTTGTGAGAGTGAAGAGTCCCTCACAAATAAAGGCTAAGGTCATTGGCGGCTCTCTAATTAGGCAAATTAAGAGACCTCCTAAGGCCTTGCGCTCACGGGGGTCTTGCAGCTGCCTAATTTGCCTAAGAGCCACCTCCGAGGCTGGTCCACTGGGCACCCATGGATGAGACAAAGCCGCGCCTGTCACTAACTGGCTGACGTCATGTTTGTAAAGACACGGCCGCACGCGGGCATGGATTATCCTCAGCTCTTTTTGGTGCTGCCGCTCAGTCTACTCCAACAATATCAGAAAAATTCTAACAGAGGAGGTGGAGCTGCAGCTGACAAGTGCTGTGATGAGATTGAATGCTCATAGAGTGTTGCTGAGAGCTCATTGCCGAGATTGGAGATCCCACGAGGAGGGATACAAGTAGCGCAAGTCCATTCTGCAGGGTGTGTGCAGGGTGGAAAGTTGGCTGGGTTTTGCAAGTTTCCAGGAGATACTTCTGTGCAGTAACTTGAGGAAGAGGGGCAATATGTGCAGGGAGGTGCAAGGCCAGTTCTGGTGCTGTGTGTGTGCGGCTAGCTTAACTTTCTCGGTGCATACAAGTGGTCTCTGCAGTGCTGGAGCGGTGCATTAGGGCCTCTTAACACCATATACTTTCAACCCATCTGCCCCCTCCCTGTACATACCACCCACCTCCGTTCACTCTGTGCCCCCCTTCTGCACATACCACCCACTCCCATTCACTCCATGCCTCCCTCCTGCACATACCACCCACTGCCATACACTTCATGCCCCTCTCCTGCACATACCACCCACCCCCATTCCGTGCCCCTCTCCTGAACACACCACCCACCCCTAATCAATCCATGCCCCCCTCCTGCACATATGACCCACCCATATTCACTCCTTGCCATACACTCTGTGCCCCTCTCCTGTACATACCACTGACAACAATCACTCCGTGCCCCCCTCCTGCACATACCACCCCCTATTCACTTCGTGCCCCCCTCCTGCACATACCACTCACCCCCATTCACTCCGTGTCCCCCTCCTGCACATACCACCCACCTCCATTCACTCCATGCCCCCCTCCTGCACACACCACCCACCTCCATTCACTCCATGCCCCCCTCCTGCACATGACGAGCAGTTCCCGCAATACAGAGCAATACGTCCATTGTTGAGGTGGGATCACAAGGACATTAGTCTATTGATGAAGCTCACGACTTCAGCGCAGGCTACGAATCAGTTTTTTCAAGAGGGGGTGGGGGAGCCGTGGAGCTGCTACCCCAGGAAAATCAGCCGGAAAAAAGAAAGGGGTGTGTTGGCAGTACAACGAGGGTACTTGCAAATTTGGGGGAGCGTGCTGGAACAAACACGAGTGCCCCGTTGTTTTAAACAGGGAAATGGGTGTTCCAGTGAGGCTGGTAACAAAAGGGAAGATGCCAGTGAGGGTGGAAAAGATGCAACCTTTTCTCGATAGGTACCCAGACAGAATGTCGACATGAGTGTGGGGACTGGGGTTTTTGGAGGGGTCTCTAATACTGTGTACATTGATCGAGGCTCCTCCCAGGTTCCAGTACTTGTGCTCAACTATACAACATTCTGAGGTGGTTTTAGGGAAACTACGGAAAGAAGTAGTGGTGAGATGCATTGGTGGCCCTTTCCTATCTGTCCCACTAGATAATTTGGTGGTGTCCCCGTTGTGAGTGGTGCTGAAGAAAGAGCCCCATAAATTCTGGCTCATTCACCATCTCTTTCCCAAAAGGGGGGTCAGTTAATGATGCTACTGACCCGGACGAATGTACCGTCAGTTATACTTCCTTCGATGCGGCAGTCTTTTGGGTAAGCCATTATGGGCAAGGGGCCTTAATGGCAAAGGCAGGTGTTGAGTCGGCATTCCGGTTGTTGCCTGTTCACCCTGATAGTTTTTGGTTACTGGGATGCTACTGGGAGTACGCATTCTACATAGATTGCTGCCTGCTGTTCAATTTCCTGTGCCTTGTTTGAAAGGTTTGTAGAATGGGTGGTTAGGAATGTGCCAGGGTGAATTCATTATTTGGATGACGATGGAGAAGACGGAGGGTCTGACCGCTGTTCTAAGTTTTTTAGGCATTGCTCTGGACTCCAGAGCAATGGAATGCCGGCTGCTGGAGGACAAGTTGCTGGGCCTCAAGGAGAAGATTTGAGGTTTGCTGGTGTTGCGCAAGGTTCCACTGCGAAGGTTGCAGTCGCTGCTGGGAAAGTTGAATTTTGCGTGCCGCATCCTGCAGATGGGGAGAGTATTTTGCAGATGGCTGTCTGCGAGTACAGCAGGGATTCAGGTTCCTACCCATTATGTTCAATTGGTTCTGGAATATCGGGAAGATCTGAAAGTGTGGCACTCGTTTTTACAGTCCTTTAATGGGCGGGCTTTGTGGATGTCTGGGCCAGTAAGTAATTTTGGCCTGGAACTCTAAACTGATGCTGCAGGGACATTGGGGTTTGGGGCATTTTTTCAAGGAAAATGGAGTGCTGGCCTGTACCTGGACAGTTGGTTTCACACGCAATCTGGGGCTACTGGAATTGTTTCCACTAGAGCTGGCTGTGGAGTTGTGGGGGTCTTTCAGGGACCTGTAAGTGCGATTCCACTGGGATAATCTTGGAGTGGTGCAGGTTATCAACATGGTCTCTGCCTCGTCCCCACCTGTGGTGCGCATGTTACAGCACTTGGTGTTACAGTTTATGCAACTGAATGTTTTTATCTGTGCGGTGCACCTTCCGGGAGTGGAGAATGTCATAGCTGACGCCTTGTCTCACTGTCAGTGGGACAGGTTCCGGGAGTTGGCGCCAGGGACGGAGCAACATGGGGGGTTCCTTGTCCCGACTGGCTTTGGAAGATAGCCTTGGGGTCACCTCCGGATGGATTAGACAGTCTGTGACTGAGGCTATGTGGGTGGCTTACAACAAGGTATGGCAAGAATGGCTAACTTTGATTCAGCAATCAGAGTGGACCAGGAGGAGCCAGAGGTTCATCTTCTAGTTCTCTACTTTGTGTCACAGAACCTGGAAAGAGGGGTGTCAATGTCGGTTCTGGATAAGAAGTTAGCTGGATTGGCGTTCTTATTCAAACTGAGGGGGTGTCAGGATTTCACTAAAGACTGATTCTGCACCTGTTTTTTGTCAGTGTAGGGACAGGACGCTGTGTGGAGCAGGGACAGTCAGCTTAATCACTAGCTATTACTATTAGGTCCACAAAGGTCCTTTTAAGGACTGGCATAGGTGTACAGTATATAGGGTTGTACACGTATAATTTACTTTCTTCCAAATATAGAAAGAATATTATACTTGACTGCTGCCCGATTCTACAGCTGTCTTTTATCAGTGTTGGGACTGAGGGACAGTTTGCAAATCACTAGCTACTAGGTCCACAAAGGTCATTGTAAGGACTGGTATAGGTGTACAATATATAGGGTGCTGGTGCAGGGCTGTGCTGCAGATTACTGCCCTATTCTGCAGCAGTCTTTTTTCAGTGTAGGGACTGAGGTACAGTCTGTAAATCACTAGCTACTAGGTCCACAAAGGTCCTTGTAAGGACTGGTATAGGTGTACAATATATAGGGTGCTGGTGCAGGGCTGTGCTGCAGATTACTGCCCTATTCTGAAGCAGTCCTTTATCAGTGTAGTGACTGAGGTACAGTCTGCAAATCACTAGCTACGAGGTCCACAAAGGTCCTTGTAAGGACTGGTATAGGTGTACAATATATAGGGTGCTGGTGCAGGGCTGTGCTGCAGATTACTGCCCTATTCTGCAGCAGTCCTTTATCAGTGTAGTGACTGAGGGGCAGTCTGTTAATCACTAGCTACTAGGTCCACAAAGGTCATTGTAAGGACTGGTATAGGTGTACAATATATAGGGGGCTGGTGCAGGGCTGTGCTGCAGATTACTGCCCTATTCTGCAGCAGTCCTTTATCAGTGTAGTGACTGAGGGGCAGTCTGTAAATCACTAGCTACTAGGTCCACAAAGGTCATTGTAAGGACTGGTATAGGTGTACAATATATAGGGTTGTGGTGCACTGCTGCTGACTGCTGCCCTATTCTGCAGCAGTCTTTTATCAGTGTAGGGACTGCAAATCACTAGCTACTAAGTCCACAAAGGTCCTTTTAAAGACTGGTATAGGTGTACTATTTGGTGTGCAGTATATAGGTGTGTAATACACGTATAAAATACTTGCACATATAGAAAGCATAGTATAGTTTCCACTGTGCAGCATTGTGACTGCTGAGTGGTTCTGCAGCGATACTACAAAGAGTGACAAACGCAATAAAAAAAAAGTATTATAACTGGTGTGATAGACCAGTAGCCCCCAAAAATGACAGATTGAAGCGGGGTGTTATATACCTTCTTTCACATACATACTGCACTTCTCTAGAGACTTTTGTCACAGGGTCATTTTAAAATATGAGAGGCAGAGGAAGAGGCAGGCCCTTCCGCAGGGGTGGTAGGGGTAGGGCAGGAGTAACAGGCTTGAGCCAAAGTGGCAAATTGCAGAAGGTGTGTGCGATTACGTCAAAGGACGCACCAGACTTGGTTGAGTGGCTCACTCAGCCTTACTCTTCTGCAACCTCCTCATCCTCTTGATCTGCACCCTCTTCTTCACTTTCTGCTGTGTGCACCCCCAAAGACACTACCACTAACACCACCACCATATACCTTCCGCTTAAATCACAGGAATTATTTTTCGATCCATATCAAGACATTTCCGATGCGCAGCCACTCTTGCCATTGGATCAGGAAGAGGAGGTAGCAACAACCGCCACTCAGCAGTCTGACGACAGTACCCAAATCAGCCCGAGGAGGAGGTTGGTCCCCGGTGTTGCTGCCTACTCCGAGATCTCTAATTATAGGGGTGGGGAAGGGGACGTCGATGATGACGTGTCTAGTGATGTCACGTGGGTGCCCACAAGAGAGGAAGAGGAGGGGAGTTCAGAGGGAGATATGGACCAGCAGATAGGGAGGAGAAGCAGGAAGAACTTAGATTGCACAGGAGGGACAAAGCAGACTGCGAATGTATCAGGAGCGAGGCATCAACCATGTACGGTCACATCTGGCGCTCCCAGTTCGACGGCACATGGCTCCGCAGTGTGGGCTTTTTTTAACGTGTCCGCTGCTGACAATAGTGTTGCCATCTGCAATCTTTGCAGTCAACGCATAAGTCGCGGTAAGCCCAACACTCACCTAGGGATGACCGCCTTAAGAAGGCACATGAGCTGCCATCACCGAGCCCAGTGGGAGCAACGGAACACACAAAGCCACACTCTAGGCTCTCACCGTCCAGCCTCGTCTTCTACTTATCCTTCTCCTCTCTCCTCACAATTGTCCTCCACTCCACCTTCCATCACGCCATCCTCATGTTTTTCTGCAAAAAGGCAGGCTTCCGTGGCCCAAATGTTCGAGCGTAAAAGAAACAGTTTACAGCTGGCTTGTCAGAACTGATAGCCCGCCAACTACTGCCATATAAACTGGTGGACTCTGAGGCCTTTCGAAAATTTGTGGCCATTGAAACATCACAATGGAAGGTCCCAGGAAGGAATTATTTCTCACAGAAGGGCATCCCAGAGCTATATGGCCATGTTCAGTGGCAAGTGAATGTATCTCTGGCACACAGTGTCGGTGCCAAGATACATCTGACCACAGACACGTGGTCTAGCAAACATGGGCAGGAAAGATATATCCCTTTTACTTCCCACTGGGTGAACCTTCTGACGGCCGTCAAGCATGTAACCCGTGGCACCCGTGTAGATTTGGTTTTACCGCCACGGATTGCATGCAGGCCTGGCTCTTCTTCTCCTCCTCCTACTCCATCCTCCTCCCTCTCCTCCTAGGCTGACTCCTCCTTTTCCACTGCTAGTGTCTCTTCTGCTGCGCCGCCGAAGATCCCCAGAACCTATTCGACATGACAGGTGAGACGTTGCCATGCTGTGCTGTGTCTGTTGTGCCTGGAAGCCAAGAGCCACACTGGCCCTGCACTCTTTTCAGCTTTGCGTTCACAGGCAGATCAGTGGCTAACACCGCTCAACTTGACAGTTGGAAAAGTGGTGTGTGACAACGGTGCCAATCTGCTTAGCGCATTGAAACAGGGCAAAATTACGCACGTGCCATGCATGGCACACGTCTTAAACTTGGTCGTGCAGCGATTCATTGTCAAATACCCTAGGGTCCAGGACATCTTGCGGCAGGCAAGGAAAATCTCTGCCAATTTCAGAAGATCTTACACGGCCATGGATCGCCTTGCTGACATTCATCAGTGACACAATCTGTCAGACGTCTTATTTGCGATTGCCCAACGCGATGGAACTCAACCTTCTATATGCTTGATAGGCTGCTCCAGCAGAAATGTGCAGTTAACGTCTACCTGTATGAACTCTGCGGCAGAACAGGTTCTGGGAGCTGGGTTTTTTTCACCGTGCCAGTGGCTGTTCATGCGCGACGCATGCAGACTTCTGCGGCCATTTGATGAGATCACCAAACTGGTCAGTCGCAGCCATGGCGCCATCAGTGACATAGTACCTTATGCCTTCTTTATGGAGCGTGCATTGCGTCGTGTCATTGATCAAGCCGTGGAGGAGCGGGAAGATGAGGAAGTCGCGATGCTGAATGAATTCCCAGGGGGGGCTACTCTATCTGAGAAAAGTCAACAAAAGGAGTCTGAAGAGGAGTCAGAGGAGAATGGTGCCGGGGCGGATGAGGAGGAGCAAGAAGAGCATGCTTTAAACCTTTCTGGGATCCCTGTTGTTGTGCGTGGATGGGGAGAGGAGAACGAGGAGGACGACATTATCCTGGATGATGAGCAGGAGTGAGGCCACCACACCGCTTCCAGTTTAGTGCAAATGGGGGCCTTCATGCTCCAGTGTTTTAACAGGGACCCCCGTATAAGAAGCATAAGGGTCAAGGACCAATACTGGGTGGCAACGCACTTAGACCCCCGGTACAAACACAAATTGGCGGAAATGCTACCACCGTCACAGAGGGCTGTCAGAATGGAGCACTTCCAGGCCTTGCTTCGAGAAATGCTGCATTCTGCTTTTGCGTGCGCTGGCAGAGGAGGAATTCCCACTCCCAGAGAAAGAGTTGCGGGTACCAATCCAACAGCGCTTGCAAGAAGAGGCCAGTTTGAAGATGTGTTGGTGACTTCTGATATGAGGCCATTCTTTCAGCCGACCCATCGACAGGTCCAGCATCAGGAAACGCCTACACCAACAGGTGTCCGACTACATCGGGTTAACGGCCGATGTGGATGCTCTGAGGAGTGATGAACCCTTGGACTACTGGGTGGGCAGGCTTGACCTCTGGCCAGAACTTTCCCAATTTGCAATGGAACTGTTGGCTTGCCCCTCGTCCAGTGTCCTGTCCGAAAGGACGTTCAGCGCAGCAGGGGGGATCGTGCCCGATAAGCGCACTCGCCTAGCTCACGACAGTGTTGACTTCCTCACATTTATAGAAATGAATGAAGCATGGATCTCAGAGGAATTCAACACATGTGACCAGTAGACCATGTACATCTCTATAAACGATTTATTTAATCGAGCACACAGACCTTTTTTCTACATTTGGCTCACTTCCTTGTACAAAAAAAGCACACCGTACTATATGCCTGTATCCTCCTGTTTGAAGAGGTTGAGCGGTGTCATATTTTTGGTGCCCAGCAGCGAGTTGCTGGTATCAGTGCTGCTGTCAGTGCTCTCTATCTTGGTGCTGGTGTCAGTGCTCTCTCTCTCTATCTCGTGCTGGTGTGGTGTCAGTGCTCTCGATCTCGGTGCTGGTGTGGTCTCAGTGCTCTCTATCTCTGTGCTGGTGTCAGTGCTCTATATAACGGTGCTGGTGTCAGTGCTCTCTATCTCAGTGCTGGTGTCAGTGCTCTATATCACGGTGCTGGTGTCAGTGCTCTATATCACAGTGCTGGTGTCAGTGCTCTATATCACAGTGCTGGTGTCAGTGCTCTATAACTCGGTGCTGGTGTCAGTGCTCTATATCACGGTGCTGGTGTCAGTGCTCTATATCACGGTGCTGGTGTCAGTGCTCTCAATCTTGGTGCTGGTGTCAGTGCTCTATATCACAGTGCTGGTGTCAGTGCTCTATATCACAGTGTTGGTGTCAGTACTCTCTATCACGGTGCTGGTGATCATCTCCTGCACCCTCTTCATAGCCTACAATGACCTTTCCTCTCCTCCATTGCCTTCATGCACTCCTGAGTCCTGAATTGTCAAAATTTCACAGATAAAAAAGAATGCTTGTAGTTGTCGATCCCAGATTCACTTCATACATGTGTTATGTCAGTGGCCATGTGGTGGGACTATGTGTACACAGCTAGTAAGTATTTTGTGGCTGCAAATATGACCTGTAGGTTTTTAAAGTTCGCCTGCCATTGAAGTCAATGGGGACTGCCGCAAACTTTGCGGTTCGCAAACTTTTGCCCGGGTTCACGTTTCGCGTTTACGAAACGTCCCATTGGAAGTTCGTCCATCTCTAGTGATTGACTTATGCACAATTATTTTATAAACTTAAAGTGTAACTAAACTCATCATCACGCTTAATGGGCTACTGTGCCTGCACAAACTCACCTGCATAGAAACACAAATATGTGAACCTAGCCCAATGGTTACCAGCCACCAATATTCACACTGCATCCTTAAATTTCAGATATGGTGACATTACTATTTTCTATGGTATGCACAAATAGGGTTTGAGCATTTAGGTAACATACTAAGAATGTCAACAATCATGTAATCAGACAAGCCTGCATAGTTTACCATTACCTTAACTAGGCTAGATAGATTCTTTCTCTATGAAATGAAGACAACACAACAATCAGAGCTGACATCAGGGTACAGTCTTCAAATATCATAGTAAATATCATATATCAAATATCATAGTACCTTTACCATAGTAAAAGAGTATACACATGCTCACAGTCCTATATACTGTACACGTGATTGCAATCTAAGAAAAAAAATGTCATATAATACATATATGGAGTTTACAAATGTGTTTTTTTCTGCACAAAAAATTAAATAAGAGGTGACGTATTTATTATATCATTATATTACCTACCAATACTATGCTCATTACAGAAAACAAAATAAGAGGCAATGCAATTATTATGCATTACCTATACTATGTTTATTACTATGTTTATTACAGAAAACAACATACCTTACAAGTAATTACATAATATGGCATTTCTTTTGCGTGCAATGAAAGTAAATGTTTTGTTACCAAATGAGATGTTTTGGGCTATACTGCACTTTCGTTGCAACATTTTAAAAACAGATCACTCTTCATCTTTGCACAGAAACAAAAAATTCAAAAGAATGTCAGAGAATTTTTTCTTGCTACACAAAGAAACTGTGTTTATAATTTTTGTAATTCAGAATGTTTGTGTTAAAGTGATACTAAAGTCTTTTTTTTTTTTGTTGTTTAACAATAACAACCATGTCATACTTACTTTCGTTGCAACATTTTAAAAACGGATCACTCTTCATCTTTGCACAGAAACAAAAAATTCTAAAGAATGTCAGAGAATTTTTTCTTGCTACACAAAGAAACAGTGTTTATAATTTTTGTAATTCAGAATGTTTGTGCTAAAGTGATACTAAAGTCTTTTTTTTTTGTTGTTTAACAATAACAACCATGTCATACTTACCTGCTCTTCTTGGGTCCTCCTGGCCCCTCCCTCCTGCCAAAGGTCCCCACAGCAAGCAGCCTCTGCTTTGTGTGTCCATTCAGGCACAGAGCAATGGCTCGACCCCACTCCCCCCTCTCCTCATTGGCTCACTGACTTTGACAGTAGTGGGAGCCAATGGTACCTGCTGTGAGTATCAGCCAATCAGGAGGGACAGTCCTGGACAACCGAGTCTCTTGTGCAACATCGCTGGATGGATAGAATGCATTAAGATAAAAAAAATTCTGCATTTAGTACCACTTGAATAGAATGCTGGTTACTTTTATCCAAAATTTCTGTAGTACAAAACAGTTTGAAAAGCTTAAATCTGGAACACCAAAGAAAATAATAAACCTCAATGCCCTTTAGGCTGGGTTCACACATGTGTGGTGCGAATTGAAGCTCCATTTTCCCAGCTAATTGACAAAGTGCATCCGTTTTTGATCGGCATCGGATCAGGATTGCATCAGTATCAGGTCAGGTTTACATTAGGATCAGGTCAGATTTTTATCCTGTTCATAATGGAATGCATCTGCGAATCAGATGCGTTCCCATAGAAGATAATGTGCTTGCAAATTGCACCGCAATGCCCAGAAAACATACACAGGGCAATGCGGTGTGTGAATGCAACACACATATGTGAACCAGCCTCATTCAAATGAACGTATTTTAACCGCTTGCCGACTGCCGCCTGTATATTTACGTTGGCAGAATGGCATGGTTGGACAAAATAAAGTATCCGTACGTTACTTTGAATTTCCTGCACGCCTACCGCGAGCCCCGTGACTGTGCCCGCGGGACCCGTAGACTCAATGTTGGCGGGGATGCCCGCAATCGTGTCACGGAGCTGAAGAATGGGGAGATGCCGATGTAAACACAGCATCTCCCCATTCTGCCTAGTGACAGGACACTGATCGTCTGCTCCCTGTCATCGGGAGAAGCGATCAGTGTCATGTCACTGCTAGCCCATCCCCCAGACAGTTAGAAATACGCCACAGGACACACTTAACCCCGCCCATAGTGGTTAACCCCTTCCCCTAACCCCTGCCAGTGACATTTTTACAGTAATCAATGCAATTTTATAGCATTGATCGCTATATTAATGCCAATGATCCCAAAAATTTGTCAAAATTGTCCGATGTGTCCGCCACAATATCTCAGTCACAATAAAAATCGCTGATTGCTGCCATTACTAGTAAAAAAAAAAATTATTAATAAAAATTCCATAAATCTATCCCCTATTTTGTAGACGCTATAACTTTTGCGCAAACCAATCAATAAACACTTATTGCGGGTTTTTTTTACCAAAAATATGTCGAAGAATACGTATCGGCCTAAATTGAGGGAAGAAAAATGTTTTATATATTTTTGGGGGATATATATTATAGCAAAAAGTAAAAAAAATGAGTTTTTTTCAAAATTGGCGCTCTTTTTTTGTTTATAGTTTATATGTAAAAAATAAAAACAGCAGAGGTGATCAAATACCACCAAAAGAAACCTTTCGCAAAAAGTGCTCTGGTCAGGAAGGGGGTAAATACTTCTGGGGCTGAAGTGGTTAAAATGTCATGCTGTAAGCTGCATCCAATTCGCATAGGTGTGAACCGGGCCTAAATGTTGCATTTCAAAGCCCTAACAAGTGTTCGCCAACAACGACCAATTACATATGTCAAATACTGGCTTAACCAGGTTTTAAAGGTGCTTGCAGCTTTTTAGACAATTTCCAAAAGGGTATAAAATATCACAATATTTATTTGCACAATTTATAAAAACATATACAGATTAATTATTCTGTTTCTGTTCTGTATGCATTGACTTATTTCCTTTAGACCTTGGTCTATTCGGCCAGTATGGTCATCTGCTGAATAAGCTCCATCCATAGACAGTTTAGCTCTCCAATAAGACGCAGCAGTTTAACTTCTTCCCACCCAGCCACTGCACATAAACAGCCGGGTGAGTAAACATTCAGGAACATCCCTCAGGAACATCCCTAAGAACAAGGCCGCGCAGCAGTGTGATCTCGATGCACTCATGTCTCCCTGACACGGAGCATCTCCAATTGGCAGAAGGGCTCTGTGATTGGCCCCCCTAATCACATGATGGCTGTGTCCAATCACAGCCATCATGTGATTTAACCACTTCAGTCCCGGAAGATTTGGCTGCTCAATAACCAGGCCATTTTTTGGCGATTCAGCACTTCAGTCGCTTTAACTGACAACTGCCTAGTAGTTTTTTTCCCGGACACATCGGACACTTTTGACACATTTTTGAAACCACTGACAATTATACAGCGATCAGTGCTATAAAAATGCACTGATTACTGTGTAAATGTCACTGGTAGGGAAGGGTTTAACACAAGAGGCGTTTAAGGGGTTAACTGTGTTCCCTGACTGTGTGTTCTAACTGTGGGGGGAGGGGAATGACTATAGGAAATGATAGATTGTGGTTCCTTGCTTTTAGGAACTCACAATCTGCCTCTGCTCTCCTCACAGAACAGGGATTTGTGTGTTTACAAACACACGTCCCTGTTCTGCCTCTCGTGCCCACGATTGCGCATGGCCAGCGATCATCGCGGCCGGCAGCCATGAGCATTGGCAGCCCCGCAATGCACCGGGCGCGTGCCGGCCACTGCTATCCCGCTTAAAGGAGCCAATGTAGGCATAAAATTGGGTATTTGGATTGTACGATTATTTTTTATTTTATTTATTTGTTTTTAAGGTTGAACTGGATGGACTTGTGTCTTTTTTCAACCTGACTAACTATGTAACTATGTAACTATGTACAGCTACGATGGTTCGCGGGATCGTGCCGATCTGCCGCTGTATAATGACAGCGGCTGGTTGGCAAGTGGTTAAACAGAGCCGGCTGTCAGTTGGTCAGTTCTGCTTCTCCATACATGGAGTGTCATGGATTTGCCACCGGGTGCATGGGTCACCTAAGGGTTAACAAATAGGACAGAGTAATTTCAGTGATTGGTGTCAATCACTGCCTTATTTAAACACCTCAGCTGCACAGAGACTTTGATGTCTGATCTGCAGCTTGTACATGTGAAACCCTTTTCCTGAGATCCTGATCTGATTCCTGTATTTGCCCCGCTTGTTCTGACTACATTTGCTCTCTGTTATCCTGACCCCAGCTTGCCTCGTTGACTAAGTTTACCTCTCCACTGCCTGATATCCTGTTGCCGAACCTTGCCTGCATCCTGACCATTCTCTGCCTGTCGTTTATATCTGCTTGATCGTCTGTTACCAAACCCAGCTTGTCTGACTATGCTTCCAGTGTCTCCTCAGCTCTGCACATACCTGCTTCCTGTTCCTGGTTCCTGTCTGCATCAGCTGAACTGACTACACCTGCTGTTAACCTGCTGGTCTACACTGGTGACACATCCACTGCACAGAAAATGATCCAGGCTCCCCATACACCGCCAGGCTCTTGCAGCCACTCTTGCAACATCAGTGGCCCTTGTTGTAGGCAAGGCCTTCCCACTGCACATCAGGCTCACCCATCAGGTACGTAACACGGAGTCTGTCAGTGAGGAGAAGGCAAGTCAGTCTTTGTTGCCGGTAGGCATTAGTGAGTGTGCAGCACTTTACACTCACTGATCTCCCCACAAATGGGGGTTATCTGTACTGTCCTGACCTTTTAGGGCCTCAAGAAATTAGATGTCAGGCTATCAGTACATCAGGATTGATAAATTTTCAATGATACGTAGCATAGCTTGCAGACTCTATAACTTTCACACAAACCAATTACATACACTTATTAGGATTTTTCCTGACGCCACCATGGCCGCATATTAGTGATAGGCTCCGCCTTTATCCCCTCCCTCAAGACCAATGAAATAGCATAAATTAAAGGCCAGTTAGGCCACGCCCCATTCTTTTTGTCCTCATACCTTCACGCACCAGTGAAGAGTAAGCAGTACTATGTTCCCCCTTCTGCCTCCAGGCAGCTGCCATCTGGGTTAAGCCTCTCCCAGTGTGAAGTCCCAGTATCAGGCTGCTAAAGGCGCCAGAGTAGCTTGGGAGCTCCTTCTGTGGGTCTCGATGGAGCTGTGCAGTTTTTCCTCTTCAGGAATGAAATCTGCCTTTAAAGTTGGTGACTGCAATGCTTGTTGGGTTTGGGGAGGTCAGCTATGCATCCTTCTTACCTTTGTCCTCTGAGCTTTTGTTTGTCTCCTGTCTTTTCTCATTTCTGCACCTCCTGTTCTTTTCCTCCTGTAGTGACACTGTTCTGGGTACATTACTCCCACTAGACAGGTTGTCTGTCCCTGGCTGTCCTACCATCCCTTTAGGGCAAGCGCGGCTGTCCAGCTCTGTTTTTTTATGCTGGGATGCGCTTGGTGACACCATCAGAGCGTGCCGGTTCGCACATGTGCACTGGCCAGCTGGGAAAATGGACGCCATTTTGACTACGGGCAAATTGTGCCTTTTTGCTAGCAATGGAGAGGAAGGTCCAAGAAAGAGACTTCTCTCTCCAGAAGATAGTTTTGGTGCCCCCATAGGTGTAGGTGAGTGGGCGGTGGATAGCTTATGTTCATAGGTTGTGTATGTATATATTTATGGCAGGTGGGGATGTGTGGATATATTTATGGGTATGTATTTATGTGTATGTATGTATGTATGTGGGGGGGTTATATGGAGTGGCATGTGGATGTATTTAT
Organism: Lithobates pipiens; assembly: GCF_037356315.1. Classification (NCBI taxonomy): domain Eukaryota; kingdom Metazoa; phylum Chordata; class Amphibia; order Anura; family Ranidae; genus Lithobates; species Lithobates pipiens. The sequence continues at coordinate 155,715,747 of NW_027507791.1, read as the reverse complement.
ATATGCATGCATATTGTTAAAAAAAGGAAAGGAGAGAGTGTGTATATGTATATATGGGTATATATGTGTATATATATATATATATATATATATATATATATGTATTATATATACATTAATAGAGAGAGAAGCAAAGTCACTTTTGCCTTATCTATTTTTCCCTCTTCTCGGCTTTCTGCTGCTGTCTGTCTCTCAGCTGGTCGTCCCATTTCTCCATGGTTCGGGTATCAGTCACCACCCATACAAAAGACCCTCAACACTTAGGGTGGGGACCACCATGTCGGTAAATTTTCAGGAAAAGAGCGCCCTCTCATGCGGATTGCTTTGATTTGCTTCAGCTTCTCGCAGCCATGCTCTGAAAGGCCAGAGCCAGAGGCCAGGGAAAGGTGGACGTTCTTCAGAGAAGCATAGCTCAGATGCTGCTCCCAGTCAGGAGAGAGGTTCCAAGGAAAACGTCTTAGCTCCTCTTTCCCAGACCCAGCACCCCAACTAGAGTCCCGTAGGATCCGTGGTGTAGTGCCTATGCCCAGGAGGCCGATGAGTAAAGTCGGCCTGATTGAAGTTTGCATCTGACAGGTAATATCGAATGTCTTTATTACTTATAAGGTGGCAAAAAACGTCTGTTTTAAACTCACTGTAATTACTCTAGCTAGCCAGCCACCTTGTTGCAGGTCTAGCCACTAGCAGAACAACCTGCGTGTCAGGAAATGTTCCATCCGCTGATAATATCTATCTTTTAGCGTGCAGTACTGAGGTCCACCAGCAGGTGTCTCCTGGCAGTTTCGAACTGTCAGGAGAGCCTTTCTCTGCTGATGTTATGTCATCTTTCGGCTGCAGTACTGGCGTCCACCAGTGGATGGATCCTGGCAGTGTGGAGCAGACAGAACCTCCTGCAATCAGCTGTCACTTGAGGCTAGGGATGAGCCGAACACCCCCCGGTTCGGTTCGCACCAGAACTTTCGAACGGACCCCAAATTCGTATGAACTTTAGAACCCCATTGAAGTCTATGGGACTCGAACGTTCGAAATTAAAAGTGCTAATTTTAACGGCTAATATGCAAGATACTGTCCTAAAAAGGGTTTGGGGACCTGGCTCCTGCCCCAGGGGACATGGGTCAATGCAAAAAAAAGTTTTAAAAATGTCCGTTTTGGCGGGAGCACTGATTTTATTGACGATTAAAGTGGAAAAAAAGTGAAATATTCCTTTAAATATGGTGCCTGGGGGGGTGTCTGTAGTATGCCTGTGAAGTGCCACATGTTTCCCGTGTTTAGAACAGTCCCTGCACAAAATGACATTTAATGGGAATAACGTCATTTAAAGCTGCTTGCGGTTTTAATGTTATATCTGGTTCCTGCAATATGGTTGAAAATCATTGAGAAAAATGGCATGGGTAGCCCTCCCTGCCCATTACCAGCCCCTTTGGGTCTTGTAGACATTTTAAGGGGAACCCCGTACCCATATTAAAAAAAGGAAATGCGTGTGGCCCCCAGGCCCTATATACTCAGAACAGCAGTATACAGGCGGTGCAAACAAGACAGGGACTGTGTAGGTTTGTTGTGTTAAGTTGAATCTGTTTGTAATTTTCAACTGGTACATTTTTAAAGTGTAGCTCCAGTCCAAAAAATGTTTTTTAAGCTTTTTGGAAAACATAGGGAAGGGTTATCACCCCTGTATAATTTGTTTTGTCGTCCATCTTTTTTCATCTCACTTGCTGTTGTCTCCTTCCGTTTGCAAGTAGGAGATGTTTGTAAGTTGGATGTTTGAAAATAGGGGCCTGCCCTATATGCTCTGCAGAAATGGCGGAACAAGGTGTTGGTTTTGCCACAACATTGTAAGCCCTCAAAGTGACTCTTGGTGGGCGCTGGAGCGCCCTGCTGTGAACGATTATATCAAGAATTGTAATTACATGCCATTGTTGAACAATGGTAGAAAAATTGACCTTTGGTGGTTGTGGTGCTGGTGCCACAACACTATAAGTCCTCACAGTTACTCTGGGTGGGCACAGGAACGGGCCCTCCTGTGAAATATTATATCAAGAATTGTAATTACATGTCCCTGTTAAACAGGGGCAGAAAAATTGGGCCTTAGGCACTGGTGCTGGTGCCACGACACTGCAACCTCTCCCATATACTCTAGTTTTATTGCAGGAATTAGCCCTGCTGCAAAGCATTGCATCAAAAATTGTAATTAAACGCCCCTGTTAAACAGGGGCAGAAAAATTGGGCCTTAGGCACTGGTGCTGGTGCCACGACACTGCAACCTCTCCCATATACTCTTGTTTTATTGCAGGAATTAGCCCTGCTGCAAAGCATTGCATCAAAAATTGTAATTAAACGCCCCTGTTAAACAGGGGCAGAAAAATTGGGCCTTAGGCACTGGTGCTGGTGCCACGACACTGCAACCTCTGCCATATACTCTAGTTTTATTGCAGGAATTAGCCCTGCTGCAAAGCATTGTATCAAAAATTGTAATTAAACGCCCCTGTTAAACAATGGCAGAAAAATTGGGCTGATGGCATCACCCAGAAACAGAAATGTTCTTCCAACATATCATCGGAGGAGGAAGAGGATAGACAATCAACATAACAGGACAGTCACTCAGCATCAGCATAGGCAGTCTTGAAGGGATGTGATATTTCCAAAAAAATGATTCGGTTACATCAGCTTCAGGTGCTTGGTAGCTGTGGGTGATCCAAGACTGATTCATCTTGATGAAGGTCAGTCGATGAACTGATTCGGTAGACAGCCACACCCTGTGATCGGTAACAAAGCCACCAGCAGCACTGAAGGTGCGTTCCGAAAGAACGCTGGATGCAGGACAGGCCAGTAGCTCAATTGCATAATGTGCAAGCTCTGGCCAGTGATCCATCCTCAAGACCCAGTAAGCCAGAGGATTTTCGGTGAGAAAGGTGTCCAAGTCTGACCTTGCCCCTAGGTATTCCTGCACCATGTAAATCAGACGCTGGCAATGGTTGCTGGAACCGATCATACCTTGGGGCTGCGGACTAAAAAATTGTCTGAAAGCATCAGTCAGACGGCCACCTTCTCCACCGCTCCTTCTGACCGATGCCTCAGCAACACGTTGTCCAGGACCAGGAGTTTGTAACCTCCCAGTCTCTGGGAACGTGTTGCACAGACCTTTCTGCAAGGCCTCCCGGAGATGTCTCATCCTCTGCTCCCTCTGCGATGGCAAGATAAGGTCGGCAACCTTACCCTTGTACCGTGGATCAAGGAGAGTGGCCAGCCAGTAATGGTCCCTCTCCTTGATCCGAAGAATACGAGGATCCTTCCGCAGGCTTTGCAGGATCAGGGAGGCCATGCAGCGTAGGTTAGCTGAGGCATTCGGTCCGGAGTCCTCTGGGTCACTAAGGACAACATGATCCGCAGCTACCTCCTCCCAGCCACATACAAGTCCACGTTTTTCTTGGGACTGTAAATCATCCCTAAAAGACTGCTGCTGCTGCTGCTGATGCTGAGTGCCAGCCTCCACCTCCATGCTGACACAATCATCCTCCTCCTCCTCTTCCTCCTCCTCATACTCTTCCTGTGTGATGGGTGGCACAGCAGGAACACTGTCTGGATAAAGGGGGCCTTGAGAGGCAAGGAAGTCCTCCTCTTCCTGCCTCTGTTCTGCCTCAAGTGCCCTGTCCATTATTCCACGCAGCGTATGCTCCAAGAGGTGGACAAGAGGTACAGTGTCACTGATGCATGCACTGTCACTGCTCACCATCCTTGTGACCTCCTCAAACGGTGACAGGACAGTGCATGCATCCCTGATCATGCCCCACTGGAGTGGTGAGAAAAAACCAAGCTCCCCTGACTCTGTCCTGGTGCCGTAGTCGCACAGGTACTCATTGATGGCCCTCTGCTGTGTGTGCAGCCGCTGCAGCATGGCCAACGTTGAGTTCCACCTGTTGGGCATGTCACATATAAGGCGGTTCTTGGGCAGGTTCAACTCCTTTTGGAGCTCAGCCAGCCGAGCACAGGCATTAAATGATTGGCGGAAATGCACACAGACTTTCCTGGCCTGCTTCAGGACATCCTGTAAGCCGGGGTACCCGCCCAAGAACTGCTGCACCACCAGGTTAAGGACGTGAGCTACACAGGGCACATGGGTCAGTTGTCCCTGTCGGAGGGCCAAGAGGAGGTTGGTGCCATTGTCGCAAACCACAATTCCTGGCTTAAGCTGGCGTGGCGTCAACCACCTCTCGGCCTGCCCCTGCAGAGCTGACAAAACATCCGCCCCAGTGTGGCTCCTGTCCCCCAAACAAACCAGTGCAAGCACGGCATGGCATCGTTTTGCCTGTGTACTTGCGTAGCCCCTGGAACGCCTACGGAGCACCGCTGGTTCTGAGGACAGAGCACTGGAAGAGGCCATGGAGGAAGAAGAAGAGGAGGGGGTGGAGGAGAGAGGTGTGTCACAACCAATAGTAGCATTTTGGAGGCGTGGTGGCGGAACAACCTCCAACACTACTGCACCTTGTCCTGCATCCTTCCCAGCTGCCAGAAGAGTGACCCAATGGGCCGTGAAAGACAGGTAACGTCCCTGTCCATGCCTGCTGGACCATGAGTCAGCGGTAATATGCACCTTACCGCTCACCGCCCTGTCCAGCGAGGCAAGGACATTACCTTCCACATGCCGATAGAGAGCCGGAATCGCCTTCCGTGAGAAAAAGTGGCGTTTGGGGACCTGCCACTGAGGAACCGCACATTGTACAAACTCACGGAAGGGGGCCGAGTCTACCAACTGAAAAGGCAGCAGTTGAAGTGCTAGCAATTTAGCTAAGCTAGCATTTAACCGCTGGGCATGTGGATGGCTGGGAGTGAACTTCTTTCGCCGGTCCAGCAGCTGGGGCAGGGACATTTGCCTGCTATAATCGGACGTGGGTGTACTGCTAGCAGAGTGCCCGGAAACACTTGGCGTTGACACACCTAATTCTACACCTTCATTCCTCTCAGAGCAGGTTTCAGAGAGGACTGAAGGTCTAGTGGGGTTGGAGATGCCAGCTGATGAGGTGCAAGGAGAGGGCCGCTTTGTTCTTTGGTGTGGGTCTTTCAGGTACGCTTGCCAACGAGCTGCATGGCAGGTCAACATATGTCTGGTCAAGCATGTGGTGCCCAAGCGGCTGATGTTTTGGCCACGCGAGATACGCTTGAGACATATGTTGCAAATAGCAGCGGTGCGATCTGATGCACTCGTCTCAAAAAAGGCCCACACCAAAGAACTTTTAGAATAACGTGCAGAGGCAGCGCCCTGCACAGGCGGAGCTCTGCGGTGTGATTCAGTCGGTGTGCTGCCCCTAAGCTGGCCCCCGGAGGGCATCCTGCCTCGTTGGACATGTGCCTCCTCCTCCTCCTCCTCCTCCTCCTCCTCTCTCCAACCAGGCACCCACGTGGAGTCAGTGCCCTCATCATCCCCTCCCTCTTCATCGCTGTAGCAAACCTGGCAGTATGCTGCAGCTTGTGGAACATGATTGCCAGATTGCTGTCCTTCTTGAGCATCCCCTCTCTCTGCATTCACGCTACTGCATTCCTCTAGCTGAGTGTCATCATCAGAGGCTACAAAACACTGGGCATCCTCCTGGAGCATGTACCCAACATTGTGCTCAAAGAGTTCAGGAGACTCCTCAGGAGGACGTGGTGGGTCTAGGGAAGGAGTCACTGATGATGACATTGAGAGGAGGGAAGACGATGCGTTGGCAGCTGCTTTGCTAGTACCCTGAGACTGGGTGAGAGAGGATGAGGAGGATGAAGAGGGCTTGGTCATCCACTCTACCAAGTCGTTGGCATGTTGCGGCTCAACATGTCCAGCTGCCGAAAAGAAGGACAAGCGTGTCCCATGGCCACGTGCTGATGACAATGCACTGCGTCCACGACCAGCACTGTTGTCTCTAGACACAGACCCTGCTTGCCCTCTTTTATCGGCTCGCGCCTGTCTGCCTCTCCTTGCTGGCCTTCCAGATATGGTAATGGCCTGAAGGGAGTTGGGTAAAAAAGCAGTTGGGTAGTGTATATTGTGCTAGAGGCACACAACACCCACTAACTCCTGCAGATGCCTTTATTATAGAACACCAGAGATAAAGGGGTATATACAGATGTATACTGTGCTGTGCTGGAAGCACACACAACTTCCAATAACTCCTGCAGATGGCAAGTGGGCTCAAATAGAGAAGAGCTATGTAGGTGGACATAGCGGGATGTACTGGGTACAGAGCACGCAGACAGCATGCACAAGCTCCTAACACTACTGACTGCAAGCTCTATTATAAAAGATAGATCACTAGCTATATAGGTGAGCTGAATATAGCGGTGTATACTGCGGTCAGGGCACGCAGACAACAACCACTACACAACAGCAAGATCGAAAATCGTCCGAAAACGATCGGTGTGTACTGTGTTGAAGGTACACAGAACACCCACTGCTTCAGACGCCAACACACTACACAAGGCCGCCGCGCTGGCGGCCTTATATAGTGTGGGGCGTGCACTACACAGCCTGAGCTATGATTGGCCACAGGCATCCTGCCTGTGGCCAATCATGGCTCTCCTCGCTGCTGGCGCTGCGATTGGCCAAGCATGCGGGGTCACAGTGCATGCTTGGCCAATCATGAGCCAGCAATGCACTGCGCCATCGCAGTGCATTGTGGGCCGTGAGCGCCACACAAATTTGGCGCGAACGGACCAAAAGTTTCGGACTTCGCCGAACGGGCGAACAGCCGATGTTCGAGTCGAACGTATGTTCGACTCGAACACGAAGCTCATCCCTACTTGAGGCCAATCACAGGCCTATAAATAGCTGGCAAGCATTCACATGTTTGCCTTGGTATTGTCCTTGTGCCCTGACCTGCTGCTTGTGATCCTGATCCTGTTCCTGTGCCCTGAACCTGTGACCCGTGTTTCTGATCCTGTTTCCCTGTCCTGGTCCCTACCCTGTCCCACCTGTTACCATCATCCCTGCCCTGCAGTCTGATTCTTCCATCCTCTCCCTGTCCTGTGTTCCTTACCCCATCTGCTGATCTCCCCATGTATGACCTTGGCCTGGCTTGTGTCTCTGATTCTGGACTGCTCTGTGTTTATCTACTGATCCTCTGTGCATGACCCTGGCCTGCCTATCATTTACGATCCTGGTATTTCCCATTTATTGTACACATCTGTCTGTTGTTATATTTTTTTGTTTAATTTGTGTTTATTTAAGAAGGAAGTAGAAAGAAATAGTAACAGAAAGCGCGTTACATACAATATACAATACAAAGTGAAACCAGGGTTACAGAGGACATAGGTCGAGGCATGTGACAGTAAGTCGCTAACAGCACAACACTAACAATAAACTCCTGAGGATATGTTAAGCCCGCCCATTCTATATGACAGAATTATTCCCCAACCAAAGGTTGGGAGTGTAATTGCATGACCACATAACCTCTGGTGTACCACTCTGAACACATTAAACCAAGTCACTAAAAAGGAAGAGGAAGAAAAAAGACGATAGTAAAAGAGGGAAAAGAGGAGAAAGTCAAAGATAGAAAAAGGGGAAAGGGAGGGGGGGAAGGGGGAGCAATAGTAGGGATCTGCCCGGTCCTGCCTCTGTCCTAGAAATAAAACACAGAAAATCACAAAAACGTATCCATTTTTTGCCATAACCTCTGCATATTCAGAAGTATATTTAAAGGCTACCCAGCAGGACCAAATCCGTTTCCCCAGATCTGCCTTTTTCCGGAGGGAGTAAGTAAGATCCTCCAGGTGATATGTGCGGTCAACCTCCATGAACCATTGACGTATAGATGGGACTGTAGGTTGCTTCCAACTACATGGGATAAGCGCCTTTGCAGCGTTAAGCAAGTGTGGGGTCACAGACTTTTTATAGGATCCTGCTGGAAAGCCTGTGCAGTGAAACAATATGACCCATGGATCATTTGGTATCTCATAACCCAGAATGATTTTTCATCCAGTGTAAGACAGTTAGCCAATAAGGTCGGATAAAGGGGCAGTACCAAATATGGGCGTGTGAGGCATAGTCCCCACAGCCCCTCCAACAGAGAGGTGATGTTTGCGGGAAGAAATTATTTAGGACAACAGGGGTATAATGCCATCTCGTCAACAACTTATAGTTCACTTCTGCCGTTTTAGAGGCCGTAGAAGATAAGTGAGCCATGGATAACATAGTAGATTTTTGTGCCTCCGAAACCGTGCTGTGCAGATCTTGCTCCCAATTGGACAAAAAGGTGGGGTTGCCTTTAATCAATAGATGCTGTAGGGTGTGATGAAAAAAGGACAAAGGCCTCTCCACCGGTTGGTCTTCCAGGAAAGCAGATTCAATTGGTGTTAAGTCAGCTGAGGAGCGAAGTGGTTTCGGGAGGGAGTGTACAAAGTCCCCCAGTTGACGGTAAGTCCAGTGATCCATGGGAGTTACCTGCGAAGGGGGTATAAGGTGAGATAGGGGCGAAATGCCAGCTTGATTGGCGACGTGATGTAAAAGGGGTGTATTGCCCAGTTTCCAAGAATAAATTCTAGGATCAATGTTTCCCCGAGGGAAGTAATTATGGCCAGTCAAAGGCATAATGGGGGAGTTGTATAGCCACTTGTGTTTTTTACATATCGAGTCCCAGTTCTGTAGAGTAGAATAGGTGAGGGGGGAGGTGGTGGGTGCAAGCGACCTATATTTCCGAGGGATCCTAATATGGGTATATAAATCTGTGCCACTGAGCGCCAGGTCGAGGGCAACCCACAGTTTTGAGTGTTTGTGGTATTTCCAGTCCGATATCCTGCTTAGAACAGCTGCCAAAAAATAAAGTTTAGTGTTCGGTAAAGCCAAGCCCCCGACCGTTTGGGTCTGAATAAAAGGGTTCTGGACAATCTCGGACGTCTTCTGTTTCATATGTATTTGCCTATCAGAGAATCCATGAGCGTGAAAAAACTTGCCGGGATACCCACTGGGATCATCTGAAGCAGAAACAGCACCCTGGGCAGGACATTCATCTTAATCACACTAATCTTGCCTAACCACGAATGAGCAACTTGGGACCACCGTTTTAAGTCTAATCTAATTGCATTAATAAGGGGTATGTAATTAGCAATAAAAAGGGCCTGGGGTTTGGATGTGAGATAGATGCCTAAATATTTCATTTTGTGTTTTTGCCAGCTAAATGGGAAGGAAGCTTTAAGGAGATGAACAGTTTCCACGGGAACAGTGACATTCAGAATTTCAGATTTGGACATGTTAATTTTAAAATTAGATATGAGACCGAACTGTGAGAAGGCAGACATCAAATTGGGGAGGGAGATCAGGGGTTGTTGTATGTAAAACAGAATGTCATCTGCATACGCAGCGTATTTATGTTCGTTTGCACCAACCGTGACTCCATGGATGTTCGGATTGTTTCTAATTGTAGAGAGAAAGGGTTCCAGAGAGAGAGCGAAGAGAATCGGAGAGAGGGGGCAACCCTGACGCGTGCCATTATGGAGTGTAAAAGAGTCACTTAGGGAACCATTAATACGAATTTGAGCCGTGGGGGAATGATATAATGCTGAGATGTGAGTTAGGAAAGTTTGGCCAATTCCCAAATGAGGGTAGCCATCAGATACTCCCAGTCCACCCTGTCAAACGCTTTTTCAGCATCCGTGGAAAGTAACAGGGTGGACTGGGAGGTCTTCCGCACGTAGCCCATCAGGGAAAGGGTGCAAAGGGCATTATCGCGTGCCTCCCTACCCGGAATGAACCCAGTCTGATCACTAGAAACCCAGCTCGGAAGAAGAGGAAGCAATCTATTTGCAATGACTTTGGCGTATAGTTTGGCGTCCAAATTCAAGAGAGATATGGGACGATAACTCCCGCAGAGACTAGGATCCTTCTCCGGTTTAGGAATCACCGAGATATGTGCATGCAAGGTTTCTGGGCGAAAAGTCCCTCCCCGCGAGATCGTGTTAGCGTATGAGGCGAGGCGCGGCAGCAAAGTCCAGCAAAGGTCTTATAGTACAAGGCCGTAAAGCCATCTGGTCCAGGGGCCTTGCCACTCGCCATAGCCTTCAGTGCCACACTGAATTCCTGGACAGAGAACTCCCCATTTAATGTAGCAAGGACCTCTGAGTCCAGTCTGGGTAAATTAGCTTGTTGTAATAATGACATTTTTGGGACACTCTACGGGCCTCCCGCTTCCATTGCTCATGAAATAGAGTTTTCAGCTCCTCCCGCTTTACTGTCAGGCCGCGTACACACGGGCGGACTGTTCGTCCAACTTTGTCCGCTGAACAGTGTTTGGGCGGACAGTCCGCTCGTGTGTGGGCTTTCAGCGGACAGTTTCAGCGGACAGTTGGACGGACAAGGTTTTTCGGAATTTCCGAAAAACTGTCCGCTGAAACCTTGTTTCAGCGAACAGCCCGCTCGTGTGTAGGCTTGTTCGTCAAACAAAGTTGCGCGCATGCTCAGAAAGGATTTTCACGCCGAAAGCTATAATGCAGTGTATAGGACGTCGTATTTTTCGTCCCGTCGTACGTGCCGTTCACGTCATCGCGCACGGTTTCAGCAAACTGTTCGTTCGTCGTGTGTGGCCATGTCCGTCCATGCTAATTTTGAGCGGACTGTTTGCCGAAACTGTTGGACGGACAAAGTTGGGCGAACAGTCCGCCCGTGTGTACGCGGCCTCAGGGAGTGAAAAGATGCTTGTGCGAGGCTGGCCTTGTGTTGTGACCCAAGGGCAGCGATATCTGACAATAGTTTAGATTGTATCTGTGCGACTTCCCTTTTCCTTCTGGACCCCAATTCCATGAATTTACCCCTTATGTGGGCCTTGTGGGCCTCCCAAAGTACGCCCGGGGAAATTTCTGGGTGGGCGTTGTCAATGAAATATTGTGTGAGTTCCTCCCGCATGTATATTATGTCTGCCTCCTCACTAATAAGGTTCTCGTTCAATTTCCAATTGGTGGATTTATGGGGCAGCGACGAAATATTAAGGGTAAGCAGAATGGGGGCATGATCTGAGATGGGTGATGAAGCAATACTTGAATTTGTCAAAAGGGAAAGGTGATGGTGGTCAAGGAAGAAAAAGTCAATCCTAGAATAAGATTGGTGGACGCTCGAGAAATATGAGTAGTCCCTCGCCCGCGGATGCATCGTCCTCCACACGTCCAGCAACTGGGCGTCATACAGGCGTTTACGTATACAGTAAATGCGAGACGCTTATGGGGAACCGAGGACTTCCCCAGAGAGGTATCAAGTACAGGTTCTAACGGGATATTAAAATCCCCAGCTAGGACAACGCATCCGCTAGCAAAGTCCCCCAACTTCCTCAGCGTGGATGCTATAAAGGTAGCCTGATCTCGATTAGGCGCATAGAGGGTCACCAGTGTGCACTGCATCCCGCCCAGACTACCCCGGAGGAACAGAAAACGTCCGTGAGGGTCACTCTTCATTTCCACCAAATTAAAGGGGGTACCCCTGCGGAACCCAATGGCCACACCCTTTGCCTTGTGCACATCAGATAGGCTGTAATACCAGGTTGGGTATTGCGGGGAGAACAACTTCACCGAAGTGGTGTGAGTGAGATGGGTCTCCTGCAGAAAGACAATGTCTCCCTGCAGGCGACCCAGTTCCCGGTATAGGTTATGGCATTTACCAGGGGCGTGGAGACCCCGCACATTAAACGATATTAATTCTATCGTGGCCATGGGGTTCCGTCAGAGCCCATCACATATAAACTGATACAAAGAGATAGGACCAGAGGCAGAGGGGCAGAGAGACAGGGGGGTGAGAGAGAGGGGGTGAAAAGAAGAAGACAGAAAAGGAAAAGGAAAATAATGATAAGGTAAAGAGTACAGGGCAGTATTAACAACCCCTGCGGCACAGAAGGCAAAGCCCCATTTGGGCCGCGAGCAGCATGGTCATGCAGCCGCCCGTAAAGTAGTACAGGGGCAGCCAAACAGGACCCCGCCCCCAGGCCCCGTGCCGACAGCCCGACGGGGGCCCGGAGGCCGGGACCCACCCGATGCCCCCCATCGGGGTAAAACGAGGGGCCGGCCAGCAGCAACCCGCATCCGTCCAGGACAGACATCGCAGGCCGCAGCCCCGACCCCAACCCCCAAATACCAAACACATAATCGCACTCATGTAAAAGACACCTCACATAGGTCAAATTAGCTTTGAGAGTATGGGTATAAAAACCGGAACAAAAATCAACATGAAAAAATTATATAAGCAATGTTTTGTACTTTTTCTACGAAACCAGGAATGACAGGTCAGCAGAACGAAAAAACTGTCAGGAGAGTATCAGCAGGTGTGCCTTCTATGGGTGACTATCAGGCGGGCTGAAAGAGGGGACACGTTGCTTGCGGGATACTTTCTGCCATGGCTCCTCAGGGGTGTTCTCCAGAGGCGGAATGCCTTCTTGCCAGCCCGGCAGATCCGGCGGGGAGATGTTGACATCTGAACAGAATTTCTCCAGATCCTCTGGGAATCGCAGAATCGCTGTCTTCCCATCCCTGTGTGCGATTAGGGCGGCAGGGAAACTCCAACGATAGTTGATGGAGGCTGAGCGCAGCTTTTCAGTTAGGGGGCCGCAGTGCCCTGCGTCGCTCCAGAGTCTCTCTGGCTAGATCGGGGAAAAAGGAAAGCGATGTCCAAGACTTGCGTCCCCTTGAGTTTTTTCATAATGCGGTCCTTTTCTTCAAAGTAGTGCACCCTGCAGATCACGTCCCGCGGATTCTCCATTGCCAGGTTACGCGGCTGAAGGGCCCTATGAACGCGGTCAATTTTTAGAGGGTGATCCGCTGCATTCCTCAAGAGACCGTTAAAAATGCCCCTGACCGTAGGGAGTAGATCCTCATCACCTGTCGCCTCCGGTAGTCCACGGATACGGATGTTATTTCGTCGATTACGGTTTTCCTGGTCCTCGATCTTGTAGAGGGCCGACCGGTGAGCTATGGCAAGCGAGCGGGTGGTCGTTTGTAAGGACCTAATGGCGGTCGCATGTCTGTCCAGCCGTAGCTCCGTCTCTTCCATCCGGTCCAAAACTTGTGCGAGATCCGAGCGGACCGCAGACACCTCCCGCGTAATAGATTTCTCGAGCCCTAAGAGCATGGAAGCCAGCTCAGATTTGGTGGGGAGTCCGCTCACTAGTGCTGCCACTTCCGAGTGCCGTGGACCACACTCTTCCCCGTCAGAGCCCGCTGATGAGGCCGGGGATTGAGATCTGTGTTCAGGCCTGAGACGGGGGGCGGGGCCCGCCATCCCGCTCGAGTTCATCGGAGAGCGGCCTAGGCCATCCATATCTCCTACCTCGTCCGGCTCCGCTAGGAAGCGCTTAATCGAGCCATCGGGAGCGCCCTTTTTCGGCAGGGACTTGCCGGTTCTCCTGCTAATCGTTCCCGGGCGTGTGGCGGTGTTCATGCGGCGAGAAAGTGCGTTAAAAACGGGGTCAGGGTCGGAGCTCAGAGACAACACGTCTTCACTGCTGCATAGCGAAACCACGCCCCATCTGTCTGTTGTTATTTGGGGGTCTCTGTTGGTTGATTTATTGCACTGTGTGGTTGTATTTATATTATTTACTTTATTTATTTACTCCTTAATAAATCATTATATTTTACTTATACACGTTTGGGTTTCCTCTGTTGCAGTCCACACAGTTCTGGTCTTATCTGATACATGACAGAATACCAAGGCCATCCCTAACCAGAAGTGGCTACACAGAGGAGCCATCTTGGTTCAGGTTACTTACTGAAATTAATTTAGAGGTGATTCGTTATTATGCTTTGCTGGCGTCTGAGAGTAGTGACTATCTCCGCCAGACACTGAAACCATTGGAAACCATTAGTTTAGCTCACTCCTGGGTTGATCAGGGCTGTATGCTGTTTGGGGATGTTCAGCCATTAATTCAAATCTGCACATAGCTGGCCCTGCCCTGCATCCCAGAGGGCCATGATGATTTTTCTCCCCCTTTCAGTATTAATCAAGTCACATCACTAGTATGGCTTCTGGAAGATGATTCCCCTTACTTTTTTGAGCATTACACAGCCTGTTCCCAACAGACGATAATAGAATGTGTTGATTCTGTACAATCCCTTGTCAGACAGGCAGTATGTAACCCACAGTTTGTACAACCACTATTTTTAGCATGGTCTGGTATTTTGCAATCAGCCACAGCCAGCCCACAAGAAACCATCTCTGCTACCAAACACCTGCCTGCCCAAGAGTCTCTTCCTCAATCACCTATGGCAACCTCAGTTTTAGCCCAATATACTCTACTCCCCACCAAATATCAATACCCTGTTTCTTCCTGCTGCACATATCCTGCCTTTAATCCAACTGTCTCTTTCCTGTTGCCTACTATCCCTCAAGAACTTCCCCCAGCCACTGTTACCTCTTCCCTGCCATATCCCAGCCCTTCTTTATACAGTATGCCTCACCTCCTACCTACAGTCCTACAGCCACCTACAGATCTCCATCAGTTAAGCCAAAGAAGAAACAAAAGTTCTTCCCCACTCACACGATCCTGCCAGTAACCCAACTTGCTTCCACACCAACCAACCTGCTCCAGTCTGATGCCTTCCAGTCTGATGTCCCGGCCTTCCAGTCTGATGCCTTCCAGTCTGATGCCCCGGCCTTCCAGTCTGATGCCTTCCAGTCTGATGCACAGGCCTTCCAGTCTGATGCCTTCCAGTCTGATGCCCCGGCCTTCCAGTCTGATGCCTTCCAGTCTGATGCACCGGCCTTCCAGTCTGATGCCTTCCAGTCTGATGTCCTGGCCTTCCAGTCTGATGCCTACTAGTCTGATGCCTTTCAGTCTGATGTCCCAACCTTCCCCTCTGATGCCTTCCAGTCTGATGTCCCGGCCTTCCCATCTAATGCCTTCCAGTCTGATGTCCCGGCCTTCCAGTCTGAGGCCTTCCAGTCTGATGTGCCTGACGTCCCAGTGCCTACTTTCCAGCCTGACGTGCCGCTGCCGGCCTTCCAGCCTGACGTGCCGCTGCCGGCCTTCCAGCCTGACGTGCCGCTGCTGGCCTTCCAGCCTGACGTGCCGCTACCTGCCTTCCAGTCCGATGTGCCAGCTTCCCGGTCCGATGTGCCAGCTTCCCGGTCCAATGCACTTATGTCTGCTGCCCAGCCTGAGGTGTTCCTGTCTGCTGCCCAGCCTGAGGTGCCAGTGCCTGCTTCCCAGCCTGAGGTGCCTGCTGCTCAGCCTGAAGTGCCTGTGCCCGCTGCCCAGCCTGAAGTGCCTGTGCCCGCTGCCCAGCTTGTGGTGCCCTCTGCCCAGCTTGATGTGCCCGCTGTCCAGCTTGAAGTGCCTGTGCCCGCTGCCCAGCCTGAAGTGCCTGTGCCCACTGCCCAGCCTGAAGTGCCTGTGCCCGCTGCCCAGCCTGAAGTGCCTGTGCCCGCTGCCCAGCTTGCGGTGCCCTCTGCCCAGCTTGATGTGCCCACTGCCCAGCCTGAAGTGCCTGTGCTCGCTGTCCAGCTTGAAGTGCCCGCTGTCCAGCTTGAAGTGCCTGTGCCCACTGCCCAGCTTGAAGTACCTGCGCCCGCTGCCCAGCCTGAAGTGCCTGCTGCCCAGCCTGAAGTGCCTGTGCCCGCTGTCCAGCTTGAAGTGCCCGTGCCCGCTGTCCAGCTTGAAGCGCCCGTGCCCTGACATGCCCATCACCTGGTTTAATATTTTAGACTGCCTTCATATCCAGCTTAATGTGACTCTGCCTGATGCCCAGCTTGATGCTATGGACTTGTCCCAGCAGCAGCTAGTTGGAGCGTCCGGAGGCCGCTCCTTTGAGGGGGGTACTGTCAGGAAATGTTTCATCCGCTGATAATATCTGTCTTTTGGCATGCAGTACTGAGGTCCACCAGCAGGTGTCTCCTGGCAGTTTCGAACTGTCAGGAGAGCTTTTCCCTGCCGATGTTATGTCATCTTTGGGCTGCAGTACTGGCGTCCACCAGCGGATGGATCTTGGTAGTGTGGAGCAGACAGCACCTCCTGCAATCAGCTGTCACTTGAGGCCAATCACAGGCCTATAAATAGCTGGCATTCACATGTTTGCCTTGGTATTGTCCTTGTGCCCTGACCTGCTGCTTGTGATCCTGAGCCTGATTCTGAACCTGTTCCTGTGCCCCGAACCTGTGACCCATGTTTCTGATACTGTTTCCCTGTCCTGGTCCCTACCCTGTCCCACCTGTTACCATCATCCCTGCCCTGCAGTCTGATCCGTCCATCCTCTCCCTGTCCTGTGTTCCTACCCCATCTGCTGATCTCCCCGTGTATGACCTTGGCCTGGCTTGTGTCTCTGATTCTGGACAGCTCTGTGTTTATCTACTGATCCTCTGTGCATGATCCTGGCCTGCCTATCGTTTACGATCCTGGTATTTCCCATCTATTGTACACATCTGTCTGTTGTTATTTGGGGGTCTCTGTTAGTTGATTTATTGCACTGTGTGGTTGTATTTATATTATTCACTTTCCTTAATAAATCATTATATTTCACTTATACACGTTTGGGTTTCCTCTGTTGCAGTCCACACAGTTCTGGTCTTATCTGATACATGACACTGCCACATGGATCACTCATCCTCTCAATTCTCCTGATGAGGCGGGGAAGCCTGCAAAGGATTTTAGCTCCCTTGCATCAGAGGAAGATCTGGAGCTACTTGGTGTCAGTTTTCCTTTGGAGAACTGTGTATCCAGGCAGTCATGCAGACCATTACATGGGTTAAAAGACAAAGTCATATTTACCCTTTCAGTAAGCAATCACTTTTGCATTACGAAACTAGTTTAATTCAAGGCAGATATAGCATCGCTGAAATCCATGCCTACAGTGGGACCGGCTGTTGTCCAATAGGATGGCGGCTGGGAAGGGCCTGCCACTCAACAGTGGCCCTTACCTGGGTGATGGGTACTTTGGGTTTCTGCTTCTGGGTTGTAGTTGGGAAGGAAATCCTTAGGGCTGATATCTTCGGGTCCCGGCCAAGATGTATCAGCAAATGTCACTGCGGAAGGGATGGACTGCACCTAAATGAGGTGGGTGCAGATCAGCTGGGATTAAGGATGGCCAAAAAGTTAGAGGGGTTTTTAAACTAGGCGATGGGGGGGAGGGTTCAGAGATAGAGATAGTCAGCCTGGAGCATATTCCAGAGGGTAATATTAGGGGCATTAGTGGTAGGGTAACCAAAGCACATAAACCCAAGGTAAATATAGTAGCAAGTCCTAGTTGTAATCTTGGAACACCCAAGAGGATAGTATGTGACCGGTCAAAATATATTAATACATTAAAATGTTTGTTCACCAATGCCAGAAGTCTGCCAAACAAAATAGGCGAGTTGGTAACTCTGGTGCATCAGGAGAGCTATGATGTAATCGGTATTGCTGAAACTTGGCTTCATTCCTCACATGACTGAGCTATTAATATTCCTGGCTATGCACTCTTTCGGAAAGACAGAGTAAAAAGGAAAGATGGAGGGGTCTGTCTGTATGTGAGAAGTGATCTCAAAGTGAGTGAGAAAGAGGACCTGGTGGACGGAGAGTGTGATGAGTCTGAAGCATTATGGGTGGAACTGCATACAGATGTGCGTAGTTCAAAGTTAATCATTGGAGTTTGTTATATACCACCCAATGTTAATGAGGAGGTGGAAACTCAGCTCCTTGCACAGATAGAAAGGGCTGCAAGGGCTGGCACAGTGATAATAATGGGGGATTTTAACTACCCAGAAATTGACTGGGGTAATGGCACTGCTGGGACAGTTAAAGGGCAAAAATGTATAAACCTATTACAGGACAATTTTATGGTCCAGTTTATTGAGGCCCCAACTAGGAATGATGCTCTGTTGGACCTGGTAATCTCAAACCATGCAGAACGTATTACAGATAAAGGAACACCTGGGTAGCAGTGACCATAACATGGTTTTATTTGATGTTAGCTGTAAGCAAAAATCACATATGGGTAAGATAAAAACACTTAATTTCAAGAGAGCACATTTTCCAAGGATGAGGGCTGCTCTCCAGGACCTAGACTGGGACAGAATATTGGCATCAATGGGCACAGAACAGAAATGGGAATTCTTCAAAAAGACTGTGATCTCACGGCACAGTATATTCCCATGGGCAATACGTTTAAAAGTCTAAAAATAAAACCGATGTGGCTCATGGCCAAAGTTTAAAAAAAGCTATATACTATAAGAAAAGAGCTTTTAAAAAATATAAAAATGAAGCAACGCTAGTGTCATTTAACCACTTTCAGACCGGACCATTTTGCTGGTAAATGACCAGAGGTCTTTTTACACTTTGGCACTGCGCTGCTTTAACTGGTAATTGCGCGGTCATGCAATGTTGTACCCAAACAAAATTTGCGTCCTTTTCTTCCCACAAATAGAGCTTTCTTTTGATGGTATTTGATTGCCTCTGCGATTTTTATTTTTTGCGATATAAACGTAAAAAGACCGCAAATTTTGAAAAAAAATGATATTTTCTACTTTTTGTTATTAGAAAAATCCAATAAACTCAATTTTAGTCATACATTTAGGCCAAAATGTATTCAGCCACATGTCTTTGGTAAAAAAAAAGTCAATAATTGTATATTTATTGGTTTGCGCAAAAGTTGTCACATCTACAAACTAAGGTACGTTTTCTGGAATTTACGCAGCTTTTAGTTTACGACTGCCTATCTCATTTCTTGAGGTGCTAAAATGGCAGGGCAGTACAAAACCCCCCCAAATGACCCCATTTTGGAAAGTAGACCCCCTAAGGAAATTGATAAGAGGCATGTTGAGCCCATTGAATATTTTATTTTTTTGCCTCAAGCGATTGAATAATGACAAAAAAAAAAATTTTTTTTTTTTTTTACACAAAGTTGTCACTAAATGATATATTGCTCACACATGCTATGGGCGTATGTGAAATGACACCCCAAAATAAATTCTGCTGCTTCTCCTGAGTATGGGGATACCACATATGTGGGACTTTTTGGGAGCCTAGCCGCGTACGGGGCCCCGAAAACCAAGCACCGCCTTCAGGCTTTCTAAGGGCGTAAATTTTTGAGTTCACTTCTCACTACCTATTACAGTTTTGAAGGCCATAAAATGCCAAGATGGCACAAAACCCCCACAAATGACCCCATTTTAGAAAGTAGACACCCCAAGCTATTTGCTGAGAGGCATGTTGAGTTCATGGAATATTTTATATTTTGCCACAAGTTGCGGGAAAATTACAAACTTTTTTTTTTTTTATTTTTTTTTTAACAAAGTTGTCACTAAATGATATATTGCTCACGCATGCCATGGGCATATGTGAAATGACACCCCAAAATAAATTCTGCTGCTTCTCCTGAGTACGGGGATACCACATATGTGGGACTTTTTGGGAGCCTAGCCGCGTACGGGGCCCCGAAAACTAAGCACCGCCTTCAGGCTTTCTAAGGGCGTAATTTTTTGATTTCACTCCTCACTACCTATTACAGTTTTGAAGGCCATAAAATGCCAAGATGGCACAAAACCCCCACAAATGACCCCATTTTAGAAAGTAGACACCCCAAGCTATTTGCTGAGAGGCATGTTGAGTCCATGGAATATTTTATATTTTGCCACAAGTTGCGGGAAAATTACAAACTTTTTTTTTTTTTTTTTCACAAAGTTGTCACTAAATGATATATTGCTCACGCATGCCATGGGCATATGTGAAATGACACCCCAAAATAAATTCTGCTGCTTCTCCTGAGTATGGGGATACCACATATGTGGGACTTTTTGGGAGCCTAGCCGCGTACGGGGCCCCGAAAACCAAGCACCGCCTTCAGGCTTTCTAAGGGCGTTACAGTTTTGAAGGCCATAAAATGCCAAGATGGCACAAACCCCCCCCAAATGACCCCATTTTGGAAAGTAGACACCCCTAAATTTAGGGGTACACTAGTGAGACTAGGTAATAAATGGCGGGTGCCCTGAAACTATAAAAAAATAACTAACCAACCAGCGTCACCTGTAACAGTTATATGGTGATCACTGGTGAAAGGGTTAACTAGGGGGCAATTAGGGGGCTTTATGCGGTAGTATATGGGGGTCCCTGGCGCTATAAAAAGCTGCAGCGAACCTAAATACCTACCTGCCTAACTAGCGTCACCTGTGACACTAATACAGCGATCATAAAAACGATCGCTTATTAGGCTGGGTTCACACTGGAGCGATGCGGGAACGCCACGAATGCGCGGCGGGTTCCCGCATCGCATGCCTCCCGGCGGCAGTTCACACTGCCCTATGCGAACTGCTGGGAGTGTCAGTGAAATGTTACTGACACCCCCAGATCAGTTCGCATATCGCAGTGCGATCTGCAAACTCGGATCGCATGGTGTGAACACCCATGCGATCCGATTCTGCTGCGGGCCAAAAAAAGGGTCCCGTGCGAATTTGCGGCGGGTGCGGCGGGTGCGGCGAATGGCTGAACTCGAATCGCACAGAGATCGGATGTGATTTGCACTGCAGTGCGGTGCGAATCACATCCGTTCTCATAAACCGCTGCAATGTGAACCCAGCCTTAGTGACACTGGCGACGGGGGGTGATCACGGGGTTAAACCTTTATTGGGGGGGTTAGGGGGGTACCTTAGAACTAAAGGGGGCTAACCCTAACTGCCCTAACAGTTATTAGTCACAAATGACACCCGCCGGGTGATCAGGGGGTTAAACCTTTATTAGGTAATAAATGGCGGGTGCCCTGAAACTATAAAAAAATAACTAACCAACCAGCGTCACCTGTAACAGTTATATGGTGATCACTGGTGAAAGGGTTAACTAGGGGGCAATCAGGGGGCTTTATGCGGTAGTATATGGGGGTCCCTGGCGCTATAAAAAGCTGCGGCGAACCTAAATACCTACCTGCCTAACTAGCGTCACCTGTGACACTAATACGGCGATCAGAAAAATGATCGCTTATTAGGCTGGGTTCACACTGGAGCGATGCGGGAACGCCACGAATCCGCGGCGGGTTCCCGCATCTCATGCCTCCCGGCGGCAGTTCACACTGCCCTATGCGAACTGCTGGGAGTGTCAGTGAAATGTTACTGACACCCCCAGATCAGTTCGCATATCGCAGTGCGATCTGCAAACTCGGATCGCATGGTGTGAACACCCATGCGATCCGATTCTGCTGCGGGCCAAAAAAAGGGTCCCGTGCGAATTTGCGGCGGGTGCGGCGGGTGCGGCGGGTGCGGCGGGTGCGGCGAATGGCAGAACTCGAATCGCACAGAGATCGGATGTGATTTGCACTGCAGTGCGGTGCGAATCACATTCGTTCTCATAAACCGCTGCAATGTGAACCCAGCCTTAGTGACACTGGCGACGGGGGGTGATCACGGGGTTAAACCTTTATTGGGGGGGTTAGGGGGGTACATTAGAACTAAAGGGGGCTAACTCTAACTGCCCTAACAGTTATTACAGTCACAAATGACACCAATGCAAAAAAAAAAAAAAAAAAAAAAAAAATGACATTGGTGTCACTGTGACTGGGGGGCAGGGGTAATTGGGGGGGTGATCGGGGGGTAAAGGGGGGGTGTGAGTGTGCCTGGCATGTTCTACTGTGTGTGTGAGTGTTGGTGCAACTTACTGATCCACTCTCCTCCGTGTCGGAACGAAAAATACCGACACGGAGGAGAGAATACATCACTTCCTCTCCTGTGTTTACATTACAGGAGAGGAAGTGATGTCACCGGGGATTTCTATTCGTCGGGAGCGATCGCGAGGGGGTGGCCATGAATGAATGGCCGTCCCCTCGTCCGGGATCGCTCCCGAACGAATACCGACCGCCGCAGGCACCGGGCGGGGGCCCGATCGGGCCCCCGACCCGCGGGAGGCAAGGGACGTACATGTATGTCCTTATGCCTGCCCGTGCCATTGTACCGACGTACATCGGCGTGCGGCGGTCGGCAACTGGTTAACCACTTCAATATAGGGCACTTATACACCTTCCTGCCCAGACCAATTTTGAGCTTTCAGCGCTGTCACACTTTGAATGACAATTGCGCGGTCATGCTACACTGTACCCAAACTAAATTTTTATCATTTTGTTTCCACAAATAGAGCTTTCTTTTGGTGGTATTTGATCGCCTCTGGGATTTTTATTTTCTGCTAAACAAATAAAAAATGACAGAAAATCTTGAAAAAAAAACGTTTTTTTTTGTTTGTTACAAAACTTTGTAAATAAGTAAGTATTCTCCTTCACTGATGGGCACTGACAGGGCTGCAGTGATGGGCACTGATAAGGCGGCACTGATGGGCACCGATGAGGTGGCACCAATGTAGTGGCACTGATAGGCGGCACTGATATGCGACACAGATAGACACTGATAGTTGGCACAAATAGGCACTGATAGGTGGCATGGATTGTCATGGATAGGTGGCACGGATTGGCATGGATGGGTGGCATGGATAGGTGGCACAAATGGGCATGGATAGGTGGCATGGATGGGCATGGATAGGCGTCACAGATGGACGGCACGGATGGGCATGGATGGGCACTGATAGGCGGCTAGGATGGGCACTGATAGGCGGCATTGTAATTTAACGTTTTGTAGGGATGGATGCCAATCAGTGCCAAACAATAATGCATGCCAAATCAGTGATGCCCATTGTGGACACTGATTGGCATCCATTATGGGCACTGATTGGCATTCATTATGGGCACTGGCTGGCATCCCTGGTGGTCTAGGGGGCATACCTGGTGCTGGGCATCTCCTGGTGGTCTGGTGGCATCCCTGGTGGTCCAGTGTGGGCATCCTCGGGGGGGCTGTGCTGATAATCGATCAGCACAGACCCCCCCCTGTCAGAGGAGCAGCCGATCGGCTCTACTCTACTCACGTCTGACAGACGTGAGTGAGGAAAAGCCGATCACCGGCTCTTCCTATTTACACTGTGATCAGCCGTGATTAGACACGGCTGATCACGTGGTAAAGAGTCTCCGTCGGAGACTCTTTACCGAGTTCATAGTTGCAGGGTGTCAGACTGACACCCCACAACAACGATCGCTGCGATGCGCACCCCGGGGGCGTGCAGCAGCTTAATATTCTGATCACATCATATGACAGCCTGTCAGGATTAAAATGTTACAAAGAATATAACAGAATATGTAAAAAGGAAATCAAGGATGCTAAAATTCTAAATGAAAGACAGATTGCAAAAGATAGTAGGACAAACCCCAAAAAATTCTTCAAATATATTAATAGTAAAAATGTTAAGTCTGAGCATGTAGGCCCTTTGCTAAATAATCTGGAGTGGGTGACTGGGGACAAAGAGAAGGCTAACTTATTAAATACTTTCTTCAGCTCTGTTTATACAAAGGAGCATGGGGGAGCTCATGTCCATAATGGGGGTGGTAGTGATGCAGCCCCAAATCCACAATGGCTCAAAAGTGATATGGTCCAGAAATATTTGGACAGAATAAAGGTGGATAAAGCACCTGGACCTGATGGCATCCACCCACAGATCCTAAAAGAATTGAGCTCTGTAATTTCAGAGCCATTGTATCTAATTTTTAGGGACTCATTAATGACAGGAATAGTACCACTGGATTGGTGCAGGGCCAATGTGGTGCCTATATTTAAAAAGGGAACAAAGTCTTTACCAAGTAACTATAGACCCGTTAGTTTAACTTCTATAGTTGGGAAGATACTGGAGGGATTAATAAAAGACCACATAGATGAGTTCTTGCAGGAAAAAAATATTTTAAGCAGCAAACAGCATGGATTCATGAAAGACAGAAGTTGTCAGACAAACCTGATTTCTTTTTATGAGATGGTAAGTAAAACCTTGGACAGAGGGGTGGCGGTGGACGTGTAATACTTGGATTTTGCAAAAGAGTTCGATACAGTTCCACACACATGGCTCATGTGTAAGGTAAAGTCTACAGGTTTGGAAATATCAGTTTGTAAATGGATAGAAAACTGTCTAAAAGACAGAATTCAGAGAGTAGTGGTTAATGATTCTTACTCTGAATGGTCTAAGGTTATCAGTGGTGTACCCCAAGGTTCAGTGCTGGGACCCTTACTTTTTAATAACTTTATAAATGATATTGGGTCTGGGATCAAAAGTAAAATTTCTGTCTTTGCAGATGACACCAAGATATGCAGTGGAATAACGTCCTTACAGGATGTCTCCCATTTACAAGCCGACCTCAATGCTCTGTCTAATTGGGCGAACATGTGGCAGATGAGTAGGGATGAGCCGAACACCCCCCGGTTCGGTTCGCACCAGAACTTTCGAACGGACCCCAAATTCGTACGAACGTTAGAACCCCATTGAAGTCTATGGGACTCGAACGTTCGAAATTAAAAGTGCTAATTTTAACGGCTAATACTGTCATAAAAAGGGTTTGGGGACCTGGCTCCTGCCCCAGGGGACATGGGTCAATGCAAAAAAAAGTTTTAAAAACGTCCGTTTTGGCGGGAGCACTGATTTTAATGACGATTAAAGTGGAAAAAAAAGTGAAATATTCCTTTAAATATGGTGCCTGGGGGGTGTCTGTAGTATGCCTGTGAAGTGCCACGTGTTTCCCGTGTTTAGAACAGTCCCTGCACAAAATTACATTTAACGGAAATAACATTTAACGGAAATAACGTCATTTAAAGCTGCTTGCGGTTTTAATGTTATATCTGGTTCCTGCAATATGGTTGAAAATCATTGAGAAAAATGGCATGGGTAGCCCTCCCTGCCCATTACCAGCCCCTTTGGGTCTTGTAGACATATTAAGGGGAACCCCGTACCCATATTAAAAAAAGGAAATGCGTGTGGCCCCCAGGCCCTATATACTCAGAACAGCAGTATACAGGCGGTGCAAACAAGACAGGGACTGTGTAGGTTTGTTGTGTTAAGTTGAATCTGTTTGTAATTTTCAACTGGTACATTTTTAAAGTGTAGCTCCAGTCAAAAAAACTATTTTTAAGCTTTTTGGAAAACATAGGGAAGGGTTATCACCCCTGTATAATTTGTTTTGTTGTCCATCTTTTTTCATCTCACTTGCTGTTGTCTCCTTCGGTTTGCAAGTAGGAGATGTTTGTAAGTTGGATGTTTGAAAGTAGGGGCCTGCCCTATATGCTCTGCAGAAATGGCGGAACAAGGTGTTGGTTTTGCCACAACATTGTAAGCCCTCAAAGTGACTCTTGCTGGGCGCTGGAGCGCTCTGCTGTGAACGATTATATCAAGAATTGTAATTACATGCCATTGTTGAACAGTGGTAGAAAAATTGACCTTTGGTGGTTGTGGTGCTGGTGCCACAACACTATAAGTCCTCACAGTTACTCTGGGTGGGCACAGGAAATATTATATCAAGAATTGTAATTACATGTCCCTGTTAAACAGGGGCAGAAGACTTCCGGTTCCGGCGCCGCATGGAGTAGCTGTCCCCTCTCACAGCTCCCGCAGACCGGCCTCTAAATCGGCTTCAAATCCGGCGTTTTTGCCCGCTCCACCGGCCAGCTGACTTCCCCACGCTACCAGCTCCAGGATGGACCGGTTCGTGGAAAAAACCGGGCCGTGTTCGTACGCGGCCGCCACCGCGCGGCAGGCTGCACCGCAAATCGAGGCCCCGGCTTCGGCCTACACCGCTCCGGCCTGCGCGGCCTACCCGGAGGAGCCAGCGCCAGCCATGGAGGTAGGAGACCCAGCACAAGGCCAAACAACCTCCAAGGCACCCTCTTCCCTACAATCTCCAACCTCCACACTAGTACCTGGGCCTGTGGCGCCTGTGACCATGCTGCATTCTCTGCCATCCCCACCGCTGCAGGATCCACAGACAGAGCTTCTGGCACAAGCTGTTGCTGCTCTCCTCTCCCCTATGATAGCTGCCTCTGTTGAGAAAGCTGTCACCCAAGGCATGCATAAATTTCAAGCCCAACTCGGGGAACATGCATCCAGACTCAATGAGGCTGAAAATCGCATCTCTACTTTAGAGGAAGAATTATACCAAACGCAGTCCCTGGAACAAGCTCAGGACAGAACTAACAAATATATTTTGGAAAAGCTCGATGACCTCGAGAATAGGTCCAGGAGGAGCAACCTGCGTTTTGTAGGTATCCCCGAGTCGCTTCACCAATCCGCCCTGTCAGACCTGTGTGCAAGCCGCATCCCGGAGGCTCTGGGCCTGGGGGGACCCTTCGTCATGGAACGAGCACATCGTGTGGGGGCGCCCAACTCGGATCGCAAGTCCCCGCGCCCGATAATTGCCAAATACCTGAATTATTCAGACAAAGCCTCCATTCTGCAGCAGTATCGTCAGTCCAGATCACTTCAGATCGACGGGGTCAAAATCCTGATCTTTGCTGACTATTCAGTGGATGTTTCCAAGAAACGGAAGGCCTTTCAACATATCTGTACGGAACTATTCCAACGGCAGATGAAATTCACTCTGGCATTTCCGGCAATCCTACGGATCAAAGCACCCAACGGAGAACAGCTCTCTTTTCAAGACCCAGACGATGCATCGCGTTTTCTGAAATCGCTACGCTCGGGCCCTCCACTCAGCCCGGCTCCCAAAGCGGCCCCAGTCAATAGGGTCCTTGACCAGAGGAGCCCACGGAAGGATTCCCCCAAGCGCTTCAGGGCCTCAGGTCCAGCTCCTCACGCTCTCAACCCACGTTGATGAACCCCAGGACCTTGTTACCTCTTTGTCTTCCCTCCCTTTCAGGGACGAAGCTTTGCCTACCACCCGTTTTCTCATGGTAGAAGTGGCTTCTGCTTGAATCAATCCCCTCCTGGGCCACTTGCGCTATGCATGCGCTCCTTAGGTAATATTTGACCAGGGCCGTGACTGGCCCCGTGCGCTACATTGACTGAACTTATGTCTTTTACCATGCCCCATACGCCTTCGGCTTCTGGTTGTTCTTTTATTGTCCTATTATAACTGTTTTTCCTCAATATTTGTGTTTTTTTTTCTCTCAGGTTATACCCACTTGTTCCCCCTGTGGATTCTTCTGTGCAGACCATCTCACTTCGTTCTGATCCTTGCCTGGGTTGACGGCATGCCATGCTCCTTCTTTCTAGGGCAGCCATTTCTATGTCAGTTCGGAGGCCTGGTTCTGGGAGCTGGTCTACACAGTGACCCCCATGCGGAAAAAAGTGAAGTTCACAGTGAGTTGTTTTTACTTTCTTTGTTATTATGCTTGGCACATTTGCCGCTCCCTTCCCCGCCCCTTCCTTCTACTTATTCCCACAGCTGCACTTTTCCCCAATTTACTCTCCCTTGCTGCTACCTTACTAGGGGCCGCCCTAGCCCTATCTGGAGCAAAGCTCCTGTTGTTACATGCCCCGGGTCCTCCCTACCACATGGTACTATTAATCCCCACTGTTACTGCACTTAACGCTCCACCATGCTACAAGTAGTCTCGTGGAACGTTAAAGGGCTTCGTTCCCCCAACAAACGTCTGAAGATACTGCGACACCTCAAGAGACTCAAAACAGACGTAGCGTTGCTACAAGAAACCCATCTCTCCTCATCGGACTTTGTTCAGATGAGGAAGCTCTGGGTGGGTGAGGTGGTAGGTTCTGAGGCTGTAGGCCGGAAAGCAGGGGTTCTTATTCTTATCAATAAGAATCTTCCTTGTAAGATCCTATATACGGACACAGATCAACAGGGCAGACTCCTCACGATCAGGGCCCTCATAGGGACCAAGGAACTTGCTATTACAAACGTCTATGCCCCCAATAGCCCCACAAAACCTTTTTTCGGCGCATTGACTAATTGGCTTCTGCGCTTCCCCCACCTCCCGCATCTGGTGGGGGGCGACTTCAATTCTGTTGCCCACCCGGTAGATGACAAATCCTCATCATTGCGCCCCATACTCTGTTCGACTGTTACCATTCCCACGAGCCTGGCAATGACTATGGAATCCCTTCACCTACATGACATTTGGCGACTACACCACCCGACCGACCGAGAATTTTCCTTTTACTCTTATCCCCACAATGTCTTTTCTAGGATTGACAATTTTTTTAGTTCTAATGACTTAATCCCCTTCCTTCCGACAGCGGAAATTCATGACATAGCCATATCAGATCATGCTCCGATATCAGTGACTCTAGAGACCCCCGACATACACCCCAATCCCAAAATATGGCGTTTCCCCTCCTATTTGCAGCACAACGCAGATTTTCAAGCTTACATGACGAAAGAATGGGCATCATATTCACAGACGAACGCAATACATGCTGATAACCCACACTTGTTTTGGGACGCAGGTAAGGCGTTCCTTAGGGGACGCATTATCTCTTATGCCTCCTCATTCAAGAAACACGTCCAGTCTCAATACAAAGCCTCCAGTTCCAGATTACATCAGGCCCAGCGAGCACTCTATGCCTTAAACTCCCCCGAAAATCGCGAGGCCTGGCATACAGCCAAGCAGTCATTTGACACTTGGGCCGAAACCTTGGAAACCACTAAACAAGCTCACTTCGACGCCACTCTACACAAATTTGGCAACAAGGCTGGCAAGCTTCTTGCCAGACTATGCAAGGGAACCTACCGCCCCACGGTCATATCGTCGCTACGCGACCCCGATGGCACAGTCACGACCACTCCGAAGGGCATCAATGCGGCGATGCTCCGCTTTTATTCCTCCCTATATGCGGCGGACCCTATTGACCAACCCACTGCTCGCGACTTCCTCGACGAAGTACAATTGACCCGAGTATCTCCCTCTCAACTCGATTCGTTAAATGCCCCCATCTCCCCCTCGGAGATATCCGATACGATTCGTAAGCTAGCTTCCTCCAAAGCCCCAGGCCCGGATGGCCTATCAGGCGAGTTTTATAAATCTTTAAACGCACTTCTAACCCCGACCCTGGCCGATGTCTACCAACATATATAGTCTGGTGGCCCCTATCTCCCGTCCGGTAACCAAGCAATTATTAAGTTGTTAGAAAAAAAGGGTAAAGACCCACAAGAGCCTGGGTCATATAGACCCATCTCGCTTCTAAATCTTGACGTCAAAATTCTTTCCAAAATAATAGCTAATAGACTGGCTGACATCATCCCCTCCCTGATCCACTCCGCCCAGTCAGGTTTTGTCAAGGGCAGAACGGCAACTATCAATATCAGGAAGGTGATGATGGCACTAGAACATGCCAGATGTCACCCTACCAGCGATCTAGCCATTATTACTCTAGATGCCGAAAAGGCTTTTGACAATGTCAATTTTGAATGGCTTTCCATGGTACTGGGGGATATGGGCTTCACCGGACCATTTCTACACCTGATCAGCTCCATGTACACCTCCCCT
Source organism: Lithobates pipiens (assembly GCF_037356315.1). Lineage (NCBI taxonomy): Eukaryota > Metazoa > Chordata > Amphibia > Anura > Ranidae > Lithobates > Lithobates pipiens. The sequence goes on along the minus strand of NW_027507791.1, from coordinate 155,686,541 downwards.
GCAGCCAGACTGGTGGCCGCTGGCCTCCTCTCGGATGAGTTCCGGCTACATAAGGGAACCAGACAAGGCTGCCCCCTGTCCCCACTCCTCTTTAATCTGGCCTTGGAGCCGCTATCCAGATACCTGACATATAAAGCTCCGCTACACGGGATCGAAATCGGGTCGCACGAATTAAGAACCTCCCTCTTTGCTGACGACGTCTTGATATTCTCCGCCAACCCTTCAACAGACATGCCCACGATTAAATCCTTATTTGACCGTTTCAGACAGTGCTCAGGACTGCGTATTAACTACTCCAAGAGCGAAATACTCCCCTTGGGATCCCTTCCACCTCCGACATGGGCAAACCACTCCATTTTCAAAGTAGCTAGAACCCATATCACATACTTGGGCATTAAGATAGGGAGGCTCCCCTCATCTCTCTATCACCTGAACTACCCCCCCCTCTTTGCCAAACTTATACAGGAATTAGACAACTGGATGGATCTGCCTCTTTCGCTCTTGGGAAGGTGCCACCTGGTAAAAATGGTCAGCTTTGCACGCCTCCTGTATCCCCTTCAGACGATACCCTTACTCCTTAGACATAAGGATACAAAACTTTTAAACTCAGCAATCTCTAAATTCCTGTGGCGAGGCAAGAGACCCCGCATAGCCTTCTCTAAACTTCACCTTCCCAGGAGCGAAGGGGGTATTAACCTTCCCAATCTTAAAATGTATAACCTAGCATGTCTTTTGAGGGTAGGTCTAGACTGGATATCCCAAAAATCCCGCTGCTCTAATTACCCACTGGAAGCTGCAATGACCCATTCTTACTCCCTAGCTGCTCTTCTCCACTGCAAATGGAAACAATTAGATCCGTCATTGCAACACAACCTTTTACTGAGAGACACGGCTATTGCCTGGAGAGAAACACGGAAGAGCCTTAAGCTGTCTCCCTTAATTTCTAGACATCTCCCGATACAAGGCAACCCGAACTTTACCCCGGGGCTGGACCGCCAACCCTATGAAACATGGCGTCAACAGGGCCTCGACACCTTCTTCTCCTTATGTGACTCGGACTCTGGTCGAGCACTTCCCTTCCGCCGGCTAGCTGTCAAGTTCTCCTTGCCGGATTCATCCGCCTTCCACCATGGCCAATGCCTCAGCTTCTTGCAGAAAACTTGCAGAGCGGAACATGCAAGATTCCAATCCTCTTTCATCGAAGCACTTCTCCACAAAGACTCTTATGGCATCTCTGATATTTACAAACCTCTACTATTGAATACTACACCCTCTCTGGAATCTTCCTCGGTCTCTAACTGGGCCAAAGATTTCCCAAGTACCGATATTGTGGATAAGATCCTACACGGACTCAAATCAGTCTATAATTTGGTCCCAAATGAAACTTGGAGGGAAACCCAACTAAAAATTGTACATCGAGCGCACATACCTTTTCTACATTCCTCACCTTCGTGTCAATCCGCTGCTTCTTTGTGCCCTCTATGCCAGCATCCGAGACCCTCCCTTACTCACCGCTATTGGTCTTGCCTGGTCATCTCCTCATTCTGGGATGGAATTTTGGCTTTTATCTTCAAGATAACACTCCTGAAACTCCCCAAGGACCCGCTACTCCTTATCTTTGGGTATTGGGACCCCAAACTGCTCCCCTGGTCGGCTACCCCCACACCTCTGGGCAAGGAGTGGGCCTTGCTCTGCTTGTTACTCGCTAGGAGAACCATCCTAGCCAACTGGACAACCACGACTAAACCCTCTGTTCCACAAGTAGACAGAGAACTTATGCATCTCCTCTTTCGGGACAAATTGAATACTAGCTTTCTTCACGCCAAAGCCAAACTACGTTTTCACAACAGATGGGGCTTATATATGGCATCTAGACTCACCCCACAGGAACAAGCCCACTTTGAGGACCACTCCTTCATCCATAAGGGACACGCGCCAACGGCGATAATCGCTGCAACCTGAAACCGTACCAAGCGGGTCTCTGTGCTCCTGACTCTCTCCCCCCCACACGGAGACTCATCACCTTTCATGGACAGCCGGGATCTGTGCAGCACCTCTCCCCCCCCCCCACTATGCAATGAACTGCACCTGCTACTGACCACTCCCCCCCTCCCGCTCCCCCCCCCCACGGTTATTTTATTTCATATTTATTTTATTTCATATTCATTATATACTTTATTTTACCCTGTAGTTCGCTTTTATAAAACATACCAGGTTACCTTCTGACCTCCAGATCCATCCAGTTGAAGCTTCCCCTTCTCCCTTCTTTGGGGAGAATGGTAAGTCTTCCCTTAAGCTATGTACACAATGTTTAGTTACTACCAAACCCTAAGCTGAATGATTGTTTTCACTCGATCTTTCTATTTCAATGAGAAAAATTTTCGTCTTTGTATTTTGTACAATTTGTTCTATGCCTTTTTCAATAAAATTTTATTTAAAAAAAAAAAAAAATAAAAAAAAAAAAAAAAAACGGGCAGAAAAATTGGGCCTTTGGTGCTGGTGCCATGACACTGCAACCTCTCCCATATACTCTAGTTTTATTGCAGGAATTAGCCCTGCTGCAAAGCATTGCATCAAAAATTGTACTTAAACGCCCCTGTTAAACAGGGGCAGAAAACTTGGGCCTTAGGCACTGGTGCTGGTGCCACGACACTGCAAACTCTCCCATATACTCTTGTTTTATTGCAGGAATTAGCCCTGCTGCAAAGCATTGCATCAAAAATTGTAATTAAATGCCCCTGTTAAACAGGGGCAGAAAAATTAGGCTTTAGGCACTGGTGCTGGTGCCACAACACTGCAACCTCTCCCATATACTCTAGTTTTATTGCAGGAATTAGCCCTGCTGCAAAGCATTGCATCAAAAATTGTAATAAAACGCCCCTGTTAAACAGGGGCAGAAAAATTGGGCTTTAGGCACTGGTGCTGGTGCCACGACACTGCAACCTCTCCCATATACTCTTGTTTTATTGCAGGAATTAGCCCTGCTGCAAAGCATTGCATCAAAAATTGTAATTAAACGCCCCTGTTAAACAGGGGCAGAAAAATTGGGCTGATGGCATCACCCAGAAACAGAAATGTTCTTCCAACATATCATCGGAGGAGGAAGAGGATAGACAATCAACATAACAGGACAGTCACTCAGCATCAGCATAGGCAGTCTTGAAGGGATGTGATATTTAAAAAAGAATTATTCGGTTACATCAGCTTCAGGTGCTTGGTAGCTGTGGGTGATCCAAGACTGATTCATCTTGATGAAGGTCAGTCGATCAACTGATTCGGTAGACAGCCGCACCCTGTGATCGGTAACAAAGCCACCAGCAGCACTGAAGGTGCGTTCCGAAAGAACGCTGGATGCAGGACAGGCCAGTAGCTCAATTGCATACTGTGCAAGCTCTGGCCAGTGATCCATCCTCAAGACCCAGTAAGCCAGAGGATTTTCGGTGAGAAAGGTGTCCAAGTCTGACCTTGCCCCTAGGTATTCCTGCACCATGTAAATCAGACGCTGGCAATGGTTGCTGGAACCGATCATACCTTGGGGCTGCGGACTAAAAAATTGTCTGAAAGCATCAGTCAGACGGCCACCTTCTCCACCGCTCCTTCTGACCGATGCCTCAGCAACACGTTGTCCAGGACCAGGAGTTTGTAACCTCCCAGTCTCTGGGAACGTGTTGCACAGACCTTTCTGCAAGGCCTCCCGGAGATGTCTCATCCTCTGCTCCCTCTGCGATGGCAAGATAAGGTCGGCAACCTTACCCTTGTACCGTGGATCAAGGAGAGTGGCCAGCCAGTAATGGTCCCTCTCCTTGATCCGAAGAATACGAGGATCCTTCCGCAGGCTTTGCAGGATCAGGGAGGCCATGCAGCGTAGGTTAGCTGAGGCATTCAGTCCGGAGTCCTCTGGGTCACTAAGGACAACATGATCCGCAGCTACCTCCTCCCAGCCACATACAAGTCCACGTTTTTCTTGGGACTGTAAATCATCCCTAAAAGACTGCTGCTGCTGCTGCTGATGCTGAGTGCCAGCCTCCACCTCCATGCTGACACAATCATCCTCCTCCTCCTCTTCCTCCTCCTCATACTCTTCCTGTGTGATGGGTGGCACAGCAGGAACACTGTCTGGATAAAGGGGGCCTTGAGAGGCAAGGAAGTCCTCCTCTTCCTGCCTCTGTTCTGCCTCAAGTGCCCTGTCCATTATTCCACGCAGCGTATGCTCCAAGAGGTGGACAAGAGGTACAGTGTCACTGATGCATGCACTGTCACTGCTCACCATCCTTGTGACCTACTCAAACGGTGACAGGACAGTGCATGCATCCCTGATCATGCCCCACTGGAGTGGTGAGAAAAAACCAAGCTCCCCTGACTCTGTCCTGGTGCCGTAGTCGCACAGGTACTCATTGATGGCCCTCTGCTGTGTGTGCAGCCGCTGCAGCATGGCCAACGTTGAGTTCCACCTGTTGGGCATGTCACATATAAGGCGGTTCTTGGGCAGGTTCAACTCCTTTTGGAGCTCAGCCAGCCGAGCACAGGCATTAAATGATTGGCGGAAATGCACACAGACTTTCCTGGCCTGCTTCAGGACATCCTGTAAGCCGGGGTACCCGCCCAAGAACTGCTGCACCACCAGGTTAAGGACGTGAGCTACACAGGGCACATGGGTCAGTTGTCCCTGTCGGAGGGCCAAGAGGAGGTTGGTGCCATTGTCGCAAACCACAATTCCTGGCTTAAGCTGGCGTGGCGTCAACCACCTCTCGGCCTGCCCCTGCAGAGCTGACAAAACATCCGCCCCAGTGTGGCTCCTGTCCCCCAAACAAACCAGTGCAAGCACGGCATGGCATCGTTTTGCCTGCGTACTTGCGTAGCCCCTGGAACGCCTACGGAGCACCGCTGGTTCTGAGGACAGAGCACTGGAAGAGGCCATGGAGGAAGAAGAAGAGGAGGGGGTGGAGGAGAGAGGTGTGTCACAACCAATAGTAGCATTTTGGAGGCGTGGTGGCGGAACAACCTCCAACACTACTGCACCTTGTCCTGCATCCTTCCCAGCTGCCAGAAGAGTGACCCAATGGGCCGTGAAAGACAGGTAACGTCCCTGTCCATGCCTGCTGGACCATGAGTCAGCGGTAATATGCACCTTACTGCTCACCGCCCTGTCCAGCGAGGCAAGGACATTACCTTCCACATGCCGATAGAGAGCCGGAATCGCCTTCCGTGAGAAAAAGTGGCGTTTGGGGACCTGCCACTGAGGAACCGCACATTGTACAAACTCACGGAAGGGGGCCGAGTCTACCAACTGAAAAGGCAGCAGTTGAAGTGCTAGCAATTTAGCTAAGCTAGCATTCAACCGCTGGGCATGTGGATGGCTGGGAGTGAACTTCTTTCGCCGGTCCAGCAGCTGGGGCAGGGACATTTGCCTGCTATAATCGGACGTGGGTGTACTGCTAGCAGAGTGCCCGGAAACACTTGGCGTTGACACACCTAATTCTACACCTTCATTCCTCTCAGAGCAGGTTTCAGAGAGGACTGAAGGTCTAGTGGGGTTGGAGATGCCAGCTGATGAGGTGCAAGGAGAGGGCCGCTTTGTTCTTTGGTGTGGGTCTTTCAGGTACGCTTGCCAACGAGCTGCATGGCAGGTCAACATATGTCTGGTCAAGCATGTGGTGCCCAAGCGGCTGATGTTTTGGCCACGCGAGATACGCTTGAGACATATGTTGCAAATAGCAGCGGTGCGATCTGATGCACTCGTCTCAAAAAAGGCCCACACCAAAGAACTTTTAGAATAACGTGCAGAGGCAGCGCCCTGCACAGGCGGAGCTCTGCGGTGTGATTCAGTCGGTGTGCTGCCCCTAAGCTGGCCCCCGGAGGGCATCCTGCCTCGTTGGACATGTGCCTCCTCCTCCTCCTCCTCCTCCTCCTCCTCTCTCCAACCAGGCACCCACGTGGAGTCAGTGCCCTCATCATCCCCTCCCTCTTCATCGCTGTAGCAAACCTGGCAGTATGCTGCAGCTTGTGGAACATGATTGCCAGATTGCTGTCCTTCTTGAGCATCCCCTCTCTCTGCATTCACGCTACTGCATTCCTCTAGCTGAGTGTCATCATCAGAGGCTACAAAACACTGGGCATCCTCCTGGAGCATGTACCCAACATTGTGCTCAAAGAGTTCAGGAGACTCCTCAGGAGGACGTGGTGGGTCTAGGGAAGGAGTCACTGATGATGACATTGAGAGGAGGGAAGACGATGCGTTGGCAGCTGCTTTGCTAGTACCCTGAGACTGGGTGAGAGAGGATGAGGAGGATGAAGAGGGCTTGGTCATCCACTCTACCAAGTCGTTGGCATGTTGCGGCTCAACATGTCCAGCTGCCGAAAAGAAGGACAAGCGTGTCCCATGGCCACGTGCTGATGACAATGCACTGCGTCCACGACCAGCACTGTTGTCTCTAGACACAGACCCTGCTTGCCCTCTTTTATCGGCTCGCGCCTGTCTGCCTCTCCTTGCTGGCCTTCCAGATATGGTAATGGCCTGAAGGGAGTTGGGTAAAAAAGCAGTTGGGTAGTGTATATTGTGCTAGAGGCACACAACACCCACTAACTCCTGCAGATGCCTTTATTATAGAACACCAGAGATAAAGGGGTATATACAGATGTATACTGTGCTGTGCTGGAAGCACACACAACTTCCAATAACTCCTGCAGATGGCAAGTGGGCTCAAATAGAGAAGAGCTATGTAGGTGGACATAGCGGGATGTACTGGGTACAGAGCACGCAGACAGCATGCACAAGCTCCTAACACTACTGACTGCAAGCTCTATTATAAAAGATAGATCACTAGCTATATAGGTGAGCTGAATATAGCGGTGTATACTGCGGTCAGGGCACGCAGACAACAACCACTACACAACAGCAAGATCGAAAATCGTCCGAAAACGATCGGTGTGTACTGTGTTGAAGGTACACAGAACACCCACTGCTTCAGACGCCAACACACTACACAAGGCCGCCGCGCTGGCGGCCTTATATAGTGTGGGGCGTGCACTACACAGCCTGAGCTATGATTGGCCACAGGCATCCTGCCTGTGGCCAATCATGGCTCTCCTCGCTGCTGGCGCTGCGATTGGCCAAGCATGCGGGGTCACAGTGCATGCTTGGCCAATCATGAGCCAGCAATGCACTGCGCCATCGCAGTGCATTGTGGGCCGTGAGCGCCACACAAATTTGGCGCGAACGGACCAAAAGTTTCGGACTTCGCCGAACGGGCGAACAGCCGATGTTCGAGTCGAACGTATGTTCGACTCGAACACGAAGCTCATCCCTACTTGAGGCCAATCACAGGCCTATAAATAGCTGGCAAGCATTCACATGTTTGCCTTGGTATTGTCCTTGTGCCCTGACCTGCTGCTTGTGATCCTGATCCTGTTCCTGTGCCCTGAACCTGTGACCCGTGTTTCTGATCCTGTTTCCCTGTCCTGGTCCCTACCCTGTCCCACCTGTTACCATCATCCCTGCCCTGCAGTCTGATTCTTCCATCCTCTCCCTGTCCTGTGTTCCTTACCCCATCTGCTGATCTCCCCATGTATGACCTTGGCCTGGCTTGTGTCTCTGATTCTGGACTGCTCTGTGTTTATCTACTGATCCTCTGTGCATGACCCTGGCCTGCCTATCATTTACGATCCTGGTATTTCCCATTTATTGTACACATCTGTCTGTTGTTATATTTTTTTGTTTAATTTGTGTTTATTTAAGAAGGAAGTAGAAAGAAATAGTAACAGAAAGCGCGTTACATACAATATACAATACAAAGTGAAACCAGGGTTACAGAGGACATAGGTCGAGGCATGTGACAGTAAGTCGCTAACAGCACAACACTAACAATAAACTCCTGAGGATATGTTAAGCCCGCCCATTCTATATGACAGAATTATTCCCCAACCAAAGGTTGGGAGTGTAATTGCATGACCACATAACCTCTGGTGTACCACTCTGAACGCATTAAACCAAGTCACTAAAAAGGAAGAGGAAGAAAAAAGACGATAGTAAAAGAGGGAAAAGAGGAGAAAGTCAAAGATAGAAAAAGGGGAAAGGGAGGGGGGGAAGGGGGAGCAATAGTAGGGATCTGCCCGGTCCTGCCTCTGTCCTAGAAATAAAACACAGAAAATCACAAAAACGTATCCATTTTTTGCCATAACCTCTGCATATTCAGAAGTATATTTAAAGGCTACCCAGCAGGACCAAATCCGTTTCCCCAGATCTGCCTTTTTCCGGAGGGAGTAAGTAAGATCCTCCAGGTGATATGTGCGGTCAACCTCCATGAACCATTGACGTATAGATGGGACTGTAGGTTGCTTCCAACTACGTGGGATAAGCGCCTTTGCAGCGTTAAGCAAGTGTGGGGTCACAGACTTTTTATAGGATCCTGCTGGAAAGCCTGTGCAGTGAAACAATATGACCCATGGATCATTTGGTATCTCACAACCCAGAATGATTTTTCATCCAGTGTAAGACAGTTAGCCAATAAGGTCGGATAAAGGGGCAGTACCAAATATGGGCGTGTGAGGCATAGTCCCCACAGCCCCTCCAACAGAGAGGTGATGTTTGCGGGAAGAAATTATTTAGGACAACAGGGGTATAATGCCATCTCGTCAACAACTTATAGTTCACTTCTGCCGTTTTAGAGGCCGTAGAAGATAAGTGAGCCATGGATAACATAGTAGATTTTTGTGCCTCCGAAACCGTGCTGTGCAGATCTTGCTCCCAATTGGACAAAAAGGTGGGGTTGCCTTTAATCAATAGATGCTGTAGGGTGTGATGAAAAAAGGACAAAGGCCTCTCCACCGGTTGGTCTTCCAGGAAAGCAGATTCAATTGGTGTTAAGTCAGCTGAGGAGCGAAGTGGTTTCGGGAGGGAGTGTACAAAGTCCCCCAGTTGACGGTAAGTCCAGTGATCCATGGGAGTTACCTGCGAAGGGGGTATAAGGTGAGATAGGGGCGAAATGCCAGCTTGATTGGCGACGTGATGTAAAAGGGGTGTATTGCCCAGTTTCCAAGAATAAATTCTAGGATCAATGTTTCCCCGAGGGAAGTAATTATGGCCAGTCAAAGGCATAATGGGGGAGTTGTATAGCCACTTGTGTTTTTTACATATCGAGTCCCAGTTCTGTAGAGTAGAATAGGTGAGGGGGGAGGTGGTGGGTGCAAGCGACCTATATTTCCGAGGGATCCTAATATGGGTATATAAATCTGTGCCACTGAGCGCCAGGTCGAGGGCAACCCACAGTTTTGAGTGTTTGTGGTATTTCCAGTCCGATATCCTGCTTAGAACAGCTGCCAAAAAATAAAGTTTAGTGTTCGGTAAAGCCAAGCCCCCGACCGTTTGGGTCTGAATAAAAGGGTTCTGGACAATCTCGGACGTCTTCTGTTTCATATGTATTTGCCTATCAGAGAATCCATGAGCGTGAAAAAACTTGCCGGGATACCCACTGGGATCATCTGAAGCAGAAACAGCACCCTGGGCAGGACATTCATCTTAATCACACTAATCTTGCCTAACCACGAATGAGCAACTTGGGACCACCGTTTTAAGTCTAATCTAATTGCATTAATAAGGGGTATGTAATTAGCAATAAAAAGGGCCTGGGGTTTGGATGTGAGATAGATGCCTAAATATTTCATTTTGTGTTTTTGCCAGCTAAATGGGAAGGAAGCTTTAAGGAGATGAACAGTTTCCACGGGAACAGTGACATTCAGAATTTCAGATTTGGACATGTTAATTTTAAAATTAGATATGAGACCGAACTGTGAGAAGGCAGACATCAAATTGGGGAGGGAGATCAGGGGTTGTTGTATGTAAAACAGAATGTCATCTGCATACGCAGCGTATTTATGTTCGTTTGCACCAACCGTGACTCCATGGATGTTCGGATTGTTTCTAATTGTAGAGAGAAAGGGTTCCAGAGAGAGAGCGAAGAGAATCGGAGAGAGGGGGCAACCCTGACGCGTGCCATTATGGAGTGTAAAAGAGTCACTTAGGGAACCATTAATACGAATTTGAGCCGTGGGGGAATGATATAATGCTGAGATGTGAGTTAGGAAAGTTTGGCCAATTCCCAAATGAGGGTAGCCATCAGATACTCCCAGTCCACCCTGTCAAACGCTTTTTCAGCATCCGTGGAAAGTAACAGGGTGGACTGGGAGGTCTTCCGCACGTAGCCCATCAGGGAAAGGGTGCAAAGGGCATTATCGCGTGCCTCCCTACCCGGAATGAACCCAGTCTGATCACTAGCAACCCAGCTCGGAAGAAGAGGAAGCAATCTATTTGCAATGACTTTGGCGTATAGTTTGGCGTCCAAATTCAAGAGAGATATGGGACGATAACTCCCGCAGAGACTAGGATCCTTCTCCGGTTTAGGAATCACCGAGATATGTGCATGCAAGGTTTCTGGGCGAAAAGTCCCTCCCCGCGAGATCGTGTTAGCGTATGAGGCGAGGCGCGGCAGCAAAGTCCAGCAAAGGTCTTATAGTACAAGGCCGTAAAGCCATCTGGTCCAGGGGCCTTGCCACTCGCCATAGCCTTCAGTGCCACACTGAATTCCTGGACAGAGAACTCCCCATTTAATGTAGCAAGGACCTCTGAGTCCAGTCTGGGTAAATTAGCTTGTTGTAATAATGACATTTTTGGGACACTCTACGGGCCTCCCGCTTCCATTGCTCATGAAATAGAGTTTTCAGCTCCTCCCGCTTTACTGTCAGGCCGCGTACACACGGGCGGACTGTTCGTCCAACTTTGTCCGCTGAACAGTGTTTGGGCGGACAGTCCGCTCGTGTGTGGGCTTTCAGCGGACAGTTTCAGCGGACAGTTGGACGGACAAGGTTTTTCGGAATTTCCGAAAAACTGTCTGCTGAAACCTTGTTTCAGCGAACAGCCCGCTCGTGTGTAGGCTTGTTCGTCAAACAAAGTTGCGCGCATGCTCAGAAAGGATTTTCACGCCGAAAGCTATAATGCAGTGTATAGGACGTCGTATTTTTCGTCCCGTCGTACGTGCCGTTCACGTCATCGCGCACGGTTTCAGCAAACTGTTCGTTCGTCGTGTGTGGCCATGTCCGTCCATGCTAATTTTGAGCGGACTGTTTGCCGAAACTGTTGGACGGACAAAGTTGGGCGAACAGTCCGCCCGTGTGTACGCGGCCTCAGGGAGTGAAAAGATGCTTGTGCGAGGCTGGCCTTGTGTTGTGACCCAAGGGCAGCGATATCTGACAATAGTTTAGATTGTATCTGTGCGACTTCCCTTTTCCTTCTGGACCCCAATTACATGAATTTACCCCTTATGTGGGCCTTGTGGGCCTCCCAAAGTACGCCCGGGGAAATTTCTGGGTGGGCGTTGTCAATGAAATATTGTGTGAGTTCCTCCCGCATGTATATTATGTCTGCCTCCTCACTAATAAGGTTCTCGTTCAATTTCCAATTGGTGGATTTATGGGGCAGCGACGAAATATTAAGGGTAAGCAGAATGGGGGCATGATCTGAGATGGGTGATGAAGCAATACTTGAATTTGTCAAAAGGGAAAGGTGATGGTGGTCAAGGAAGAAAAAGTCAATCCTAGAATAAGATTGGTGGACGCTCGAGAAATATGAGTAGTCCCTCGCCCGCGGATGCATCGTCCTCCACACGTCCAGCAACTGGGCGTCATACAGGCGTTTACGTATACAGTAAATGCGAGACGCTTATGGGGAACCGAGGACTTCCCCAGAGAGGTATCAAGTACAGGTTCTAACGGGATATTAAAATCCCCAGCTAGGACAACGCATCCGCTAGCAAAGTCCCCCAACTTCCTCAGCGTGGATGCTATAAAGGTAGCCTGATCTCGATTAGGCGCATAGAGGGTCACCAGTGTGCACTGCATCCCGCCCAGACTACCCTGGAGGAACAGAAAACGTCCGTGAGGGTCACTCTTCATTTCCACCAAATTAAAGGGGGTACCCCTGCGGAACCCAATGCCACACCCTTTGCCTTGTGCACATCAGATAGGCTGTAATACCAGGTTGGGTATTGCGGGGAGAACAACTTCACCGAAGTGGTGTGAGTGAGATGGGTCTCCTGCAGAAAGACAATGTCTCCCTGCAGGCGACCCAGTTCCCGGTATAGGTTATGGCATTTACCAGGGGCGTGGAGACCCCGCACATTAAACGATATTAATTCTATCGTGGCCATGGGGTTCCGTCAGAGCCCATCACATATAAACTGATACAAAGAGATAGGACCAGAGGCAGAGGGGCAGAGAGACAGGGGGGTGAGAGAGAGGGGGTGAAAAGAAGAAGACAGAAAAGGAAAAGGAAAATAATGATAAGGTAAAGAGTACAGGGCAGTATTAACAACCCCTGCGGCACAGAAGGCAAAGCCCCATTTGGGCCGCGAGCAGCATGGTCATGCAGCCGCCCGTAAAGTAGTACAGGGGCAGCCAAACAGGACCCCGCCCCCAGGCCCCGTGCCGACAGCCCGACGGGGGCCCGGAGGCCGGGACCCACCCGATGCCCCCCATCGGAGTAAAACGAGGGGCCGGCCAGCAGCAACCCGCATCCGTCCAGGACAGACATCGCAGGCCGCAGCCCCGACCCCAACCCCCAAATACCAAACACATAATCGCACTCATGTAAAAGACACCTCACATAGGTCAAATTAGCTTTGAGAGTATGGGTATAAAAACCGGAACAAAAATCAACATGAAAAAATTATATAAGCAATGTTTTGTACTTTTTCTACGAAACCAGGAATGACAGGTCAGCAGAACGAAAAAACTGTCAGGAGAGTATCAGCAGGTGTGCCTTCTATGGGTGACTATCAGGCGGGCTGAAAGAGGGGACACGTTGCTTGCGGGATACTTTCTGCCATGGCTCCTCAGGGGTGTTCTCCAGAGGCGGAATGCCTTCTTGCCAGCCCGGCAGATCCGGCGGGGAGATGTTGACATCTGAACAGAATTTCTCCAGATCCTCTGGGAATCGCAGAATCGCTGTCTTCCCATCCCTGTGTGCGATTAGGGCGGCAGGGAAACTCCAACGATAGTTGATGGAGGCTGAGCGCAGCTTTTCAGTTAGGGGGCCGCAGTGCCCTGCGTCGCTCCAGAGTCTCTCTGGCTAGATCGGGGAAAAAGGAAAGCGATGTCCAAGACTTGTGTCCCCTTGAGTTTTTTCATAATGCGGTCCTTTTCTTCAAAGTAGTGCACCCTGCAGATCACGTCCCGCGGATTCTCCATTGCCAGGTTACGCGGCTGAAGGGCCCTATGAACGCGGTCAATTTTTAGAGGGTGATCCGCTGCATTCCCCAAGAGACCGTTAAAAATGCCTCTGACCGTAGGGAGTAGATCCTCATCACCTGTCGCCTCCGGTAGTCCACGGATACGGATGTTATTTCGTCGATTACGGTTTTCCTGGTCCTCGATCTTGTAGAGGGCCGACCGGTGAGCTATGGCAAGCGAGCGGGTGGTCGTTTGTAAGGACCTAATGGCGGTCGCATGTCTGTCCAGCCGTAGCTCCGTCTCTTCCATCCGGTCCAAAACTTGTGCGAGATCCGAGCGGACCGCAGACACCTCCCGCGTAATAGATTTCTCGAGCCCTAAGAGCATGGAAGCCAGCTCAGATTTGGTGGGGAGTCCGCTCACTAGTGCTGCCACTTCCGAGTGCCGTGGACCACACTCTTCCCCGTCAGAGCCCGCTGATGAGGCCGGGGATTGAGATCTGTGTTCAGGCCTGAGACGGGGGCGGGGCCCGCCATCCCGCTCGAGTTCATCGGAGAGCGGCCTAGGCCATCCATATCTCCTACCTCGTCCGGCTCCGCTAGGAAGCGCTTAATCGAGCCATCGGGAGCGCCCTTTTTCGGCAGGGACTTGCCGGTTCTCCTGCTAATCGTTCCCGGGCGTGTGGCGGTGTTCATGCGGCGAGAAAGTGCGTTAAAAACGGGGTCAGGGTCGGAGCTCAGAGACAACACGTCTTCACTGCTGCATAGCGAAACCACGCCCCATCTGTCTGTTGTTATTTGGGGGTCTCTGTTGGTTGATTTATTGCACTGTGTGGTTGTATTTATATTATTTACTTTATTTATTTACTCCTTAATAAATCATTATATTTTACTTATACACGTTTGGGTTTCCTCTGTTGCAGTCCACACAGTTCTGGTCTTATCTGATACATGACAGAATACCAAGGCCATCCCTAACCAGAAGTGGCTACACAGAGGAGCCATCTTGGTTCAGGTTACTTACTGAAATTAATTTAGAGGTGATTCGTTATTATGCTTTGCTGGCGTCTGAGAGTAGTGACTATCTCCGCCAGACACTGAAACCATTGGAAACCATTAGTTTAGCTCACTCCTGGGTTGATCAGGGCTGTATGCTGTTTGGGGATGTTCAGCCATTAATTCAAATCTGCACATAGCTGGCCCTGCCCTGCATCCCAGAGGGCCATGATGATTTTTCTCCCCCTTTCAGTATTAATCAAGTCACATCACTAGTATGGCTTCTGGAAGATGATTCCCCTTACTTTTTTGAGCATTACACAGCCTGTTCCCAACAGACGATAATAGAATGTGTTGATTCTGTACAATCCCTTGTCAGACAGGCAGTATGTAACCCACAGTTTGTACAACCACTATTTTTAGCATGGTCTGGTATTTTGCAATCAGCCACAGCCAGCCCACAAGAAACCATCTCTGCTACCAAACACCTGCCTGCCCAAGAGTCTCTTCCTCAATCACCTATGGCAACCTCAGTTTTAGCCCAATATACTCTACTCCCCACCAAATATCAATACCCTGTTTCTTCCTGCTGCACATATCCTGCCTTTAATCCAACTGTCTCTTTCCTGTTGCCTACTATCCCTCAAGAACTTCCCCCAGCCACTGTTACCTCTTCCCTGCCATAACCCAGCCCTTCATTATACAGTATGCCTCACCTCCTACCTACAGTCCTACAGCCACCTACAGATCTCCATCAGTTAAGCCAAAGAAGAAACAAAAGTTCTTCCCCACTCACACGATCCTGCCAGTAACCCAACTTGCTTCCACACCAACCAACCTGCTCCAGTCTGATGCCTTCCAGTCTGATGTCCCGGCCTTCCAGTCTGATGCCTTCCAGTCTGATGCCCCGGCCTTCCAGTCTGATGCCTTCCAGTCTGATGCACAGGCCTTCCAGTCTGATGCCTTCCAGTCTGATGCCCCGGCCTTCCAGTCTGATGCCTTCCAGTCTGATGCACCGGCCTTCCAGTCTGATGCCTTCCAGTCTGATGTCCTGGCCTTCCAGTCTGATGCCTACTAGTCTGATGCCTTTCAGTCTGATGTCCCAACCTTCCCCTCTGATGCCTTCCAGTCTGATGTCCCGGCCTTCCCATCTAATGCCTTCCAGTCTGATGTCCCGGCCTTCCAGTCTGAGGCCTTCCAGTCTGATGTGCCTGACGTCCCAGTGCCTACTTTCCAGCCTGACGTGCCGCTGCCGGCCTTCCAGCCTGACGTGCCGCTGCCGGCCTTCCAGCCTGACGTGCCGCTGCTGGCCTTCCAGCCTGACGTGCTGCTGCCTGCCTTCCAGTCCGATGTGCCAGCTTCCCGGTCCGATGTGCCAGCTTCCCGGTCCAATGCACTTATGTCTGCTGCCCAGCCTGAGGTGTTCCTGTCTGCTGCCCAGCCTGAGGTGCCAGTGCCTGCTTCCCAGCCTGAGGTGCCTGCTGCTCAGCCTGAAGTGCCTGTGCCCGCTGCCCAGCCTGAAGTGCCTGTGCCCGCTGCCCAGCTTGTGGTGCCCTCTGCCCAGCTTGATGTGCCCGCTGTCCAGCTTGAAGTGCCTGTGCCTGCTGCCCAGCCTGAAGTGCCTGTGCCCACTGCCCAGCCTGAAGTGCCTGTGCCCGCTGCCCAGCCTGAAGTGCCTGTGCCCGCTGCCCAGCTTGCGGTGCCCTCTGCCCAGCTTGATGTGCCCACTGCCCAGCCTGAAGTGCCTGTGCTCGCTGTCCAGCTTGAAGTGCCCGCTGTCCAGCTTGAAGTGCCTGTGCCCACTGCCCAGCTTGAAGTACCTGCGCCCGCTGCCCAGCCTGAAGTGCCTGCTGCCCAGCCTGAAGTGCCTGTGCCCGCTGTCCAGCTTGAAGTGCCCGTGCCCGCTGTCCAGCTTGAAGCGCCCGTGCCCTGACATGCCCATCACCTGGTTTAATATTTTAGACTGCCTTCATATCCAGCTTAATGTGACTCTGCCTGATGCCCAGCTTGATGCTATGGACTTGTCCCAGCAGCAGCTAGTTGGAGCGTCCGGAGGCCGCTCCTTTGAGGGGGGTACTGTCAGGAAATGTTTCATCCGCTGATAATATCTGTCTTTTGGCATGCAGTACTGAGGTCCACCAGCAGGTGTCTCCTGGCAGTTTCGAACTGTCAGGAGAGCTTTTCCCTGCCGATGTTATGTCATCTTTGGGCTGCAGTACTGGCGTCCACCAGCGGATGGATCTTGGTAGTGTGGAGCAGACAGCACCTCCTGCAATCAGCTGTCACTTGAGGCCAATCACAGGCCTATAAATAGCTGGCATTCACATGTTTGCCTTGGTATTGTCCTTGTGCCCTGACCTGCTGCTTGTGATCCTGAGCCTGATTCTGAACCTGTTCCTGTGCCCCGAACCTGTGACCCATGTTTCTGATACTGTTTCCCTGTCCTGGTCCCTACCCTGTCCCACCTGTTACCATCATCCCTGCCCTGCAGTCTGATCCGTCCATCCTCTCCCTGTCCTGTGTTCCTACCCCATCTGCTGATCTCCCCGTGTATGACCTTGGCCTGGCTTGTGTCTCTGATTCTGGACAGCTCTGTTTATCTACTGATCCTCTGTGCATGATCCTGGCCTGCCTATCGTTTACGATCCTGGTATTTCCCATCTATTGTACACATCTGTCTGTTGTTATTTGGGGGTCTCTGTTAGTTGATTTATTGCACTGTGTGGTTGTATTTATATTATTCACTTTCCTTAATAAATCATTATATTTCACTTATACACGTTTGGGTTTCCTCTGTTGCAGTCCACACAGTTCTGGTCTTATCTGATACATGACACTGCCACATGGATCACTCATCCTCTCAATTCTCCTGATGAGGCGGGGAAGCCTGCAAAGGATTTTAGCTCCCTTGCATCAGAGGAAGATCTGGAGCTACTTGGTGTCAGTTTTCCTTTGGAGAACTGTGTATCCAGGCAGTCATGCAGACCATTACATGGGTTAAAAGACAAAGTCATATTTACCCTTTCAGTAAGCAATCACTTTTGCATTACGAAACTAGTTTAATTCAAGGCAGATATAGCATCGCTGAAATCCATGCCTACAGTGGGACCGGCTGTTGTCCAATAGGATGGCGGCTGGGAAGGGCCTGCCACTCAACAGTGGCCCTTACCTGGGTGATGGGTACTTTGGGTTTCTGCTTCTGGGTTGTAGTTGGGAAGGAAATCCTTAGGGCTGATATCTTCGGGTCCCGGCCAAGATGTATCAGCAAATGTCACTGCGGAAGGGATGGACTGCACCTAAATGAGGTGGGTGCAGATCAGCTGGGATTAAGGATGGCCAAAAAGTTAGAGGGGTTTTTAAACTAGGCGATGGGGGGGAGGGTTCAGAGATAGAGATAGTCAGCCTGGAGCATATTCCAGAGGGTAATATTAGGGGCATTAGTGGTAGGGTAACCAAAGCACATAAACCCAAGGTAAATAGAGTAGCAAGTCCTAGTTGTAATCTTGGAACACCCAAGAGGATAGTATGTGACCGGTCAAAATATATTAATACATTAAAATGTTTGTTCACCAATGCCAGAAGTCTGCCAAACAAAATAGGCGAGTTGGAAACTCTGGTGCATCAGGAGAGCTATGATGTAATCGGTATTGCTGAAACTTGGCTTCATTCCTCACATGACTGAGCTATTAATATTCCTGGCTATGCACTCTTTCGGAAAGACAGAGTAAAAAGGAAAGATGGAGGGGTCTGTCTGTATGTGAGAAGTGATCTCAAAGTGAGTGAGAAAGAGGACCTGGTGGACGGAGAGTGTGATGAGTCTGAAGCATTATGGGTGGAACTGCATACAGATGTGCGTAGTTCAAAGTTAATCATTGGAGTTTGTTATATACCACCCAATGTTAATGAGGAGGTGGAAACTCAGCTCCTTGCACAGATAGAAAGGGCTGCAAGGGCTGGCACAGTGATAATAATGGGGGATTTTAACTACCCAGAAATTGACTGGGGTAATGGCACTGCTGGGACAGTTAAAGGGCAAAAATGTATAAACCTATTACAGGACAATTTTATGGTCCAGTTTATTGAGGCCCCAACTAGGAATGATGCTCTGTTGGACCTGGTAATCTCAAACCATGCAGAACGTATTACTAATGTTCAGATAAAGGAACACCTGGGTAGCAGTGACCATAACATGGTTTTATTTGATGTTAGCTGTAAGCAAAAATCACATATGGGTAAGATAAAAACACTTAATTTCAAGAGAGCACATTTTCCAAGGATGAGGGCTGCTCTCCAGGACCTAGACTGGGACAGAATATTGGCATCAATGGGCACAGAACAGAAATGGGAATTCTTCAAAAAGACTGTGATCTCACGGCACAGTATATTCCCATGGGCAATACGTTTAAAAGTCTAAAAATAAAACCGATGTGGCTCATGGCCAAAGTTTAAAAAAAGCTATATACTATAAGAAAAGAGCTTTTAAAAAATATAAAAATGAAGCAACGCTAGTGTCATTTAACCACTTCAATATAGGGCACTTATACACCTTCCTGCCCAGACCAATTTTGAGCTTTCAGCGCTGTCACACTTTGAATGACAATTGCGCGGTCATGCTACACTGTACCCAAACTAAATTTTTATCATTTTGTTTCCACAAATAGAGCTTTCTTTTGGTGGTATTTGATCGCCTCTGGGATTTTTATTTTCTGCTAAACAAATAAAAAATGACAGAAAATCTTGAAAAAAAAACGTTTTTTTTTGTTTGTTACAAAACTTTGTAAATAAGTAAGTATTCTCCTTCACTGATGGGCACTGACAGGGCTGCAGTGATGGACACTGATAAGGCGGCACTGATGGGCACCGATGAGGTGGCACCAATGTAGTGGCACTGATAGGCGGCACTGATATGCGACACAGATAGACACTGATAGTTGGCACAAATAGGCACTGATAGGTGGCATGGATTGTCATGGATAGGTGGCACGGATTGGCATGGATGGGTGGCATGGATAGGTGGCACATATGGGCATGGATAGGTGGCATGGATGGGCATGGATAGGCGTCACAGATGGACGGCACGGATGGGCATGGATGGGCACTGATAGGCGGCTAGGATGGGCACTGATAGGCGGCATTGTAATTTAACGTTTTGTAGGGATGGATGCCAATCAGTGCCAAACAATAATGCATGCCAAATCAGTGATGCCCATTGTGGACACTGATTGGCATCCATTATGGGCACTGATTGGCATTCATTATGGGCACTGGCTGGCATCCCTGGTGGTCTAGGGGGCATACCTGGTGCTGGGCATCTCCTGGTGGTCTGGTGGCATCCCTGGTGGTCCAGTGTGGGCATCCTCGGGGGGGCTGTGCTGATAATCGATCAGCACAGACCCCCCCCTGTCAGAGGAGCAGCCGATCGGCTCTACTCTACTCACGTCTGACAGACGTGAGTGAGGAATAGCCGATCACCGGCTCTTCCTATTTACACTGTGATCAGCCGTGATTAGACACGGCTGATCACGTGGTAAAGAGTCTCCGTCGGAGACTCTTTACCGAGTTCATAGTTGCAGGGTGTCAGACTGACACCCCACAACAACGATCGCTGCGATGCGCACCCCGGGGGCGTGCAGCAGCTTAATATTCTGATCACATCATATGACAGCCTGTCAGGATTAAAATGTTACAAAGAATATAACAGAATATGTAAAAAGGAAATCAAGGATGCTAAAATTCTAAATGAAAGACAGATTGCAAAAGATAGTAGGACAAACCCCAAAAAATTCTTCAAATATATTAATAGTAAAAATGTTAAGTCTGAGCATGTAGGCCCTTTGCTAAATAATCTGGAGTGGGTGACTGGGGACAAAGAGAAGGCTAACTTATTAAATACTTTCTTCAGCTCTGTTTATACAAAGGAGCATGGGGGAGCTCATGTCCATAATGGGGGTGGTAGTGATGCAGCCCCAAATCCACAATGGCTCAAAAGTGATATGGTCCAGAAATATTTGGACAGAATAAAGGTGGATAAAGCACCTGGACCTGATGGCATCCACCCACAGATCCTAAAAGAATTGAGCTCTGTAATTTCAGAGCCATTGTATCTAATTTTTAGGGACTCATTAATGACAGGAATAGTACCACTGGATTGGTGCAGGGCCAATGTGGTGCCTATATTTAAAAAGGGAACAAAGTCTTTACCAAGTAACTATAGACCCGTTAGTTTAACTTCTATAGTTGGGAAGATACTGGAGGGATTAATAAAAGACCACATAGATGAGTTCTTGCAGGAAAAAAATATTTTAAGCAGCAAACAGCATGGATTCATGAAAGACAGAAGTTGTCAGACAAACCTGATTTCTTTTTATGAGATGGTAAGTAAAACCTTGGACAGAGGGGTGGCGGTGGACGTGTAATACTTGGATTTTGCAAAAGAGTTCGATACAGTTCCACACACATGGCTCATGTGTAAGGTAAAGTCTACAGGTTTGGAAATATCAGTTTGTAAATGGATAGAAAACTGTCTAAAAGACAGAATTCAGAGAGTAGTGGTTAATGATTCTTACTCTGAATGGTCTAAGGTTATCAGTGGTGTACCCCAAGGTTCAGTGCTGGGACCCTTACTTTTTAATAACTTTATAAATGATATTGGGTCTGGGATCAAAAGTAAAATTTCTGTCTTTGCAGATGACACCAAGATATGCAGTGGAATAACGTCCTTACAGGATGTCTCCCATTTACAAGCCGACCTCAATGCTCTGTCTAATTGGGCGAACATGTGGCAGATGAGTAGGGATGAGCCGAACACCCCCCGGTTCGGTTCGCACCAGAACTTTCGAACGGACCCCAAATTCGTACGAACGTTAGAACCCCATTGAAGTCTATGGGACTCGAACGTTCGAAATTAAAAGTGCTAATTTTAACGGCTAATACTGTCATAAAAAGGGTTTGGGGACCTGGCTCCTGCCCCAGGGGACATGGGTCAATGCAAAAAAAAGTTTTAAAAACGTCCGTTTTGGCGGGAGCACTGATTTTAATGACGATTAAAGTGGAAAAAAAAGTGAAATATTCCTTTAAATATGGTGCCTGGGGGGTGTCTGTAGTATGCCTGTGAAGTGCCCCGTGTTTCCCGTGTTTAGAACAGTCCCTGCACAAAATTACATTTAACGGAAATAACATTTAACGGAAATAACGTCATTTAAAGCTGCTTGCGGTTTTAATGTTATATCTGGTTCCTGCAATATGGTTGAAAATCATTGAGAAAAATGGCATGGGTAGCCCTCCCTGCCCATTACCAGCCCCTTTGGGTCTTGTAGACATATTAAGGGGAACCCCGTACCCATATTAAAAAAAGGAAATGCGTGTGGCCCCCAGGCCCTATATACTCAGAACAGCAGTATACAGGCGGTGCAAACAAGACAGGGACTGTGTAGGTTTGTTGTGTTAAGTTGAATCTGTTTGTAATTTTCAACTGGTACATTTTTAAAGTGTAGCTCCAGTCAAAAAAACTATTTTTAAGCTTTTTGGAAAACATAGGGAAGGGTTATCACCCCTGTATAATTTGTTTTGTTGTCCATCTTTTTTCATCTCACTTGCTGTTGTCTCCTTCGGTTTGCAAGTAGGAGATGTTTGTAAGTTGGATGTTTGAAAGTAGGGGCCTGCCCTATATGCTCTGCAGAAATGGCGGAACAAGGTGTTGGTTTTGCCACAACATTGTAAGCCCTCAAAGTGACTCTTGCTGGGCGCTGGAGCGCTCTGCTGTGAACGATTATATCAAGAATTGTAATTACATGCCATTGTTGAACAGTGGTAGAAAAATTGACCTTTGGTGGTTGTGGTGCTGGTGCCACAACACTATAAGTCCTCACAGTTACTCTGGGTGGGCACAGGAAATATTATATCAAGAATTGTAATTACATGTCCCTGTTAAACAGGGGCAGAAGACTTCCGGTTCCGGCGCCGCATGGAGTAGCTGTCCCCTCTCACAGCTCCCGCAGACCGGCCTCTAAATCGGCTTCAAATCCGGCGATTTTGCCCGCTCCACCGGCCAGCTGACTTCCCCACGCTACCAGCTCCAGGATGGACCGGTTCGTGGAAAAAACCGGGCCGCGTTCGTACGCGGCCGCCACCGCGCGGCAGGCTGCACCGCAAATCGAGGCCCCGGCTTCGGCCTACACCGCTCCGGCCTGCGCGGCCTACCCGGAGGAGCCAGCGCCAGCCATGGAGGTAGGAGACCCAGCACAAGGCCAAACAACCTCCAAGGCACCCTCTTCCCTACAATCTCCAACCTCCACACTAGTACCTGGGCCTGTGGCGCCTGTGACCATGCTGCATTCTCTGCCATCCCCACCGCTGCAGGATCCACAGACAGAGCTTCTGGCACAAGCTGTTGCTGCTCTCCTCTCCCCTATGATAGCTGCCTCTGTTGAGAAAGCTGTCACCCAAGGCATGCATAAATTTCAAGCCCAACTCGGGGAACATGCATCCAGACTCAATGAGGCTGAAAATCGCATCTCTACTTTAGAGGAAGAATTATACCAAACGCAGTCCCTGGAACAAGCTCAGGACAGAACTAACAAATATATTTTGGAAAAGCTCGATGACCTCGAGAATAGGTCCAGGAGGAGCAACCTGCGTTTTGTAGGTATCCCCGAGTCGCTTCACCAATCTGCCCTGTCAGACCTGTGTGCAAGCCGCATCCCGGAGGCTCTGGGCCTGGGGGGACCCTTCGTCATGGAACGAGCACATCGTGTGGGGGCGCCCAACTCGGATCGCAAGTCCCCGCGCCCGATAATTGCCAAATACCTGAATTATTCAGACAAAGCCTCCATTCTGCAGCAGTATCGTCAGTCCAGATCACTTCAGATCGACGGGGTCAAAATCCTGATCTTTGCTGACTATTCAGTGGATGTTTCCAAGAAACGGAAGGCCTTTCAACATATCTGTACGGAACTATTCCAACGGCAGATGAAATTCACTCTGGCATTTCCGGCAATCCTACGGATCAAAGCACCCAACGGAGAACAGCTCTCTTTTCAAGACCCAGACGATGCATCGCGTTTTCTGAAATCGCTACGCTCGGGCCCTCCACTCAGCCCGGCTCCCAAAGCGGCCCCAGTCAATAGGGTCCTTGACCAGAGGAGCCCACGGAAGGATTCCCCCAAGCGCTTCAGGGCCTCAGGTCCAGCTCCTCACGCTCTCAACCCACGTTGATGAACCCCAGGACCTTGTTACCTCTTTGTCTTCCCTCCCTTTCAGGGACGAAGCTTTGCCTACCACCCGTTTTCTCATGGTAGAAGTGGCTTCTGCTTGAATCAATCCCCTCCTGGGCCACTTGCGCTATGCATGCGCTCCTTAGGTAATATTTGACCAGGGCCGTGACTGGCCCCGTGCGCTACATTGACTGAACTTATGTCTTTTACCATGCCCCATACGCCTTTGGCTTCTGGTTGTTCTTTTATTGTCCTATTATAACTGTTTTTCCTCAATATTTGTGTTTTTTTTTCTCTCAGGTTATACCCACTTGTTCCCCCTGTGGATTCTTCTGTGCAGACCATCTCACTTCGTTCTGATCCTTGCCTGGGTTGACGGCATGCCATGCTCCTTCTTTCTAGGGCAGCCATTTCTATGTCAGTTCGGAGGCCTGGTTCTGGGAGCTGGTCTACACAGTGACCCCCATGCGGAAAAAAGTGAAGTTCACAGTGAGTTGTTTTTACTTTCTTTGTTATTATGCTTGGCACATTTGCCGCTCCCTTCCCCGCCCCTTCCTTCTACTTATTCCCACAGCTGCACTTTTCCCCAATTTACTCTCCCTTGCTGCTACCTTACTAGGGGCCGCCCTAGCCCTATCTGGAGCAAAGCTCCTGTTGTTACATGCCCCGGGTCCTCCCTACCACATGGTACTATTAATCCCCACTGTTACTGCACTTAACGCTCCACCATGCTACAAGTAGTCTCGTGGAACGTTAAAGGGCTTCGTTCCCCCAACAAACGTCTGAAGATACTGCGACACCTCAAGAGACTCAAAACAGACGTAGCGTTGCTACAAGAAACCCATCTCTCCTCATCGGACTTTGTTCGGATGAGGAAGCTCTGGGTGGGTGAGGTGGTAGGTTCTGAGGCTGTAGGCCGGAAAGCAGGGGTTCTTATTCTTATCAATAAGAATCTTCCTTGTAAGATCCTATATACGGACACAGATCAACAGGGCAGACTCCTCACGATCAGGGCCCTCATAGGGACCAAGGAACTTGCTATTACAAACGTCTATGCCCCCAATAGCCCCACAAAACCTTTTTTCGGCGCATTGACTAGTTGGCTTCTGCGCTTCCCCCACCTCCCGCATCTGGTGGGGGGCGACTTCAATTCTGTTGCCCACCCGGTAGATGACAAATCCTCATCATTGCGCCCCATACTCTGTTCGACTGTTACCATTCCCACGAGCCTGGCAATGACTATGGAATCCCTTCACCTACATGACATTTGGCGACTACACCACCCGACCGACCGAGAATTTTCCTTTTACTCTTATCCCCACAATGTCTTTTCTAGGATTGACTATTTTTTTAGTTCTAATGACTTAATCCCCTTCCTTCCGACAGCGGAAATTCATGACATAGCCATATCAGATCATGCTCCGATATCAGTGACTCTAGAGACCCCCGACATACACCCCAATCCCAAAATATGGCGTTTCCCCTCCTATTTGCAGCACAACGCAGATTTTCAAGCTTACATGACGAAAGAATGGGCATCATATTCACAGACGAACGCAATACATGCTGATAACCCACACTTGTTTTGGGACGCAGGTAAGGCGTTCCTTAGGGGACGCATTATCACTTATGCCTCCTCATTCAAGAAACACGTCCAGTCTCAATACAAAGCCTCCAGTTCCAGATTACATCAGGCCCAGCGAGCACTCTATGCCTTAAACTCCCCCGAAAATCGCGAGGCCTGGCATACAGCCAAGCAGTCATTTGACACTTGGGCCGAAACCTTGGAAACCACTAAACAAGCTCACTTCGACGCCACTCTACACAAATTTGGCAACAAGGCTGGCAAGCTTCTTGCCAGACTATGCAAGGGAACCTACCGCCCCACGGTCATATCGTCGCTACGCGACCCCGATGGCACAGTCATGACCACTCCGAAGGGCATCAATGCGGCGATGCTCCGCTTTTATTCCTCCCTATATGCGGCGGACCCTATTGACCAACCCACTGCTCGCGACTTCCTCGACGAAGTACAATTGACCCGAGTATCTCCCTCTCAACTCGATTCGTTAAATGCCCCCATCTCCCCCTCGGAGATATCCGATACGATTCGTAAGCTAGCTTCCTCCAAAACCCCAGGCCCGGATGGCCTATCAGGCGAGTTTTATAAATCTTTAAACGCACTTCTAACCCCGACCCTGGCCGATGTCTACCAACATATATAGTCTGGTGGCCCCTATCTCCCGTCCGGTAACCAAGCAATTATTAAGTTGTTAGAAAAAAAGGGTAAAGACCCACAAGAGCCTGGGTCATATAGACCCATCTCGCTTCTAAATCTTGACGTCAAAATTCTTTCCAAAATAATAGCTAATAGACTGGCTGACATCATCCCCTCCCTGATCCACTCCGCCCAGTCAGGTTTTGTCAAGGGCAGAACGGCAACTATCAATATCAGGAAGGTGATGATGGCACTAGAACATGCCAGATGTCACCCTACCAGCGATCTAGCCATTATTACTCTAGATGCCGAAAAGGCTTTTGACAATGTCAATTTTGAATGGCTTTCCATGGTACTGGGGGATATGGGCTTCACCGGACCATTTCTACACCTGATCAGCTCCATGTACACCTCCCCTGCAGCCAGACTGGTGGCCGCTGGCCTCCTCTCGGATGAGTTCCGGCTACATAAGGGAACCAGACAAGGCTGCCCCCTGTCCCCACTCCTCTTTAATCTGGCCTTGGAGCCGCTATCCAGATACCTGACATATAAAGCTCCGCTACACGGGATCGAAATCGGGTCGCACGAATTAAGAACCTCCCTCTTTGCTGACGACGTCTTGATATTCTCCGCCAACCCTTCAACAGACATGCCCACGATTAAATCCTTATTTGACCGTTTCAGACAGTGCTCAGGACTGCGTATTAACTACTCCAAGAGCGAAATACTCCCCTTGGGATCCCTTCCACCTCCGACATGGGCAAACCACTCCATTTTCAAAGTAGCTAGAACCCATATCACATACTTGGGCATTAAGATAGGGAGGCTCCCCTCATCTCTCTATCACCTGAACTACCCCCCCCTCTTTGCCAAACTTATACAGGAATTAGACAACTGGATGGATCTGCCTCTTTCGCTCTTGGGAAGGTGCCACCTGGTAAAAATGGTCAGCTTTGCACGCCTCCTGTATCCCCTTCAGACGATACCCTTACTCCTTAGACATAAGGATACAAAACTTTTAAACTCAGCAATCTCTAAATTCCTGTGGCGAGGCAAGAGACCCCGCATAGCCTTCTCTAAACTTCACCTTCCCAGGAGCGAAGGGGGTATTAACCTTCCCAATCTTAGAATGTATAACCTAGCATGTCTTTTGAGGGTAGGTCTAGACTGGATATCCCAAAAATCCCGCTGCTCTAATTACCCACTGGAAGCTGCAATGACCCATTCTTACTCCCTAGCTGCTCTTCTCCACTGCAAATGGAAACAATTAGATCCGTCATTGCAACACAACCTTTTACTGAGAGACACGGCTATTGCCTGGAGAGAAACACGGAAGAGCCTTAAGCTGTCTCCCTTAATTTCTAGACATCTCCCGATACAAGGCAACCCGAACTTTACCCCGGGGCTGGACCGCCAACCCTATGAAACATGGCGTCAACAGGGCCTCGACACCTTCTTCTCCTTATGTGACTCGGACTCTGGTCGAGCACTTCCCTTCCGCCGGCTAGCTGTCAAGTTCTCCTTGCCGGATTCATCCGCCTTCCACCATGGCCAATGCCTCAGCTTCTTGCAGAAAACTTGCAGAGCGGAACATGCAAGATTCCAATCCTCTTTCATCGAAGCACTTCTCCACAAAGACTCTTATGGCATCTCTGATATTTACAAACCTCTACTATTGAATACTACACCCTCTCTGGAATCTTCCTCGGTCTCTAACTGGGCCAAAGATTTCCCAAGTACCGATATTGTGGATAAGATCCTACACGGACTCAAATCAGTCTATAATTTGGTCCCAAATGAAACTTGGAGGGAAACCCAACTAAAAATTGTACATCGAGCGCACATACCTTTTCTACATTCCTCACCTTCGTGTCAATCCGCTGCTTCTTTGTGCCCTCTATGCCAGCATCCGAGACCCTCCCTTACTCACCGCTATTGGTCTTGCCTGGTCATCTCCTCATTCTGGGATGGAATTTTGGCTTTTATCTTCAAGATAACACTCCTGAAACTCCCCAAGGACCCGCTACTCCTTATCTTTGGGTATTGGGACCCCAAACTGCTCCCCTGGTCGGCTACCCCCACACCTCTGGGCAAGGAGTGGGCCTTGCTCTGCTTGTTACTCGCTAGGAGAACCATCCTAGCCAACTGGACAACCACGACTAAACCCTCTGTTCCACAAGTAGACAGAGAACTTATGCATCTCCTCTTTCGGGACAAATTGAATACTAGCTTTCTTCACGCCAAAGCCAAACTACGTTTTCACAACAGATGGGGCTTATATATGGCATCTAGACTCACCCCACAGGAACGAGCCCACCTTGAGGACCACTCCTTCATCCATAAGGGACACGCGCCAACGGCGATAATCGCTGCAACCTGAAACCGTACCAAGCGGGTCTCTGTGCTCCTGACTCTCTCCCCCCCACACGGGGACTCATCACCTTTCATGGACAGCCGGGATCTGTGCAGCACCTCTCCCCCCCCCCCACTATGCAATGAACTGCACCTGCTACTGACCACTCCCCCCCTCCCGCTCCCCCCCCCCACGGTTATTTTATTTCATATTTATTTTATTTCATATTCATTATATACTTTATTTTACCCTGTAGTTCGCTTTTATAAAACATACCAGGTTACCTTCTGACCTCCAGATCCATCCAGTTGAAGCTTCCCCTTCTCCCTTCTTTGGGGAGAATGGTAAGTCTTCCCTTAAGCTATGTACACAATGTTTAGTTACTACCAAACCCTAAGCTGAATGATTGTTTTCACTCGATCTTTCTATTTCAATGAGAAAAATTTTCGTCTTTGTATTTTGTACAATTTGTTCTATGCCTTTTTCAATAAAATTTTATTTAAAAAAAAAAAAAAAAAACGGGCAGAAAAATTGGGCCTTTGGTGCTGGTGCCATGACACTGCAACCTCTCCCATATACTCTAGTTTTATTGCAGGAATTAGCCCTGCTGCAAAGCATTGCATCAAAAATTGTACTTAAACGCCCCTGTTAAACAGGGGCAGAAAACTTGGGCCTTAGGCACTGGTGCTGGTGCCACGACACTGCAAACTCTCCCATATACTCTTGTTTTATTGCAGGAATTAGCCCTGCTGCAAAGCATTGCATCAAAAATTGTAATTAAATGCCCCTGTTAAACAGGGGCAGAAAAATTAGGCTTTAGGCACTGGTGCTGGTGCCACGACACTGCAACCTCTCCCATATACTCTAGTTTTATTGCAGGAATTAGCCCTGCTGCAAAGCATTGCATCAAAAATTGTAATTAAACGCCCCTGTTAAACAGGGGCAGAAAAATTGGGCTTTAGGCACTGGTGCTGGTGCCACGACACTGCAACCTCTCCCATATACTCTTGTTTTATTGCAGGAATTAGCCCTGCTGCAAAGCATTGCATCAAAAATTGTAATAAAACGCCCCTGTTAAACAGGGGCAGAAAAATTGGGCTTTAGGCACTGGTGCTGGTGCCACGACACTGCAACCTCTCCCATATACTCTTGTTTTATTGCAGGAATTAGCCCTGCTGCAAAGCATTGCATCAAAAATTGTAATTAAACGCCCCTGTTAAACAGGGGCAGAAAAATTGGGCTGATGGCATCACCCAGAAACAGAAATGTTCTTCCAACATATCATCGGAGGAGGAAGAGGATAGACAATCAACATAACAGGACAGTCACTCAGCATCAGCATAGGCAGTCTTGAAGGGATGTGATATTTAAAAAAGAATTATTCGGTTACATCAGCTTCAGGTGCTTGGTAGCTGTGGGTGATCCAAGACTGATTCATCTTGATGAAGGTCAGTCGATCAACTGATTCGGTAGACAGCCGCACCCTGTGATCGGTAACAAAGCCACCAGCAGCACTGAAGGTGCGTTCCGAAAGAACGCTGGATGCAGGACAGGCCAGTAGCTCAATTGCATACTGTGCAAGCTCTGGCCAGTGATCCATCCTCAAGACCCAGTAAGCCAGAGGATTTTCGGTGAGAAAGGTGTCCAAGTCTGACCTTGCCCCTAGGTATTCCTGCACCATGTAAATCAGACGCTGGCGATGGTTGCTGGAACCGATCATACCTTGGGGCTGCGGACTAAAAAATTGTCTGAAAGCATCAGTCAGATGGCCACCTTCTCCACCGCTCCTTCTGACCGATGCCTCAGCAACACGTTGTCCAGGACCAGGAGTTTGTAACCTCCCAGTCTCTGGGAACGCGTTGCACAGACCTTTCTGCAAGGCCTCCCGGAGATGTCTCATCCTCTGCTCCCTCTGTGATGGCAAGATAAGGTCGGCAACCTTACCCTTGTACCGTGGATCAAGTAGAGTGGCCAGCCAGTAATGGTCCCTCTCCTTGATCCGAAGAATACGAGGATCCTTCCGCAGGCTTTGCAGGATCAGGGAGGCCATGCAGCGTAGGTTAGCTGAGGCATTCAGTCCGGAGTCCTCTGGGTCACTAAGGACAACATGATCCGCAGCTACCTCCTCCCAGCCACGTACAAGTCCACGTGTTTCTTTGGACTGTAAATCATCCCTACAAGACTGCTTCTGCTGCTGCTGCTGATGCTGAGTGCCAGCCTCCACCTCCATGCTGACACAATCATCCTCCTCCTCCTCATCCTCTTCCTGTGTGATGGGTGGCACAGCAGGAACACTGTCTGGATAAAGGGGGCCTTGAGAGGCAAGGAAGTCCTCCTCTTCCTGCCTCTGTTCTGCCTCAAGTGCCCTGTCCATTATTCCACGCAGCGTATGCTCCAAGAGGTGGACAAGAGGTACAGTGTCACTGATGCATGCACTGTCACTGCTCACCTTCCTTGTGGCCTCCTCAAACGGTGACAGGACAGTGTATGCATCCCTGATCATGACCCACTGGCGTGGTGAGAAAAATCCAAGCTCCCCTGACCCTGTCCTGGTGCCGTAGTCGCACAGGTACTCATTGATGGCCCTCTGCTGCATGTGCAGCCGCTGCAGCATGGCCAACGTTGAGTTCCACCTGGTGGGCATGTCACATATAAGGCGGTTCTTGGGCAGGTTCAACTCCTTTTGGAGCTCAGCCAGCCGAGCACAGGCATTAAATGATCGATGGAAATGCACACAGACTTTCCTGGCCTGCTTCAGGACATCCTGTAAGCCGGGGTACCTGCCCAAGAACCGCTGCACCACCAGGTTAAGGACGTGAGCTACACAGGGCACATGGGTCAGTTGTCCCTGTCGGAGGGCAGGGAGGAGGTTGGTGCCATTGTCGCAAACCACCATTCCTGGCTTAAGCTGGCGTGGCGTCAACCACCTCACGGCCTGCCCCTGCAGAGCTGACAAAACATCCGCCCCAGTGTGGCTCCTGTCCCCCAAACAAACCAGCGCAAGCACGGCATGGCATTGTTTTGCCAGCGTACTTGCGTAGCCCCTGGAACGCCTACGGAGCACCGCTGGTTCTGAGGACAGAGCACTGGAAGAGGCCATGGATGAAGAAGAAGAGGAGGGGGTGGAGGAGAGAGGTGTGTCACAACCAATAGTAGCATTTTGGAGGCGTGGTGGCGGAACAACATCCAACACTACTGCACCTTGTCCTGCATCCTTCCCAGCTGCCAGAAGAGTTACCCAATGGGCCGTGAAAGACAGGTAACGTCCCTGTCCATGCCTGCTGGACCATGAGTCAGCGGTAATATGCACCTTACCGCTCACCGCCCTGTCCAGTGAGGCAAGGACATTGCCTTCCACATGCCGGTAGAGAGCCGGAATCGCCTTCCATGAGAAAAAGTGGCGTTTGGGGACCTGCCACTGAGGAACCGCACATTGTACAAACTCACGGAAGGGGGCCGAGTCTACCAACTGAAAAGGCAGCAGTTGAAGTGCTAGCAATTTAGCCAAGCTAGCATTCAACTGCTGGGCATGTGGATGGCTGGGAGTGAACTTCTTTCGCCGGTCCAGCAGCTGGGGCAGGGACATTTGCCTGCTATAATCGGACGTGGGTGTACTGCTAGCAGAGTGCCCGGAAGCACTTGGCTGTGACACACCTAATTCTACACCTTCATTCCTCTCAGAGCAGGTTTCAGAGAGAACTGAAGGTCTAGTGGGGTTGGAGATGCCAGCTGATGAGGAGCAAGGAGGGGGCCGCTTTGTTCTTTGGTGTGGGTCTTTGAGGTACGCTTGCCAACGAGCTGCATGGTAGGTCAACATATGTCTGGTCAAGCATGTGGTGCCCAAGCGGCTGATGTTTTGGCCACGCGAGATACGCTTGAGACATATGTTGCCAATAGCAGCGGTGCGATCTGATGCACTCGTCTCAAAAAAGGCCCACACCAAAGAACTTTTAGCATAACGTGCAGAGGCAGCACCCTGCACAGGCGGAGCTCTGTGGTGTGATTCAGTCAGTGTGCTGCCCCTAAGCTGGCCCCCGGAGGGCATCCTGCCTCGTTGGACATGTGCCTCCTCCTCCTCCTCCTCCTCCTCTCTCCTACCAGGCACCCACGTGGAGTCAGTGCCCTCATCATCCCCTCCCTCTTCATCGCTGTAGCAAACCTGGCAGTATGCTGCAACTTGTGGAACATGACTACCAGATTGCTGTCCTTCTTGAGCATCCCCTCTCTCTGCATTCACGCTACTGCCTTCCTCTAGCTGAGTGTCATCATCAGAGGCTACAAAACACTGGGCATCCTCCTGGAGCATGTACCAACACTGTGCTCAAAGAGTTCAGGAGACTCCTCAGGAGAACGTGGTGGGTCTAGGGAAGGAGTCACTGATGATGACATTGAGAGGAGGGAAGTACCCTGAGACTGGGTGAGAGAGGATGAGGAGGATGAAGAGGGCTTGGTCATCCACTCTACCAAGTCGTTGGCATGTTGCGGCTCAACATGTCCAGCTGCCGAAAAGAAGGACAAGCGTGTCCCATGGCCACGTGCTGATGACAATGCACCGCGTCCACGACCAGCACTGTTGTCTCTAGACACAGAGCCTGCTTGCCCTCTTTTATCGGCTCGCGCCTGTCTGCCTCTCTTTGCTGGCCTTCCAGACATGGTAATGGCCTGAAGGGAGTTGGGTAAAAAAGCAGTTGGGTAGTGTATATTGTGCTAGAGACACACAACACCCACTAACTCCTGCAGATGCCTTTATTATAGAACACCAGAGATAAAGGGGTATATACAGATGTACAGAAATAAAAAACTGCGCCAACCCTATACCTAATTAAATAACAAAAAAATAGTGTCAAAATATGTAGGTAATTATCATTAAATGATTATAGCAATCAAATAAACACCTTAAGTGCATAAAAAACACAGCAATACATAAAGAAATAAAGAAATAAAAATATCACAAACAAAAATCCAATCATGAAAAGTTCATATATGAGTCCAGATAAGCGTTTGTGACACCACAGTGATTCAACACGATCCAAAAGCGCATAAAGTGCCCGTCACCGTATATTGAATGCGCTTACCAGAAAATATATAAATTAGGGCGTTTGTATATAGTCGATGGGTCCCATCAAAAGATATCCTCCTTTTTAGTGGGTCAGCTCTCCATCTCCTAATAGTACTCTCCAGATATTAATATACTCCGTGGCACCAAAAAAGAAAGGAACTAACATGGCATAATATCGTTTGGACAATTTTTTGAAAGAAAAAAAGTAGCACACTTACATGTGGATAAATAAAACACAGCGTGTAGAAACAGTACATAAAAAGCCGGCCGGCAAACAGGAGCCCGTCCTCCTCTCCAACAACGTGGTGGCGTCACTGCGTGCCCTCCCAGACGCGTTTCGTCATACCTGACGTTGTCAATGGGGAACGGGCAGCGCAGTGACGCTCCACCTAATAAAGATAATAAAGCGTACCAAGCCTCGTTCTGAGATGCAAGGCTGGGTCGTAATACGCCATTGTAAATAATGGCAAATAGCCCTGAAACAGGCACAGTCTGTCCGCTGCTAATAATGCAACGAAACAGCTTGTAATATAGATCACTAACATCCTAAGCAATAGTAGTATCGTTCGGATGTGTCTAATGTTCAAGAACAAAAAAAGGCTTGCACAGAATAAAAATGACATTAAATTCAAACCCATGCATGTTAGTGCGCCGCAGGTGCAAAATAAATGTTGCACCAGCACCGCACCACCTCCCAATATATAAAAAGAAAACCTAAACGTAAAAGGGATTAACCCAATAATGAAATAGGCAGCATCCTGTCCTATAAGGGAATCAGTGCAAAAAAAACATAATGAATGTCATGTGTCCAGCCTATATATATTAATGGTCACCAAAAAATGTAGGTAGCAAAAAATCGCATTAATTGAAAGATCTTTTTACTATATATTGGCCAGAGAGAAATACTATTAAAAATGTTCCATGCGTATGGATTTGGCAAAATAATCGCATGGAATTAATCCATGCGTATAAATCGAACCTGCTGATCGCATAGGAACAATATCTCGATTTATATCCAAGATTCTATCGGAAAAAAGAGATCCAAAAATCCAAAACTGAAAAAATATAGAATAAAAAATAAAAAATAAAAAATATAAAATGTATAATATATAATGTATAATATATAAAAAATAGAAAATAGAAAATGAATATGTATACACATGTAATGAAAATTTCATACATATCTAGATTCTATAGACCAGTCCAACATCTCAGAACCAGCAAGGCCAAAAAACTATAATAATACATATGAGAGACAGATTTAACCCACATGGTACAGAAAAAATATATATGTACATAAATGGAACTTCCAACCCAAATACCTGAAGTGAAAAATGAAAATGAATTAGGAATTGTCAATGAAGGCATTGACATCAGTGTCAATATTAAGTCCAAAAGGGACATAGGTTTTAAGGCGATAGACCCAAGACATCTCAAGTTTTGAAATTTCCCTCACTAAAGAGCTACCCCGCCAGTGAGGCTTGTATTTGTCAATCCCCAAAAAAAGGGTCTTAGAGGGGTCTTTGTTGTGGAATCTCAAGTAGTGCTTAGACACAGAATGGTTTGGAAAACCAATGATGATGTTAGTTATGTGTTCATTGAGTCTAACCTGTAGGGGGCGTTTTGTGCGTCCCACATATTGCAGCCCGCAAGGGCATTGCAACATATAGACCACTCCCGTGGTGACACATGTAATGCACGGTTTGATACTATGGTCTAATCCAGTGGCCGTACTACGAAAAGTGGTGGTCCGTCTCTGATGGCAGGAGTTCAAAGAACAGACCCTACACTTTCCGCATTTATAAAATCCGGTAAGTTGGTCGAAAAAACCCCTACCCCTAACGGGAGGGTCAACAACGTTTGGTGCTAGACGGTTACGTACTGACGATGCCCCTCTAAACACCACTTGAGGTTTCTCACTGATCACATTTTTCAATGTGGCATCACTACTGACAATGTGCCAATGTTTGTTTATCAATTTTTTTATGCTCTTCTGTTGAAGAGAGTAAGTAGTTATAAAGGGGACTTTTCCCTGAAAATCATTTACACGTGGACCCCTTTCGACTAACAGTTCACCACGGTCAATGTTGGTCACTTCATTGAGGGTCTTGGTCAAGAACTCTTGTTGGTATCCCTTTTCTAAAAATCTAGAGGTAAGTACTTCAGCCTGTACCCGAAATTCCTCTACTCTAGAGCAATTTCGTCTCAGTCTGATATATTGACTTTTAGGGACTGCTCTAAGCCAGGGGATGTGATGGCAACTATCAATAGGAATGAAAGAATTCCTATCCGTGTCTTTAAAGAATGTCGAGGTGACAAAACGATCCTCTACCACTGAAATGTTCAGGTCCAGACGTATGCCCCTTTCATTGTTATTCAAGGACTCTAAAAAATTCCTCAAATCTCCCTCTTGGCCATTCCAAAGGAGGAGGATGTCATCTATATACCTGGCCCACAATCCAATCTGAGGTATATTGTGGGCATAGATGACATCCTCCTCCCACTTGGCCATAAAGAGATTAGCCAAGCTGGGGGCATATTTAGCCCCCATAGCTACACCCATGGTCTGTCTGTAGAACTGGTTCCCAAACCAGAAATAGTTATGGGAAGCCGCAAACTGCAGGAGAGACATGAGGAAAGATACCTGCTGTGTAGAGAGCCTAGGGTCTCTATCTAGATAGGAATGAACTGCCGCAAATCCCAGGTTATGCGGAATACTCGTATACAGGGAGGCCACATCTGCCGTGACCATCCATGTATCGGGCCCAGCAGACAGATTTTCTAAAAGGTTAATAACATGTCTCGTGTCCTTAACATAAGAGGGGGTCTTTTGGACCAAAGGCTGCAAATATGAATCAATGTATCTGCCCACCCGGGAAGTGATGGAATCAATACCACTAATGATGGGTCTTCCCGGGGGACAGACAGGGTTCTTGTGTATTTTTGGCAGATAGTTCAGGATCGGTGTACGTGGGGCCCTGGGGATCAAGAAATGGCTCTCTTTATTATTCAAAAAACCCGCTACCTGCCCTGCCCTAACTAACTTTTCCAATTCCTTTATATAGGTAAATTTTGGATCAGAGGGTAATTTAATGTAAGTATTGGTATCACCCAAAATTCTATTGATTTCAGCCTCATAATCAACCCGATCCAATACTACAATAGCGCCACCCTTGTCGGCTGACCTAATGACAAGATCTTTATTCTCACAAAGAGAGTCCAAACCTTCTTGCAATTCCCTTTTCATTTTACATCTCTTCACTTCCAGTGCATCTAAATCTCTTAAGACAACATCCCTGAAAACACGTAATGCGGCAGGAAGAATACCGGGAGGATTAAAAAGTGAGGCATTGGCCATGCCCGAATGTACAACCTGTGGAACTTCATTGTTTGATGTGTTCAGATTATATGTGTTGGATGATCCCATCATATATCTTTTAATATTGATCTTCCTCACAAACTTATGTACATCCATATAAGTTTGGAATTTATTTAATTTAGCTGGGGGTACATACTTCAAACCTTTGTCAAGAATTAGTTGTTCTGACTCTGACAAAGTTTTTGAGCTCAAATTAAAGATACCCTTACCGATTACATTCTGGGCCTTTTTAATTGTTCGGGCTCTCCTCCCCCCTCTGGTTCCTCTCCTCTTTCTCCCAATCTTTTGATACCTTGTGTGGGTTTGGGAAAACCCCAACTGGTGGGTGCATTTAGGCCCAAAGGACCTTCAACCAGTTGTTCATTAGTAGGAACCTGATAGGGTTTAGTTCTTAGAGGTTCCTGGACTGGGACAAAGGAGGCTTGCGGATTACCATCAGCCACAGGGGCGTTGATATACAGATGTATACTGTGCTGTGCTGGAGGCACACACAACTTCCAATAACTCCTGCAGATGGCAAGTGGACTCAAATAGAGAAGAGCTATGTAGGTGGATATAGCGGTATGTACTGGGTACAGAGCACGCAGACAGCACGCACTAGCTCCTAACACTACTGACTGCAAGCTCTATTATAAAAGATAGATCACTAGCTATATAGGTGAGGTGAATATAGCGGTGTATACTGCGGTCAGGGCACGCAGACAACAACCACTACACAACAGCAAGATCGAAAATCGGCCGAAAACGATCGGTGTGTACTGTGTTGAAGGTACACAGAACACGCACTAACTCCTGCAGATGCCTTTATTATAGAACACCAGAGATAAAGGGGTATATACAGATGTATACTGTGCTGTGCTGGAGGCACACACAACTTCCAATAACTCCTGCAGATGGCAAGTGGGCTCAAATAGAGAAGAGCTATGTAGGTGGATATAGCGGTATGTTACTGGGTACAGAGCACGCAGACAGCACGCACTAGCTCCAACACTACTGACTGCAAGCTCTATTATAAAAGATAGATCACTAGCTATATAGGTGAGGTGAATATAGCGGTGTATACTGCGGTCAGGGCACGCAGACAACAACCACTACACAACAGCAAGATCGAAAATCGGCCGAAAACGATCGGTGTGTACTGTGTTGAAGGTACACAGAACACCCACTGCTTCAGACGCCAACACACTACTCAAGGCTGCCGCGCTGGCGGCCTTATATAGTGTGGGGCGTGCACTACACAGCCTGAGCTATGATTGGCCACAGGCATCCTGCCTGTGGCCAATCATGGCTCTCCTCTCTGCTGGCGCTGCGATTGGCCAAGCATGCGGGGTCACAGTGCATGCTTGGCCAATCATGAGCCAGCAATGCACTGCGCCATTGCAGTGCATTGTGGGCCGTGAGCGACACACGAATTTGGCGCGAACGGACCAAAACGTTGGGACTTCGCCGAACGGGCGAACAGCCGATGTTCGAGTCGAACGTATGTTCGAGTCGAACGTACGTTCGACTCGAACACGAAGCTCATCCCTACAGATGAGGTTTAATGTTGAGAAATGTAAAGTTATGCACTTTGGGGGCTAAGAATATGCATGCATCATACATGCTAGGGGGGTACAACTGGGGGAATCCATAGTGGAGAAGGATCTGGGGGTTTTGGTAGATCATAAGCTCAATAATAGCATGCAATGCCAAGCTGCGGTTTCCAAAGCGAGCAAAGTCCTTTCCTGTATTAAGAGAGGTATGGACTCCAGAGAGA
This sequence comes from Lithobates pipiens, assembly GCF_037356315.1. Taxonomy (NCBI): domain Eukaryota; kingdom Metazoa; phylum Chordata; class Amphibia; order Anura; family Ranidae; genus Lithobates; species Lithobates pipiens. Next base: position 155,648,351 of record NW_027507791.1, on the reverse strand, counting down.
GAGATATCATTTTGCCCCTGTTCAAATCATTAGTAAGACCTCATCTGGAATATGCAGTTCAGTTTTGGGCACCAGTTCTCAAAAAGGATATCGGGGAACTGGAGAAAGTGCAGAGAAGGGCAACCAAACTGATAAGAGGCATGGAGGATCTCAGCTATGAGGAAAGATTAGAGGAACTGAATTTATTCACTCTTGATAAGAAGAGATTAAGGGGGGATATGATCAACATGTACAAATATATAAGGGGTCCATATAGTGAACTTGGTGTTGAGTTATTCACTTTACAGTCAACAAAGAGGACAAGGGGGCACTCTTATACGTCTAGAGGAAAAGAGATTTCATCTCCAAATACAGAAAGGTTTCTTCACAGTAAGAGCTGTGAAAATGTGGAATAGACTCCCTGCAGAGGTGGTTCTGGCCAGCTCAGTGGATTGCTTTAAGAAAGGACTGGATTATTTCCTAATGCCGCGTACACACGAGCGAACTGTCCGACGTACTTAGTCCGGCAAACAATCTGGCGGATAGTCTGGCGGACTTTCTACCAAACGGACTTGGCCACACACAGACACACAGAAAGTCCGGCGTTTGCTAGCGCGATGACGTACAGCACGTACGACGGGACTAGAAAAAGGAAGTTCAATAGCCAGTAGCCAATAGCTTCCTTTTTCGTACTTGCTTCTGAGCATGCATCATTCTTAGTCCGCCGTACTAGCATACTGATGAACGTATTGTCCGCTGAAACCCAAGTACGACGGGAAGATTGGAGTGCAAAAATACTTTCTTAGTCCGCCGGACTTCACGCTGGAAAAGTCCGCTGAAGCCCACACGCGATCGAATTGTCCGCTGAAATGCGTTTCGGCGGACTAAGTACGCCGGACAATCTGATCGTGTGTACGCGGGATAAGTGTACATAATATAACTGAGTACTAACATTTATAGGTAAAGTTGATCCGGGGAAAATCTGATTGCCTCTCGGTGGATCAGGAAGGAATCTTTTCCCCCACTTTAGAAAATTGGATCATGCTCTGCTGGGGTTTTTTGCCTTCCTCTGGATCAACTGTGGGTATAGAATTGGGTATATGGGCTGGTATGATATTATTATATATTTTTTTTTTTGTGGTTGAACTGGATGGACTTGTGTCTTTTTTCAACCTGACTAACTATGTAACTATGTAATAGTCTCAACCTGGTGCCTGGCCAAGTCAATGCTATACTTGGTTATGGCTAGGGGTACCCTATGGTTGAGAGCCGGGACTGTGTTTGGCTGCCTAGAAACAAAATTGAAATAGTCACTTTATAGTGCAAAATCTCTGATATGAAACCAGAGACAGCCATGGCAGAAGTGACAGGAGGAGGTCCATTCTTCACCCATAACAGAAAGCAAGAAAGTGTAAAAAAATAAAAATAAAAAATAAAAATAAATAATAATAAATAAAGGGAGAAATGTGTTTCTTCCACTAGGTTCCGCTCATCTAGGGGCAACCTTTCATAAGGTCCATAAATAAAAATCTTTGGGTACCCACAAAACCCGTTTACCGGGCGCATGCCCAGACTTCTAAGGTAAGTCCCAGTGGGCATGCTTCACGGGTTACTGGACAGTGTATTGTGCAGATCCTTGGATGATAGGCACTCATGGTCACTTCAGTGGATTCCTCACTATTCCTTCTTCGGACCTTTTCTCCCCCACGGAGCTGCCAGATCCACCACAACCACGGTGGTTGCAATACTTACAGACAGTTCAGATTCAGGGGGGATCTGTCCCGGTCCCATCTCACAGGAGAGATTGTAGGCTTCCTACCCACCCCTGTTTGTAGATCGCAGGGGTTAGAGGTGAGCATTCGCTTGCAGCAGATGGCTGGAGGCTTTCGCTAGATTGTGAGGATTCTTATACTTATATCCCCAAATTTTTTTATTTTCTTTTTTATTCCAAAGTAAGTAAAATTTGGCGATCATTCCTTTCTACAAAAAAAAAAAGAAGCCAACTTTGGCTTTTCAACAGTTAAAGTGCCTGTGGGGGCTCTACTGATTCCTCTGTGTTGCCTCTATCAGAAATGGACGGTGATGGTCAGGAGAGAATTCTGAGGTCAGATGCCTCTACTTCCTGGACGACTTCTAGGTGTCTCAGTCTCCTAGATGTAATGTTGCCATTTATACTGATGATTCCTTGGGTGCATAGACACATGTGCCAGTTTCAACTACAATGGAGGAAACAGGATCTGGCACAGCTATAGTCAGTGTCATGCAGCATGTATAGCGGTGATGGAAAGACCTTGAGGATGTCACGAAATATTGGACTGGATCAATGTGACGAATCATATCGACAAGACAGCCTGGAAGGCGCATGAGGGTCTGTTGGTCAAGGCAAGCGGAGATTGCTAGCCAAGGAGGGTAGTCTCGAAAGTGCTGGAAGGTCAGGGAGCCTTTTTTTTATCAATTTGACCTTGCTACACAGAATCAAGGGTAACCAATCATCTTGGGGTGAGCAATAGGACAGCAATTGTGTATTTTCAGCTCCAGTGAGGATCTCGCGGAAATATGCTATTGAGAGAGGTAGAACCCAGGATGTCTGGGTAGGAAGATCACCAGCAAATTCTGGAAGCACTGGAATTCACAGACATACTGTCCATCAAGCAAGCTTGCCAGAGCATGAGGTGGAGGCTTGTTCACAGGTGGCCTACCACAGACAGGCTTCTTTGCTTCTCACAGCAAATGCCAATTTAAAAAAAGGTCTGACTCGGTTTCCGTACCCCAAAGCAGAGAGAACAGAAGCTGAGTTTCTCCATGAAACTGCAATCAAGCCTACAGTATATGTTTTTCCCCAACTTCTCTTATAATGAAATTCCTCTTAAAGCTGTCAAGAATTAGCATGGTAGTCACAACCACCCCTCCATTCTGGCCATAGGAGTCTTGGTGCTTCCTAGCTATCTACTTCAGAATAAAGAAGTTGATTCCCCTTCACACATGCACAGACCAGAGATGCAAGCATGATGGCGAGAAGGGGAAGCCGCAGAACCTAGCTTGCTTCAGAGTTGCTCCAAGAGTGAGCTCTACTTTGGGGGGTGCGAAAGACAGTCTACTAACAACTTCTATGCCAAGATCTGGAACAAACTTGTCTTTTTTCTATTTTGAATGGCAAGTTATTATCTATACAGCATCTCTGGTGGCAGCTGTTCTGGTCTTCTTGTAAGTCGGATTGGAAATGAACCTTACCCTATACTCAACAAGGGTTTATTTGGCTAAAGGCCCTTTAGTTTTCAAAATTTTGAAGAAAATCAGGAGGTTTCGTCAACCGCGAGAGAGAATCTTTCACTCAATTAATATTCAATTACATTTTTTGATTGTTGGGGTTTATTTCAAATCAACAGGGCAGTGTTCGTTTTAAGACATAGCTTACTAACCAGTATTTGGCGCAAATAGTCAAACAGAAGTCTGTTTAACCACTTTCAGACCGGACCATTTTGCTGGTCAATGACCAGAGGTCTTTTTACAATTTGGCACTGCGCTGCTTTAACTGGTAATTGCGCGGTCATGCAATGTTGTACCCAAACAAAATTTGTGTCCTTTTCTTCCCACAAATAGAGCTTTCTTTTGATGGTATTTGATTGCCTCTGCGATTTTTATTTTTTGCGATATAAACGTAAAAAGACCGCAAATTTTGAAAAAAAAAAGATATTTTCTACTTTTTGTTATTAGAAAAATCCAATAAACTCAATTTTAGTCATACATTTAGGCCAAAATGTATTCAGCCACATGTCTTTGGTAAAAAAAAAGTCAATAACTGTATATTTATTGGTTTGCGCAAAAGTTGTCACATCTACAAACTAAGGTACGTTTTCTGGAATTTACGCAGCTTTTAGTTTACGACTGCCTATCTTATTTCTTGAGGTGCTAAAATGGCAGGGCAGTACAAACCCCCCCCCAAATGACCCCATTTTGGAAAGTAGACCCCCTAAGGAAATTGATAAGTGGCATGTTGAGCCCATTGAATATTTTATTTTTTTGCCTCAAGCGATTGAATAATGACAAAAAAATTTTTTTTTTTTTTTTTTTTTTTACACAAAGTTGTCACTAAATGATATATTGCTCACACATGCCATGGGCATATGTGAAATGACACCCCAAAATAAATTCTGCTGCTTCTTCTGAGTACGGGGATACCACATATGTGGGACTTTTTGGGAGCCTAGCCACGTACGGAGCCCCGAAAACCAAGCACCGCCTTCAGGCTTTCTAAGGGCGTAAATTTTTGATTTCACTTCTCACTATCTATTACAGTTTTGAAGGCCATAAAATGCCAAGATGGCACAAAACCCCCACAAATGACCCCATTTTAGAAAGTAGACACCCCAAGCTATTTGCTGAGAGGCATGTTGAGTCCATGGAATATTTTATATTTTGCCACAAGTTGCGGGAAAATTACAAACTTTAATTTTTTTTATTTTTTTTCACAAAGTTGTCACTAAATGATATATTGCTCACGCATGCCATGGGCATATGTGAAATGACACCCCAAAATAAATTTTGCTGCTTCTCCTGAGTACGGCGATACCACATGTGTGGGATTTTTTGGGAGCCTAGCCACGTACGGGGCCCCGAAAGCCAAGAACCGCCTTCAGGTTTTCTAAGGGCGTAAATATTTGACTTCACTCCTCACTACCTATTACAGTTTTGAAGGCCATAAAATGCCAAGATGGCACAAAACCCCCACAAATGACCCCATTTTAGAAAGTAGACACCCCAAGCTATTTGCTGAGAGGCATATTGAGTCCATGGAATATTTTATATTTTGCCACAAGTTGCGGGAAAATTACAAACTTTAATTTTTTTTTATTTTTTTTCACAAAGTTGTCACTAAATGATATATTGCTCACGCATGCCATGGGCATATGTGAAATGACACCCCAAAATAAATTTTGCTGCTTCTCCTGAGTACGGCGATACCACATGTGTGGGATTTTTTGGGAGCCTAGCCACGTACGGGGCCCCGAAAGCCAAGAACCGCCTTCAGGTTTTCTAAGGGCGTAAATATTTGACTTCACTCCTCACTACCTATTACAGTTTTGAAGGCCATAAAATGCCAAGATGGCACAAAACCCCCACAAATGACCCCATTTTAGAAAGTAGACACCCCAAGCTATTTGCTGAGAGGCATGTTGAGTCCATGGAATATTTTATATTTTGCCACAAGTTGCGGGAATATTACAAACTTTTTATTTATTTAATTTTTTTTCACAAAGTTGTCACTAAATGATATATTGCTCACGCATGCCATGGGCATATGTGAAATGACACCCCAAAATAAATTCTGCTGCTTCTCCTGAGTACAGGGATACCACATATGTGGGACTTTTTTGGAGCCTAGCCGCGTACGGGGCCCCGAAAACCAAGCACCGCGTTCAGGCTTTCTAAGGGCGTTACAGTTTTGAAGGCCATAAAATGCCAAGATGGCACAAACCCCCCCCCAAATGACCCCATTTTGGAAAGTAGACACCCCTAAATTTAGGGGTACACTAGTGAGACTAGGTAATAAATGGCGGGTGCCCTGAAACTATAAAAAAATAACTAACCAACCAGCGTCACCTGTAACAGTTATATGGTGATCACTGGTGAAAGGGTTAACTAGGGGGCAATCAGGGGGCTTTATGCGGTAGTATATGGGGGTCCCTGGCGCTATAAAAAGCTGCGGCGAACCTAAATACCTACCTGCCTAACTAGCGTCACCTGTGACACTAATACAGCGATCAGAAAAACGATCGCTTGTTAGGCTGGATTCACACTGTAGCGATGCGGGAACGCCACGAATCCGCGGCGGGTTCCCGCATCGCATGCCTCCCGGCGGCAGTTCACACTGCCCTATGCGAACTGCTGGGAGTGTCAGTGAAATGTTAATGGCACCCCCAGATCAGTTCGCATATCGCAGTGCGATCTGCAAACTCGGATCCCATGGTGTGAACACCCATGCGATCCGATTCTGCTGCGGACCAAAAAAAGGGTCCCGTGCGAGTTTGCGGCGGGTGCGGCGGGTGCGACGCAAATTCAGCCATACTATCTGTATGGCTGAACTCGAATCGCACAGAGATCGGATGTGATTTGCACTGCAGTGCGGTGCGAATCACATCCGTTCCCATAAACCGCTGCAATGTGAACCCAGCCTTAGTGACACTGGCGACGGGGGGTGATCACGGGGTTAAACCTTTATTGGGGGGGTTAGGGGGGTACCTTAGAACTAAAGGGGGCTAACCCTAACTGCCCTAACAGTTATTACAGTCACAAATGACACCCGCCGGGTGATCAGGGGGTTAAACCTTTATTAGGTAATAAATGGCGGGTGCCCTGAAACTATAAAAAAATAACTAACCAACCAGCGTCACCTGTAACAGTTATATGGTGATCACTGGTGAAAGGGTTAACTAGGGGGCAATCACGGGGCTTTATGCGGTAGTATATGGGGGTCCCTGGCGCTATAAAAAGCTGCGGCGAACCTAAATACCTACCTGCCTAACTAGCGTCACCTGTCACACTAATACAGCGATCAGAAAAACGATCGCTTATTAGGCTGGGTTCACACTGGAGCGATGCGGGAACGCCACGAATCCGCGGCGGGTTCCCGCATCGCATGCCTCCCGGCGGCAGTTCACACTGCCCTATGCGAACTGCTGGGAGTGTCAGTGAAATGTTAATGGCACCCCCAGATCAGTTCGCATATCGCAGTGCGATCTGCAAACTCGGATCGCATGGTGTGAACACCCATGCGATCCGATTCTGCTGCGGACCAAAAAAAGGGTCCCGTGCGAATTTGCGGCGGGTGCGGCGCAAATTCAGTATGGCTGAACTCGAATCGCACAGAGATCGGGTGTGATTTGCACTGCAGTGCGGTGCGAATCACATCCGTTCTCATAAACCGCTGCAATGTGAACCCAGCCTTAGTGACACTGGCGACAGGGGGTGATCACGGGGTTAAACCTTTATTGGGGGGGTTAGGGGGGTACCCTAGAGCTAAAGGGGGCTAACCCTAACTGCCCTAACAGTTATTACAGTCACAAATGACACCAATGCAAAAAAATAAAAATAAAAAAAATGCTATTGGTGTCACTGTGACTGGGGGGGCAGGGGTGATTGGGGGGGTGATCGGGGGGTGAAGGGGGGTGTGAGTGTGCCTGGCATGTTCTACTGTGAAGTGTCGTGTTGGTGCAACTCACCGATCCTCTCTCCTCGGTGCCGGAACGAAAAATACCGACACGGAGGAGAGATTACATCACTTCCTCTCCTGTGTTTACATTACAGGAGAGGAAGTGATGTCACGCCTCACTTCCATTCGTCAGGAGCCATCGAGAGGGGGTGGCCATGAATGAATGGCCGCCCCCTCATCCCGGATCGCTTCTGAACGAAAACCGACCGCCGCTGGCACCGGGGGGGCAGGGACGTACATGTACGCCCATATGCCTGCCCGTGCCATTCTGTCGATGTACATCGTCGTGCGGCGGTCGGCAAGTGGTTAAGTTTCAAGCCCTTAGAGCTTCAGGAAAGCATATTGCTTTTGTTACAGAAGAAGTTGAGCTGCATCCTGTAGTTCAGCTTATATCAGAGGTAGCGACAGCCCTCTATCTATCAATCATCTGTCCATTTCCTAACTTTCCAGACGTTCAAGCAAGAAAACCACACTAATTGGTCATTCCCAGAGCTTGAAAGAAGTTTCTGTCCACAATTGCTCTTTTCAGATTCATATGATAAGTCTTTCACTGTTCCAGCTGGAATTCATCTGGCAAGAGAGGTTGCCTCCTGGACTTTAGCAAGATTGGTTGTGCAGATGGGAGATGGGTCGTGAGCCTCCTTCAGTGGCAGGATGCATCCTCTACCAGAGGGGTTGAGGCCTCATAGGCAGCCAAGTTGAAAGCATCTATGGATTCATTCTACAGGAAAGTGGCATGCTTTTCCCAGCAGATCTTTTCAACCTTTACAGAATAGATCTGGGTGCCTTGCCTTGTCATCAGTGGGCTTCGGAGGAATGACTGTTCAGTCTTCTGTCCCATTTAATAATATATATATATATATATATATATATATATAATATATATAAAATAATTATTTTGGTTTGTTAAGTAGAACCCATCCTGTTAGCTAGGATATGTATCACTAGTATGCTGCCATGGTGGCATCAGGAAAACTGAAAATTGTATCATACTTACCGCAACTTTCCTTTCCTGATGCCAATCCATGGCAGCATACGGACCCACCCTTGTGGATTTCAGTATCTAGCTAATTACAAAGAATGGGGGGGCCTAGCTGGCCTTTAACCACTTCAATACTGAGCACTTATACACCTTCCTGCTCAGACGAATTTTGAGCTGTCCCACTTTGAATGACAATTGCGCGGTCATGCTACATTGTACCCAAACTAAATTTTTATCGTTTTGTTCCCACAAATAGAGCTTTCTTTTGGTGGTTTTTGATCGCCTCTGAGATTTTTATTGTCTGCTAAACAAATAAAAAAAGACCGAAAATTTTGAAAAAAACATTTTTTTTTGTTTCAGTTACAAAACTTTGTAAATAAGTACGTTTTCTCCATCACTGATGGGCACTGACGGGGCTGCAGTGATGGGCACTGATAAGGTGGCATTGATGGGCACCGATGATGTGGCACCAATGAAGTGGCACCGATAGGTAGTACAGATAGGCACTGATAGGTGGTACGGGTTGGCATGGATAGGCAGCACAGATGGGCACTGATAGGCGGCACAGATGGGCACTGATAGGCGGCATGGATGGGTGCTCATTGTAATGTACATTATTGTAGGGATGGATGCCAATCAGTGCCAAACAATAATGCATGGCAATCAGTGATGCCCATTGTGGGCACTGATTGGCATCCATTGTGGGCACTGATTGGCATTCATTGTGGTCTAGGGGGGCATACCTGGTGCTTGGCATCCCTGGTCGTCTGGTGGCATCACTGGTGGTCCAGTGTGGGCATCCTCGGGGGGGCTGTACTGATAATCGATCAGCACAGACCCCCCCCCCTGTCAGAAGAGCAGCCGATCAGCCAAGCAGCGTCTGACGTGAGTGAGGAAAAGCCAATCCCCAGCTCTTTCCATTTACACTGTGATCAGCCGTGATTGGACAAGACTGATCACATGGTAAAGAGTCTCCCTCAGAGACTCTTTACCGAGATCGTAGTTGCGGTGTGTCAGACTGACACACCGCAACGATCGCCGCGATGCGTCATATGACGTCCGGTCAGGATATTAAAACCACTTTGCCACCATCATTTTGCTATATGGCGGGCGGTAAGTGGTTAATTTATGCTATTTCATTGGTCCTGAGGGAGGGGAGAAAGGCGGAGCCTATCACTAGTATGCTACCATGGATTGGCGTCAGGAAAGGAAAATTACAGTAAGTATGATACAATTTTCCATTTTTTTTGTTTTGTTTTTTTAACAAAGACATGAAGCAGAATACATTCTGGCCTAAATTAATGATGAAATTTGATTTTAGTGGACTTTTTTTTTTAAAGCAAAAAATAGAAAATATTGTTTTTCTTTTTCAAAACCTTCACTCTTTTTTCACTTACCGTATTTATCGGCGTATAACACGCACTTTTTTCCCCCTCAGGGGGAAATCAGGGGTGCGTGTTATACACAGACCCCCGCTATTTTTAACCCTTTCTGCCTCTCTCTGCGGCTTCCGAGTATTTTCGGCCGCACTCGGTCGTTCTCGGCTATTTTCGGCCAAAAAAAAAACGAAATCCGCCAAGAGCGTCCGAGAATTACCGAGCACGCCGAGATACACAGGACATTTGCTCTGTATCTCGGCGGCACCATTTTTAAATGGCAAAGCCACAGACAAGGCTACAAATGACTGACAAGGCTAAATGCAAGGCTGCAAATGACTGACAAGGCTGCAATGGAAGGCTGCAAATGACACCGATAAGGCTGCATTGATGGGCATTTAAATGTAAGTTTTTTTCCTTAAACTTCCCTCCTAAAAGTTTTTTTCTTTTAAATTCCCTCCTAAACTTGGGGTGTGTTATACGCCGATAAAAACGGTATATTGCAAGAAGTAAAAAAAACACAGTGATAAATAAATATTACCAAAAGAAAGCTTTATTTGTGTGAAAAAAAAAAAAAAAACGATAAAACCTAGGTGCAATCTAATTTTAATTTAGGTGCAATTTACCATGACTAATTGTCATTTAAAGCATGAGAGCACTGAAAGCTGAAAATTGGTCTGGTCAGGAAGGGGTTAATAGTGCCCATTATTGAGGTGGTTAATCCAAGCTGCTTTACTTGTGAAATTGCAATACATGGATGTTAACCAGTCATATCAAAGTGTAATGAACAATGATCAAATTCACAGGAAAGTGTCATCATGAGTAAGGTCTTTCAGGCAGAAATTAATTAATGTTTTGTGGCTGAATTCCACACATCTGCATAATTAAGTTTACAGTAACTGCCAAGTACCGTGTTGCCAGTTTTTCTTTTGGATTTGATGTTTTCAAGGCTCCAGCAAACTGCGCCTGAGCACCGATAGTCCAGCTGATTCAATCATGTGGAGGTTGTATCACTGCAAATTTCATTCATTAATCGACAATGATCTTCTACAGCCGTGGCCAAAAGATTTGAGAATGACACAAATAATTAATTTTCACAAAGTCTGCTGCCTCAGTTTTTATGATGGCAATATGCAGAATGTTATGAAGAGTGATCAGATGAATTGCAATTAATTGTCCCTCTTTGCCATTAAAATTAACTAAGCTCCCCCCAAAAAATATTTCCACTACATTTCAGCCCTGCCACAAAAGGACCAGCTGACATGCTAATGGTTTTCTTGTTCACAAAAGGTGTCCATGTTGAACAAGGCTGGAAATCACTCTAATGCTGATTGAGTTAGAAAAACAGACTGCAAGCTTTAACCCATTCGCTGCCAGGCCCTGTGCTCCATTTTGTACACTCAGGTGGCCAGACCATTTTTCTTGCTAAATATAAAAGCTTATCCTGTGTTGCGTTAATAAACAACAAATATTACATTTTAAATGACACCTTTTTGTGAAATTGACGAAAATCAAACTTATGCAAAAATGTCTCTAAAATGTTGAATGTTTTCATTTATGTATTTATCACTTATAGCTTTCAGATTTTGAAAAAGACCCCCCAAACCATAAATTTTCTGAAAGCATATGACCTGTAGAATAAAAAGAAGGTGCTACTGATTTTTTTAACCCCACAATATTTGCGCAAATTTTATCATATCGCAATTTTCACTGAAAAATGAAAAAAAAAATCCTTATTTGCACATAAACCCACAACATAACTTACAACATTTCTTCTAAATTCCTCTTAAAGCCTCACTCAATGGGGTGTGCTGCATCCGCACATGCACAGAACACCTGTGCAGCCACTGTGTCCTAATCAACATCAATAGGATTGCCTGCATGGTATGCATGAGACATCCTTACATCCCTGTGCAGCTAAACATGGCCTTGCTGTAGTATAACTCGCACAAACAAGGCCTTTGGTCTTGTTTAGACTTGCAGTTGGAAGCGGAAAAAATGTGCGGTTAAGCTGCATTTTTGCTGCCTACCAAACATCCCCCACCCCTAAAGAGGAGCTCCAGTCTCCCCCAAAAAAATTAAAGTCAGCAGCTATACAAATACTGTAGCTGCTGACGTTTAATTAAGGACACTTACCTGTCCAGGCATAAAGAGATGTCAGCACCCAGGCCGATTCTTCAATCGGCTTCAGATGCAGGTGCCGGCATCTTGACTAAGGGAAACTGGGCAGTGAAGCCTTTCAGCTTCACAGCCGGTTTTCTTCTGCGCATGAGTGAGTAGTGCTGCACTTTGTGAATGGTCCTATGGTCCCTTAATCTGTGTGTGTGTCTCAGAAGGTTGCAGCGGGGAGGAGGAGGGACCAAGCAGCTTTGAAGATTGCTATGGCGATCTTACCAGGAAGTGGGAGTGGGTACCTATCAAAACCAGGTACTTCCCCCCCAAAAGGTGCCAAATGTGGCAGTGAAGTGGGGGAGGGTGCAAATAAGCGAAATTTCCCATTTTGGGTAGAGCTCTGCTTTAAGCTGTAATAGGCAGTGGACAGAGGGCTGCAAACTTGACCCAACTTGTAGTGATGTCTTCTGCCGAAATCTACACATTCATGTCAAGGGGATGCGCCACAAACTCCCCGCAACCTTGTGCAATGCATGCGGTTGCAGTGCATTTGTTGGTAAAATGGGGCTAAAGTTGGAGGTAAGGAGGCATTGCATTGCTTCTTCACAGCCTGTCAGTAGCCTCTGAAGCTCAAACCAAATATGGATTGGGCTTCAGAAACAAGGGAGATTATGACCCCTTGCACATTGGGTGCTTTTCAGGTGTTTTAAAGCTAAAAGTAGCGCCTAAAAAGTGCCTCTCAAGCCACCCTGAGTGCTTTCACACTGGGGTGATGTGCTTACAGGATGGGAAAAGTCCTGCAAGCAGCATCTTTGGGGCTGGAGCCGTGTATACACTTGCTCCTCCACTGCCCCTGCCCATTGAAATGAATGGGCAGCGCTGCCAAAGCGCCTGCAACACCCCTTTCACACTGGAGCACTATTAACCCTTTCTTCAGCAGCTAGCAGGGGTTAAAAGCACCCGGCTAGCGGTGAATAGCACTGTTATAACAGCGGTAAGGCGCCGCTAAAACTAGTTGCGATTTACCGCTAACGCCCGCACTGCCCCAGTGTGAAAGGGGTCTTAGACACATGTCTAAATCTACTCTTACAATTTTTTTTTTTTTATAACTTTTTATTTTGAACTTTTTTTTGGGGGGGGGGGGGGGGGATTTGAAGAGACATCAGTGGTCTCTTTTTGAAACCTGAGCTGCAGTGTATATCAATGAATAAGGAGTCTGTATAGACTCCTACTGATTCAAGAAAAAAAAGCATTGTTTCATTCACAAACTGACAGGTAGTAAACACAGTTTACTATCTGTCAGTGATAAAACAATGCAGGAGTGATCTGTAATTATCACTGGGCTGCATTCTTTTAGGAAAGGAAGGGGGCTGGTAAAACACATGTTTACCAGCTCCCCCACCCCCCCCCCCCCAACACCCCATCCCCTGTAACACCCCCCTCCCCCTCCACGCTGACCGCGATTTGTCAGATCAGCCAGCAGGAGGGAAGAAAGGGAGAGCCGGTGTCCTATCACTTAGTGTCCCCCATCACACAGCGTCCGCACTCAACAGCGCATGTGCAGCGCATGCGCAATACGCATCACAACCCATCACCTACCACTCTCCGGAAATTGCCGAAACTAAACAGCTGATCATTCACGCATGCGCACTTCCCATTAACTCGCCTCACAACCACCCGCACGTTCACGAGGCTCGTTCACTTTATAAAAGGGGCATGGTTTTGGTTGGTTAACCACGCCCTACAACCACCCGCACGTTCACGAGGCTCGTACAATTAACAAAAGGGGCGTGATTTTGGGCGCTTATGCACTCGCTCCACTATGTAATGCACAGTGTGTAGGGCGGTGAAGAGGGCGGATACGAAATGCTTATTAACACTGTGTGGGACGTGAGAAACAAACGTGACGCATGCGCACTGCGCAACGGACACATTCTGATAGCCTGTGTGGGACGTGAGAAACAAACGTGACGCATGCGCACTGCGCAACGGACACATTCTGATAGCCTGTGTGGGACTTGAGAAACAAACGTGACGCATGCGCACTGCGCAACGGACACATTCTGATAGCCTGTGTGGGACAGTGAGAAACAAACATGACGCATGCGCACTGCGCAACGGACACATTCTGATAGCCTGTGTGGGACAGTGAGGAACAAACGTGATACATGCGCACTTCGCAACGGACACATTCTGATAGCCTGTGTGGGACAGTGAGAAACAAACATGACGCATGCGCACTTCGCAACGGACACATTCTGATAGCCTGTGTGGGACAGTGAGAAATAAACATGACTCATGCGCACTGCGCAACGGACACATTCTCATAGCCTGTGTGGGACAGTGAGGAACAAACGTGATACATGCGCACTTCGCAACGGACACTTTCTGATAGCCATACAGTGTGGGTGGTGTTAAGGGAACATGACGCATGCGCACTTACATACGGACACTTTCTGATAGCCATACAGTGTGGGTGGTCATAAGGGCACATGACGCATGCGCACATACATACGGACACTTTATGATAGCCATACAGTGTGGTCGGTCATAAGGGCACATGACGCATGCGCACTTACATACGGACACTTTCTGATAGCCATACAGTGTGGGTGGTGTTAAGGGCACATGACGCATGCGCACTTACATACGGACACTTTCTGATAGCCATACAGTGTGGGTGGTGTTAAGGGCACATGACGCATGCGCACTTACATACGGACACTTTCTGATAGCCATACAGTGTGGGTGGTGATAAGGGCACATGACGCATGCGCACTTACATACGGACACTTTCTGATAGCCATACAGTGTGGGTGGTGATAAGGGCACATGACGCATGCGCACTTACATACGGACACTTTCTGATAGCCATACAGTGTGGGTGGTGATAAGGGCACATGACGCATGCGCACTTACATACGGACACTTTCTGATAGCCATACAGTGTGGGTGGTGTTAAGGGCACATGATGCATGCGCACTTACATACGGACACTTTCTGATAGCCATACAGTGTGGTCGGTCATAAGGGCACATGACGCATGCGCACTTACATACGGACACTTTCTGATAGCCATACAGTGTGGGTGGTGATAAGGGCACATGACGCATGCGCACTTACATACGGACACTTTATGATAGCCATACAGTGTGGGTGGTGATAAGGGCACATGACGCATGCACACTTACATACGGACACTTTCTGATAGCCATACAGTGTGGTCGGTCATGACTCATGAGGATGGGACCTCCTATTTTTGTACTTTCTGTGGTTTGGTGAGAATGCTGAAAACAAACGAATGCGGCGCATGCGTAATTCGCACCGGACACTTTTCCATATCCATATTTTTTGACCCAAAAAATAATAATTGAAGGGCCAGTGTGTGGGGCGGGTTATAAGGGGGATGCTTCTATGTTCTTATAACAACCTGTCACTACACAACAATGCCTCCTGCTATTGAGTAATAATCCTATAGTTTATTTTTTAACACGTTTCACATTTGTTCTAAATTAATATTAATTTTGGTAATATATTCCCCTATGTGTGCCTATATAACAATGCGTCCTGCTATTTAATCCTAATGTCTCTTTTTAATATTTTTTCCCAATATTTATTTATTTATATATTAGCCTACCAGAGCCCATACAACAATGCGTCCTGCTTTTTATTACTAATCTTTATTTATTTATGTTTCTATTTATTAGTAATTCCCAAAATGTATTTATTTCTATATTAACCTATGTGTGGCTAAATAACAATGCATCCTGGGATTTATTCCTAATATTTAATTTTGTATATATTACCCTATATGTGCCTATATCAAAATGCGGCCTGCTATTTATTCATTCTATTATCTATATACACACACACACTACTGAAAACACATATCATTAACTGCGAACATACGTCATCTCATTACTAGGGGTGCAACGGATCAAAAAACTCATGGATGGGATTGTTCCTCGGATCTGATTCACGTATCGGATAATTTTTCTGATCACCGGATAATAATTGAATTTTAGAAAAATCTGTGCAAATTCCACCAAAATATAGTCCCCACTGTAATATCCACATCATCTTCCACACTGTAATATTGGCTGAAAATGGATTGGTATGGCTGTGTATTGCCTAGTATGGCTGGGTATTACCCAGTATGGCAGGGTATTGCCACGGTATGAAGGGATGTCTGTGAGACAGCAATTTTCACAGAGCAGCGCTGCGGGCACTACAGATGCATCCCACAGCACTGCTGCCATCTGATTTCTACCCTCCACTGTACAGATCTGTACAGAGAGGGGAGAGAGGAACCAACGTCATCATGACGCAATTTTTTTCTAACAGGTGTTTGCTCCGTCATTTGATGGAGCAATCACTTTCTAAATGCCGACTGGTGCACTAACATGCCCGCCGCTCCAGAACTAAGCCGAAGCTGCAGCCTTTCCTAAGGCCGAGACCGCATAGCGCTCCAAAGAATCACGGTGCATGTGCAGATCCAAACGTGGTGACCCGTTTGGATCAGGGATCAGTTCCGATCCGTTGCACCGTACTCATTACTCAGGTTCGCACATGTAGGCGTGGCCTCAAACTTTTGAAACAGGCCTCCAGGCTTATTCACCACCAGTGCATCACTCAATCCATAACCTACCATGCCATGCCCCTAAACATGCCCTAAAAAAACGCATGCAACATCCCTGAAATGTCTTATGCACAAGCACAAGAAATTTACAATCATATTGTGACGGGAGGGCACATGGAACCCAGAAGTCCTTGTCTAAGTTACCCTGTGCCATCCTGGTACTGATTACCTCTGGAGATGTACTGTCTGGTCACCTAGGCTGACTTAAGTGCTGGGGTAATTAACATGTTAATTATGGAATTGTATTTCAAGTTGTTGCTATAGGGGAGGGGGGGGGGGAGTATCCATGAGCTCCCCTACCTCATTATCTAACCCCCTTGTGTTCAAAGTGTATAAAAGCCTGAATTATGTCCAATAAAGGATTCAAGATGCTTTGACCTTACAATGCTCCACACACACTATCATCTCTCAATCTCTGGGTAACAGATCGAGAGTCCCACTTCTTGTCAAGTAGTAAGTAACATTCTGCATCAATTCATCTCATTGATAAATGACTGTGCCTGACGCAGAGTGCATTGTTCCCCTCCCCCACTCCTAATCAGTCTACCTTATGCTCCATCATAATCTGCAAGCCCCTCAATGTCTGTGAGACAGTGACTGATAAACCGTAACCGTAACACACACACACTGCCTGCCACTCACCTACTTTGTCATTTCATCTGTCACACTGAGAGACAAATCTTTAGCAATAAAATATGTACATTGTTTGACTTCTATGTAGAGCTATACCAAAATCAAACCACCCATGGTGCATTAATAATCAGTTCCAAATAATTTTTTTTAATGATAATTTTTGAGGATAAGCAAATATGGGATTCATGTAGTCTAAAGAAAGTTATCTCCTACACAACCCACTACCTTATGTTATAATAAATGTTCACATTCCCAAACTCCCCCCCCGAATAACCATACACAATCCGTGACATAACTGTAACTTTTATTAGATAAACTCGTTAAAGGCAATAAGAGCTTTGTTCTAAAAACACACATAATTGTAAAAATTACCAGGAAAGGGCGAAATAAACCCCCCCGTATTGCAAATGGGAGGAAAAAATTCCCTTTCGACCCCTGTATCTTCTAGGCGATCAGACTTTGTTTTTATTGTCCCTGGAAAGCGGCAACATTATTATTGATCAGGCTTAAACTATGTCTTTGGCAGTCTCTCAAAATAAAGTCCCAGATGATATTCTTTTATATTAATCATAAGGAAACACTCAGGTGAAAGTCCACTCCAATTCATCCACAATCAGGAAATCAGATGCATCTTCCTCAGGCTGTCTTCTCGTCTTCCTCCTCCCATCCAGCATGGTCTTCTGCTTTGCGTGCTACACTTCTCGATGCTCAGTACCTGAAAAGAGTAAGAGAAAAAGCAGATTATATGTTCCTTACAACTAGAGCTGCAACTAACGATTAATTTGTCTGTCGACTAATCTATCGATACATTTTTCAACGACTATCCGATTATTTCATTTATTTACTTTTTTAATAAATCTAGTGGTTTTTTGTTGATTAGCTAATTAATCCTTTGGATAACCTTGAGAGTATTGTATTGGGCTGGCAGAGTATTGTATTGGGCTGGCAGAGTATTGGCTGGGTATGGAGGGATAGCTGCTTCCATCTGACCTCTCCCCTCCACTGCACAGATCAGTACAGAGAGGGGAGAGGGAAACCGTCGTCATGTCACGACACCAGTTTGTTTTCAAGTGATTGCTCTGTCGGAGTGATCACATTGTAAACGCCTGGGTGTGGAAAGATTGTCGCCGCTTCGGAGCTAGGCCGAAGCCACGGCCTCTCCTAAGGCCGAGACCGTGGAGCTCTCCGCGGATCGCTGCATGTGCCGATCCGAGCGGGGTGACCCGTCCGGATCACAGATCGGTGACGATCTGTTGCACCCCTAGGGACAGCGGCACGGAGGGGGACGGCAACACGGAGGACAGCGGTAGATACTAAGCACTGTGACGCATCGACGCCCTGCACGCACGTCGACGTATTTTTGTAGTCGACGTAATCAATTACGTCGATTCATCGTGGCAGTTCTACAACTGTACCATAAACATAGCACACATTTCTACAAGCATGAAATTAGACCCATCTTTTTCATGCGCTCTTCTGGTCTGCCTCCTCCCATCCAGCATGGTCTTCTCCTCTACCTGCTCCACCTCTCGATGCTCAGTACCTGGAAAGAGTAAGAGAAAAAGCAGATGATCTGTTCCTTTCAACTGTGCCAAAAACGTCTCACATTTCTCTATCTGGCCAATGGTTAATGTAAAATTGTCGTAGTGTGCCTACTGTTGCATTGAACAATTTCACCAAAAAGGCAATGACTACAAAAGCAACTAATAAACAGGAAAGTCTATACAAACACAGGCCTGCTCAATAGCAGCCCTATGTAGAGACATGCAAGTGTTCTCAGCATTGTACATGTTTGATAAGGGCACCATATTTACAAAGCAAAAATATTAAAAAGTGACTGAATCTACCATTACCAACCACTTTCTTTCACTTATGCTGGTGTAGTATTCCCATCTATTCCCTCTCTAGGGAGCCCCTCACTAACCAAAATACATCAGTTTTCTAGAGATCATAGGTAGAGGGTTTCCCTTGGATCTCACTAAACTCAGCCATTTGAGTTGATCAGTTCGTCAGCTTGACGCTTGCAGAAAGTAACAGTGGCATCTACTGATGATTACAGGCTTGGGCGCTTTGCTATTACACTTAGTCATGACAGTGCTAGACCACTCATTTAAATCTGTAGCTCAGCATAAAGTGGTTTTCAATACACCTAAGCCACTGCTGGTTTAACTGTGAAGACCCAACTTGCCTGGCTTGCAGTATATTCCAAACACGTCTATCCTACTACTAGCTACTCCTTCTGTAAAGCTCTAATTCGGCCTTTTCCCTCTTTTCAGATTCTAGAGAGCATGCAGGAAGTGCAAGCCAAACAGACCAACTGCACCTCTCACTTCCTGAACCCAAAAATGGAGACTACATTTTGAAGAAAATATCTGGGACTCCATATCAAACTCTGTTCAAAGGAGAATCATATCCATCCAGCCATCTCCTTAACAACATACAACTTCGAACTATTTACGGGCATGATAGGAAGGGTGCAACACCTTCTAGTCCGGATGGACAGCAGAAAAACTTGCAGCTTTATTCTTCCTAAACAGTGTACGTAGCATCTTCCCCCAGCACAAGCAACAAATCACCACAGAAAACCTAGTTTATTCAGGTGCTATTTTGACTCGTATCACTGCTTTACTAACCATCCAAAAACTGCCCATAATACCCAACTCCTGGATTTCCAAAAATTGACAAAATCACATTAAATTGGACAGAACAGTTACTCAACTTATGTTTTCATTTTTCGGGATTCCATGGTTCCTTGCTTAGTTATCCATTTTCCAACACCTGCTCAGTTGTGATGATCTAAAATAAATGTGTAACTTTTGTAAACATGTTTCACAACATGTTCAAATGTCAGGCAATCATTAGAAATTTTGGACAACGTGCTAGAATATTTGGGGATTATTTTACATATTAATTTAGACTAACACATTTTTCATGCATTTAGTGATATTACTGACCTTTATAATCAAGTAGGGTGCATGCTATTTGTAGTCTTGCATCCAATATGGCTTCGGGTGATGTCTTCACATTGAATATTGTTCGACTTTGTAAGTACTCTTTTGCAAACTGTAAAACACATAAACTTTTTAAATGCAATATTTTGGAACCCTTATAGTTTAGTCAAACTATATATAAAATATCTATTAAATATAATTTTTTTTTGTTTAAAAATAACCATTTCCTGCAGTCTTTGGAGCAGTCACATTACTCATGCCCGCTTTATATCTCCGTATGGAGTCTTATTCTGGAGGAGCCGTCCTGCCCGGCTGACGGCAGAGGCAGGACGTGAGGTATCACGTGTCCCCTAGTCTCCACAAAATCAGTCTTGGAGGTGTAAAGCAGCCAGAAGTCACATGGCCTCAACACAGCTCACATTTGCTATTTCAAGCGCTAGCTTAAATCCACTTACATAATGTGCTAGGCCAGCCTGTAATAGAGCAGCCCTGATTTCTGTCTTCAGAGCTAGGATGGCATAAAGAAAGTGGCAGAATCAGTGAGCTTTTTTTAATTTTCGCAGTCAGCTGGTAACAGCACGCGCACTCTAATTTGCTTTATACGATCCAGATGCATTATATTTTTTGGGGTTAACACTTAAAAATGTAATTGTTGACTTAACAAATGTGAAAAAAAGCAATTACCATCAAAACAAGAACTCCACAACTACTGCTGTCCTGTTGTTTGCTGTGATTTAGAACAAATATTTTCCATTGGACAAGCTGGTCTTTGCGAGTGGCCATCCGCAGGAATAAACTATATAACCAAAAAAATAATATTTATTTTGGTAAATTGCACAATTTGTGTGTGTTTATGTAAATAACTTTTGCACGAGACACACTTACCCCCAGTTATGGTGCAATGTAGCTGCATATGCAATTTCTGCTCCCATTGGGTCTATGACAAACATGGCCTGCTGTGGCATGCTGAAAATCTAAAATAAAGTTCGAAGTTTTTGGTCAACAAAATTCACAATTTCACATCCATAGAGCAGGTGCACTCTGCAAGGTCATTGTGTAAAAGTTGAATATCTATATACACATAAGTTTGACCAAGACTTTTTTGATTTAGAATTGTGTCCATTGTCATGAAGATTTAAGACAAGTTTAGTATTAATTGAGATGTATACATTTTATGACGTTTGCTAAGTTAATCTGATTTTCCTTTCAAGATAAGTTAACACCTATATTAATGACATAATTAATAGAGTCCAATAACAAGAGTAAGGAAAGGTAAACTTAGAATAAATACCACTAAAATCCAGTGTTGTCCAACGTTTATGGGACACACCCAAATGTCCTCTGGATAAATATTCTGCGCAAAAGTGTAGAAATGCAGTTAGTAATCAATGTGATACATTACTTACATATAGCTGTAACCACGATAAGTAACCCACCTTTCCAAATCTGTGTATTTGACCATCAAACAATGTACTGGCGACAACTGCACAAATCTGACGAACAGATTCCTGTGTAATATGAAATTAAAATTGATCACGCTGAATAATAACGAAAACAGAATTGCACATATTTCACAGAAGTCACACTTGCCTGCTGGCTTTTTATTAGGACATGTAGGTATGCGTCAATTACCTATATTTTTAAACAAAAGAAAATACCGATAAGAACACATTTGACTTTAAGATATTTTGTAGAGTAGTGAAGTAGTCTCTTACCTCATCTACCAACCACTTTGATGATCGCAGCGTTTTAAATGAGGAGACAAAAAGTGGGTAAGGCCCGACAACAACAACCTGTGATTGCTCATCTTCTCTCTGCCATACCATTTGAACTGGGGAAGCAACGTTAAAAAATGAGCTTGATTATCAAAACATTTAAGGACTGTCCAAAAAGAAATGCCACTTTTTTTCTGAAATGCCGTAATGGCCAAATGATAGCTGAGGCAATACCAACAGGGCAACGCCAATATTGACCAATCAGATCAAAGTAGGAAAACAATGCATTAAAACTATGCCAAACAGTGGCAATGTTAACCAAACTCTACAGGCCAAACCAACAGGGCATGGCCAAACATATGACCAACGGGGTCAAACTAGTAAGAGTGCATGAAAGCAATGCCAAACAGTGGCAACTTTACACCCAAACTAAAAAGGCCATACCAACAGGGCATGGCCAAACATATGACCAACGGGGTCAAACTGAATAAAACTACCTCTCTCTTCTACGGTGTGCACGATATTCCGTGAAGTATCTATTGAGGGCTTAAAATTCAACATTGACGTTCAATGACATGTATAAATCAATAAAAGAAATTTATACTGCATGGAGGTTCATCACAGTGACAAAATGTTGTTCAAACTGAAACCTAAAATTATATATTTGTATATATCTAATGCAGATAATGAGTTTACTTGTACCTCAATAGTGACCATCATGTTCTGTTCCGGTACTTTTGCAGCATCACTTTGGGCAGAAGGTCTCTGTTGAGCTGTATTCGAACTGCTGTGTCCTGTAAGCGTTGTCAACGATTTTTCATCACCTTCCTTAACCTCATTTTTTGCGCTCACAAAAGGCTTTAGGTGGTCAACATTATATTTTCTCTTTCGAGAAACTCCAATATCATTTAACAATGTGACCAGCTTCCCAGATATTGTCTCAATTATGTAAGGGCCAGTAAAGTCTGCTTCTAGCCTTCCACCTTTCCTGCCTTTTTTCCTCATGTTGTACAACAAAACCTTTTGACCAACAGTATAAAAAACGTTTTTATACTTTTGTTGGATTTTTTTATCATGGGCTTCCTTTTGTCTGTTCTGAGACTTGGAGATATTTTCCTTTGTGGCTGCTTTCACTATCTCCATTGCAGCTTTCTTCTCCTCCATGAATGAAACATAACTAGTCTCATGTGGGAGAATGATGTCTGAAAGCTAAAAATAAAATATAAGAAACAAAAAGAAAGGAATAAAATTGTGTATTTGAAGTCATTGACCAAAGAAATAAAAATAAATAAACAGCTATATTGAGTTTGTAAGTCTACAAAGAGAACAGCCTAAAAATTCATACATAAGCCCTGCAGCCTTAAATCACATCCACTCCTCATAAAGTGATAAGTTTGCATATGTGAGCACAGAATTGCAGCACAGTTGTACATTAACTAACCGGCATTTCTACAGGAACTTCGGCGGGGAAAACTGCCTCCCTTCCATACATCAATTGAAAAGGTGAAAATTTAGTGGTGGTTTGCATTTTTGAGCGCAACGATAGTCTTTATCTACACCGTGAAAATATAATTATACACGTATCACAAATTTTAATCATTTAGATATTACTCACTAGTTGCTGGAGTCTGATATATCGGGACTGCAATGCAACTGACCGAAACCAAATGCAAAGCCTGTACGAAAAAAATATAACAAAAAAGGGAAGATGCATAGATAAAAAAGGTTTATCATCAACGTTGCAAAGAGCAGGACAGTAACCAAATGATACTCACTAGTCGGGGAGTCTGGGAGATCGGGACTGCAAAGCAACTGACCGAAATCAAATGCAAAGCCTGTTAATTTAAAAATAATAATAAAAAAAAAAAAAGGGGGGAAGATTGATTTGATAAAAAGGTTTATTTTAAATGCTACATGGACCATCAACGTTGCAAAGTACATGAGAGTAATCTAATGATACTCACTAGTCTGGGAGTCTGTTAGATCGGGACTGCAATGCAACTGACCAAAATCAAATGCAAAGCCTGTGAATTTAAAAATAATAAAAAAAAAAAAAAGGGTAAGATGCATAGATAAAAAGGTTTATTAAAGATGCTATATGTACCATCAACGTTGCAATGAGCAGGACAGTAATCAAATGATACTCACTAGTCAGGGAGTCTGGTAGATCGGGACTGCAATGCAACTGACCTAAACCATATGCAAAGCCTGTGAATAAAAAGTTAATACAAGAATAAGAGTATACATAGATAAAAAAGATATTATATGCTAGATGGACCATCAACATTTGAAACAGCAGTACTGTATTTAATATTACTCACAAGTCAGGGAGTCGGATAGAGTGGGTCTGCAATGCTAGTGACCGAAACCAAAAGCAAAGCCTGTGAAGGGAAGTGAAAAAATAAATCTAGATTAATGCCACACCACAGTGATTACAACAGAACCGTTAACCTTTTTATATTTTATATTTGAATGGGTATCATAGTATCTTTATAATATTTGCTTTATTTGTATACAATCCAAATTAATAATAATAGTAATAGTAATGAGAACACATATCAGTGTGTATATATATATATATATATATATATATATATATATATATATATATATATATATATATAGATAGAGAGAGAGAGAGAGAGAGAGAGAGAGAGAGAGAGAGAGAGAGAGAGAGAGAGAGAGAGAGCGAGC
Source organism: Lithobates pipiens (assembly GCF_037356315.1). NCBI lineage: Eukaryota > Metazoa > Chordata > Amphibia > Anura > Ranidae > Lithobates > Lithobates pipiens. The sequence goes on along the minus strand of NW_027507791.1, from coordinate 155,624,060 downwards.
ACTGGCTCCTGGCGAGCAGGCGCTATTGTTTTGACAGTCAAATACTGTCCCCCATAGCAGTACACATTACAAGCAGTTTCAGATAATCGGCAAAGATGAACAGTGCCTACACCGTGAGTCCAGGGGTTCAAGCACCACCATCCAAGTGGACATAGAGTTAGAATATAAAAGAACCGAGTGAAGCGAGGCCATGCCCAAAGCATGGCGAGGAAAGCGAGACCGCGAGGGGCCCTCAAACTATGTGCAGCCCTATTTCCACTTGGATAGTGGAGTTTGCACCTGGACTCACGGCGCAGGCGCCGTTCATCTTTGGAGATTTTCCGAATCTCCTTGTGATCCGTACTGCGCAAGCGCTGCGCCTGCGCTGTACGTGGTGGACAGTATTTGATAGGCGGACATTTTTTGACAGGACGCTGGCAATAGTAGAAAAGCAGTCTAGCTGGATGCATTAAATGCCACTTACCTCTTGGAACAAGCCCAGTGGGAGTGTTCTCCTGCTGTGCATTCTGGGGGAGGGGGGGATTTAAGGTACCGACACCATGGGAATGGGAGCTCTTTTCCTATCCGCGTGGTTCTGGTGGTCCTCCTGACACAGCCTTATGGCCCTCCTGGACTGGGGTGCGGAGCCATGCATCCTGTGTCTCGGGGCTCGCTGGCCCAAGGGAAAGCAACTGCAGGGGTAGGTCCGAATGACTTTCTTAGCCTACTGATCCAAGGAAGGTCTGGCGCCGTCTCATCTGAAGGAAAAGCCCCAGCAACTGAAGAACCCGAGGGGAGGACCCTTTCAGGAGAAGGCCATGCGCAAGGTTGGCTTCTCTGAAGGCTTAGTTGCAGGATGCAACCTGGATCATCACTCATATGGTATAGCCATATCGGCTGAGAGAAACTGGTACCGTATGATGGTTCTTTAAAGTTCATCCAATCCCTCAGTGACGCTAAAGTGTAACTTACAAGTCTGTGGCAGAGACTTTAATGAGCATCCTACAGGCTGCTAGGCGAGATGTGTGGTGGAGGGGATGTGTCCAATGACTAAATGGCTGCCGTGGGGGAGGGGGGAGATGTGTGGTGCAGGGGTTGTGTCCAATGACTAAATGGCTGCCGTGGGGGAGGGGGGAGATGTGTGGTGGAGGGGATGTGTCCAATGACTAAATGGCTGCCATGGGGGGAGGGTGAGATGTGGGTGGAGGGGATGTGTCCAATGACTGAATGGCTGCCATGGGGGGAGGGGGAGATGTGTGGTGGAGGGGATGTGTCCAATGACTAAATGGCTGCCGTGGGGGAGGGGGGAGATGTGTGGTGCAGGGGTTGTGTCCAATGACTAAATGGCTGCCGTGGGGGAGGGGGAGATGTGTGGTGGAGGGGATGTGTCCAATGACTAAATGGCTGCCGTGGGGGAGGGGGGAGATGTGTGGTGGAGGGGATGTGTCCAATGACTAAATGGCTGCCGTGGGGGAGGGGGCAGATGTGTGGTGCAGGGGATGTGTCCAATGACTAAATGGCTGCCGTGGGGGAGGGGGAGATGTGTGGTGGAGGGGATGTGTCCAATGACTAAATGGCTGCCGTGGGGGAGGGGGGAGATGTGTGGTGCAGGGGATGTGTCCAATGACTAAATGGCTGCCGTGGGGGGAGGGTTAGAGTACACCACACAACTTTTGAAGAAAAATTTTGAACTGCTTACACATGTACAGTGTGCAACAATCCATCCATCCATCCATACATTATCCAATACAAGGCGTGTGCAACGATAAATACATCCATACATTATCCAATACAAGGCGTGTGCAACGATAAATACATCCATACATTACCCAATACAAGGCGTGTGCAACGATAAATACATCCATACATTATCCAATACAAGGCGTGTGCAACGATACATCCATCAATACATTATCCAATACAAGGCGGGTGCAACGATACATACATCCATACATTATCCAATACAAGGCGTGTGCAACGATAAATACATCTATACATTATCCAATACAAGGCGTGTGCAACGATACATACATCTATACATTATCCAATACAAGGCGTGTGCAACGATACATACATCCATACATTACCCAATACAAGGCGTGTGCAACGATACATCCATCAATACATTATCCAATACAAGGCGTGTGCAACGATACATACATCCATACATTATCCAATACAAGGCGTGTGCAACGATAAATACATCCATACATTATCCAATACAAGGCGTGTGCAACGATAAATACATCCATACATTACCCAATACAAGGCGTGTGCAACGATAAATACATCCATACATTATCCAATACAAGGCGTGTGCAACGATAAATACATCCATACATTACCCAATACAAGGCGTGTGCAACGATAAATACATCCATACATTATCCAATACAAGGCGTGTGCAACGATAAATACATCCATACATTATACAATACAAGGCGTGTGCAACGATAAATACATCCATACATTACCCAATACAAGGCGTGTGCAACGATAAATACATCCATACATTATCCAATACAAGGCGTGTGCAACGATACATACATCCATACATTATCCAATACAAGGCGTGTGCAACGATACATACATCCATACATTATCCAATACAAGGCGTGTGCAACGATAAATACATCCATACATTATACAATACAAGGCGTGTGCAACGATACATACATCCATACATTACCCAATACAAGGCGCGTGCAACGATAAATACTTCCATACATTATCCAATACAAGGCGTGTGCAACGATAAATACATCCATACATTATCCAATACAAGACGTGTGCAACGATACATCCATCAATACATTACATCCGTCCACTATCCATCTATCCAATACATGCCGTGTGCACAGACAGCCCAGAAGAGGAATCATATATAAGAATACTTACAAAAGTGTTGAAATAAGAGGGTTCTGCTATCAATCAACAACAAAACTTCAAAATTCCGCACTGAAAGTGTGGCTAATTCTTTGTGTTAGCTATTTAAATATGTACACAAAAAACGCCCATAAACATTACTAAACACACCCTTCACTTGAAAATGCCGCCCATTTTTGAAATCCCCCCCCCCCCCCCCCCTCCAACATTGCAAACACCAGCCCATAAAGATTTATGTAATCCAGCCTTCTACTCAGTAAACACACGCCCTCCTGCATTCAATACAGCCGCCCATTTCAATTATCAACCCCCTACAGCGTCGGGAGCGAGCACGAGAATGTGAGACATAATATGACTACTGCGCAAGCGCCGCTTTCTGCTGTGTTCGGAGACTTTCGGTCTCTCCTTTACAAGCTGGCGGCGCATGCGCTGTGAAGTGCGGACGCATCTGGATAGGCGGACTATATGTGCCAGAACACCGGCTAACAGCATGGAGGGGTGCCTGGACGCCAGGGTGGTGGCGGGGAGGTCGGAGCAGTGCACGTAGGTTCATTTAAAAAAAAAACGACCCCTTTGTGCCTGTCCTGCAGCACTGAAAGCCTGCGGGGGGTGGGGGTAGGAGAGCCGGCTAGCAACAGCAGGGCAGGCAGCACCTGGGCATTAGAAAAGTGAGGGGGCACTGGAGAGGAGGGGGTCGGAGAAGCACTGTGGGGTATCTTGTTTTACAGTTCGATCCTTCTGTGGCTGCCCTGCAACACAAACAGCGGGTGGGAGGGCAAAGGAGCAAATCTGACAGCTGCAGGACAGCCACAGAGGGATCAGAGTTTGTGAGGAGGGGTTAGAGCAGGAAGGGTAAGTCAGTGTAATGGAGAATTAGAGTGAGGGTGGGAGGTACATTAGATGTCAGCATTGCAGGTGGAGGGGCGGGAGACATAGAGGCAGAGCCACATGGCAGGAGGGGAGGTCAAATTTTAGTTAAATTGCTCTGATCAGTGGCTTATTAGCCACTGTATCAGAGCTATCAGTTTGTTCAGCAGCATCTGCTGAACAATTATGCTATAAGTTCATGGTCACTGAAGTACGGACTTGGCCACCCGGGGGCAGTGTTGTAGAACCGAATGCCATATGGACCTGGCAGCAAAGGGATTAAAAGGATAGCGATACTTCCAATGATTGTTCTTCCTTTGTTAACCATGGTTACCTGCAAGAAAACATGTGCAGTCACCATTCCTTTGCACAAAAAGGGATTCACAGGCAAGGATATTGCTGCTACTAAGATTGCATCTACTATAAATCAACCATTTATCAGATCATGAAGAACGTCAAGGAGAGAGGTTCAATTGTTGTGAAGATGGCTTCAAAGCACCCAAGAAAGTTCAGTGCCAGGACTGTCTCCTATAGTTGATTCAGCTTCAGGATCGGGGGGAACCACCAATGCAGAGCTTGCTCAGGAGTGGCAGCAGGCAGGTGTGAGTGCATCTACATGCACAGTGAGGTAAAGCCTTTTGGAGGGTGGCCTGGTGTCAAGAAGGGCAGCAAAGAAGCGACTTCTCTCCAGGAAAAATATCAAGGACAGACTGATATTCTGCAAAAGGTACAGGGATTGGACTACTGTGGACTGGGGTAAAGTAATTTTCTCTAATGAATCTCCTTTTGTTGGGGCATCCGAAAAAAACCTTGTAGAGAAGAAAAGGTGACCGTTACCTTTAGTCATGTGTCATGCTAACAGTGAAGCATTCTGAGACCATTCGTGTGTGGAGTTGTGTCAGGGCTGGGCTCAGCCCTTCCTTCTCTGAGCTGGCCACTCAGCTGTTGGCTAATTGACAGCTCCTTTCTCTCCACAATGGCTCAACTGTTGTTGATCTGCCCGCCAATCCTGCCTACTTAAAACCATCCAGCTCACTTCATCTCTACTTTCGGTCACATCTCAGAGACTTTTCTCCTGCGTTCCTGTTGAAGACTTGCTCGGCTGACGTCCCTTCTGGCTCCTGATCCTGCTTGCTGTACTACTACATTGATCTCTGGCTCTCTGACATTGGCATTGGCTGACTACCTGATCTGGTTACTGAACTGTGGCTATGTATTGACTACGCTTACTCTGTTTACCTTTTTATTATTAAACAAGTGTGATTAACTGTACTTCTGCCTCTGTCTGATTCATGGTTTCTGTCAGTAGGCGAAGGCCATGAATTCAAAAGATGCAGTCAATCCACTTGTTGGTAATATTTTTTTCAGATTGGATGACCAAGATCACCACATGGATCAGTTTGCCTTGGAATTGCAAATGCTTCTGAGTATCATGGCTAACCTGGAATCTTCCACTATGGCTGCTCCGGTATAACCTGTGTTGTAGGCCATCCCTGCTGCTGCTCCAGTCTCTGTGCAGGCACCCGCCTCGAGTATTACCTCTAAAAGAGGTATGTCTGGTTCCACCCTGCTTCCCCAGCAATTTGGGGGCAATCCAGTTCAATGCAAAGGGTTTCTCAACCAGGTTGAGATATACTTTGAGATGCTGCCCCAGGCGTTTTTCCATGGACAGAAGCAAAGTAGGTTTAGTGATATATTTGCTTTCTGAGAGAGATTTGGCCTGGGCAAATCATCTATGGGATACGCAAAAACCCGTGGTCCTGAGTTACCCAGAATTTGTGGCTTTCTTCAAAAGGGTATTTGACATTCCTGCATGCTCCGCTTATGCTACCAAGAGCCTCATGTTCATCAAACAGAGTACGAGAACTGTTGCCGATTACGCCATTGAATTCCATACTCTGGCAGCAGAGGTTGCTTGGAACAATGAGGCCCTCATGGCTGCCTTCTCTCATGGTCTCTCGAATAACATCAAGGGTGAGATAGCAGCCTGAGATATACCCAATGAGCTGGAGAGGTTGATCACATTTGCTATCCTCATTGACTCCAGACTCAGAGAAAGATTCTCTTTTAAGAAGCACTGGCGTAAGCCTCCTGTACATATGTCTCTGAGCTTTGCACCCCCACCCTTGCCTCCCTCACCTCCCATGCCTCCTGGTTCCGAGTCGGTCTGTGAAGATGAACCCATGCACTTGGGCTTCACACGTCTCTCTGCAGATGAGAGAGCCCTTAGGAGGAGGGAGAGATTGTGCCTTTATTGTGGTCAGGCTGGTCACTTTTTGAAGTCTTGTCCTACCTGTCCAGGGAACTCCCAAACCTTGAGGTCCTGTCAGGGACAGACCTTAGGTGGCGTTGTTTCATCTCCAGTTTCCCAGAAAGATAAGGCCCTGGTTTTGGTTACTCTGTCTTGGCCTGTCATACATTGAGATACAGGCTCTAATCGACTCTAGGACTGCAAGCCTGTTCATTGATGCTGCCTTTGTATCAAAGCACTCGATTCCGCTGCAGCTGCGTGACACTCCACTTGCCATTGAGGCTCTTGATGGGAGACTTCTACAGTTCCATTATTCATGGCCGTAGGGGCCCTTCACCATGAGATAATCCAATTCCAAGTTATTTCCTCACCTAAGTTTCCGCTGGTTATTGGTTATCCTTGGTTACAGAGGCACAACCCTTCTTTTGATTGGCTCCATACTGAGGTTCTGTCCTGGTCGCCACAGTGCAGTGAGAGATGCTTCCAGAAGTTAGTCAAGGTCCTGTGCACCTCTTCACTCTCCTCCCTGCCGGAGGAGTACTGCGATTTTAGCAATGTCTTTGACAAAGGTCAAGCATGTACTTTGCCTCCACACCGGTCGTATGATTGTGCAATTGACCTTCAAACTAGTGGTTAGCACTCTCGCCTAGCAGTAAACAGGGTCGCTGGTTCGAATCCCAACCATGACAATACCTGCCTGGAGTTTGCATGTTCTCCCTGTGTCTGCGTGGGTTTCCTTCAGGTACTCCGGTTTTTTCCCACACTCCAAAGACATGCAGGTAAGTTAATTGGCTTCTGTACAAAATTGGCCCTAGTATATGAATGGGGACCTTGGATTGTGGGCTCCTTGAGGGTAGGGACCGATCTGAGTGTGCAATTTACGGGGATAGGGACAATTGTAGAAACTCACTCAGGTTGAACTGGATGGACTGGTGTCTTTATTCAACCTTACTAACTATGACTATGAGAGGACAATCTCTATTGTAAATTGGAAAAGTGCAAATTCCATTGTGAACAGGTGAAATTCCTGGGCTAAAGTGTAATTTCCAATGCTGGTTTTTTGATGGCCCCAGAGAAACTTTCAGTGGTTCTTCGACCTGTGGGTTTACATCCTCTGCAGTGTTTTCTTGGCTTTGCCAACTATTATCGGAAGTTCATTCGTAACTTCTAGTCTCTGATCAAGCCCCTGACTGATATGACCAGGAAAGACAGCAACCCACCAACAGGGGCGGACTGACCATTGGGCCACTCGGGCACTGCCCGAGGGCCCCGAGCCACTAGGGGGCCCCATCAGGGTTGCCAGCCTCAGTAAAACCAGGGACAGTATGTAAAAATCAGTGTTTTTTTTTTTACATCTGTCTCTGAAATGTCCCTTACCAACATCTGTTTGGTCTAAAAATCCTGAGATTATAGCTGCCCCACCTCTCCAGTACCTTCTCAGCCAATAGAAACATGTGTGTGTATACTGTGTGGCCCCATAATCTCACATTGTCTGGGGGCCCCATAATCTCCTATTGCCCAGGGGCCCCATGAGTTGTCAGTCCACCCCTGCCCACTGAGTTGGTCTCCGGAGTCCATTAAGGCCTTTGAGAGTTTCAAAGTTGCCTTTGTTTCTGCTCTTGTGCTTGCACATCCTGATCCTACATTGTCACCAGTGGAGTGTGATTACAAGATTGGTGACAGAGAGCTGTTGGCCCTGAAAGAATGGAGACATCTCCTTGAAGGTACCACTGTTCTGGTTCTCATTCTTACTGACCATAAGAATCTCACATTCTTGTCTGAGGCTAAGCGCCTCTCTCCCAGAAGGGTTGGATGGGCTCTTTTCTTGTCGAGTTTTAATTACATTGTCTCATTCTTACCCTGGTACTAAGAATGTATGTGCTGTTGGGATGTCAATTTTCCTCCACTTCCAAGATGGAGTCAGTTACGGTTCCTGTGATTCCCCCTGATCGTATTCTGGCTACGGTTCGCACCAGACTTACTTCTCCTTTAGATGACATTCAAATTCTCACTGCTCAGGTCGATGCTCCTCCTGCGAAACCTTGTGACCCCTGCTTTGTTCCTGAGAGTCTCCATACTGCCGTACTCCAGACTTACCATTCTCCCAAGGCTGCTGGTCACCCTGGGAAAAATCAACTTTTTTGGGCCATTCCCCAACAATTCTGGTGGCCTAGTCTACGTGCTGATGTAACCACCTTTATAGCTGCCTGTTCCGTGTGTGCTCAGAGTAATACTCCACGACATCTTCCAGTGGGCCTCCTACAACCCATACCCAATGGAGAGAGGCCCTGGACCCACCTGTCTATGGATTTCATTGTGGAGTTACCCAACTCCCAGGAAAACACTGTTATCCTTATGGTGGTTGACTGGTTCTCGAAAATGTTGCATTGTATTCCACTCAAGAAGTTGCCTACTTTTAAGGAATTGGCTTCTATTTTTGCTCAGGAGATCTTCCGCTTACATGGGCTACCCAAGTTGATTGTCTCAGATAGGGATGAGCTTCGTGTTCGAGTCTAACCCATGTTTGACTCGAACATCGGCTGTTCAATCGTTCGACGAATTCTGAACATTATGGGCCGCTTGCACCAAATTCGACTGGTGCGTCATGGCCCATAATTCACTGCGGCATCGCAGTGCATTGCTGGCTGATGATTGGCCAAGCATGCACTATGACCCTATGACCCGCATGCTTTGGCCAATCACAGGGCAGAAAAAACGGAGAGCAGTAATTGGCCAAAGCCTGGGTGGCTTTGGCCAATTATGGCTCAGGGAGTTTAGTACACGCCCCACACTATATAAGGCCACCTGCGCGGCGGCCTTGTGTAGTGTGTTGCGTCGGAGGGAGATAGACGGAGAGACAGTGTCTTTGAATTTCATTTGAAGCTGCTGCAATTACAGTCGATGTATTGTGCCACCTGCACAGTGTACACCTAAAGCTACCCCAATTGCTGGTGTTCTACTGATCCTACACCGCAGGCAGCTGCTGCAGCAATTGCAGTTGGTTCATTGTGCCACCTGCACAGTGTACACCTAAAGCTACCTGCAGTAATTACAGTCGGTGTACTGTGTCATCTGCACAGTGTGCACTTAAAGCATTACAGTCAGTGTACTGTGTCATCTGCACAGTGTGCACCTAAAGCTACCCCAATTGCTGATGTTCTGCTGATCCTATACCGCAGGCAGCTACAGCAATTGCAGTCGGTATACTGTGCCATCTGCACAGTGTGCACTTAAAGCTACCCCAATTGCTGGTATTCCTCTGATTCTATACCACAGGCAGGCAGCTGCAGTAATTAAAGTCAGCGTATTAGTGTATTATGCCATCTGCACAGTGTGCACCTAAAGCTACCCCAATTGCTGGTGTTCTGCTGATCCTATACCGCAGGCAGGCAGCTGCAGCAGTTACAGTCGGTGTACTGTGTCATCTGCACAGTGTGCACTTAAAGCTACCCCAATTGCTGGTGTTCTGCTGATCCTATACCACAGACAGGCAGCTGCAGCAATTACTGTTGGTGTATTTTGCCATCTTCACAGTGTACGCCTGAAGCTACCCCAATTGCTGGTGTTCTCATAGTAATAATACTATAGGCAGGCAGTTGATTCTGCTAGCTGCAGTATAATCAGTATATACGTCCCAGCTTTGTGCAACTACATCTCCCTGCAGGCCATTAGTATGTCTGGAAGGCCAACAAACAGAGGCAGACAGTCACAAGCCAATAAAAGAGGGCAAGCAGGCTCTGTGTCTAGAGGCAACAGTGCTGGTTGGGACACGGTGCATCTTCATCAGCACGTAGCCATGGGACAAGCTTGTCCTTATTTTCGGCAGCTGGACATGTTGATCCACATCACGCCGAAGACTTGGTAGAGTGGATGACCAAGCCCTCCTCATCCTCTCTCACCCAGGTTCAGGGTACTGGCAAAGCAGCTGCCAACACGGCCTCTTCCCTTGTCTCAATGGCATCAGTCACTCCTTCCCTAGCCCCACCATGTCTTCCTGAGGAGTCCCCCGAACTGTTTGAGCACAGTGTTGGTTACATGCTCCATGAGGATGCCCAGCGTTTTGAAGGCTCTGATGATGATACCCAGCTAGAGAAATCCATGGACTTGTACGTGGCTGGGAGGAGGTGGCTTGCGGATCATGTCGTCCTTAGTGACCCAGAGGACTCCAGACCGAATGCCTCAGCTAACCTATGCTGAATGGCCTCCCTGATCCGGCAAAGCCTGCAGAAGGGTCCTTGTATTCATCGGATCAAGGAGAGGGATCATTACGGGCTGGCAACTCTCCTTGATCCACGTTACAAGGGTAAGGTTGCGAACCTTATCTTGCCATTGCAGAGGGAGCAGAGGATGAGACATCTCTGGGAGGCCTTGCAGATAGGTCTGTGCATCACGTTCCCAGAGACTGGGAGGTTACAAATTCCTGGTCCTGGACAACGTGTTGCTGAGGCTTCGGTCAGTCACAGAAGGAGCGGTGGAGAAGGTGTCCGTCTGACCGATGCGTTCAGACAATTTTTTAGTCCGCAGCCACAAGTTATGATCGGTTCCAGCAACCATCGCCAGCGTCTGATTTACATGGTGCAGGAATACCTAGGGGCAAGGTCAGACTTGGACACCTTTCCCACCGAAAATCCTCTGGGTTAGGACGGATCACTGGCCAGAGCTTGCACAGTATGCAATTGTGCTACTGGTCTGTCCTGTATCCAGCGTTCTTTAGGAACGCACCTTCAGTGCTGCTGGAGGCTTTGTAACCGATCACAGGGTGTGCCTGTCCACCGACTCGGTTGATCGACTGACCTTCATAAAAATGAATCATTCTTGGATCACCACCAGCTACCAAGCACAGTGTTTTGGCACCAGCACTAGTGCCTAAGGCCCAATTTTTAGCCCCTGTTTAACAGGGGTATGTAATTACAATTTTTATGCAATATTTTGCAGCAGGACTCTTTACTGCATTCCAACTAGAGTATCTGTGAGGTGTTGCAGTATTGTGGCACCAGCACCAGTGCCAAAGTGTCACGTTACCTGGTAGGAGAGCCCAGAATGCAGGGAGCGGCGCCTCGTAAGCCTCCGGCTCGAGAGCCCCTGGAGGTGGAGACAGGGATTCAAGAGTTCGGAGGGCACAAGTGCCAGGCCGGGTTGCAGCAACGGAGATCCACCACCAGCTGGTGCAGGAGGTCAGACTGGAACGGGAGGTAGTAGACAGCGGGCACGACAGGAGCAGCTGGTACTGGCAGACAGGCAGGAACAGCAGGAGCAGCTGGTACTGGCAGACAGGCAGGAACAGCAGGAGCAGCTGGCACTGGCGTTCAGGTGGGTACAGCAGGCGTGGTCAGGAACGAGCCGGGTCGGTAACTAGCGGGCAGCAGAGGTACACAGCAGAAGGCAGGAGCGTGGTCAGGCAGGCAGAGGGTCGGAGGCAGGCAGCAATCAAACAAGGTCAAAACAGGCTGGGTTCAGTATCAGGAACAGGCAGGAGCAAGTAGCAGAAGTCACGGGAACGCTGTAGACAGGACAGCACGGGAGAACAGGAGCTGATTCCTTAAATAACCTGTTGGGCGCCAAGAACGGTCGCACGGTGAGTTTGCGTGCCCCCGCGAGTAACCGTGCTCCCGTTCGTGACCCCGCGTCCCCGCGTACGCCCGTTCGCTTGGTCGCGCACCCGCGTGCGCTCCCTCGTGTCAACACGCACCCGCGTGCGCCTGTTGGGATCTACACGCACACGCGTGCGTTCGTTCGCGCCAACCTGCGTCTGAGGACACCGACGAGCTTCTTGCAAGGGGAACCTGCGGGTGAGTTTCCTATGTACGATCGGAACAGTAGGTCGATCGTGACATTGCCCCCCCCCAAGGGGCAGCCTCCGGATGCCCAACCATGCCATCTTATCCGGATGAGACCTCTTGAAGGCAAGGATTAGCCTCTTCGCATGCAGGTTGGATTCCGGTTCCCAGGAGTTTTCCTCAGGGCCATACCCCTTCCATTTGACCAGAAACTGAGTCCGATTCTGTCTTCTCCTGCAGTCCAGGATGGATTCGACCTCGTATTCCAATTCTCCATCAATCATCACAGGTACCGGGGGGTTGGCATTCCGATTGGCAAAGGGGTTCGGAACAGTAGGTTTAAGCAATGAAGCGTGAAAGACCGGGTGGATCCGAAACGACTCTGGGAGCTTCAATTCAAAAGCCACGTCATTCAGCTTCCTCCCAATAGGGAATGGGCCCACAAACTTCGGGCCCAGCTTCTTGGATGGGCAGGCCAATTTCAGGTTTAGAGTGGACAACCAGACCTGGTCCCCGACCTTGAGATTGAGCTCCCCCCTTCTCTTCTTATCGAAGACCTCCTTGTTGTGTTCCTGTGTTTTAGCCAGAGTCTCTTGTAGGAGTTTATTGTTGGTCTCGAAGAAATTGAGATCTTCCTGTACCGCCGGTACTGAACATTCAGGGAGATTACTGGATAGAAAAAGCGGGTGGAAGCCAAAATTTGTGAAAAACGGAGACTGTTTTGTGGCAGAATGGATAGAATTGTTATAAGCAAATTCTGCTAGTGGTAAGAGCGATGCCCAGTCATCCTGGGAGAAGGAAGAAAAGCAACGCAGATATTGCTCCAGTGTTTGGTTGGTTCTCTCGGTCTGGCCGTTGGTCTGAGGGTGATAGGCAGAGGAAAGACGAAGCTCAATTTTCAGGGCCCCACAGAGTGCCCTCCAAAACCTGGACGTGAACTGCACCCCCCTATCTGAAGTAATGTTGGCAGGGATGCCATGAAGCCTCACCACTTCTCTAATAAAAGTCTTAGCCCTCTCTGCGGCCGAAGGGGTCCCCTTCATAGGCAAAAAGTGGGCCATTTTAGTGAGTCTACCACCACAAAGATTGTGGAATAATCCTCGGAAGGAGGCAATTCCACGATGAAGTCCATGGATATCATCCTCCAAGGTCTATCCGGAATGGGCAGTGGTCTCAGCAGCCCCCAAGCTTTTGATTTGCTACCTTTATTCCGAATACATGTGGTGCATGCCTCCACATATTCCCTGCAGTGCTTCTTCATCTGTGGCCACCAGAAGGTGCGCTGAAGCAAGTCCGTGGTTTTGAGCACCCCAAAGTGGCCGGCCAGCAGGTGGTCGTGGCAGGAGCTGAGGACTGCGACACGTACTTCTTGGGGAACGTAGATCTTGTCCTGATGCCAAAGAAGACCATCTCTAGAAGTTAATGGAATGTCAGGTGGGAGGACCGGATCGCTGGAAGCTTGCTTAATTTGGGTGAGTAGATCCTCCTGAAGCAGGAGAAAGTTCCCTGAGGAAAGGATAGTATCAGGAGTAGAGAGCTCCACTGGTTCACTGTACATGCGAGAGAGAGCATCGGATTTGACATTCTTAGATCCCGGACGGTACGTGATATGAAACACGAATCTAGAGAAGAAGAGTGCCCACCTGGCCTGTCTTGGCTTCAGTCTCTTGGCCGACTTAAGATATTCTAGATTTTTATGATCAGTATAGACCAGGATCGGGTGGGAAGCGCCCTCGAGAAGGTAGCACCACTCCTCGAGTGCCGCCTTGATCGCCAGCAGTTCACGGTCACCGACATCGTAATTACGTTCAGCCTCCGAAAGCTTGCGGGAAAAGAAGGCGACCGGATGCAAAAGTGACTTAGGCCCCTGTCTCTGGGAGAGCACCGCACCGACCGCAATTTCTGAGGCATCCACCTCCAGGATATAAGGCAGGGTTGAGTCAGGGTGTCTTAAGATTGAGGCCAATACGAACAAGTCCTTTAGGGTTTTGAAAGCCTCTTGTGCCCTAGAGGTCCATTGAAACTTTTGACCCTGTTTGGTCAGCTCGGTGATGGGGGAGATGATGGAGGAAAATCCCTTGATGAATTTCCTGTAGAAATTAGCAAATCCTACGAATCGTTGGACCCCTTTCTTGTCAGAGGGAGCGGGCCAGTCTAGGATAGCTGAGATCTTCTGGGGGTCCATCTCTATTCCTTTCACTGAAATAATTAGACCAAGGAATTGAATACTTTGTTGTTCAAAGACACACTTCTCGGGCTTGGCGTACAGACCATGAAGACGGAGTCGGCCTAGGACATTCTTCACATGTTCCCGGTGCTCGGCTAAGGAAGAAGAAAAGATTAAGATATCATCTAGATACACTATAACAAACAAATCAAGGTAATCTCTGAAGATATCATTTACGAAATATGGAATGTAGCAGGAGCATTACATAGTCCGAAGGGCATAACTAAATATTCAAAGTGCCCGAAACGAGTACGGAAGGCAGTCTTCCATTCGTCGCCTCTACGAATGCGGACAAGGTTGTAGGCACCCCGAAGGTCTAGTTTAGAGAATACTTCGGCCGACCCCAGTCTCTGAAATAGTTCGGGCACTAACGGTAGGGGATAGCGATTTTTTATTGTGACCTTGTTAAGTGCCCGGTAGTCCACACATGGGCGTAGGGAATGGTCCTTTTTCTCAACGAAGAAGATCCCTGCCCTTGCCGGGAAGGTGGACGGTCGAATAAAACCCTTCTCCAAGTTCTCGTCCAGGTAGGTTTTCAGGGTTCCCAGTTCGGTTTCGGATAAGGGGAAAATTCTTCCGAAGGGAATCTCTGCCCCTGGGAGCAACTCGATAGGGCAGTCATATGGCCTGTGAGGGGGTAGAATCTCAACGCCCTTCTTGCTAAATACATCCAAGAAGTTGTGGTAAACCTTGGGCACAGCCTGTCGGATCTCGGTGTCCGTTTCTAAGCAAAGCAGGGAAGAAAGGTCCGTGTTAACAACTGGGAGACAGTGCTGACGGCAGTAGGCAGACGGGAACTCAATTCCCCCAGTGGACCAATTGATGAGAGGGTTGTGGGCCTTCAACCAGGGCATGCCGAGAATAACGGGAAAAAGTGGAGACTTAATGATGTCCAGACACAGGAGCTCCTGGTGGGTTCCGGCGATGATGGCAAAAAGAGGAGACGTCTCCTGGGTCACTGGTCCGGACTTAAGGGTGGAACCGTCGGCCAAATAAATTGAAAGTCCTTTTACCCTAGGCCGAAGAGGGATGTTGTTTCTTAAGGCAAAGGACAAGTCCATAAAGCCGCTGCAAGCCCCAGAGTCAATAATCGCGTTGGTTTTGATAGTCCTTCCTGAGAGCTGCAAAAGAAGAGGCACAGCCAGATGAGAGGTGTTACTAAGCAAGGCAGGAGAAGAAGCAGGGGGAAGGAGGAGGCACTTACGCAATTTGGCAGGGCAAGTGCGAACATAATGTCCCGGTTCTCCACAGTAGAGACACAGATTGCCGGCTCTTCGACGTTGGCGCTCCTCAGGCGTCAAAGATGGGCGAAGGAGTCCCAGCTGCATGGGCTCTGAAGAATCTGGAGAGGGTGGAACAGGAGCAGAGGGAACCGGAGGGTTGGAACTTGGAACCCGTGGTAACATCCAGTAAGGGCGAGAGGTAGAAGAAGAACGCTCTAGGCGACGTTCTCTTAGGCGCCTATCAATCTGGACAGAGAGGTCAATGAGCGCTTCTAGGGTTTCAGGGATACCCACGCGGGCCAGTTCGTCTTTTAACGATTCAGAGAGGCCCATCCGAAACTGGTAGCGGAGGGCCGAGTTATTCCAGTCTGTGTCGGAGCTCCAGCATCTGAACTCAGACACGTAATCCTCCACCGGCCTGCGACCCTGTTGGAACGCGTGCAGGGCTGCTTCTGCGGTGGCAGCAAGCTGGGGGTCCTCATACAGCCGAGACATCGCTTGGAAGAAAGTATTTAAAGTGTCCAGAGAGGGATCCTTCCGTTCCCGAAGACGATGCGCCCAGGCCTGGGGCTCGTCTGTCAGTAGCGAAATGACGAACCCCACTTTAGTCGTCTCGAGGGAGAAAGTCCGGGGCTGTAGAGCGAAGAAGAGCTCGCAGGAGTTACGAAAGGCCCTGTACTTGTTTCGGTTGCCGGAGAAACGATCTGGAGTGGGGACCCTTGGTTCAGGCGGCATCATTACCACTGAAGGTGGAGCTGGAGGTCCGGGAACAGCTGATGATGAGGCAGATAGGGCCTGGACCTGTTCTTCCAGACGACCGTAGCCTTCCTGCAAGTTCTTCACAGCCTGGGTAAGACCGGCTAGATGGCGGCAAAGCTCGTCCATTGGAGAGGCTCCCTGCGTGGGCTCGGACATGGCTGTCCTGTACTGTTACGTTACCTGGTAGGAGAGCCCAGAATGCAGGGAGCGGCGCCTCGTAAGCCTCCGGCACGAGAGCCCCTGGAGGTGGAGACAGGGATTCAAGAGTTCGGAGGGCACAAGTGCCAGGCCGGGTTGCAGCAACGGAGATCCACCACCAGCTGGTGCAGGAGGTCAGACTGGAACGGGAGGTAGTAGACAGCGGGCACGACAGGAGCAGCTGGTACTGGCAGACAGGCAGGAACAGCAGGAGCAGCTGGCACTGGCGTTCAGGTGGGTACAGCAGGCGTGGTCAGGAACGAGCCGGGTCGGTAACTAGCGGGCAGCAGAGGTACACAGCAGAAGGCAGGAGCGTGGTCAGGCAGGCAGAGGGTCGGAGGCAGGCAGCAATCAAACAAGGTCAAAACAGGCTGGGTTCAGTATCAGGAACAGGCAGGAGCAAGTAGCAGAAGTCACGGGAACGCTGTAGACAGGACAGCACGGGAGAACAGGAGCTGATTCCTTAAATAACCTGTTGGGCGCCAAGAACGGTCGCACGGTGAGTTTGCGTGCCCCCGCGAGTAACCGTGCTCCCGTTCGTGACCCGCGACCCCGCGTACGCCCGTTCGCTTGGTCGCGCACCCGTGTGCGCCTGTTGGGATCTACACGCACACGCGTGCGTTCGTTCGCGCCAACCTGCGTCTGAGGACACCGACGAGCTTCTTGCAAGGGGAACCTGCGGGTGAGTTTCCTATGTACGATCGGAACAGTAGGTCGATCGTGACACAAAGTCCCAATTTTTCAGACCCTCTTTAACAGGGGCGTGTAATTACAATTTTTGATCCAATACTTTGCAGCAGGGCTCATTCCTGCTCTCCAACCAGAGTTTCTGTGAAGTGTTGCAGTGTTGTGGCACCAGTGCCTAAGCCCCAAATTGTATGCCCCTGTTCAACAGGAGCCTGTAATTACAATTCTTGATATAGTATTTCACAGCAGGGCCCGTTCCAGCGCCCACCAAGAGTAACTGTGAGGACTTACAGTGTTATAGCACCAGCACTACAGGCCCAATTTTTCAACCACTGTTCAACAATGGCATGTAATTACAATTCTTGATATAATAGTTCACAG
The DNA here is from genome assembly GCF_037356315.1 of Lithobates pipiens. Lineage (NCBI taxonomy): Eukaryota > Metazoa > Chordata > Amphibia > Anura > Ranidae > Lithobates > Lithobates pipiens. The sequence goes on along the minus strand of NW_027507791.1, from coordinate 155,606,825 downwards.
CAGGGCGTTCCAGGGCCCACCAAGAGTCACTTTGAGGGCTTACAGTGTTGTGGCAACACCAACATCTTAGGCCCAAATTTCTGCAGAGCATATAGGGCAGGCCCCTACTTTCAAACATCCAACTTACAAACGTCTCCTACTTGCAAACGGGAGGAGACAACAGGAAGTGAGATGAAATCGACCCCTAGGAAGGGAAATTCTCTCCTGTAAGAGTTGATATGGGAAACACGTGTCTCCTGTCCACTGATGTTTTATCCCAATCCTTGTTTTACTAAAAAACCCAAATTTTCAAAAAACATTTGTCCTTGGGACAGAAAGTGAGGTGAAATCTTCTGAAGAGGTGCACAGACAGCAAAAAAAAAAAAAATGTTACAGGGGTGATAAGCCTTCCCTATGTTTTCCAAAAAGCTTGAACATAGATTTTTTGACTGGAGCTACACTTTAAAAATTTACCAGTTCAAAATTACAAACAGATTCTACTTAACAACAAACCTACACAGTCCCTGTCTTGTTTGCCCTGCCTGTATACTGCTGTTCTGAGTATATAGGGCCTGGGGGCCCCACGCCTTTCCTTTTTTAATTTGGGTAGAGGGTTCCCCTTAATATCTGTACAAGACCCAAAGGGGCTGGTAAATGGGCAGGTGGGGGTACCCATGCCATTTTTCTCAATGATTTTCATCCATATTGCCAGGACCAGACATTACATTAAAGCCGCAAGCAGTTTTAAATGATCTTTTTTCCGTTAGAAATGTCATTTTGTGCAGGGACTGGTATAAACACAGGAAACATGTGCCACTTCACATGCATGCTATAGACACCCCCAGAAATGATATTTAAAGGAATATTTCACTTTTTTTTCCCTTTAAGTGTCATTAAAATCAGTGCTCCTGAAAAAAATGCAGTTTTTAAAACTTTTTTTGCATTGATACATTGTCAGTGCTGGCTTAGCCCTTCCTCCTCTGGGCTGGCCGCTCAGCTGTCGGCTAATTGCCAGCTCTCTTCTCTTTCCACAGTTACCAGCTGTTCCCGATGATGCTCGTCTGACCTGCCTATTTAAAGCCTTCCTGCTCACTTTTTCATTTGCCTTCGTGTTGGTCACATCATAGGGAACCATCTCCTGCTGTTTGTTTCAAGACTGGCTTGCTGACATCCCACCTGGCTTCTTATCCTGCTTGTGGTTGCTCTCCTTGGATCCCTGACTTCCGGCCTGGCCAATTACCCGAACTGGTTAATGAACTTTGGACTGGCTGACTACCCGATATGGCTACAGGACTCTGGCTATGCTTGACTACGCTTTTTCCTATTTACCTTTTTATTTTTATTAATAAACAAGTGTGATTTGATTGTACTTCTGTCTCAGTCTGTTTCATGGTTTCTGACAGTACGCGAAGGCCATGAATTCAGAAGATACAGTCAATCCACTTGTTGGTAATATTTTTTCCAGATTGGATGAGCAAGATCACCACATGGATCAGTTTGCCTCGCCGTTACAAACGCTCCTGAATCGCATGGCTCATCAGGAATCCCCCACGGTGGCTGCTCCGGTACAACCTGAGTTGCAGGCCGTCCCTGCTGCTGCGCCAGTCTCTGTGCAGGCACCCGCCTCGAGTATTCCGCTTCCCCAGTGATTTGGGGGCAATCCAGTTCAATGCAGAGGGTTTCTCAATCAGGTTGAGATATACTTCAAAATGCTGCCCCCAGGCATTTCCCACGGACAGAAGCAAAGTAGGTTTCGTGATATCTTTGCTTTCTGAAAGAGCCTTGGCCTGGGCTAATCCTCTATGGGAGACGCAAAAACCTGTTGTCTTGAGTTACCCTCAGTTTGTGGCCTCCTTTAAAAGGGTTTTTGACGTTCCCACACGCTCCGCTTCTGCTACCAAGTGCCTCATGTCCCTCAAACAGAGTACGAGAACTGTTGCCGACTACGCCATTGAATTCCGTACTCTGGCAGCAGAGGTTGCTTGGAACATTGAGGCCCTCATGGCTTCTTTTTCTCATGGTCTCTCGGATTCCATCAAGGATGAGATAGCAGCCTGAGATATACCCACTGAGCTGGAGAGCTTGATCTTGTTTGCCATCCTCATTGACTCCAGATTTAGAGAAAGACTTTCTCTTAAGGAGCACTTGCGGAAGCCTCCTGGCGATGTCTTTGATAAAGGTCAAGCTGGTAGTTTGCCTCCACACCGGCCTTATGATTGCACAATTGACCTTCAAGCTGGTGCCATACCTCCTCATGGCCGGGATTACCCTTTGTCGGTCTTGGCGGATAAGGCCATGGAGGAGTATGTTGCTGACGCACTTTCTCGAGGTTTCATCTGCAAGTCCTCATCTCCTGCTGGCGCTGGTTTCTTCTTTGTGAAATCGTGTCACGATTAAGAATGCCTACCCGATTCCATTTATTGCAGAGTTATTTGACCGCCTCAAGGGAGCAACGGTTTTCACGAAGCTTGACCTGAGAGGGGCATACAATCTCATGCCCATTAAGGAGGGTGACGAGTGGAAAACTGCGTTTAATACCAGAACAGGCCATTATGAATACCTGGTAATGCCTTTTGGCCTTTGTAACGCCCCGGCAGTTTTCCAGGAATTTATTAACGATGTCCTCCGAGATTTGTTGCAATTGTGTGTGGTGGTTTATCTCGATAATATCCTCTTATTTTCCAAGTCCCTGGAGAGCCACCACACAGATGTCTGTTGTGTACTTCAGAAACTAAGAGAGAACAATCTCTATTGTAAACTGGAGAAGTGCGAGTTCCATCGTGAACAGGTTACATTCCTGGGTTATGTCATTTCCACTGCTGGTTTTTCGATGGACCCAGAGAAACTGTCGGCAGTCCTACAGTGGCCTCGACCCGTGGGTTTACATCCTCAGCAGCATTTCCTGGGCTTTGCCAACTACTATCGGAAGTTTATTCGGAACTTCTCATCTCTGGTCAAGCCTCTGACTGATATGACCAGAAAGGACGGTAACCTACAGAGTTGGTCTCCGGAGTCCATTAAGGCCTTTGAGACTCTCAAGGCTGCCTTTGTTTCTGCTCCTGTGTTGGCACATCCTGATCCTACATTGCCTTTTATCCTAGAAGTTGATGCTTCTGAGATGGGAGTTGGCGCCCTTCTGTCTCAACGTCCTAACTCTGAGAGCACTATGCATCCGTGTGGCTACTTTTCCAAGAAATTGTCACCTGCTGAGTGCAATTGTGAGATTGGTGGCAGAGAGCTGTTGGCGATCATTTTAGCCCTGAAAGAATGGAGACATCTCCTTGAAGGTACCATTGTGCCCGTTCTTATTCTTACTGACCATAAGAATCTTACATTCTTGTCTGAGGCTAAGCGACTCTCTCCCAGAAGGGTGCGATGGGCTCTTTTCTTGTCGAACTTTAATTACCTTGTCTCATTCTTACCCGGTACTAAGACTGTCAGGGCTGATGCCTTGTCACGACAATTTTCCTCCACTTCCAAGTCGGAGTCGGTCCGGTTCCTATGATTCCTCCTGATCGTATCTTGGCTACGGTTCGCATCAGTCTTACTTCTCCTTTGGCTGACAAAATTCTTGCTGCTCAGGTCCAGGCTCCTCCTGATAAACCTTGTGACCGCTGCTTTGTCCCAGAGAGTCTCCATACTGCAGTGCTCCAGATTTACCATTCTCCCAAGGCAGCTGGCCATCCTGGGAAGAATCAACTAATTTGGGCCATCTCCCAACAATTCTGGTGGCCTAGTCTATGGGCTGATGTTACTGCCTTCGTAGCTGCCTGTCCCGTGTGTGCTCAGAGTAAGACTCACCAACACTTTCCAGTGGGCCTCCTACAACCCATACCCAATGGAGAGAGGCCCTGGACTCACCTGTCTATGGATTTCATTGTGGAATTGCCCAACTCCCAAGGCAACACTGTTATCCTTATAGGGGTTTACCGGTTCTCAAAGATGTGTCATTGTATTCCACTTAAGAAGTTGCCCACTTCTAAGGAACTGGCTTCCATTTTTGCTTGGGAGATCTTTCGCTTACATGGGCTACCCAAGGTGATTGTCTCAGATAGGGGCAGTCAGTTTGTCTCCCGGTTCTGGTGAGCCTTTTGTGCACAGTTGGGAATCCAGCTTGCATTCTCTTCTGCGTATCACCCGCAGTCTAATGGGGCCACAGAATGAGCCAATCAGTCCTTGGAGCAATTCCTACATTGCTATATTTCTGACCATCATAACAACTGGTCTGACCTATTACCTTGGGCAGAGTTTGCTCACAACAGTGCCTTGAATTCTGCCTCCCGATTGTCTCCATTTATGGCGACTTATGGTTTCCAACCTTCCATGTTGCCTGACTCGTTTGTTCCGCAGAGTATTCCTGCATCAAAGGAGCATCTCTGTTGTATTCGTTCCACTTGGGTACAAGTCCAGGAGGCTTTGCATCATTACTAATGATAGGTACAGACTCCATGCTGACCGTAGACGCCTGCCTGCGCCTTCCTACCAGGTTGGGGACAGGGTCTGGCTGTCATCTTGCAACCTCCGGCTTCATGTTCCCTCACTGAAGTTTGCACCTCGGTTTATTGGGCCTTTCCGTATCCTTCGCAGGATTTACCCAGTAGCTTACGCATTGGACCTTTCTCCTGGTATGCGCATCTCCAATGTCTTTCATGTCTCCTTATTGAAACAATTGGTCTGTAACCGATTTACCACCTCGGTGCCACGTCCTCACCCTATTCAGGTTGAGAACCATGAGGAGTATGAGGTACAATCCATTGTTGACTCTCGTAGGTTCCGTGGGCGCATACAGTACCTGGTGCATTGGAAGGGGTACGGTCCAGAGGAATGCTCCTGGGTTTCATCCTCTGACGTACATGTCCCTGTCCTCCTCCGCAAGTTCCATAGACAGTTTCCCCTCAAGCCCGGTGGTCCTCCGAGGGAGAGAGGTCATTGAGGGGGGGTACTGTCAGGGCTGGCTTAGCCCTTCCTCCTCTGGGCTGGCCGCTCAGCTGTCGGCTAATTGCCAGCTCTCTTCTCTTTCCACAGTTACCAGCTGTTCCCGATGATGCTCGTCTGACCTGCCTATTTAAAGCCTTCCAGCTCACTTTTTCCTTTGCCTTTGCGTTGGTCACACCACAAGGAACCATCTCCTGCTTTTTGTTTTAAGACTGGCTTGCTGACATCCCTCCTGGTTTCTTATCCTGCTTGCAGTTGCTCTCCTTGGATCCCTGACTTCTGGCCTGGCTGATTACCCGATCTGGTTAATGAACTTTGGACTGGCTGACTACCCGATCTGGCTACTGGACTGGCTATGCTTTACTACGCTTTTTTCTATTTACCTTTTTATTAATAAACAAGTGTGATTTGATTGTACTTCTGTCTCAGTCTGTTTCATGGTTTCTGACAGTACCACCCTCAAAATACTTACTGGCAATAGACAACTTTTGTGGTTGAACTGGATGGACTTTTTTTTTTCTTTTTTCAACCTGACTAACTATATAACTTGTCATTAGGCCAGCGGCCAAAGGAGGAGGGATCGTTGTCCAAAAGCAAACTGATTATATGCTAGAAACCACCAGGCTTTTATCAGATAGCTCCATTTATAAAAAAAAACTCCCTAGAGATCCTCTACCCAATTTCCCCATTGAAGCACATGAAATAGTAAACAAAGCCACAGCAGATGGAATAGTTAAAGCATCCGAGACCACATTTCTTAAATATGACTTTTACAAAATGCCATATTTTTACCATCTACCAAAGGTACATAAAGATCAAATACATCCTCCAGGTAGACCCATAGTTGCCGCTATGGAAAGTGTAACCAGCTATTTCTCTGTTCATATTGATCATTTTTTGCAATGCATAGTACAAAATTTACCATCCTATATTAAAGATAGTATCCATCTCCTGAATATGTTACAGCACCATGCCTGGGAACCCACGTACCACTGGCTTTCATTAGATGTTGTTTCCTTATACAGATCTATCCACCACAACATCAGACTTCAAGCTGTACAATATTACCTCAAAAAGGAACCATTACTTATTCCACATAGATTCTCAATGTTTTCTTTAAATTTTGGAATATTGTCTAACACAGAATTATTTTGAATCCAATGGGGACTTTTACATTTAAACATTTACATTTAAACACAAGGCACAGCTATGGGGCTAATTTTGCCCCCAGCTATGCAAGCCTAACTATGGGCTTCTGGGAGTACCAACAGATACAACATAATAATACATATGCATCCCACATAGTCTTTTATGGATACTATATAGATGATGCTGTCATTATTTGGGATGGCTCAGAAACCACCATCCCCTTATTTGCCCAGCATTGCAACAATAACACCATGGGTTTATCATTAACCTCAGTCTCTGACAGTCAAAAATTGGCCTTCATAGATTTAGAATTATTTCACCATGACAATACCATTTGTGCTCAGAATTACATAACACCTACTTCAGGGAATTCTTACTTACATTTCAATAGTTGTCATCACCCACGATGGGTGGTTAAAAATATTCCTAAAAGCCAATTTTGCCACCTTAAGCACAATTGTATGCGTGTACAGGACTACAGAACCCATGGACAATTACTAAAGACTAAATTTAAGGATAAGGGTTATCCAGATAGCATTGTTGAGGAAGCCTTTCAACATTATCTCCATGAAAATGTGACGAGTGTGAGAGAAAGCAATACAGAGGATACCATTCCACCAGTCAGATTTGTCAAACAATTTCACAACAAATTTAAGAAAATAGAAAAAATCTTCACTAAGCATTGGTCTATCTTGAGTGAAGATCCCCACTTAAAATCTACCTTAACCGATAGACCATTAGTAACTTACAGACGGTTAAAAATATAAAAGCCCTAATAGCACCCAGTAAAATGAAATCATCACTTCCAATAGCCAGCGTTCCCCTAACCTTTTTTAACATTAAAGGCATGTATTAGTGCAAGTGACACACGTAGGCAAAAGGACTTCCATTGAAAAGGGAAAACATTATATAATTCCTGATTTTTTTAATTGTGGCTCAGAATACATAGTTTATTGCCTTACATGCCCCTGTGGTCTACTTTATGTAGGCCGCACCATACCATGGGTAATAGAGTCCGTCCTCCACACTTTTCCAACTGCTGAACATTACAAATGGTTATGTGAAAGAGAGAATTATTGGATTTACACATTAGATACTTTATCACCAGGAGGCCTGAACGAGGGCATTGAAATGAATATCCTGTTGTGACCATTATCATGTATTTTATATATATATATATATATATATATATATATATATATATATATATATATTATATATTTTTTATTTTATTCTTTTATATAGTCTTGTATGTATTTTTTTATCTATAAGTATATATATATATATATATATATATATATATATATATATATATATATATATATATATATATATATATATACATATATATATGTGTGTGTGTACATATCTTTGTCGGAAATTCACCCATAATCTTTCTCGATTGCTTGATTTTTTTTTTTGCTGAATTTTGTGTTGAATTTTTACTGATCCTGTATTTTATATATTATATTTTATATTTCATGTGTAAGTATGTATATTTGTGTGCATGTATTTCAGATATGTGTATTTTTGACAATTATTGCCCCTACAATGTATGTTTTCCCATAAGTTCTCATAAGTATATATAGTAATATAAATAATATGTAGCAAGATAGTCATTTTTAAACTAGAAGCCACATAATTGTATAATTATATAAGCCTTTCCCTTTTTTCTCTAATTATTATTGCTGCTATTATTATTGTTTTTCTCTAACAATTATTGCTGCTATTACTTTTATTTATTTTAAACTAAAATCAACTATAATCTTTAATTTATGATTCTAATACATACATAATTTTCATTTATGGTATTGTAGTTTAGTTTTTCCTTCCCCCACCCCTTTCCCTTTCCCTCTGTGATATAGATAGCATTGCTGTATCATTAGGTGTTGTTTTTGTGGCCATGGTCACTATGGTTACCTGGGCGGGCTCACTAATCACAGTCTAGTCCTCCCCTTTGCCCTATGGTATAAGTTACCTAAACCAAGATGGCCACCAGCAAAGTCTGAGAAAGCATGCTCCGAACGTGAAGCACCGCCAGCTAACCTCGTTCCCGGACGTGACGACACCACGACATCACGGAGCATCCACGATCTACGTCCCAGCTTCCCGGAAACACTGTGTGCATGCAGTATGACAGCTACAGGATTCGTTTCCACTGGCTCATGAATCTTATACCATTCGGGGACTATGCGGATGAACCACTGTATTCTTATAACACTGGAAAATGACTGCTCCCATGTGAGTGTTTTTAATCTATTCACATTAAATATATTGTAAAACACGCTGCATTTAGAGGGCGCCGTTCTTTCTTCTTTTATCTATTTAAACCTGCCACTGAAGTCAGGATGTTGCTGGATTATCTTCAGCTGCCCTGTGTTCCCTGTACTTCTGTATTTCTGATCTGTGGATTTCCCAGCCTGACCCCTGGCTTGCATCTGGACTTTGTTACTGCTTATTCTCTTGTGTCCGACCCGGCTTGTCTCCTCAACGATGCTGTTCCTGTTTCCAGTTTATGACCTTGCTCCTGTTTATGCTTCTGGACTGATCTACCCTATATGACCTTTGGCCTGGCTCCCGGTTTCTCTCCTTACCAAGCATCTACAGTCATCCCTTGGTGATCAGCTCATCTGACTACAAGCAAGCACCTGGCAACCCATGCTTCTTTGAGCACCGCACTCCAAGTTCCCAACTCCAGGGGCATGCTGTACTTAGCCACAAGGGGAGCCCTCTTAGCATCTCGGCCTCCATACCAGAACCTGACAGTATAATCCATCTATGTCTGAGGCCTATGCAGGTGCTTCCCCTATAAAGGTTTTGTGTCAGCAGGTCCCCGCATTAACCCAAGTGATGCAGAGGCCACAAGAAGGCTACTTCCCACTGGAGGGTAATCTGCAACACCTGTCTATGACACCTGCTTCCCCTGACCCAGGGCCTTCTTCCTCCAGCACCTCTTCTACTGTTGCATCTCAGGAGAGCACCACCTCCACCCACACAGTGCTGATTCCTCCTCCTGAGCCATGGGTGCCAACCCCCCGAACGGTTCCCTGGAGACCAAAAAACAGTTTACATCCTTCAAACATGCCTGTCTGCTGTATCTGGCCCTCCAACCAAGGGCTTTCTCCATAGAAAATGTAAAGGTGGGATTCATCATATCGCTACTCTCTGACAAACCTCAAGTCTGGGCCCATGACCTGTTGGAACAAAAGCGCCCCATCATTAACTCCATCAATGCATTTTTCGAGGCCATGGTGCAACTATATGACAACCCCCAATGTATGGTGATGGCTGAATCCGCCCTGCACACATTATAGCAGGGACGGTGCCCCACAGAGGATTACACAGTGGACTTCTGCAAATGGTCTGCAGATACAGGCTGGAACAAAGCAGCCCTGAAATTCCAATATCGGCTGGTCTTATTTGAATCCTTCAAGGATGAATTAGCCAGAGTAGCAACCCCTGCTACGTTAGAGGGCCTCATTCAGTTGACCATACAGCTGGACAGAATTTTGCGAGAATAGCATTCAGAAAGATCTCAGACCTTCATACCATTCTGGATGTTACCCAAGGCATCTTTCCCTCCAGCACCCCTGCATCTGAAGTTGAGCCTATCTAGATTGGCTTGGTCCGCTCAGCCCTTTCTCCAGAGGAAAAGCTCCATCGCTGTCAAGGGAATCTCTGCCTTTACTGCGGAGGGAATGGACGCTTCCTACGGAACTGCTCCATAAGTCCTATCAAGCCATCTTATCATACTCCAGTGTACTGTCAAGTATGGATGAGCTTCGTGTTCGAGTCGAACATACTTCGACTCGAACATCGGCTGTTCGCCCGTTCGGCAAATTCCGAACGTTATGGGCCGTTCGCGCCGAATTCGTGTGGCGCTCACGGCCCACAATGCACTGCGTCATCGCAGTGCATTGCTGGCTCATGATTGGCCAAGCATGCACTGTGACCCCGCATGCTTGGCCAATCACAGCACCAGCAGCGAGGAGAGCCATGATTGGCCACAGGCAGGATGCCTGTGGCCAATCATAGCTCAGGCTGTGTAGTACACGCCCCACACTATATAAGGCCGCCAGCGCGGCGGCCTTGTGTAGTGTGTTGGCGTCTGAAGCAGTTAGTGGGTGTTCTGCGTACCTTCAACACAGTATACACTGATCGTTATCGGCCGATTTTCGATCTTGCTCTTCTGTAGTGGTTGTTGTCTGTGTGCTCTGACCGCAGTATACACCGCTATATTCACCTCAGCTATATAGCTAGTGATCTATCTTTTATAATAGAGCTTGCAGTCAGTAGTGTTAGAAGCTTGTGCGTGCTGTCTGCATGCTCTGTACCCTGTACACACCGCTATATCCACCTACATAGCTCTTCTCTATTTGAGCCCACTTGCCATCTGCAGGAGTTATTGGAAGTTGTGTGTGCCTCCAGCACAGCACAGTATAGATCTGTATATACCCCTTTATCTCTGGTGTTCTATAAAAAAGGCATCTGCAGGAGTTAGTGGGTGTTTTGTGCCTCCAGCACAATATACACCTGTATCTACCCTTTATTGCTGTTCTCTAATAGAGCCATCTGCAGGGCTTAGTGGGTGTTGTGTGACTCCATTACAGTATACCCCTTTGTACTCAGAGTCACTCTGTGGATGGTGAGGAAAGGAACAAAGAGCAACAAGGAAACAAAGACCTGAAGTGTGCCAAAGGTCACGTGGTCAGTATGCCTAAAAGGGGGCATACCCAAGTATGAAATGTAAAGAATGAAATTAAAAGAAAAAGGGAATGGGTGGGTGGGACACGAGACCCGACGTCCAACGAGAAGGAGGCAGAGGAGGACAGGCTTTATGCAGCCTGACTCCTCCTACAAATACAGGCTTACCCTGCGGTCAGCCTTTACACTTGTACTCAGAGTCACTCTGTGGATGGTGAGGAAAGGAACAAAGAGCAACAAGGAAACAAAGACCTGAAGTGTGCTAAAGGTCACGTGGTCAGTATGCCTAAAAGGGGCCAAAAAATAACACAGTAGGAAGAAAGCTCAACAACCAGATGACCCAGTGAATAACGTCTAACCTGGAGTGGTGGCAAATGAGTTATGCCTTTGCCACAGAGAAGGAAACGCTAAGAAAGGCAGTAGCCCCTCCCCTGGCTTCAGGAACCACAAGGCCAGCTATAGCACCCCCTTGAGCCCAACCCAGCGACCAACGCAAGATAAACCTGAGAGTACGTGAACGTCATAAAATGAAACCCACCATGGAAAGTCAGCTAAGCACAGCAAGGAGTCCCCACCGCTGGAGACCTGGATGGCTTCAAACGGAAAAGCCGAAAATAAAACAACCTGACAGATCATTCAACATGAAATGCTGGGACTTAACTGGATACGCCCAGAAAGTGCTGAAGGCTGATACAAGCTGGAGGAGGCAAAAAAGGAAACTAAAACAAAACAGAAAAGCAAAAGGAACTAGACGTTTCACCATCAAGACTGGAAACCTAACCTGGAAACATGCCAAGCAGTGTCACGGGCCTTCCTGGAATTTAAAACAAAACCCAATGATCAAGGCTGCAGTGCCAACCAAATGGAAAACCAATCTACCACAACTGGAACTGACAAGAAAGTGCGTCACTGGAACCTGCTTCTGAGACCCGAGCCTACAGATACTGGCCCGGGCCCCGTGATCCACGAAAGCCCCTGAGCCAGTAGAAACTGTGGATCAGTGAAAAACTGACTAACCAAACTTCCATACCCCAGGACAACTCCTGGCCGGAGACGCAGCTAGGAAATTAAAATAAATAGTAAGGAATGGCACCCAACTGATCAGGAACACAACTAGCGAGAGAATCGTGATCAAACAAAAAATACCTGCGACAAAAACGAAACCTGCGATAAGGAAACGTGACTGAACGAAAACATGAGAATCGTGAACTGATCACCGTGAGCGGCTTAAGAACCGCGGCTGCTAGAAAACACGACCTGCCTAGGAAATGCAGGTTGCACAAATTGATGAAAAACACAAAAGAAAACCCTGGGGGGTACACAAGAGAAAAGAAAAGCATAAGACACAAAAACGTGCAGCATATAGGAATATGTAAGAACACGAGAAAAGGCAAGAAAACACGAGAAACAAAAGAAACATGGGAAACGCGAGAAGATGCATGAGACACGTAAATAGCATCAGACACGTACAATACATCCGACACTAACAAGCATGAGGAACGTAAAAAAGCCTGAGAATCATGAAATTACACAAGGGTAATGACATGAAAGGCATAAGACATGAAACGTGCGGCACATGGGAAATACGGAAGGAAATACCGGACAACACGTAAGGAAACATGTGAATACGTCAAAACCATGGAAATACGTCAGAAAATGCTAGAAAAACATGGGGAAATGTCAGAAACAAGGGAAACACAAGAAGTTGCATCACGTAAATAACAGCCACGAACATTATATCCGATACGTGAATTGCATGAGAAACGTAAAAAACCCTGATAACCATAAATTTATGAGAACCATAAAAGCGCAAGAACTGTAAGTCGTTTAAAAACCGTCAACTGCCAGCAAAACACACGAGAACGCAATTGTATGAGAAACTGTAAAATTGCATGGAAAACCATCAAATGTATGAGAAACACCAACTTCATGTGTAAATCACATGAGAGACCTAAATCACATGAAAAAACTAAATTATGTAAGAACCGTAACTTCAAGAAACACCAACTGAATGGAAACCGTGAATTGCATAAACTGAATTGCATGAGAAAACGGCAATTGCATGTAAAACCGTAAAACGAGTGAGAACCGTGCGTGAAAACAAAGCATGAGAACGTCAAGTCGAATGAGAACAAAATGCATGAGAACGTAAACGAAAACGAGAACATGATTGCATGAGAACGTAAACGAAAACGAGAACATGATTGCATGAGAACGTAAACGAAACGAGAACATGAGTGTATGAGAATGTTAAAATGAAACGAGAACATGGGTGCATGAGAACGTAAAACGAAACGAGGACATGAGTGCATGAGAAAGTAAAACGAAACGAGGACATGAGTGCATGAGAACGTAAAATGAAACGAGGACATAACTGCATGAGAACGCAAAACATGAAATGCCAAAAAAGCATGAAACGCAAAACGCATAACGCTGGAACGCGATAGAGAAACCTGGAACGTGATAGAGAAACCTGGAAAGTGAGAGAAAACCTGGAAAGCGAGAGAAACCATAAAAATGCATGAGAAACCGTAGTTGCATGAACCGTCAACTGTACCACGGGAATACGTCAGAACCACGGGAAACGTCAGAAAACGCTATAAAAACATGGGGAAACGTCAGAAACATGGGAAACGCAAGAAGTTGCGTGAGACACGTAAATAACATCTAATACGTAAATTGCCTGAGAAATTTAACATGCCTGAGAACCATAAATTCATGAGAACCATAAATGCGTAAGAACTGTACGTCGTTTAAAAACCGCCAACTGCCTGCGAAATGCACGAGAAACGCAATTGCATGAGAAACCGTAAAATTGCATGGAAAACCATCAATTGTATGAGAAACAACAACTTCATAAGAAAAGTAAATCACATGAGAGACCCAAAACGCATGAAAAACAAAATTGCGTAACAACCGTAAGCAACTTGCTTGAAACCAACAAGCATGAGAACGTCAAATCGAATGAGAACGGAAAACGAAACGAGAACATGACTACATGAGAATGTAAACGAACGAGAACATAACTGCATGAAAACGTAATTGAAACAAAACGCAAATGCAAAAAACGCAAATGCAAGAAACGCAAATGCAAGAAACGCAAATGCCTGAAGATGCAACTGCCTGAGAAACGCAATTGCCTGAGAAACGCAACTGCCTGAGAAACGCAACTGCAAGAAGATGCAACTGCAAGAAGATGCAACTGCCTGAGCAACGCAACTGCTTGAGAAACGCAACTATAAGAAGATGCAAATGCATGAAAAACACAACTGCAAGAAGCTGCAACTGCATGAAAACGCAACTGCCTGAGAAACGCAACTGCAAGAAAAAGCAACTGACTGAGAAACGCAACTGCCCGAGAAACGCAACTGCCCGAGAAACGCAACTGCCCGAGGAAACGCAACTGCCCGAGAAAACGCAACTGCTTGAGAAAACGCAACTGCTCGAGAAAACGCAACAGCAGGGAAACACAACTGCAAGACACGCAACTGCAAAAAGATGCAAATGCATGAAAACGCAACTGCAAGAAGATGCAAATGCATGAAAACGCAAATGCATGAAAAACGCAACTGCAAGAAGATGCAAATGCATGAAAACGCAAATGCTTTGAGAACGTGACCGCTAAGAGAACGTGAATGGCCTGAGACCGGAAACGCATGGGACCGAATCGCATGGGAAAACCATAAAATGCACCAGAACGTAAAACTGCATGAGAAAACCGTGAATAGCACGAGAACGTGGAGCTCAGGCGGGGGCAGGCCACGTGGAGCTCAGGCGGGGGCACGCCACGTGGAGCTCAGGCGGGGGCACGCCACGTGGAGCTCAGGCGGGGGCACGCCACGTGGAGCTCAGGCGGGGGTTGGGCACGCCACGTGGAGCTCAGGCGGGGGTTGGGCACGCCACGTGGAGCTCAGGCGGGGGTTGGGCACGCCACGTGGAGCTCAGGCGGGGGTTGGGCAATCTAAAGGACCACAACATACATGTATATACCCTGGTTGCCCATCATCATGGGGATGACTGCTTGACCCAGAGACAGCCAGCTCCCAATGACATTAGCAATTAATGGGTTAACGAAAATGTGAACTGTATAACACCGACAAAAAAGGAGAGAAAAACACATGGAGGGAGGAGTTCCTCTTAAGGCTAGGTTTTAGAAAGGTGCCTTAAAGTGGAGTTGCCCCCCAAAAAATAAAACTACTTAAAAATCTTAAAAAAAATCAAAAAAAAATAATTGGCAAAAAAAAAAATTTTTACTCACCTCTAAATACCGGTTGCTAGGGGGTCCCTCGTAGTCTGCCTTCTTCATTGCCCGGGCTGGTGACATCACTTCCCCTCGCGCCGCACATTCACCTGGGACCTGTCACGTGTCCCAGGTGACTGTACGGCGTATCACGGCGCCCTGCGCCGCTCGCGCATGCGCAGTGGGTGCCCGGCTGTGAAGCCACAGCCGGGTGCCCACAGTATGCATGACGGCGCCGCGAGCGGAGCGGGGAGCGAGGGGGGGGCTTCGTTCCCCCGCATCGCTGGAACCCGGGACAGGTAAGTGTCCGATTATTAAAAGCCAGCAGCTGCAGTATTTGTAGCTGCTGACTTTTAATTTTTTTTTTTTAGGGGGTACCCCACTTTAAGTATACCTATAGTATTCTGGAAACTTCTGACTTTTAGGTTCTGTTGCATAAAGAATCTTTATATGCAGCCTCTTTTTTTTTTTGTTTTGTGTCCAGTGAGTGTATATCTGCAAATTTCAGCTTTTTTTTTTTCACTCTGGAGCCTCTCCCATATTTCTGTCCAGACAAGTTCTTTCAGGATAAAAAAAACCATATGACATTTTTGGTACAAGGAAGGGACCCCCCACCCCTGCAGCCGGATCTGCCCCGGGAGAGGTGGCTGATCACCTCCCCCTCCCCCCCAGGAGAGAGAGCGGGAGCACTGCGTATGTGCGGGGGGGAGGGGGAGCCGGCACGGCCCAATGCCTCCCCCTCCCCCCGCCAGGAGAAAACCCCCCAGTGGACAGCACTTGCAGAAAAATAAATTTTTATTATTTATTTTTTTATAGGAGAGGAGCGGACGGGCAGCCAAACACTCCCTCCCCCCGGCGTGAACACCGGGAGGAGCGGGCTGTCCCCTCAAGGCGCCGGATCAGCCCGAGGAGAGAAACAGACGGGCGGCCGAACACCCCCCTCCCCCCGGCGTGAACACTGGGAGGAGCGGACGGGCAGCACCCTCTGGAGCCGGAAACAGCCCGAGGAGAGGAGCGGACGGTGGCCAAACACCCCCCCTCCCCCCGGCATGAACACCAGGAGGAGGGGCGGGCAGCACCCTCTGGAGCCGGAAACAGCCCGAGGAGAGGAGCGGACGGCGGCCAAACACCCCCCTCCCCCCGGCGTGAACAACGGGAGGAGGGGCGGGCGGATGCACTGCATATGTGAGGGGGGGGAGGGGGAGCTGGCGCGGCCGAAAACCTCCCCCTCCCCCTGCCAGGAGAATCGGCACTGTAGTAGCAAACGCACCACCGCAGCGTCGTTTGCATAGTTGTAGGCAGGAGGAAGGCTCCCCCGTGCAGACAGCAGCTGCCGGCGGGAGAACTCCCCCCACCTACAGATGCCCATAAACGGAGCCGGCGGGGGCCACAAGCACCCCCGTCCATGTGCGCCAGAGCAACAGAATCACATCCTCCTCCGACCCGCCGGAAGTGACGTCAGCCAAACGAGACCCGACGTCCAACGAGAAGGAGGCAGAGGAGGGCAGGCTTTATGCAGCCTGACTCCTCCTACAAATACAGGCTTACCCTGCGGTCAGCCTTTACCCTTATCTCTGGTGTTCTATAATAAAGACATCTGCAGGAGTTAGTGGGTGTTGTGTGCCTCCAGCACAATATACACTACCCAACTGCTGTTTTACCCAACTCCCTTCAGGCCATTACCATGTCTGGAAGGCCAGCAAGGAGAGGCAGACAGGCGCGAGCCAATAAAAGAGGGCAAGCAGGCTCTGTGTCTAGAGACAACAGTGCTGGTCGTGGACGCGGTGCATTGTCATCAGCACGTGGCCATGGGACACACTTGTCCTTCTTTTTGGCAGCTGGACATGTTGAACCGCAACATGCCAATGACTTGGTAGAGTGGATGACCAAGTCCTCTTCATCCTCCTCATCCTCTCTCACCCAGTCTCAGGGTACTAGCAAAGCAGCTGCCAACGCATCGTCTTCCATCGTCTCAATGTCATCATCAGTGACTCCTTCCCTAGATCCACCACGTCCTCCTGAGGAGTCTCCTGAACTCTTTGAGCACAGTGTTGGGTACATGCTCCATGAGGATGCCCAGTGTTTTGTAGCCTCTGATGATGACACTCAGCTAGAGGAAGGCAGTAGCGTGAATGCAGAGAGAGAGGATGCTCAAGAAGGACAGCAATCTGGCAGTCATGTTCCACAAGCTGCAGCATATTGCCAGGTTTGCTACAGCGATGAAGGGAGGGGATGATGAGGGCACTGACTCCACGTGGGTGCCTGGTAGGAGAGAGGAGGAGGAGGAGGCACATGTCCAACGAGGCAGGATGCCCTCCGGGGGCCAGCTTAGGGGTAGCACACCGACTGAATCACACCGCAGAGCTCCGCCTGTGCAGGGCGCTGCCTCTGCGTGTTATTCTAAAAGTTCTTTGGTGTGGGCCTTTTTTGAGACGAGTGCATCAGATCGCACCGCTGCTATTTGCAACATATGTCTCAAGCGTATCTCACGTGGCCAAAACATCAGCCGCTTGGGCACCACATGCTTGACCAGACATATGTTGACCTGCCATGCAGCTCGTTGGCAAGCATACCTCAAAGACCCACACCAAAGAACAAAGCGGACCTCTCCTTGCTCCTCACCAGCTGGCATCTCCAACCCCACTAGACCTTCAGTCCTCTCTGAAACCTGCTCTGAGAGGAATGAAGGTGTAGAATTAGGTGTGTCACAGCCAAGTGCTTCCGGGCACTCTGCTAGCAGTACACCCACGTCCGATTATAGCAGGCAAATGTCCCTGCCCCAGCTGCTGGACCGGCAAAAGAAGTTCACTCCCAGCCATCCACATGCCCAGCGGTTGAATGCTAGCTTGGCTAAATTGCTAGCACTTCAACTGCTGCCTTTTCAGTTGGTAGACTCGGCCCCCTTCCGTGAGTTTGTACAATGTGCGGTTCCTCAGTGGAAGGTCCCCAAACGCCACTTTTTCTCACGGAAGGCGATTCTGGCTCTCTACCGGCATGTGGAAGGCAATGTCCTTGCCTCGCTGGACAGGGCGGTCAGCGGTAAGGTGCATATTACCGCTGACTCATGGTCCAGCAGGCATAGACAGGGACGTTACCTGTCTTTCACGGCCCATTGGGTTACTCTTCTGGCAGCTGGGAAGGATGCAGGACAAGGTGCAGTAGTGTTGGAGGTTGTTCCGCCACCACGCCTCCAAATGCTACTATTGGTTGTGACACACCTCTCTCCTCCACCCCCTCCTCTTCTTCTTCCTCCATGGCCTCTTCCAGTGCTCTGTCCTCAGAACCAGCGGTGCTCCGTAGGCGTTCCAGGGGCTACGCAAGTACGCAGGCAAAACAATGCCTTGCCGTGCTTGCGCTGGTTTGTTTGGGGGACAGGAGCCACACTGGGGCGGATGTTTTGTCAGCTCTGCAGGGGCAGGCCGAGAGGTGGTTGACGCCATACCAGCTTAAGCCAGGAATGGTGGTTTGCGACAATGGCACCAACCTCCTCTCCGCCCTCCGACAGGGACAACTGACCCATGTGCCCTGTGTAGCTCACGTCCTTAACCTGGTGGTGCAGCGGTTCTTGGGCAGGTACCCCGGCTTACAGGATGTCCTGAAGCAGACCAGGAAAGTCTGTGTGCATTTCCGCCGATCATCTAATGCCTGTGCTCGGCTGGCTGAGCTCCAAAAGGAGTTGAACCTGCCCAAGAACTGCCTTATATGTGACATGCCCACCAGGTGGAACTCAACGTTGGCCATGCTGCAGCGGCTGCACTCACAGCAGAGGGCCATCAATGAGTACCTGTGCGACTACGGCACCAGGACAGGGTCAGGGGAGCTTGGTTTTTTCTCACCACGCCAGTGGGGCATGATCAGGGATGCATGCACTGTCCTGTCACCGTTTGAGGAGGCCACAAGGATGGTGAGCAGTGACAGTGCATGCATCAGTGACACACTGTACCTCTTGTCCACCTCTTTGAGCATATGCTGCGTGGAATAATGGACAGGGCACTTGAGGCAGAACAGAGGCAGGAAGAGGAGGACTTCCTTGCCTCTCAAGGCCCCCTTTATCCAGACAGTGTTCCTGCTGTGCCACCCATCACACAGGAATAGTGATGGCCGAACGGTTCGCCCGGCGGTCGTTTCGCGGCGAATTTCCGACATTCGCGGTCCGCACGTTCGAACGCCTTTTTCCGTCGTTCGCCGCGGCGGACTTACGTGTTTAATGTATACAAGAACTTTAACCTTTGGTGACACGTTTATCATGTGATACAGGACAGCCAATTGAGACATGACAGCACATGGACACTTGTACATTCCCCCTAACCTATAAATACACCCGATCCGGTGGCCATTTTACATTCTTTCTTCTGTTACGATAGGGACAGGTTCCTGTGTGGAGTAGGGAGAGATAAACCACTAGCTATTTGGTACACAAAAGTTCTTTTCAGGACTGGTATAGGTGTTAGGTGTTGATAGGTTTGCTGTGCTGCTGATTCTTGCAGCAGCCTGAGTGTCTTTTGTTAGTTTAGAGAAAGGGAAAGGACGGTGTATGCTACAGGGACAGCCAGATTAGTCTTTCATCATCATCATCATCATCATCATCATTAGCTGTTACTATCAAGGTCCACAAAAGAGCTGTTCCAGTAACCACTAATCGTTCTCTTTTTTTGCCAATTTGTATAGGGACAGGAAGGAAGCAGTGTTGTCAGGCAGTGAGGGTAATTTTAAAGACTTGCTGTTATTATTAGTTCCACAAAGGTTCTTTTCAGGACTGGTATCAGTGGTACAGTAATAGGCTTGTACATGTATAATATTCTTTCTTCCAAATATAGAAAGGATATTATACTTGACTGCTGCCCTTCTGCTGCAGTCTGCTAAACATTCACAACTCACTTGTTCCACAAAAGTTCTTATAAGGACTGGTAACTTGGTATAGGGTGCTACGGTACATAGGCTTGAGTGCGGTACAGTCTGCTGTTCTGTAAGGACCGCTATCGGTCCACAATAGATAGGGTTGACGTGCACCACTGCTGACCGCTGCCCTATACTGCAGCAGTCCTTCAGCGGTATAGGGACTGACGTACAGTCTGCTAATCACTAACACACAACCTGCTTGTTCCACAAAAGTTCTTATAAGGACTGGTAACTTGGTATAGGGTGCTACGGTACATAGGCTTGAGTGCGGTACAGTCTGCTGTTCTGTAAGGACCGCTATCGGTCCACAATAGATAGGGTTGACGTGCACCACTGCTGACCGCTGCCCTATACTGCAGCAGTCCTTCAGCGGTATAGGGACTGACGTACAGTCTGCTAAACACTAATACACAACCTGCTTGGTCCACAAAAGTTCTTATAAGGACTGGTAACTTGGTATAGGGTGCTACGGTACATAGGCTTGAGTGCGGTACAGTCTGCTGTTCTGTAAGGACCGCTATCGGTCCACAATAGATAGGGTTGACGTGCACCACTGCTGACCGCTCACCTATACTGCAGCAGTCCTTCAGCGGTATAGGGACTGACGTACAGTCTGCTAATCACTAACACACAACCTGCTTGTTCCACAAAAGTTCTTATAAGGACTGGTAACTTGGTATAGGGTGCTACGGTACATAGGCTTGAGTGCGGTACAGTCTGCTGTTCTGTAAGGACCGCTATCGGTCCACAATAGATAGGGTTGACGTGCACCACTGCTGACCGCTGCCCTATACTGCAGCAGTCCTTCAGCGGTATAGGGACTGACGTACAGTCTGCTAAACACTAATACACAACCTGCTTGGTCCACAAAAGTTCTTATAAGGACTGGTAACTTGGTATAGGGTGCTACGGTACATAGGCTTGAGTGCGGTACAGTCTGCTGTTCTGTAAGGACCGCTATCGGTCCACAATAGATAGGGTTGACGTGCACCACTGCTGACCGCTCACCTATACTGCAGCAGTCCTTCAGCGGTATAGGGACTGACGTACAGTCTGCTAAACACTAATACACAACCTGCTTGGTCCACAAAAGTTCTTATAAGGACTGGTAACTTGGTATAGGGTGCTACGGTACATAGGCTTGAGTGCGGTACAGTCTGCTGTTCTGTAAGGACCGCTATCGGTCCACAATAGATAGGGTTGACGTGCACCACTGCTGACCGCTGCCCTATACTGCAGCAGTCCTTCAGCGGTATAGGGACTGACGTACAGTCTGCTAAACACTAATACACAACCTGCTTGGTCCACAAAAGTTCTTATAAGGACTGGTAACTTGGTATAGGGTGCTACGGTACATAGGCTTGAGTGCGGTACAGTCTGCTGTTCTGTAAGGACCGCTATCGGTCCACAATAGATAGGGTTGACGTGCACCACTGCTGACCGCTCACCTATACTGCAGCAGTCCTTCAGCGGTATAGGGACTGACGTACAGTCTGCTAATCACTAACACACAACCTGCTTGTTCCACAAAAGTTCTTATAAGGACTGGTAACTTGGTATAGGGTGCTACGGTACATAGGCTTGAGTGCGGTACAGTCTGCTGTTCTGTAAGGACCGCTATCGGTCCACAATAGATAGGGTTGACGTGCACCACTGCTGACCGCTGCCCTATACTGCAGCAGTCCTTCAGCGGTATAGGGACTGACGTACAGTCTGCTAAACACTAATACACAACCTGCTTGGTCCACAAAAGTTCTTATAAGGACTGGTAACTTGGTATAGGGTGCTACGGTACATAGGCTTGAGTGCGGTACAGTCTGCTGTTCTGTAAGGACCGCTATAGGTCCACAATAGATAGGGTTGACGTGCACCACTGCTGACCGCTCACCTATACTGCAGCAGTCCTTCAGCGGTATAGGGACTGACGTACAGTCTGCTAATCACTAACACACAACCTGCTTGTTCCACAAAAGTTCTTATAAGGACTGGTAACTTGGTATAGGGTGCTACGGTACATAGGCTTGAGTGCGGTACAGTCTGCTGTTCTGTAAGGACCGCTATCGGTCCACAATAGATAGGGTTGACGTGCACCACTGCTGACCGCTGCCCTATACTGCAGCAGTCCTTCAGCGGTATAGGGACTGACGTACAGTCTGCTAAACACTAATACACAACCTGCTTGGTCCACAAAAGTTCTTATAAGGACTGGTAACTTGGTATAGGGTGCTACGGTACATAGGCTTGAGTGCGGTACAGTCTGCTGTTCTGTAAGGACCGCTATCGGTCCACAATAGATAGGGTTGACGTGCACCACTGCTGACCGCTGCCCTATACTGCAGCAGTCCTTCATCGGTATAGGGACTAAGAGTTTTGTCACAGGGTCATTTAAAAAATGACAGGCAGAGGAAGAGGCAGGCCCTTCCGCAGGGGTGGTAGGGGTAGGGCAGGAGCAACAGGCTTGAGCCAAAGTGGGAAGTTGCAGAAGGTGCGTTCAATTACTTTAAAGGATGCACCAGACTTGGTTGAGTGGCTCGCTCAGCCTTACTCTTCTGCACCCTCCTCATCCTCTCGATCTGCACCCTCTTCTTCACTCTCTGCTATGTGCACCCCCAAAGACACTACCACCAACAACACGACCACCACCACCACCACCACATACCTTCCGCTTGAGTCACTGGAATTATTTTCCGATCCATATCAAGAGGACATTTCTGATGCGCAGCCACTCTTGGTATTGGATCAGGAAGAGGAGGTAGCAACAAGCGCTACTCAGCAGTCTGACGCCAGTACCCAGATCAGCCCAAGGAGGAGGTTGGTCCCCGGTGTTGCTGCCTACTCCGAGATCTCTACTTATAGCGGTGGGGAAGGTGACGTTGATGATGACGTGTCTAGTGATGTCACGTGGGTGCCCACAAGAGAGGAAGAGGAGGGGAGTTCAGAGGGAGATATGGACCAGCAGATAGGGAGGAGAAGCAGCAATGACTTACATTGCACAGCAGGGACAAAGCAGACTGCAAATGTATCAGGAGCGAGTCATCGACCATGTACGGTCACATCTGGCGCTCCCAGGACACCGGCACATGGCTCCGCAGTGTGGGCTTTTTTTAACGTGTCCGCTGCTGACAATAGCGTTGCCATCTGCAATCTTTGCAGTCAACGCGTTAGTCGCGGTAAGCCCAATACTCACCTAGGGACGACCGCCTTAAGAAGGCACATGAGCAGCCATCACCGAGCCCAGTGGGAGCAACGGAACACACAAAGCCACACTGCAGGCTCTCACCGTCCAGCCTCGTCTTCTACTTCTCCTTCTCCTCTCTCCTCACAATTGTCCTCCACTCCACCTTCCATCACGCCAAGCTCACATTTTTCTGCAAAAAGGCAGGCTTCCGTGGGCCTAATGTTTGAGCGTAAAAAAATGATGACGCCGGATAACCCTCTTGCCCAACGGTTGGCGGCTGGCTTGTCAGAACTCATAGCCCGCCAACTACTGCCATATAAACTGGTGGACTCGGAGGCCTTTCGCAAATTTGTGGCCATTGGAACACCACAATGGAAGGTCCCAGGAAGGAAGTATTTCTCAGAGAAGGGCATCCCAGAGCTATATGGCCATGTTCAGCGGCAAGTGAATGTATCTCTGGCACACAGTGTCGGTGCCAAGATACATCTGACCACAGACACGTGGTCTAGCAAACACGGGCAGGGAAGGTATATCAGTTTTACTGCCCACTGGGTGAACCTTCTGACGGCCGTCAAGCATGTAACCCGTGGCACCCGTGTAGATTTGGTTTTACCGCCACGGATTGCATGCAGGCCTGACTCTTCTTCTCCTCCTCCTACTCCATCCTCCTCCCTCTCCTCCTCAGCTGCCTCCTCCTTTTCCGCTGCTAGCGTCTCTTCCACTGCACCGCCCAAGCTCCCCAGAACCTATTCCACATGCCAGGTGAGACGTTGCCATGCCGTGCTGCGTCTGTTGTGCCTGGAAGCAAAGAGCCACACTGGCCCGGCACTCCTTTCAGCTTTGCGTTCACAGGCAGATGAGTGGCTAACACCGCTCAATTTGACAGTTGGTAAAGTGGTGTGTGACAACGGTGCCAATCTGCTTAGCGCATTGAAACAGGGCAAAATCACGCACGTGCCGTGCATGGCACACGTCTTAAACTTGGTCGTGCAGCGATTCCTTGTCAAATACCCTGGGGTCCAGGACATCTTGCGGCAGGCAAGGAAAATCTCGGCCCATTTCAGAAGATCTTACACGGCCATGGCTCGCCTTGCTGACATTCAGCGGCGACACCATCTGCCGGTCAGACGTCTTATTTGCGATTGCCCGACGCGATGGAACTCAACCTTCTATATGCTTGATAGGCTGCTCCAGCAGAAACGTGCAGTTAACGTCTACCTGTATGAACTCTGCGAAAGAAACGGTTCTGGGGAGCTGGGTTTTTTTTCACCGCGCCAGTGGCTGCTCATGCGCGACACATGCAGACTTCTGCGGCCATTTGAGGAGATCACCAAACTGGTCAGTCGCAGCCATGGCGCCATCAGTGACATGGTACCTTATGCCTTCTTTCTGGAGCGTGCATTGCGTCGTGTCATTGATCAGGCTGTGGAGGAGCAGGAGCGGGAAGATGAGGAAGTCGCAATGCTGGATGAATTCCCAGGGGGGGCTACTCTATCTGAGACAAGTCAACAACAGGAGTCTGATGAGGAGTCAGAGGAGGATGGTGCCGGGGCGGATGAGCAGGAGCAAGAAGAGCATGCTTTAAACCTTTCTGGGATCCCTGTTGTGCGAGGATGGGGAGAGGAGAATGAAGAGGACGACATTATCCTGGATGATGAGCAGGAGCCAGGCCACCACACCGCTTCCACTTTAGTGCAAATGGGGGCCTTCATGCTCCAGTGTTTTAATAGGGACCCCCGTATAAAAAGCATGAGGGTCAAGGACCAGTACTGGGTGGCAACGTACTTAGACCCCCCGGTACAAACACAAAATGGCGGAAATGTTACCGCCGTCGCAGAGGGCTGTCAGAATGCAGCACTTCCAGGCCTTGCTTCGAGAAATGCTGCATTCTGCTTTTGCGTGCGCTGGCAGAGGAGCAATTCCCACTCCCAGAGAAGGATTTGCGGGTACCAATCCAACAGCGCCTGCAAGAAGAGGCCGGTTTGAAGATGTGTTGGTGACTTCGGATATGAGGTCATTCTTTCAGCCGACCCATCGACAGGTGTCATCCGGATCCAGCATCAGGGAACGCCTAGACCGTCAGGTGTCCGACTACATTGGGTTAACGGCCGATGTGGACGCTCTGAGGAGTGATGAACCCCTAGACTACTGGGTGGGCAGGCTTGACCTCTGGCCAGAGCTTGCCCAATTTGCAATCGAACTGTTGGCTTGCCCCTCATCCAGTGTCCTGTCCGAAAGGACGTTCAGCGCAGCAGGGGGGATTGTGACCGATAAGCGTACTCGCCTAGCTCACCACAGTGTTAACTACCTCACATTTCTAAAAATGAATGAGGCATGGATCTCGGAGGAATTCAACACATGTGACCAGTAGACCATGTATATGTCTATAAACTATTTTTTTAATCAAGCACACAGACCTTCTTAATTCATTTGGCTCACTTCCTTGACCCAAAAAAGCACACCGTACTATATGCCCCTACCCTCCTCTTTGAAGAGGTTGAGCGGTGTCATATTTCTACTGGGGCTGCTTATGATATCCCTGTGCTGTGCTGACTTCCTCCTGGGGGTTCTTATTATGAAGGGATCACACTATCCCTGTGCTGTGCTGACTTCCTCCTGGGGGTTCTTATTATGAGGGGATCACACCATCCCTGTGCTGTGCTGACTTCCTCCTGGGGCTGCTTACGGTGCTGCTGTCAGTGCTGTATGTCACGGTGCTGCTGTCAGCGCTGTATGTCACGGTGCTGCTGTCAGCGCTGTATGTCACGGTGCTGCTGTCAGCGCTGTATGTCACGGTGCTGCTGTCAGCGCTGTATGTCACGGTGCTGCTGTCAGCGCTGTATGTCACGGTGCTGCTGTCAGCGCTGTATGTCACGGTGCTGCTGTCAGTGCTCTGTATTACGGTGCTGCTGTCAGATGCCTCTATCACGGTGCATGTGTCATTCCGGTATGTCACGCTGCTGGTGATCATCTCCTGCACCCTCTTCTTTGCCTACCCTGGTCCCTGACCTTCCCTCTCCTCCATTGCCTTCATTAGCTCCATAGTCCTGAATTGTTAGAACAATTTCCCAAATAAAATAAAAATGCTTGTAGTTATCGATCCCAAATTCACCTCATACATGTATTATGTCATTGTCCAGATGGTGGGACTACGTTTTACCCCCTAATAATTACCACGTGGCCGCAAATTCGACATGAAGGTTTGCAAAGTTCGCCTCCCATTGAAGTCAATGGGGCCCGCGGCGAACGTTCGGTTTCGCGAACGTTTGGGTCCGTTCGCATTTCGCGTTCGCGAAACGTCCCGTCGGAAGTTCGTCCATCACTACACAGGAAGAGGATGAGGAGGAGGAAGAGGAGGAGGAGGATGATTGTGTCAGCATGGAGGTGGAGGCTGGCACTCAGCATCAGCAGCAGCAGTCTTGTAGGGATGATTTACAGTCCCAAGAAACACGTGGACTTGTACGTGGCTGGGAGGAGGTAGCTGCGGATCATGTTGTCCTTAGTGACCCAGAGGACTCCAGACCTAATGCCTCAGCTAACCTACGCTGCATGGCCTCCCTGATCCTGCAAAGCCTGCGGAAGGATCCTCGTATTCTTCGGATCAAGGAGAGGGACCATTACTGGCTGGCCACTCTCCTTGATCCACGGTACAAGGGTAAGGTTGCCGACCTTATCTTGCCATTGCAGAGGGAGCAGAGGATGAGACATCTCCGGGAGGCCTCGCAGAAAGGTCTGTGCAACACATTCCCAGAGACTGGGAGGTTACAAACTCCTGGTCCTGGACAACGTGTTGCTGAGGCATCGGTCAGAAGGAGCGGTGGAGAACGTGGCCGTCTGATGCTTTCAGACAATTTTTTAGTCCGCTGCCCCAAGGTATGATCGGTTCCAGCAACCATCGCCAGCGTCTGATTTACATGGTGCAGGAATACCTAGGGGCAAGGTCAGACTTGGACACCTTTCCCACCGAAAATCCTCTGGCTTACTGGGTCTTGAGGATGGATCACTGGCCAGAGCTTGCACAGTATGCAATTGAGCTACTGGCCTGTCCTGCATCCAGCGTTCTTTCGGAACGCACCTTCAGTGCTGCTGGTGGCTTTGTTACCGATCACAGGGTGTGCCTGTCCACCGAATCAGTTGATCGACTGACCTTCATCAAGATGAATCAGTCTTGGATCACCCACAGCTACCAAGCACCTGAAGCTGATGTAACCGAATAATTTTTTTTGAAATATCACATCCCTTCAAGACTGCCTATGCTGATGCTGAGTGACTGTCCGGTTATGTTGATTGTCTATCCTCTTCCTCCTCCGCTGATATGTTGGAAGAACATTTCTGGCTCTGGGTGATGCCATCAGCCAAATTTTTGATGCAATGCTTTGCAGCAGGGCTAATTCCTGCAATAAAACTAGAGTATATGGGAGAGGTTGCAGTGTGGTGGCACCAGCACCAGTGCCTAAGGCCCAATTTTTCTGCCCCTGTTTAACAGGGGCGTTTAATTACAATTTTTGATGCAATGCTTTGCAGCAGGGCTAATTCCTGCAATAAAACTAGAGTATATGGGAGAGGTTGCAGTGTCGTGGCACCAGTGCCTAAGGCCCAATTTTTCTGCCCCTGTTTAACAGGGGCGTTTAATTACAATTTTTGATGCAATGCTTTGCAGCAGGGCTAATTCCTGCAATAAAACTAGAGTATATGGGAGAGGTTGCAGTGTCGTGGCACCAGCACCAGTGCCTAAGGCCCAATTTTTCTGCCCCTGTTTAACAGGGACATGTAATTACAATTCTTGATATAATATTTCACAGGAGGGCCCGTTCCTGTGCCCACCCAGAGTAACTGTGAGGACTTATAGTGTTGTGGCACCAGCACCACAACCACCAGAGGTCAATTTTTCTACCACTGTTCAACAATGGCATGTAATTACAATTCTTGATATAATCGTTCACAGCAGGGCGCTCCAGCGCCCAGCAAGAGTCACTTTGAGGGCTTACAATGTTGTGGCAAAACCAACACCTTGTTTCACCATTTCTGCAGAGCATATAGGGCAGGCCCCTACTTTCAAACATCCAACTTACAAACATCTCCTACTTGCAAACGGAAGGAGACAACAGCAAGTGAGATGAAAAAAGATGGACGACAAAACAAATTATACAGGGGTGATAACCCTTCCCTATGTTTTCCAAAAAGCTTAAAAATAGTTTTTTTGACTGGAGCTACACTTTAAAAATGTTCCAGTTGAAAATTACAAACAGATTCACAACAAACCTACACAGTCCCTGTCTTGTTTGCACCGCCTGTATACTGCTGTTCTGAGTATATAGGGCCTGGGGGCTACATGCATTTCCTTTTTTTAATATGGGTACTGGGTTACCCTTAATATGCATACAAGACCCAAAGGGGCTGGTAATGGGCAGGGAGGGCTACCCATGCTATTTTTCGCAATGATTTTCAATCATATTGCAGGAACCAGATATAACATTAAAACCGCAAGCAGTTTTAAATGGTGTTATTTCCGTTAAATGTCATTTTGTGCAGGGACTGTTCTAAACACGGGAAACACGTGGCACTTCACAGGCATACTACAGACACCCCCCAGGCACCATATTTAAAGGAATATTTCACTTTTTTTTCACTTTAATCGTCATTAAAATCAGTGCTCCCGCCAAAACGGCCATTTTTAAAAACATTTTAGGCATTGACCCATGTCCCCTGGGGCAGGAGCCAGGTCCCCAAACCCTTTTTAGGACAGTATCTTGCATATTAGCCGTTAAAATTAGCACTTTTAATTTCGAACGTTCGAGTCCCATAAACTTCAATGGGGTTCTAAAGTTCGTACGAATTTGGGGTCCGTTCGAAAGTTCTGGTGCAAACCGAACCGGGGGGTGTTCGGCTCATCCCTACTGTCAAGTGTCAGGATCCTGCGCATCTCACCTTATTCTCCCTGTCTCTCTACAGGTGGCAGAAGAGGAAATCCGACTCTCAGTTATCATTGACTCGTGGGGCCTGTAACTGCTTTCTAGACATGACCTTAGCTAAGAAAATTGGAATTCTCCTTGTTATCAAGAAACAGCAGCTAACCGTACACCAGGCTTGGTGTACTGAAAAATTGGGGCGTGGGGCTTCTAGGCTGCCGCTTACCTCCCCCTGGATAAAAGGAAGCCATCTGTCCAAAGTGTTTAGCTCAGATCCCCAAAAAGTAGCAAGCAGACAAGTCATCTCTCTCGGTTTCCAAGGAAGAAGAAAAAGGGAGGAAAAAAGACATAAGTTAGGAAAAGACATAGTTAAAGATAAAAGAACAATACATCCACAGCTATCAAAAAAGTCTGCAAGGTACACCAATGTCTGCTATGCAGCAGACCTAACCCAAATCAGGGTATAAGAGTCAACCTGTACCATGAGTCAGTGAGGCACACTTGACTGGGGCTTGCCTGAGCCAACCTGAACCTGAATAGCAAAAAGGAAGCAACATGTTAGTAAAAAAACTGCTTCATGAACAACCACTTTACACTTGAGTTGAATGTGAAGAAACGTAAAAGTCAAACAATAAAACAGACCCTCCAACTAAAGCAGCACATTTTGTAAAGGGAGAAAAAAAATGTTCAAGGACCTGGAAGTATGCCCCAAAGCATCCAAAAGAACATGAGGGTTCAGTGAGGATTAAGTAATAGCAAATGAAAAGTCAAATGCAAAGGAGGACCTGCAACAGTCAAAAGCGAAGATCAGCAAAGATTTCCTAGCAGAAACCAAACTTCATGGTGGTCTAGCATTCTTTAAAGAATGAGAGCCTTGTGAGTACCAGAGCATTGAGATCAGTCAAATAGGGGACACATCTGCTGGTGCATACGACCGGTCCTGTGAAGATGCATTTTGAGGTGCCAGAGTAATGATTCCTAGCCGGAGCAGCAGCTTCTCCCTCTCTTGAATAGAGGATCAGGTGTATGGCTTATTCTCGTATGAGAAATGAAGACATAATGGGAAGGTCCACCAATATTTGCGGGTGAGCGCTTTCAGAAGAGGTTTTAAAGCCCAATACTTCTGTATGGTGTACGGTGAAATGTAGTGCTCATCTGCAGTGGATCTGGAGGCTTTCATGACCTTTTCTTTAACGGTATAGAAGTGAGGTTTCACTATAATATATCATGGAAGGCTGTCAGGTCATAGGGCCTGGAGAGATCTGTGTAACCTGTCCAGCTCCAGCCAGTGGTCCAGAAGGTCAGGGAAGAGGTAGTGTAGAAAGGAGTGTTCAGCATATGCAGTATCTTTTTCTGATTCCGGCAATCCACATATCCGAAGGCTATATAGGTTCTCTATGTCGTCAATTTTAGAAAATGCTTTGTCAAGCTGATCCTGTAAATCCTGGATCTGCTGCATGTGTTGGTTAGTACAGGCTATAGTGGTTTGTAGTTTTGTCTCAACTACTTCAACCCTGTTGCCCAGCCCCTGGATGTCAGCTTTGATTTTGGCAGTGATTTGCGCTGCTGTACGGGCCAGACCCTGCTCCAGAAGCTCAGAGAATCTGGACAACAAAGCCTGATGCCCCAGATCAAGGGAGATTGATGAAGAGACAGCTTTGCCATATCTGGACTGGGTGGCTGCAAGTAAGGATGAGCCGAACACCCCCCTGTTCGGTTCGCACCAGAACCTGCGAACAGACCTAAACTTCGTGTGAACTTTAGAACCCTATTAAAGTCTATGGGACTCCAACGTTCACAATCTAAAGTGCTAATTTTAAAGGCTAATATGCAAGTTGCTGTCCTAAAAAGTGTTTGGGGACCTGGGTCCTGCCCCAGGGGACATGGATCAATGCAAAAAAAAAGTTTTAAAAACTGCAGTTTTTTCAGGAGCAGTGATTTTAATAATGATTAAAGTGAAACAATAAAAGTGTAATATTCCTTTAAATTTCGTACCTGGGGGGTGTCTATAGTATGTCTGTGAAGGGGCGCATTTTTCCCGTGCTTAGAACTGTCCCTGCACAAAGTGTAATTTCGCAAGGAAAAAAAGTATTTTAAAATCACTTTCCATTGTCGGCTCCCATAATGCAGAGAACACTCAATGAGTGATCTCTGTATTAGCCGACAATTCATTCATTGAAAAAAATAAAAAAAATAAAAAGCGTGGGGGTTCCCCTAAATTCAATTACCAGGCCCTTCAGGTCTGGTATGTATATTAAGGGGTACCCCGCATCAAATATAAAAAAAATTTGATGTGGGGGTCCCCCTAAAAATCCATACCAGACCCTTTATCCGAGCACGCAACCTGGCAGGCCACAGGAAAAGAGGGGGGGACGAGAGAGCGCCCCCCTCCTGAATCATACCAGGCCACATGTCCTCAACATTGGGAGGACCTGTGACCCCTCAAAGTACCATGTCCCCATGTTGATTTGGACAAGGGCCTCATCCCCACAACCCTGGCCGGTGGTTGTGGGGGTCTGCGGGCGGGGGGCTTATCAGAATCTGGAAGCTCCCTTTAACAAGGGGACCCCCAGATCCCGACCCCCCCCTGTTTGAAATGGTAAAGGGGTACAAAAGTACCCCTACCATTTCACAAAGAAAGTGTAAAAGTGGTTAAATAAGACAAACACACTTTTAAAAAATTCCTTTATTAAAAATAAAAAAAATAAAAAAAGGGTTGTGGGGATGAGGCCCTTGTCCACATCAACATGGGGACATGGTGCTTTGAGGGGTCACAGACCCCCAAAGCATCCTCCCAATGTTGAGGGCATGTGGCCTGGTACGGCCTGGTACGGTTCAGGAGGGGGGGGGCGCTCTCTCGTCCCCCCCTCTTTTCCTCCGGCCTGCCAGGTTGCGTGCTCGGATAAAGGGTCTGGTATGGATTTTTAGGGGGACCCCCACGTCAAAATTTTTTTTACATTTGATGCAGGGTTTCCCTTAATATCCATACCAGACCTGAAGGGCCTGGTAATTGAATTTAGGGGAACCCCCACGCTTTTTTTTTTTTTTTTATCAATGAATTAATTTTCGGCTAATACAGAGATCACTCATTGAGTGTTCTCTGTATTACGGGAGCCGACAATGGAAAGTGATTTTAAAAGACCTTTTTTCCTTGCGAAATGACACTTTGTGCAGGGACAGTTCTAAGCACGGGAAACATGCGCCCCTTCACAGGCATACTATAGACACCCCCCAGGTACGAAATTTAAAGGAATATTACACTTTTATTGTTTCACTTTAATCATCATTATTAAAATCACTGCTCCTAAAAAAACTGCAGTTTTTAAAACTTTTTTTTGCATTGATCCATGTCCCCTGGGGCAGGACCCGGTTCCCCAAACACTTTTTGGGACAGTAACTTGCATATAAGCCTTTAAAATTAGCACTTTAGATTTCTCCCATAGACTTGTACAGGGTGTTCCGGCTTTTCGAATTTGCCACGAACAGCCCAAATTGTTCACTGTTCGCTGAACAGGCGAACAAGCAATGTTCGAGTCGAAAATGAGTTCGACTCAAACTCGAAGCTCATCCCTAGCTGCAAGCCTGCCTGGGATTTGAAGATGTCCTCCAGAGTGTGAAATATAATTGATTCAGTGGAAGCTGGGGATTCCTTGGGTGGCAAAAATGCACTGGCAGAAGGTGATTGTGCTGCACAGCAGGGTTGAAAGTCCTCACCCTCTCCTGCAGGGGCTGACTGAGGTCTGCCTCATGGCTGCCTCTGTGCCATCTTTGTTTCTGTCTGTGGATGACAACTGGCTTGATGGCTGGCTGGCGGCGGCTGGGACCAGGTTTGCCGGCTCACTCCCCCGGCCATACAGGAAGCAGTAGGGTCAGGGATTCTCTTTGTCCCAGAGGGAAGCAAATCTGGCCGCTGGGAGCTCTGTAACAGGTCCATATTTCCAAAGCCCATGCATACACCTTCTGGGTAGCATTTTTGATGGTAATCTTATTCAGCTCTCTGTAATGCACACAAGGTCTCAATGACTTATCTTTCTTCTCGACGAAGAATATGCCAGCACCCGCAGGAGCTGAAGAGAGATGGATAAATCCCTTTTCTAGGTTTTCATTAATGTATTGCCGTAGAGTTTCAAGTTCAGTTTCTGAGAGGGAGAATATACGGCCAAACGGAATCTCTAAGCCTGGGAGCAATTCAACTGGGCAATCATAGGGGTGGTGAGGTGGAAGGGCGTCAGCCTTATTTTTGTCAAACTCATCCAAAAATTCTTGGTAAACAGATGGTATATGTTGACTGGTACTGCCAGAATCAGAAAAAGATACTGCATCTGCTGTACACTCCTTGTGTGCACTCCTATGTTTGGGGTTTGCATTAAGAACCACGGATTCAATTTGGGTCCAAGTCTTATTCAAGGTAGGTGACCACCATTCTCTTAATTGATCCAATACCACTGCCTTATAGTATGCTTGGACGTTGGGGGCTCCCATACCTCCATTTTATACAGGGAATAAAAGAATGTTCTTTTTGAGTCTTGGTTGTTTCCATTGCCAAATATGAGCGTTGATTATCCCCTCAGGGATTCCCCTGTAATTGTGCTATTTGTTTGAGTAGCAAAGGTAGAGGGATTGTACGAAACATATATAAAATGGGAGACAGTAGATACATTTTGACCAGTCCAGGACACAATGTAATTATTCATATCTTTGGAGATGCGCAGAAGCTTCTCTTGTAGTTTGGCAACTTTCACTGATATCAATGACTTGCTTGGGAAGGTTAGGTGAATCCCCAGGTATGGGAGTGATGAGCTCTTGGACCATGTGAAAGGTGTTTGTTTCGTTATATTCTGTGTGGTTTGAGGATTTATCCCTAAGTTCAGCATTGTGGATTTACCATGGTTTATTTTGTAAAGAGAGACTAAACTGAATTGCTCTAGGGTTTTTTGAACATTGGGAAGGGAAGATTTAGGGTTCGTTAGGGTGATGATAACAAGGCCTAAATTGTGTTCAACACCTCCTATTTTGATGCCAGAAATTGTCGGTGTGGACCTGATGTTTTGTGCAAGTGGTTCCATTACCATGGTAAAAAATCAAGGGGGAAAGTGGGCACCCTTGCCTTGTGCCATTAATGATATCAAATGGGACAGATGTTATTCCTAACGTCTAGACTCGGGCGTTCGGGGATGAGTATAGATTGAGTATAGCTGTGAGGATTGTCAAAGGACTAGAAGATTACAATCCTGTCAGCGTCGGCTCTTCCCTGTTCACCTGCAGGATAGAATGGAGCAACGGGGCACATGGGTGTGCGATGTGGCGGGTCTGAGCATATGGGTGCGCGAATTAGTGGGTTCGCACACACACGATATTGCGGGTCGGCGCACGTAGGCGCAACGTGATTTCCCCTGGCAGGCCTATAAAGGCAGCTCTGTGTTCTGTGTCATTGCTGGTTTGTCTTCTCAGCTGCAGTGTTCCCGTGCCTTGCCTGTGTTTCCTGTGCCTACCCATTATGAACCGGATTGACCTGACTACTCTTGGACCTCTCCTGCATCTGACCCTTGGCTTGCCTCTCAGACTTCTCTATCTGCTGTATATCTGTGTTTGACCCTAAGCCTCCTCCTGGACCTGTCTCTGCCTGCTCCTTGTGTTTGATGCTCGGCCTCCTGCTTGGCTTCTGTGTATGACCCTGGCTTGTTTCCAAGACTCTGTAGCTGTTTGGACTTTCTTGTGCTTGACCCCCGGCCTTCTCATCCAATCCTGCTCCAGGCTCCGCTCCCAGCTTCAGGTGTTTGAGCCCCAGCTGGGCTTTCTCCAGCCAAGTGTCAAGTCCACCCTGCCCAGGTCACTCTACTACCAGAAGACCTTCAGCATACTTCACCTGCTGGCAACCCGTGCCTCTCAGTGCCCAGTGCCCACTGTCCACCTCTCAGGGGTACTGTGCACCCAGTTGCAAGGGAAGCCGCTCTCAGCAACTCGGCCCTGGTGAGTACCTGACAGTACAAACTAGCCATGTCAAAGGCCAACAGAGCTGGCTCTCCCCTCGAGGCCCTCTGCCAGCAGGTTGCAACCCTTACCCAAGCTGTGCAGTGACTTCATGATGGATACTTCCAGATTGAGGGCCACCTACAGCACCTGACTACTTCTCCAAGTCCCCTGGATCCTTTGTCCGCTTCAGCCAGTGGCACTTCCGCTTCACGAGGACAAGGCAGCTCAGCATCTGCAGTAGTAATGACCTTTCCGGAACCCAGGGTCCCTACTCCTGTGTGCTTTTCTGGAAACCGGAAGAAGTTCAGGGCTTTCAAAAATGCATGCCTTCTGTATTTGGCCCTCCAAGCCAGGACTTTTCACTCTGAATCAGTGAAAGTAGAATTCATCATTTCCCTGTTATCTGACGAACCGCAGTCTTGGGCCCATAACCTCTTGGAGTCCCCTTCTTGATTCAGTGGAAACCTTCTTTGAGGCAATGGCCCAGTTATAAGATTATCCTCAACGCACTGCCACAGCTGAATCCATCCTGCACACCCTGACCCAGGGGAATAGACCCATGGAGGATTATCCTGTGGAATTTCGAAAATGGTCTGGGGACACCAATTGGGACGAATCTGCTCTTTAATACCAATATTGCCTGGGCCTTTCCGAGACTTTAGTGGACAAGTTAGCCCAGGAGGATACTCCCATGTCCTTGGAAGACCTGATTCCGTTGGCTACCAAACTTGACAGACGCCAGGGGAACGTCGCTCCGAACGTCTCCAGACACCAAGACCAACCTGGATGTTACCACGAGTACCTCTTGTACCTGCACTTGCTCCTGTCTCTTCTTCTTCCACCGACAGTGAGTCCATGCAGCTAGGCCTATTCCGAGCTCCACTCACCCCTGATGAGAGACTCCACCGGCGTCAAGACTATTTGCCTGTATTGTGGGGAAGAGGGCCACTTCTGCCCTGTGAGACCTAGTAAGTGCCAACCTCGATTTTCTGTGAACTTTTAAGTTGCTGGTTCAACCCAATCTCACCTTGTCCTCCCTGTTTCATTACTGGTGGCAGAAGAGGAGGTTCAGCTGTGAGCCATCATTGACTCCAGGGCCTGCAGCTGTTTCATGGATGCATCTCTAGCCCAAAGCCTGCACATTACACTTCCAAGCAAAAAACAATACCTACAAATTAATTTGACTGATGGCTCCTTACCTTGCTCAGGCCCTGTGACCCAAGAAACAGAACCCATTCCCACGTCCACAGACTCTGGTCATAGTGAATTTCTTCGCTTCAATATTATTAGCTCACCTATGTTTCCAGTCATCCTTGGGTTCCCATGGCTGCAAGCCCATGATCCTCAGATCATTTGGAGCAAGAAGGAACTTCTCTTCTCCTCCACATATTGCTCACAGCATTGTCTCCTGCCAGCCTCCAACAAGTCCACCTCCTGCCTAACTATACAGACAGTACCAGAACCTTCAACATGTTCCTTCAGCTTATCATGAATTTCTGGACCTTAAGAAAAAGGTCGATAGTCAGCCGCTCCATCGGCCTTATGATTGCCCGATTGATCTGCTACCCGGTTCTGAAATCCCGTTCGGCTGGATTTTTTCATTGTCAGAGACTGAATTGGGAGCCCTGTGCTCATACATTGATGAGAATCTGGAAAAAGGATTCATCTGTCCTTCCTCCTCCCCAGCTGGCGCAGGTTTCTTTTTCGCTGAGAAAAAGACGGATCCCTGAGGCCTTGTGTGGACTATAGGGAGCTCAATAAAATTACCATCAAGAACAGGTATCCCTGAACTTTTTCAACGCCTCAGAGCTGCCTAAATATTTACTAAACTAGATCTCCAGGGGGCATACAATCTTGTCCGAATACGTGATGGGGATGAGTGGAAAACGGCCTTCAGATCTAGTTTTGGACACTTTGAATATCTAGTAATGCCCTTTAGGCTCTGCAATGCCCTGGCTACGTTCCAGCACCTGGTCAATGACATTTTCCTTGAGTACTTAGATAATTTCGTAATTGTGTATCTTGATGACATTTTGATCTTTTCCACCTCATTAGAACTGCATCGTACCCATGTGAAGAAGGTCCTTCTAGTCCTCGGAAAACACGGGCTCTACCTAAAAGGGGGAAAAATGC
Source organism: Lithobates pipiens (assembly GCF_037356315.1). Classification (NCBI taxonomy): domain Eukaryota; kingdom Metazoa; phylum Chordata; class Amphibia; order Anura; family Ranidae; genus Lithobates; species Lithobates pipiens. Next base: position 155,569,726 of record NW_027507791.1, on the reverse strand, counting down.
AAATTTGAAAAAGACACCATCCAGTTCCTCAGGTTCATCATCTCGACAGGAGGACTCGCAATGGACCCACAAAAGGTCAGAGCCATCCAGGAGTGGCCAGCCCCCTCAGATAAAAAGGGGGTTCAGCGATTCGTTGGCTTCACCAATTTTTATCGCAGGTTCATTAAGGGGTTTTCTGCAATCATTTTCCTCATTACCCAATTGACTCATCAGCGGGTTAAATTTCAATGGTCCCAGCAGGCCCAGGAAGCCATTGAGGAATTAAAGAGACTTTTTATGTCAGCTCCCATACTTCAACATCCTAATCCAATTCTACCTTACGTATTAGAAGTAGATGCTTCCGAGTCCACAACTAGGGCTATTCTATCCCAAAGAAGTGGCCAAAGCCTCTCCTCCACCCGGTCACCTTCGCTTCTCGAAAACTCAGTCCTCCAGAGAAAAACTATGATGTTGGGGACCGAGAGCTTCTTGCCATAAAATTTGCCGTAGAAGAATGGAGATACCTACTGGAGGGTGCATCGCAGCCCATCCTGATTTTTAAAGATCACAAGAACCTGGAGTACCTCCGAGCAGCTAAGCACCTTAATCCATGACAAGCATGTTGGGCCCTCTTTTTCTCCAGGTTCAATTTCCATATCTCTTATCGCCCTGGTTCTAAAAACAGGAAGGCAGACGCACTCTAATGAATGTTCCCAGAAGCTAAAGAATCAACTGAACCTGCAACCATTCTATCTCCACATAACTTCCTCCAACTCATCAACCCGATCTTAAAACAGCTATAAAGCAAGCCACCAATCAATTTACCAAATCTGAAGCATCCTCCCTGGAAAAGAAAGATGGCTTACTGTGGGCACAGAGTAAGGTATTCGTCCCTCCTTCGGTAAGACTTCAAATCCTACAAACCTTCCATGATTACAAGATGGCAGGACACTTTGGGATCCAGAAGACTGCTGATCTGATCAATCACTCTTTTTGGTGGCCGGGCTGGAGACAAGATTACAAGAACTACGTCCAGTCCTGTGTTATTTGACAACGTAATAAGGGGTCAAACAACAAAGCCTGGGGACTTGTTCCCAAACGCCCTTGGAAATAAATCTCCATGGATTTCATTGTTGATCTGCCGCCCTCTGACAAATTCACAACAATTCTAGTGGTAGTTGATCGTCTTTTAAAGATTGTGCACTTTTTACCCATGTTAGGCACTCCTTCTGCTGTAGCTACTGCAAATATCTTCATAAGAGAAGTGGTAAGACTGCATGGTGTCCCCCTCAACATTGTATCTGATAGGGGAATTCAATTCACCTCCAAGTTATGAAAGGACCTTTGCAAGTCTCTAGAGATCAAGACTTCCCTCTCCTCTGCATATCATCCGCAAAGCAATGGTCAAACAGAGAGAACAAATCAAACGTTGGAACAATACCTCTGTTGTTTCTGCTCCTGTTCCCAAGACAACTGGTCTACTCTTCTGCCCTGCGCAGAGTTCGCCTACAACAACTCCATACACTCTGCCACCAACCAAACACCTTTTTTGGCCAATTACGGTTTTCACCCTTCCTTCTTGCCAGATTCCATTCCCGAAATCTCTACTCCTTCAGTACAAGAATGGGTAAAATCGATCCAAGTCAACTTTTTTCAGATCCAAGAAGCCATGAAAAAAAGCCCAAAAAGACTATGAGGAGTATTACAACAGAGGGAGAAAGAATTGCCCAAGTTTTAAGATTGGGGAGAAAGTGTGGCTATCCGCTGCCAATCTCAAATTGCCTTACCCATCACGAAAGCTCGGTCCAAAATGTATTGGCCCCTTCAAAATCGAGAGAGTGGTGAACCCAGTGGCCTTTGAGTTAGCCCTGTCCAGTTCTTACAAGATCCACCCATTGTTTCACGCATCCTTGCTAAATCCAGTGGTCCCTAACTCCTTTGCCAGAAGAGAAGTAGCACCACCTCCACCAATTGAAATCGAAGGTGAAGAAGAGTTTTGAGGTAGAGGCAATAGTGGACTGCAGAAAAGGGGGCGGGGGCAGATCCAGTACTTAGTGAAATGGAAAAGGTATCCCCATGAAGACAATTCTTGGGAACCCTCTAGTAATATCCATGCTCCCTGCTTAATACAGGACTTTCACCAGAGGCACCCAGGAATACCAGCCAGGTTGGGCTTTCCTGTTCACCTGCGTTGTAGAATGGCGCAACAGCAAACACGGGTGCGCAATGTGGCAGGTCTGTGCATACGGGTGCGTGAATTAGCAGGTTCACGCACGCACGGTAATGCGGGACGGGATGTGGTGCAACGGCGGGCGCATGTGTGCACAGCTGTGTCATGGTTATGCAATAGAGTTCGTATGCTTACCTGTCTGCATGTGTTCATTTCTAGAGACCAGCCGAGCTTCACCTGACTGCTTTTATATCCATCCTCTGGCATGGCTCCACCCTAGCTCCTATCAGACAACTCTATATTAACCTGTGCACTGCTAGCCTATCCTGCTGATCAACCTTTGTGTGTTAGCTTCCTGTTTCCTGCTGTGTGCTCTGCTACTGTTTTCCATTACCGACTTTGGCGTGTCTTGACTATCCCTGTTTGCCTGTGACCCTGACCTTTTGGCGTGTACCCGACTATTCTTGTCTGCTTGTGGCCCCGACCTTGGCTTTGTCCCTCACCATCCCTATCCTCCTGTTGCCTACTGTGGGTGTGAGCTTGGGGACCCTGTGGGTCGCGACCTGGAGCCAGTTGCAGCCACATCCATCCTCACCACTCGAGGCTCTGGTGAACACCTACTGGCTCTTAGACTCCGCACCCCGGGGAATCTTACGCTCTAACCCCAGTGGGATCTGTCCCCCGTCTGCAGCAGTCAGCCGTAGGGTCCACAACCTTGCGGTGCACCCCCTAAACCCTACGGTGTGCATCTGTCACCGGGGCTCTAGGTGACCTGACAGTTTGATCAGCCATGGACCCGGCTGACGTGCCACTCCCTGCAGTCGATCCATTGCAGGGCATTGTGCGGAGACTCGAGACCCAGGAATCTAATCAGACTCAGGTGATGCGATTCCTTCAGGATCTGGCTTCCCGCTTTGAGTAGCTACAGGCTTCCTTGGGAACCCCGAACCTGCAGCCTCAAGTACAGTCTGCGACTGCACCTATCGCACCAGTCGCATCCACACATTCATTATTACTGCCAGCTCTGTCCCGTTTCTCTGAGGACTCCAAGGCCTGCAGGGGCTTCCTCAGCCAATGCACCATTCATTTTGAGCTCCAGCCTCAAAACTTTCTGTCCGATTGGGCAAAGTTAGCCTATATAATTTCCCTCCTCTCCGGTGAAGCTTTAGCCTGGGCTTCTCCCCTGTGGGAGAAAAATGATCCAGTGGTTTCCAGCCTGTCCAACTTCTTGAAGCTCTTTCGTAACATCTTCGAGGAGCCAGCTCGGGTTTCTTCTGCGGCTAGTGCCCTTTTACGCCTTCGCCAAGACTCTTGTTCAGTGGGCCAATATGCACTTCAGTTCCGTATCCTTATGGCGAAATTGAGCTGGAACAATGAGGCCCTGGTCGCAACCTTTTTACATGGCCTCTCTGACCGAGTGAAGGACGAATTAGCAGGAAGAGCTATCCCCGCCGGTCTGGACAATGTCATTTCCTTATGTAATCAGATTGACATTCGTTTCTAGGAGAGGTCCTTAGAAAAAAGACGCCAGCACCCCCCAGGTTCTAGTCAGCCTGAGCTTTTTCCCCGTCGCCCTGTGGAGCATCCTCTGTCTGCTGAGGAACCCATGCAGCTGGGCCGGACCAGACTAACCCCCGAAGAACATGCTAGACGCAGAACTCTGGGCTTGTGTCTTTATTGTGGGGGCAAGGGTCATTTTCGTGACTCCTGCTCGCTCCGTCCAGGAAACGCTCAGGTCTAATACATTTGGAAGGTGGAGTATTGGACCCAGAAACATCACCTTCTCGTCTCCTTCTTCCGGTGTTCCTCCATGTAAGCACTTCTTCCCAATCGGTCCTAGCATATCTGGACTCCAGGGCTGCCGGCAATTTTATGGACTGGAGAACTGCTTCTTCTATGAAGCTTACCCTTTCTCCCCTCGCTACTCCACTAGTAGTCTCGGCAATTGATGGCACTGTGCTCCCAGGGGGCCCTATTCGTTTCCAGACGCTACCTATTAGGATGTCGGTAGGGATACTATACCAGGAGTGGATCTCCTTCCTCATCCTACCCAAGGCCTCTGCCCCCATTGTATTGGGCCTTCCTTGGCTACAGCTCCACTCACCACATGTGGACTGGGTATCTGGGCAGATCCTGGCCTGGGGTCCTTCGTGTTTCTCGTCTTGTCTTCCCAAGGTGACCCCCAAGAGGAAACTTCCCATTGCTACCACATCTGTATCGTCCGATCTTCCCGCGGCATACAGCGATTTCCGGGATGTGTTCTGCAAGAAGTCTGCTGAGGTGCTTCCTCCTCACAGATCTTTTGACTGTGCTATTGACCTTGTCCCTGGAGCAACCCTGCCCAGGGGTCGTACCTACCCTTTGTCCGTTCCAGAGACCCAGGCCATGTCTGAGTATGTCGCTGAGAATCTGGAGAGAGGTTTCATCCGGAAATCCTCATCGCCTGCGGGAGCAGGGTTCTTTTTCGTTGCCAAAAAGGATGGTACCCTCAGACCCTGCATCGACTATAGAGGTTTAAACGCTGTGACTATTAAAAACCGTTACCCCTTACCTCTAATATCTGAGCTATTTGACAGGTTGAAGGGGGCTTCCATTTTCACTAAGTTGGATCTCAGAGGTGCATACAATCTCATTTGAATACGGGAAGGTGACGAATGGAAGACCGCATTTAACACTAGGGACGGGCATTACGAGTACTTAGTTATGCCTTTTGGTTTGTGTAATGCTCCAGCTGTGTTCCAGAACTTTGTCAATGAAATATTCAGGGATCTACTGTACCAGTTTGTCATCTATCTGGATGATATTCTCATCTTTTCCGAAAATCTGCCTGCTCACAGAAACCATGTACGCACCGTACTTCAGCGCCTTAGAGAGAACAATCTCTATGCCAAGATGGAGAAATGTTCCTTTGAATGTTCCGAGGTCCTGTTTCTGGGATGTTTTGTTTCTAGTGCGGGTCTTCGCATGGATCCCGGAAAGGTCTCAGCCATTACCAACTGGCCCCTTCCCGCTAGCCTCAAGGCCACACAGCACTTTCTTGGCTTCACAAATTATTATAGGCAGTTCATAAGGAATTACTCTTCCATTGCTGCACCTATTATCGCTTTGACAAAGAAGGGTGCGAATGCCAAAGACTGGCCTTCCGAGGCTGTCTCTGCGTTTCACGATCTGAAACAGGCCTTTTGTCTCTGGACCCCTCTTGAGGAGACCAAATCCTGAGGACCCATTTTTTATTGAAGTAGACGTTTCTTCGATGGGGGTGGGAGCTGTGCTTCTTCAGGACTTTGAGAAGAAATGTCAACCATGTGCGTTCTTCTCCAAAAAAAATTCTCAGGCAGAGAGAAATTATGCCATTGGTGATCGGGAACTTCTCGCAATTAAATTGGCGTTGGAGGAGTGGCGTCATCTCTTGGAAGGTTCCCCTCACTCCATAACGATCTTTACTGATCATAAGAATCTACAGTACCTACAGAATGCTAAACGTCTGAACCCCAGACAGGCCAGGTGGAGTCTCTTCTTTTCTCGTTTTAAATTCACGATTACGTACAAACCTGGTTCCTGCAACGGTTGAGCTGATGCGCTCTCTAGGTCATTTGACACTTTGGACGAGGAGTCCAACCCTGATCCTGAGCCGATCATTCCTACCTCTTGCATTGTTGCCCATTCTACCACCCTGGAATCAAAAATTCCTCCTGGTAAGACCTTTGTTCCCACGGAGCTAAGAACTAAGATCCTTCGTTGGGGACATGATTCCAAGGTGGCAGGTCATGCTGGGTTCCTCCGATCCTTCCTGCTTATCAGTCGTCACTACTGGTGGCCTAATCTCCGCTCGGATGTTAAAGACTATGTTAAGGCTTGTCACGTCTGTGCTCAGTCTAAATCTTCCACTCAAGCCCCTGCTGGTCTTCTCATGCCCTTGCCCATTCCTAAGGAGCCCTGGTCTCATATCGCCATGGATTTTATCACTGATCTTCCACTATCGGAGAATAATACGGCCATTTGGGTAGTAATCGATCGGTTCTCCAAGATGGCTCATTTTGTTCCTCTTCCTGGTCTCCCTTCTGCCCCTGCCTTGGTTCCCATTTTTGTACGAGAGATTTTCCGCCTTCATGGTGTTCCTTCTCATGTCGTTTCGGACAGGGGTGTGCAATTTACTTCTCGTTTTTGGAGAGCCTTTTGCAAATCCCTCGACATTACCTTGGATTTTACCTCTTCTTATCATCCCCAATCCAATGGCCAGACTGAGAGAGTTAATCAGGAGTTGGAGGTCTTTCTCTGTACCTTGGTCTCTGCCCATCATGATGATTGGGCATCACTATTACCGTGGGCTGAGTTCTCCCACAATAATCATGTTAACGTCAGTTCTCAGAAAACACCCTTTGTCACTGTTTATTGAAGACATCCTCAGCTTCCTCTTCCTATGACTTGTTCTTCTGACATTCCAGCTTTGGCTACTGTTCAGGAATCATTCAATTGCATGTGGGCTGACGTTCATGATTCCCTCCAGAAAGCTGCCAACAAATGCAAGAGTTTTGCTGACCGTCGCAGGCGTAAGCCACCTTCTCTTCAGCCAGGAGACAAAGTCTGGCTCTCCACCAGGAACATCAAACTCCGGGTTCCTTCCCTCAAATTTGCCCCAAGATTCATTGGTCCATACACCATAATTTCTAAACTGAATCCGGTTTGTTTGAAGCTCCAGATTCCCAAAAGCCTCAAAATCTCTAACTCCTTCCATGTTGCCCTTCTAAAACCCTTAGTCCTCAATAAGTTCTCTCGTCCTCTCTCTACCGTAGCACCGGTTTCTGAGGATGATCAGGAGTACGAGGTTAGCCAAATTTTGGATACCCGACTCTGTAGAGGCATTCTCCAGTACCTCGTGCACTGGAAAGGTTTTGGTCCTGAGGAGAGGTCGTGGATTTCGGCTTCCGAGGTCTTTGCACCTCGTCTGTTGAGGAAGTTTCATTTGAAGTTCCCCTCTAAACCTGGTCCCAGGCGGGGAAGGGGGAGGCCTCGTAAGAGGGGGGGTACTGTCATGGTTATGCAATAGAGTTCGTATGCTTACCTGTCTGCATGTGTTCATTTCTAGAGACCAGCCGAGCTTCACCTGACTGCTTTTATATCCATCCTCTGGCATGGCTCCACCCTAGCTCCTATCAGACAACTCTATATTAGCCTGTGCACTGCTAGCCTATCCTGCTGATCAACCTTTGTGTGTTAGCTTCCTGTTTCCTGCCGTGTGCTCTGCTACTGTTTTCCGTTACCGACTTTGGCGTGTCTTGACTATCCCTGTTTGCCTGTGACCCTGACCTTTTGGCGTGTACCCGACTATTCTTGTCTGCTTGTGGCCCCGACCTTGGCTTTGTCCCTCACCATCCCTATCCTCCTGTTGCCTACTGTGGGTGTGAGCTGGGGGACCCTGGGGGTCGCGACCTTGAGCCAGTTGCAGTCACGTCCATCCTCACCACTCGAGGCTCTGGTGAACACCTGCTGGCTCTTAGACTCCACGCCCCCCGGGGAATCTTACGCTCTAACCCCAGTGGGATCTGTCCCCCGTCTGCAGCAGTCAGCCGTAGGGTCCACAACCTTGCGGTGCACCCCCTAAACCCTACGGTGTGTATCTGTCACCTGGGCTCTAGGTGACCTGACAAGCTGTGCGCACAATGTAATTTCCCCTGGCAGACCTATAAAGGCAGCTCTGTGTTATGTGCCATTGCTGGTGTGTCTTTTCAGCTCCAGTGTTCCTGTGCCTTGCCTGTGTTTCCTGTATATACCCGTGTGACCCGGATTGACCCGACTACTCTTGGACCTCTCCTGTATCTGACCCTTGGCTTGCCTCTCGGATTTCTTTATCTGCTGTATACCTGTGTTTGACCCTTGGCCTCCTCCTGGACCTGTCGCTGCCTGCTCCTTGTGTTTGATGCTCGGCCTGCTGCTTGACTTCTGCGTATGACCCGGCTTGTTTCCAAGACTCTGTACCTGTTTGGACTTTCTTGTGCTTGACCCCCAGCCTTCTCATCCGATCCTGCTCCAGGCTCCGCTCCCAGCTTCAGGTGTTTGAGCCCCATCCAGGCTTTCTCCCTGCATGGGTCGTTCTACTACCAGAAGACCTTCAGCATACTTCACCTGCTGGCAACCCGTGCCCCTCAGTGCCCAGTGCCCACTGTTCCACTCTCAGGGGTACTGTGCACCCAGTTGCAAGGGAAGCCGCTCTCAGCAACTCAGCCCTGGTGAGTACCTAACAAGGATGTTCCCTGTCAGTCCAAACTTGTACATGACTTTTCCCATGTATCTCCAATGCACTCTATCAAACGCCTTCTCTGCGTCCAGTGAGAGGAAGAGAGAAGGTGTTTGATCATGTTCCACCCACTGGATTAAGTCAATGAGGCATCTAGTGCCGCCTGATGCTTGTCTGCCAGGTACAAATCTAACTTGGTCAGGATGTATTATTTGGGGGATGATCAGGGATAGACGTTGAGCTAGTAGTTTCGCATATAGTTTGGTATTGGTATTTAAGAGTGAAATTGGACGGTAGTTGGCTGGATTGTAAGGGGGTTTTCCTGGTTTGGGTAGAGTGACTATTAGGGCTTCTAGTGCTTCCTTGGGAATTTTGCATGTAGAGGTATATTGGTTAAAAGTGTTACAGAGGTGTGGGCTGATCAAGTCAGAGAAGTGTTTTATAGTACTCATTTGGGAATCCATTGGGACCAGAACCATTGGGGCATTGTGGAGGGGCAACTTTTTAATAGCTTTGGGAACTTATGCAGGAGAGAAGGTCATAGAAATGGACTCTAGTTGTGTGGTGGATATAGAGGGGAGGTGAATAGATGAGAGAAAGGCATCAATTTCTTCACTTTTAGGAATGGTTGCTTGTTTTGAGTCCTTAAGGTTATAGAGTTTTTTGTAAAATGCACTGAACTCATTCGCTATGTCTACAGAGTTAGTTAATATTTTGCCTTGGGAATTGGTCAGGAACTGTATCTTGTTGTTGGTACAATGTTTTTTTCAGTTGTTTTCCAGGAACAGGCCCAATTTATTGGCCGAAGAATAATATTGGAGCGTAAGGCGTTTTATATAATAATCAAATACTTTGTGTAGGTGTCCACTAAGTTGATACCTTAGATGGTTGAGATCTAGGGATAGTTTGTGGGATGGTGTTTGTTTATTAATATGTTCTAGGGCCCTAATTTGTTGTAATAATTTTTCAGTGGTTGCAGCATGTTGTTTTTTAGCTCGTGCTCCAAATTTTCTAAAAAGGCCGCATAAGAAAGCTTTGCGCGCATGCCAAATAATAGATTGGTCATCAATAGAATACAGGTTGTTTCCAAAGTAGGTCTCAATCTCACATTGAATCTCCCCTTCAAATGCTGGGTTGCTGAGTAGTGATGGACGAAACTTCCGATGGGACGTTTCACGAACGCGAAACGCGAACGCGGCCGATAGTTCGCGAACCGTAACGTTCGCGGCGGGCCCCATTGACTTCAATGGGAGGCGAACTTTGCAAACCTACAGGTCAAATTTGCAGCCACAAAATAATTACTAGCTGTGCACACATAGTCCCACCACATGGCCAATGACATAACACATGTATGAGGTGAATCTGGGATTTACAACTACAAGCATTCTTTTTTTTATATGTGAAATTGTGACAATTCCGGACTGTGGAGCACATGAAGGCAATGGAGGAGAGGGAAGGTCAGGGTAGGCAAAGAAGAGGGTGCAGGAGATGATCACCAGCACCGTGATATAGAGCACTGACACCTGCATCGTGATAGAGTGATCTGACATCAGCAGCGTGACATACAGCAATGACACCTGCACCGTGATAGAGTGATCTGACACCAGCACCATGATAGAGAGCACTGACATCAGCAGCGTGACATACAGCAATGAAACCTGCACCGTGATAGAGTGATCTGACACCAGCACCGTGATGCAGAGCACTGACATCAGCAGCGTGACATACAGCAATGACACCTGCACCGTGATAGAGTGATCTGACACTAGCACCGTGATAGAGAGCATGGACATCAGCAGCGTGACATAAAGCAATGACACCTGCACCATGATAGAGTGATCTGACACCAGCACCTTGATATACAGCACTGACACCTGCACCCCGTAAGCAGCCCCAGGAGGAAGTCAGCACAGCACAGGGATGGTGGGAGCCCCTCATAATGAGCATAGCACAGGGATGGTGGGAGCCCCTCATAATGAGCATAGCACAGGGATGGTGGGAGCCCTCATAATGAGCATAGCACAGGGATGGGGGGAGCCCCTCATAATGAGCATAGCACAGGGATGGTGGGATCCCCTCATAATGAGCATAGCACAGGGATGGTGGGAGCCCCTCATAATGAGCATAGCACAGGGATGGTGGGAGCCCCTCATAATATGCACAGCAGAAGTACAGCCCCAGAAGGAAGTCAGCATAGCACAGGGATGGTGGGAGCCCCTCATAATAAGCAGCCCTAGGAGGAAGTCAGCATAGCACAGGGATGGTGGCAGCCCCTCATAATGAGCATAGCACAGGGATGGTGGGAGCCCCTCATAATGAGCATAGCACAGGGATGGTGGGAGCCCCTCATAATATGCACAGCAGAGGTACAGCCCCAGGAGGAAGTCAGCATAGCACAGGGATGGTGGGAGCCCCTCATAATAAGCAGCCCTAGGAGGAAGTCAGCATAGCACAGGGATGGTGGGAGCCCCTCATAATGAGCATAGCACAGGGATGGTGGGAGCCCCTCATAATATGCACAGCAGAGGTACAGCCCCAGGAGGAAGTCATCACAGCACAGGGATGGTGAACTTTATAAACCTACAGGTCATATTTGCAGCCACAAAATAATTACTAGCTGTGCTCACATAGTCCCACCACATGGCCAATGACATAACACATGTATGAGGTGAATCTGGGATCGACAACTACAAGCATTATTTTTTTATATGTGAAATTCTGAAAATTCAGGACTCTTGAGACAATGGAGGCGAGGGAAGGTCAGGGTAGGCAAAGAAGAGGGTGCAGGAGATGATCACCTCACCAGCACCAGCACCGTTATATAGAGCACTGACACCTGCACCGTGATAGAGTGATCTGACACCAGCACCGTGATAGAGAGCACTGACATCAGCAGCGTGACATAAAGCACTGACACCTGCACCCCGTAAGCAGCCCCAGGAGGAAGTCAGCACAGCACAGGGATGGTGGGAGCCCCTCATAATGAGCATAGCACAGGGATGGTGGGAGCCCCTCATAATGAGCATAGCACAGGGATGGTGGGAGCCCTCATAATGAGCATAGCACAGGGATGGTGGGAGTCCCTCATAATGAGCATAGCACAGGGATGGTGGGAGCCCCTCATAATATGCACAGCAGAGGTACAGCCCCAGGAGGAAGTCAGCATAGCACAGGGATGGTGGGAGCCCCTCATAATAAGCAGTCCCAGGAGGAAGTCAGCATAGCACAGGGATGGTGGGAGCCTCTTATAATGAGCATAGCACAGGGATGGTGGGACCCCTCATAATGAGCATAGCACAGGGATGGTGGGAGCCCCTCATAATGAGCATGGCACAGGGATGGTGGGAGCCCCTCATAATGATCATAGCACAGGGATGGTGGGAGCCCCTCATAATATGCACAGCAGAGGTACAGCCCCAGGAGGAAGTCAGCACAGCACAGGGATGGTGGGAGCCCCTCATAATAAGCAGCCCCAGGAGGAAGTCATCACAGCACAGGGATGGTGAACTTTACAAACCTACAGGTCATATTTGCAGCCACAAAATAATTACTAGCTGTGCGCACATAGTCCCACCACATGGCCAATGACATAACACATGTATGAGGTGAATCTGGGATCGACAACTACAAGCATTCTTTTTTTATATGTGAAATTCTGAAAATTCAGGACTCTTGAGACAATGGAGGCGAGGGAAGGTCAGGGTAGGCAAAGAAGAGGGTGCAGGAGATGATCACCTCACCAGCACCAGCACCGTTATATAGAGCACTGACACCTGCACCGTGATAGAGTGATCTGACACCAGCACCGTGATAGAGAGCACTGACATCAGCAGCGTGACATAAAGCACTGACACCTGCACCCCGTAAGCAGCCCTAGGAGGAAGTCAGCACAGCACAGGGATGGTGGGAGCCCCTCATAATGAGCATAGCACAGGGATGGTGGGAGCCCCTCATAATGAGCATAGCACAGGGATGGTGGGAGCCCTCATAATGAGCATAGCACAGGGATGGGGGGAGCCCCTCATAATGAGCATAGCACAGGGATGGTGGGATCCCCTCATAATGAGCATAGCACAGGGATGGTGGGAGCCCCTCATAATGAGCATAGCACAGGGATGGTGGGAGCCCCTCATAATATGCACAGCAGAAGTACAGCCCCAGAAGGAAGTCAGCATAGCACAGGGATCGTGGGAGCCCCTCATAATAAGCAGCCCTAGGAGGAAGTCAGCATAGCACAGGGATGGTGGCAGCCCCTCATAATGAGCATAGCACAGGGATGGTGGGAGCCCCTCATAATGAGCATAGCACAGGGATGGTGGGAGCCCCTCATAATATGCACAGCAGAGGTACAGCCCCAGGAGGAAGTCAGCATAGCACAGGGATGGTGGGAGCCCCTCATAATAAGCAGCCCTAGGAGGAAGTCAGCATAGCACAGGGATGGTGGGAGCCCCTCATAATGAGCATAGCACAGGGATGGTGGGAGCCCCTCATAATATGCACAGCAGAGGTACAGCCCCAGGAGGAAGTCATCACAGCACAGGGATGGTGAACTTTATAAACCTACAGGTCATATTTGCAGCCACAAAATAATTACTAGCTGTGCGCACATAGTCCCACCACATGGCCAATGACATAACACATGTATGAGGTGAATCTGGGATCGACAACTACAAGCATTCTTTTTTTATATGTGAAATTCTGAAAATTCAGGACTCTTGAGACAATGGAGGCGAGGGAAGGTCAGGGTAGGCAAAGAAGAGGGTGCAGGAGATGATCACCTCACCAGCACCAGCACCGTTATATAGAGCACTGACACCTGCACCGTGATAGAGTGATCTGACACCAGCACCGTGATAGAGAGCACTGACATCAGCAGCGTGACATAAAGCACTGACACCTGCACCCCGTAAGCAGCCCCAGGAGGAAGTCAGCACAGCACAGGGATGGTGGGAGCCCCTCATAATGAGCATAGCACAGGGATGGTGGGAGCCCCTCATAATGAGCATAGCACAGGGATGGTGGGAGCCCTCATAATGAGCATAGCACAGGGATGGTGGGAGTCCCTCATAATGAGCATAGCACAGGGATGGTGGGAGCCCCTCATAATATGCACAGCAGAGGTACAGCCCCAGGAGGAAGTCAGCATAGCACAGGGATGGTGGGAGCCCCTCATAATAAGCAGTCCCAGGAGGAAGTCAGCATAGCACAGGGATGGTGGGAGCCTCTTATAATGAGCATAGCACAGGGATGGTGGGACCCCTCATAATGAGCATAGCACAGGGATGGTGGGAACCCCTCATAATGAGCATGGCACAGGGATGGTGGGAGCCCCTCATAATGATCATAGCACAGGGATGGTGGGAGCCCCTCATAATATGCACAGCAGAGGTACAGCCCCAGGAGGAAGTCAGCACAGCACAGGGATGGTGGGAGCCCCTCATAATAAGCAGCCCCAGGAGGAAGTCATCACAGCACAGGGATGGTGAACTTTACAAACCTACAGGTCAAATTTGCAGCCACAAAATAATTACTAGCTGTGCACACATAGTCCCACCACATGGCCAATGACATAACACATGTATGAGATGAATCTGGGATCGACAACTACAAGCATTCTTTTTTATATGTGAAATTCTGAAAATTCAGGACTCTTGAGACAATGGAGGCGAGGGAAGGTCAGGGTAGGCAAGGAAGAGGGTGCAGGAGATGATCACCTCACCAGCACCAGCACCGTGATATAGAGCACTGACACCTGCACCGTAAACAGCCCCAGGAGGAAGTCAGCATAGCACAGGGATGGTGGGAGACCCTCATAATGAGCATAGCACAGGGATGGTGGGAGCCCCTCATAATATGCACAGCAGAGGGTGCAGAAGAGTAAGGCTCAGTGAGCCACTCAACCAATTCTGGTGCTTCCTTTGACGTAATCGCACACACCTTCTGCAATTTCCCACTTTGGCTCAAGCCTGTTGCTCCTGCCCTACCACTTTCCACTGTTCCATTTCTCCCACTGGGCTCGGTGATGGCTGCTCATGTGCCTTCTTAAGGCGGTCGTCACTAGGTGAGTGTTGGGCTTACCGCGACTAATGCGTTGACTGCAAAGATTGCAGATAGCAACACTATTGTCAGCAGCGGACACGTTAAAAAAAGCCCACACTGCGGAGCCATGTGCCGGCGTCCTGGGAGCGCCAGATGGGACTGTACATGGTTAATGACTCGCTCCTGATACATTAGCAGTCTGCTTTGTCCCTCCTGTGCATTGTAAGTTATTCCTGCTTCTCCTCCCTATCTGATGGTCCATATCTCCCTCTGAACTCCCCTCCTCTTCCTCTCTTGTGGGCACCCACGTGACATCACTAGACACATCATCATCGACGTCACCTTCCCCACCGCTATAAGTAGAGATCTCAGAGTAGGCAGCAACACCGGGGACCAACCTCCTCCTTGAGCTGATATGGGTACTGTCGTCAGACTGCTGAGTGGCGTTGTTGCTACCTCCTCTTCCTGATCCAATGCCAAGAGTGCCTGCGCATCAGAAATGTCTTGATATGGTGTCTTTAGGGGTTCACATAGCAGAGAGTGAAAAAGAGGGTGCAGATCGAGAGGATGAGGAGGGTGCAGAAGAGTAAGGCTGAGTGAGCCACTCAACCAATTTTGGTGCTTCCTTTGACGTAATCGCATGCACCTTCTGCAATTTCCCACTTTGGCTCTCAAGCCTGTTGCTCCTGCCCTACCCCTACCACCCCTGCGGAAGGGCCTGCCTCTTCCTCTGCCTGTCATTTTTTAAATGACCCTGTGACAAAACTCTCCACAGAAGTGCAGTATGTATGTGGAAGAAGGTATATAACACCCCACATCAATCTATTGTTTTTGGGGGCCACTGGTCTATCGCACCAGTTACAATACTTTTTTTTTGGATTGCGCTTGTCACTCTTTGTAGTATCGCTGCAGAACCGCTCAGCAGTCACAATGCTGGACAGTGGAAACGCACTATACTATGCTTTCTATATGTGCAAGTATTTTATACGTGTATTACACAACTATATACTGCACACCACATAGTACACCCTTACCAGTCCGTGGAAAGGACCTTTGTGGAACTAGTAGGTTGTGATTAGCAGACTGTACCTCAGTCCCTATACTGATAAAGGACTGCTGCATAATAGGGCAGCAGTCAGCAGTAGTGCACCTCAACCCTATATATTGTGGACCTATACCAGTCCTTAAGGATTAGCAGACTGTACCTCACTCAACCCTATATACTCTAGTACGCTATACCTTACCAGTCCTTAGAAGGACCTTTGTGGAACTAGTAGGTTGTGATTAGCAGACTGTACCTCACTCAACCCTATATACTGTAGTACACTATACCTTACCAGTCCTTAGAAGGACCTTTGTGGAACTAGTAGGTTGTGATTAGCAGACTGTACCTCAGTCCCTATACTGATAAAGGACAGCTGCAGAATAGGGCAGTAGTGCACCTCAACCCTATATATTGTGGACCTATACCAGTCCTTAAGGATTAGCAGACTGTACCTCACTTAACCCTATATACTCTAGTACGCTATACTTTACCAGTCCTTAGAAGGACCTTTGTGGAACTAGTAGGTTGTGATTAGCAGACTGTACTTCAGTCCTTATACTGATAAAGGACTGCTGCAGAATAGGGCAGCAGTCAGCAGTAGTGCACCTCAACCCTATATATTGTGGACCTATACCAGTCCTTAAGGATTAGCAGACTGTACCTCACTCAACCCTATATACTCTAGTACGCTATACCTTACCAGTCCTTAGAAGGACCTTTGTGGAACTAGTAGGTATTGATTAGCAGACTGTACCTCACTCAACCCTATATACTGTAGTACACTATACCTTACCAGTCCTTAGAAGGACCTTTGTGGAACTAGTAGATTGTGATTAGCAAACTGTACCTCAGTCCCTATACTGATAAAGGACTGCTGCAGAATAGGGCAGCAGTCAGCAGTAGTGCACCTCAACCCTATATATTGTGGACCTATACCAGTCCTTAAGGATTAGCAGACTGTACCTCACTCAACCCTATATACTGTAGTACGCTATACCTTACCAGTCCTTAGAAGGACCTTTGTGGAACTAGTAGGTTGTGATTAGCAGACTGTACCTCAGTCCCTATACTGATAAAGGACTACTGCAGCAGAAGGGCAGCAGTCAAGTATAATATTCTTTCTATATTTGGAAGAAAGAATATTATACGTGTACAAGCCTATTACCATACCAGTCCTGAAAAGGACCTTTGTGGACCTAATAGTAACAGCTACTGATTAAACTGACTGTCCCTCACTGCCACACACAGCTTCCTGCCTGTCCCTATTTAAACTGACAAAACACAGGCTGCTGCAACAATAACTTGAATAGCACTCAAAACTATATCCTGTACTACTACACCATACCAGTCCTGAAAAGGACTTTTGTGGACCTAATAGTAACAGCTAATGATTAAACTGACTGTCCCTCTCTGCAACACACAGCGTCCTATCTGTCCCTCTCTCAGCACTGACAAAAGACAATCTGCTGCAACAATGACTTGAATAGCAGTGCCTCAAATCTATATCCTGAGCTACACCTATACCATACCAGTCCTTAAAAGAACTTTTGTGGACCTAATAGCTAGCGATTTGGGTCACTGCAGTCTCTCCCTGCTCCACACAGCAACCTCTCCCTATAGTGACAGTAGAAAGAATGTAAAATGGCCGCCGGATCGGGTCTATTTATAAGTTAGGGGAATGTCCAAGTGTCCATGTGCTGTAATGTCACAATTGGCTGTCCTGTACCCCATGATGGATGTGTCATCATAGGTCAAAGTTCTTTTACACAGTAAACACGTAAGTCCGCCGGGCGAACAGCGGCAATAGTCTGCCGATCGGGCGGACCGCGAACAGCCAAAATTCGCTGCGAACCGACCGCCGGGCGAACAGTTCGGCCATCCCTATTGCTGAGCAGGAATGTGTTTAGTCGCCAAATGTTGTGTTGTGTAGGTTTTTTGCAGTTTAAACTAAGACTGTTGGGGGTTGGATTAAAAGGTGTAGAGATCTTCATTGTGCAGAAGTGAGGACAAGGCAGAGGGGGTCTCTGTTTCGTTGTGTTAGATGTGTCTAAGGAGTTGTCAATGATTTTGTTGAAATCCCCACACAACACCACTGGGTTCAATCTGTAAGGGGCCATTTTAGAGATCAGGATGTTGTAAAAAAATGTTTTGGCTCATGTTAGGTGCGTAAAGATTCACTAAGGTGAAGCGTTGGTTTTCTATTGTTGCGGAGAGAATTAAGCACCTACCGTCTTCATCAGCCTCACAATTGTGTAGCTGAAAGGAGACGGAAGAGCTAATTGCGATCATTACTCCCCTCTTTTGTGCATTTTGGGGGGTTGTTTTTAGAAAAGTGTGTTTCCTGTGTGCGGAATACATCAGCGCGATGGGCTAGCGCTTCCTTCCATAGGAGATTACGCTTAAAGGGGAATTCAGGCCCTTGACATTGAGTGAGGTGATATTGATGGCCATGTTAGTGGGCAGTGCCCTGGGGTATTGACGAAAGGGGTGAGATTCCACCTACACTGTACACGTCTTAACTATGTATGAGAGAAATAAATGAGAACACAAGTACACAAAGTATGTCTAGTATATGCAGAACGTTACCTTTTGCAACTTATAGGAAACTATCAAAGGTATCACAGCGTGGTAGCAGGCAGTTCACGCGAAAGAAGAAATAGTTAGTGAAAAAAAAGAAAATTAACAACTATACCAACAATATTAGTGTGCATGCCACACTATAACCTGAGGGAGTGGATTCAACACTAGGACTGCGCCCATATGGGATCCTATTATTGTTAGAAGGTATCGCCTTGATCATGCATCCGGTTCCGGGATGGCAGAGGGTGCGGGTGGGAGCGCCTGTTTTCGGTTGCAGTGAAAGTGAGAGGAAGAAATCCCCAATTTGTCGATTATTTGTACCCATCCTTGGGAGTAAGCAGGGGAATTATTTGTTGATGGTATGTTACCAGACGTTTGGTCAGAAAACCCCACTTGTAGGTGATTTTCTTTTCCTGTAATAGTGTGGTTATGGGGGTGAATGCTCTTCTCATCTCCATATTGGCTTTGTAGAAGTCGCTAAACAGGAGGACATTTGCATACGGTGCTGCCAGCGGTTTAGTGGATTTGGCCACTTGTAGTATTTGTTTCTTAACAAGGAAGTAATGCACTCTCGCTAGAATATCCAATATGACAATATGGAGTGTCAGGAGGGAGGTGTGCTGGTTTGTTGATTCTGTGTGCTCTGTCAATAGTGATGTCCCTTGCGTTTAAGCGAGGTAGCAGTCGTGAGAATAACTGTTGCAAATAAGGAGTGATTTCATTTGGTTTAACAGATTCGGAAACACCTCTGAATTGTATATTGTTCCCCCTGGAATGGTGTATTTCAGACGCATGATGTTCATGTGTGTCAAGTAATTAATTATGTGCTCTGACATGATCATGCATGCTTTCCTCAAGCACATTTGTTCTCCCCTCAAGGCAATCTATCCTGTCATGCATCTGAGAGACAGAGTGTGGTAATTCCCTGTGCTGATCTTTTTGTAATGACAGCAGCATGGCTTTTAGCATGGATTTTGTCACAGGGCTGTCTGATGCAGGATGACTGCAAGACTTGGGGTGAGCGCGGTGTCAGTGTCTCTGTCAGCCCACTGATGTTTCTTATATCGTGGTTCTTTGCTGGGGAAGATGCCAGTCTCTTACCTCTGTCTGTGCTGTGCTGTGAGAATGAGACATCTGGCGATGGCAGGGTATCCATCTCCTCCCTGTTGTTGTCCTCAGGTGGATATACTGGGTGATCCTCCAGCGGGTGAGCTGATTGCTGTGCCTCAGTTTTGTCAGAGTGGGATGTCCCTGAGGCAATGTTCCCGGCACCGGCACCATATTGGGCCTTGTTCATGGCCACTGTGAGGCGGCAAGGTGCTGGTGGCTTGTTCTGCCTTCTAGACATGCCCTGGTCGGTTCTAAGTTCTTTCCCCCTCCGTGTGATCGGATTAGGGGTCAAAATGTTGCCTATAGTCACTCTAGATCCTGTCTGGGATTGAGGGTTCAGATTTTTCCCACTTTGGAAAATCTGGATAATACTTTCAAAAAAAGATGGGAGAATAATTTACAACAATGCACTAAAACAATGATGTGCTCGCTGATAGAGGGATACAAAAAAGGATAGCTACTTTGGAGAAGGAGATAGAAGGGGTGTATACTAAACTTGAACCCTTCAAAGACAAAATTATGGAGGGACAAAGTGGCCTTCAATGAAGGCAAGGCCTATTGGCGGCAACATCGTAATCCCCATGGGCGTCAATCGGGGTAAGAAACATAATTTTAAAAGGTCAACTAATATTAACAACAATAGAGAAGGGGACAGGGAGTCAAATTCATCTCTTAACTCCTTGTCTTCCACATGTTCACAGATGTCCAAGAAAGCCTCAAAGAAACAAAAATGGCGATCACCCGAACCCACAGCCAGTAACAAAAAACACATTACGAAGGCTCCAGTTGCCACACAATCTTCTTCATTGCTGGTGGGGACTGAACGTACCTTTAAGGTCAGGCAACACACGTGGTGGTCCACTGGGACAGGGACTGGCCGGACTGGACCCTCCTAGTACAGGCGGAAAAAGTAACGGTGCTGAGGTACAATGACAGAAAGTAGGGATACAAGTCTCAGATGAGACTCTAAATATTATTAATCTCTCTGATTACAGACTATCAATTGATGACATAGCTTTACTAAGCAAGGGTCTCACCTTTTGCCCTTTTTGCTCGCAAATTAATTCTCAAATATCTGTACATGAAACCTAAACAGACAGTAGGTTTATGGAATAGGGAGCAACAAGCATTGGATGATTTGGTGTCGCTTTTGGAAGAACAGGAGCAAAGAGAACTAATTGACACCATTGACCTGGACACACTTCTAACAACTAATATTATCCCCACACCAGAAGGAATCCAGGGGAAATCAAACTTAAATAAAAAATCTAATAAGTTCCCTTCTATAGCGCAGAATGCCAATTTAAAGGCCTTTGTAACATTGGTAACGGAAGATATAAATAGATTGCCTAAGGGTGACACCGCAGACAATCTATCTGTATCAGAGAGAAAAGCTTTAGAAACCCTAAGTAGACAACACCAACTAACAATTAAACCCTCAGACAAAGGGGGAAATATTGTAGTAATGAACAATTCCCAGTACTTTTCAATATGTAACAAAATTCTGTCAAATAGAAAGTGGTATCAACCTAACTCTAAAACCTTGATAGAGAAGTTCAACAACACATTTTTTTTGAAAACTGACATTTTATTGAAATTTCAAGTGAAACAAAGAAATCAAAGAAGGAACAATAAGGCACAGGCAATAAAAGTAAGCGGTCACAGACCACAGTAAGCAAAGGCAAAGAATACAACATTGCATCAACTCATGCATTACAGTACAATGACACTCAGTTACCGGGAGAGTTAGATTCCTGCAGCCTGCTACCGGTCAATTTAACAAACCTTTCTGTGACCAAAAATAGAAAAAGGAAGGGAACTTAAAGAGAAAGAAGGAAAATAGGAAAGGTGAACAAGAACACGAAGAATCGTGCGAACAGGAAAAAGGAAAAAAGCATAAAAAGGAGAACAGAGCATTCCCAATAAAGAGCACAGGATGATGCATAGTACAGTGATAATCACAACATCAGATTGTCAGTTAAACCAGCATCCCGAGTAGGGGTAAGAGTAGGTGGCGGTTCGTAAAGTTTATGACCCCTGAGATCCTAATAAACTACTATAGAGTAAAAGGGCCGCAATAGCGGGTCAACAACACATTTTTTACGTTAGTCGATCAGGCTTATTTAGAAAACACTATCACACAACACACGTGGGAATTCATACGCACTAAGCATTCTAAAATCCCTACCTTCTACAGTCTTCCTAAAGTCCACAAGGACCAAAATAACCCCCAAGGAAAACCTATTGTCTCCGGAAGGGGTAGTATCTCTGAAAACCTCATCAGATACATTGATGAACAACTACGCCCTCTTGTCGTCAATTTGCCTTCATACATCAGGGATACTACTCACCTCTAGGGATGAGCCGAACACCCCCCCCCCAATTCGGTTCGCACCAGAACTTTCGAACGGACCAAAAATTTGTGCGAACTTTAGAACCCCATTGAAGTCTATGGGACTCGAACGTTTGAAATAAATTATAATTATATTGCAAGATATTGCCCTAAAAAGGGTTTGGGGACCTGGCTCCTGCCCCAGGGGACATGGGTCAATGCCTAAAATGTTTTTACCCTGTTTCCCCTAAAATAAGACCTAGCTTGATTGTCGACGATGGCTGCAATATAAGCCCTACCCCCAAATAAGCCCTAGTTAAAGTCCTTCTATGTCTTATTCTCAGGGTAGGGCTTATTTTTGGGGAAAGAGGATGGGGTTTATTTGGGGGGTAGGGCTTATATTGCAGCCATCACCGACACTCACGCTAGGTCTTATTTTAGGGGAAACAGGATAAAAACGTCAGTTTTTTCAGGAGCACTGATTTTAATGACGATTAAAGTGAAAAAAGTGAAGTATGCCTGTGAAGTGGTACGTGTTTCCTGCGTTTAGAACAGTCCCTGCACAAAATGACATTTAACGGAAAAAAAGTCATTTAAAACTGCTTGCGGTTTTAATGTAATATCTGGTTCCGGAAATATGGATGAAAATCATTGAGAAAAATGGGATAGGTAGCCCCCCCTGCCCATTTACCAGCCCCTTTGGGTCTTGTACGGATATTAAGGGGAACCCCAGTACACATATTAAAAAAAGGAAAAGCGTGGGGCCCCCAGGCCGTATATACTCAGAACAGGAGTATTCAGGCGGTGCAAACAAGATAGGGACTGTGTAGGTTTGTTGTGTTAAGTAGAATCTGTTTGTAATTTTGAACTGGTACATTTTTAAAGTGTAGCTCCAGTCAAAAAATCTATTTTTAAGCTTTTTGGAAAACGTAGAGAAGGGTTATCACCCCTGTATAATTTTTTTTTTGCCGTCTGTTTTTTTCATCTCACTTCCTGTTGTCTCCTTCCATTTGCAAGTAGGAGACGTTTGTAAATTGGATGTTTGAAAGTAGGGGCCTGCCCTATATGCTCTGCAGAAATGGCGGAACAAGGGGTTGGTGTTACCACAACACTGTAAGCCCTCAAAGTGACTCTTGGTGGGCGCTGGAGCGCCCTGCTGTGAACGATTATATCAAGAATTGTAATTACATGCCATTGTTGAACAGTGGTCGAAAAATTGGGCCTTTGGTGGTTGTGGTGGTGGTGCTGGTGCTACAACACTATAAGTCCTCACAGTTACTCTCGGTGGGCACAGGAATGGGCCCTGCTGTGAAACATTATATCAAGAATTGTAATTACATGCCCCTGTTAAACAGGGGCTGAAAAATTGGGCCGTAGGCACTGATTGCTGGTGCCACAACACTGCAACCTCTCCCAGATACTTTAGTTGGAGTGCAGGAATGAGCCCTGCTGCAAAGCATTGCATCAAAAATTTTAATTACACACCCCTGTTAAACAGGGGCTGAAAAAGTGGGCTGGTGGCATCACCCAGAACCAAAAATGTTCTTCCAAGATATCAGCGGAGGAGGAAGAGGATAGACAGTCAACATAACAGGACAGTCACTCAGCATCAGCATAGGCAGTCTTGAAGGGATGTGATATTTAAAAAAAAAAAATGTCGGTTACATCAGCTTCAGGTGCTTGGTGGCTGGTGGTGATCCAAAACCGATTAATCTTTATGAAGATCAGTCGATCAACTGAATCGGTGGAAAGGCGCACCCTGTGATCGGTTACAAAGCCACCAGCAGCACTGAAGGTGCGTTCCGAAAGAACCCTGGATGCAGGACAGGCCAGTAGCTCAATTGCATACTGTGCAAGCTCTGGCCAGTGATCCATCCTCAAGAGATAGTAAGCCAGAGGATTTTCGTTGGGAAAGGTGTCCAAGTCTGACCTTGCCCCTAGGTATTCCTGCACCATGTAAATCAGACGCTGGCGATGGTTGCTGGAACCGAACATACCTTGGGGCTGCGGACTAAAAAATTGTCTGAACGCATCGGTCAGACAGCCACCTTCTCCACCGCTCCTTCTGACCGAAGCCTCAGCAACACGTTTGTAACCTCCCAGTTTCTGGGAACGCGTTGCACAGACCTTTCTGCAAGGCCTCCCGGAGATGTCTCATCCTCTGCTCCCTCTGCAACGGCAAGATAAGGTCAGCAATCTCACCCTTGTACCGTGGATCAAGGAGAGTGGCCAGCCAGTAATGGTCCCTCTACTTGATCCGAAGAATACGAGGATCCTTCCGCAGGCTTTGCAGAATCAGGGAGGCCATGCAGCGTAGGTTAGCTGAGGCATTCGGTGCGGAGTCCTCTGGGTCACTAAGGACAACATGATCCGCGGCTATCTCCTTCCAGCCACGTACAAGACCACAGGTTTCCTGGGACTGTAAATCATCCCTACAAGACTGCTGATGCTGAGTGCCAGACTCCACCTCCATGCTGACACAATCATCCTCCTCCTCCTTCTCCTCCTCCTCCTCTTCCTGTGTGATGGGTGGGACAGCAGGAACACTGTCTGGATAAAGGGGGCCTTGAGAGGCAAGGAAGTCCTCCTTGGGGGGCGTGGCTTGGAGCTCGGAGCGGATGGCAGCAGGCTAGAGGAGCTCCGTTACACCCTCAGCCCTGACAGCGCAATATCCACCATAACCACCGGAGATCATGAGCAGATCCACCAGCCACAATTCTGGAAGCCGATCCCGTCGTTCCACACCGATACCGGGCACCAGGAGCATCCCAGACATCTTTAAAACACAGCCCCGCCGCAGCAAGGCCCTATCCAAGATGGCGCTGCCTCGTGGTGAAGACGAGTTCAGCGAGGACTCTCAATCCGCATATGAGGAGGAGGTAAGGGATGCACAGACAGATCACCCTCTCACCCTCACAGACATGATGAAGATAGCCGCAGATATTAAGGGCACCTTTTCATCCGCCATCACGGAGTTGAAGGCAGACGTTTTGTCTATTTCTGAAAAGCTAGAGAGAGTGGAGAGGGCTGGCACTCACCGAGACACAGCTATAGCACGCCTGGACAAAATCACTGACTCACATACGGCCCACCTCATTGCAATGAACAGACAGTTGGAGGATTTGGACAACAGGGGAAGGAGGAACAACATTAGGGTGAGAGGCATCCCGGAGTCGGTGGAAGCCAGCAACATTCCCTCTGCCCTCCAATATGTGTTTAATGAGCTACTAGAGTGCCAAACCGACACTCCAATTGACTTTGTGCGGGCCCACAGAGCCCTGAGAGCCAGGCCTGCTGAGGCGGCTCCCCCACGGGATGTGATCTGTTGCCTCTCGGACTTTAAATTGAAAGAAGACATTATGGCGAAAGCAAGGCGCAATGCCCACATCACATTTAATGACACTGAAATCTCAATTTTCCAGGATCTCTCCCCCATTACTTTGAGCAATAGGCGGGCGTTGCGCCCCCTGCTGGAGGCCTTACGGAGACAGAACATCCCCTATAAGTGGAAATTCCCCTTTGCTCTGAATGTGACTTACGCGGGCAGACAATTGTACTTACGCACCCCTGATGAGCTACCAGGATTTTGCCGGGACATTCAACTGCCTTTGGTTGAGCTGCCTGACTGGTACAGGGAATTTCACTACGCGCCTGCCTCTCAGGCCGCTCAGGGATCCCCCCATTCTACTCCCTCGAAACCTCCGCACAAAAGGGGGAAGTTCCTGAAACAACCTATTCCAGGCTCCAGCACTACCCCACGACGCTCCTCCGCGCCTAGAGCCCTGCAGATGAATCCGGACCCAGAATGAGGTTCGTTCGGCTATGGCTGCTCCGCCTGAATTTTCGTATGTATAGGATCGACTAAGTCCAGACGTGCACCTCTTCGGATTCAAGTTTTCGTTTTAAACGTTCGCTGTCGCTGCTTACCTTCCGGGGTTCGTGCATCTTTTCTCTTCGTTCGTAGGATTGGTTCGTTTTGTTTTTCGGCATACTCACCTATAGGAGAACGGTTGTTGGACGTGCAGGGGCACACCCTCCGGATACACGAAGGGCTCAAACCGACATATTTTTCTTTTTGCACTATGTAACTTTGCAAAGTAGCCCTGAGTGGTCGGGCCTTCCAAAGGCATTCTTCCAATATACACTGGAGATGGACTTGTCACCTGCACAAACGCGGCCTTTGACTTGCCACTGCCTGACCCATACCTACCGAGCCTGGAGACATGTCGTATTGTTATGTTTTTACGGATGGACGTCGAGACCCGCAGCAGCGGTCAGCTGAACTGACTATTTCAGGTGCCACAGGCTGGCGTCACACAGGTTTATTCCCGCTACCGGGAACTATGGTTATGGTGATATTTTTATGTTGCATTTTGGTTAGTTTTAACATGTTAAACATAGGGCTGGGGGGGCGCGGAGAGCAGCAGATACTTTGGAACAGACCACTTATCCCGGATCGTCTGGGATCTGGACTGTTGACATAGTTCTGGGTGTTACTCCCACTACCCCCACAAGGGACACCGTGGGTTGGCCCCGTGATTGACTTTCCTAGCTAGCTGGGGTTGTCGTCCGGTGGGTCATTTCACGGCCCCACTTCTTAGAAATCACCTCTGGGGACTGCCCTCCAGAGGCTAATTACCAGTTCTCCTATCCCACTTCCTTGGTGTCGGTTAGTGGGCTCTTACTTCTCTTTTCCGCTACTTTCCCGTCTTTTACCCTATCCACTTTCCTTCCTCCTCTTCCCTCCTCTCTTTCCTGCCCCCCCCCTCTGCTCCCCCTACTTCCTGTGGCTTCCTCCTTGCTCCCCTCATCCACCTTCTTTCCCTGATTCTCACTTTCTCTCTCATTCACTCGACTCCCCTCCTGTTACACGATGATTTACTCTGCTCTGGGGGGGAACCCTACCGTAATTTCGCACAACGTGCGTGGTCTCAATACTCCACAAAAACGGTCGCAATTATTGCGCCACTTGGGGAGGGGGAAACCGTCCTTTGTGTTTTTACAGGAAACACATTTCAGGGCTAGCGAGATCCCTAAACTGACAAACCAATGCTTTCCCAAAGCTTTTCATGCAGCTAGCCCTGACTCGAAAACTAAAGGGGTCTCGATTCTGGTGGGCCGGGACTCTGGCTTCGAGCTCACTCAGCAATTGGCAGACCCTGAGGGGCGGTTCCTCTTCCTCAAGGGGAAGGTGGGGGAGCTCCCTGTCACGCTGGCGAATGTTTATTTCCCAAATGTAGCACATGTAAGTTTTTGTCAGAAGTTGATTGATGAGCTTTCTGGGTTTGCTACGGGGTGCATAATCCTGGGGGGGGATTTCAACATCTCGTTGGACCCCCTTCTGGATACTTCAGACGGCAAGTCTGCAATTTCATATCGCAAACTTAAAAAGATAAGATCCTTGCTGCATTCTATGGCACTGATGGACTCATGGCGGGTCAAGTACCCCCAGGGTAGGGATTTCACTTATTTTTCAGCTATACACAACAAGTACACCCGCATAGACTTCTTATTCCTGACACAAAGGGACCTACCCACTATATTAGACGCACGCATTGGGACGAGATCGGTGTCTAATCACGCGCCAATCTCCCTGACCTTAACACTACAGCCGACCCGCCGACAGAAGAGTAGCTGGCGACTTAACCCTGCATTGTTGACGGATCCCACGACCTTGGAACAGATAAGGGAGACCATACAACACTATTTCAGTGAAAATACGACTGCTGATGTTTCCCATATGACTGTTTGGGAGGCACACAAATGTGTCCTTAGGGGCAGACTGATGGGCTTGGCAGCACAGAGGAAGAGATTAGCGGAACAGGACTTAAAAGATGCTTTTGCAAGAGTGAGGGTTTTGGAAGCACAACACAAGAGATCAGTGGCAGTGTTACTGGCCGATGACCTCCTGCTGGCACGCAGGACTCTCCAGGAGAAGCTAGACCTACAGGCCAAGTGGATCGTGTTCTTCCGTCGGGGCTTTTTCTACGAACACGGTAACAAAAGTGGCAAATTTTTGGCACGAGCCTTGAGGGGGGTGCGGGCCTCACATACCATCACCCAGATCAGGAACCGCGAGAACCGACTGGTTCAAGACACGGACAGTATTGCGGCGGGATTTCACGAGTTTTACTCGAAACTGTATAACATTCCCCCCCCCACATAAACCAGCCCGGGTAGAGGGATCGAGATGCGAGATTATAGAACAGTACCTTCAACGCAGTGGCATGCCAGGTCTCTCGGCAGAGGATGCCGGGGAACTGGACAGGCCTATTACAGCCTCGGAGCTCACGCAGGCTATCCAATCATTGAAAACCGGGAAGAGCCCAGGCCCGGACGGCTTTTCAGCCATTTACTATAAGACCTTTGCACACCTTTTGGTGACACCCTTATTGAAGGCCCTGAATTCCCTTCCCGAGCTCCGGGAGGTTCCACCGACCTTTAACTTGGCACACATTACGGTGCTCCCCAAGCCAGGGAAGGACCCTAGTGCCTGCTCAAGCTACCGGCCAATTTCGCTGCTTAACTTGGACATAAAGCTACTGTCAAAAATTCTAGCTACCAGGCTGAACACATTCTTGCCTGCACTGATCGGTCCGGAGCAGGCAGGCTTTATGCCCGGGAGAGAGGCTCGGGACAATGTTATCAAGGTGGTGGATCTCTTACATTGTATGAGGGGGAGCGCTGTCGAGGGCCTTCTCCTGTCCACGGACGCGGAGAAGGCCTTCGACAGAGTGGCGTGGGACTTTATGTTCGCGGTTTGCAGGCGGGTGGGTTTTCAGACACGATTGTTGGCTTGGCTCTCGGCGCTGTACCACCGCCCGACGGCTCGTTTAAAAATAAATGGGGCTCTTTCTGAACCTGTAAGCATACGCAACGGTACACGCCAGGGCTGTCCGTTATCGCCAATATTATTTATCCTTGTACTCGAACCATGCATCCGCATGATCAATGCAAACCCATCAATTAGTGGCCTCGGACAGGGACTCACGCATTTCAAGCTAGCCGCCTACGCGGATGACCTTCTATTCTTACTGTCACAGCCCCACATCTCGATCCCTAATTTACTAACTGAATTTGAGATCTTTGGATACCTTTCAAATTTCAAAATTAACTGCGAGAAATCGGAGGCGTTGAACATATCCCTGGGTCCTGCGTGCCTGCGGACTGCCAAGTCTAATTGTCCCTTTAAGTGGGTAGATCACAAACTCAAATATTTGGGGATTTGGCTCACGCCCAACTCAGACAGTCTTTACGCACAAAACTTCCAATCCTTTCTGAGCGACCTGCGTGGGGACCTACGGGCATGGCACACTCACCCGTTGTCCTGGTTCGGGAGGGCGGCTGCTATTAAGATGACAATATTGCCGAGGGTACTCTATCTTTTTCACACACTTCCCATTAAGCTGCCTAGACGGTTCTTCATTCACCTGCAAGCACTAGTGAGAAGTTTTATATGGGCCAACAAGAAACCCCGAATTAGTCTTTCTACCTTGACTTTGCCGAAGGTAAAAGGGGGTATCAATCTTCCAAACTTCAGATTCTACTACTATGCGACGCACTTGGTTCGCATACTAGACTGGAACTGCCATGCCACGACTAAAGACTGGGTGAGATTGGAAGCTGGCCTGTCAGATACGCCACTGAGGTTCCTGCCGTGGGTAGTGAAGGAGGCTAGACCGGCCATGCTTGTAACACACCCCCTGATAGGACCAACCCTGGAAGTCTTTGGGGAAGCATCACGTCGGTGTGGATTGGCATCTACGCCGGGCCCACTGACACCCTTAGCTCACAATTCTTCATTTGCGACTGGGCACTCTACGGTGTCTTTCCCACATAAGGCTGATGGGACGCCCACGACGGTGACACACTGCTTGGAGAGGAACAAACTTAAGACCTTTCAGGCCCTGGCACAGGACTTGCAGGCAAAACACTTCACTTACTGGCAGTACAGACAGCTACATGACTATATTCACTGCGCGACCAACAGATCGCATGTTCTGAGAGAACAAACGTGGTTCGAACAATTGTGCATCACGGGTGAACCAGTGAGAAGGGCGACATCCCTGATCTACAATTGGTTACAGACCTCCAGGACTGACTGCTCGACCAGACATAAACTGGACTGGGAGAGGTTTTTCTCCAAGACTTTTACGGATGAGCAATGGAGCAATGCATGCATATTGGCACACAAATGCTCTATAAGCACTAGCACACAAGAAACGGCGTATAAAGTCCTGACGAACTGGTACTTTACACCAGTTAGACTTAATAAATGGTTCCCAGGCACGTCAGAATCCTGCTGGAGATGTGGAGGTGATGGCGGTGATATGTTACACATTTGGTGGAGCTGCCCGAGACTTAAAGGGTTCTGGGACGGGATCTGCTCGCAGATTCGCGCCATCACAGAGACGGGCATTGACCTTACCCCTGAATGCTGCTTACTCCACATCTCCAGCTACTCGTTAAGCAAATACAAAAAATCAATGGTGCGCCACTTGCTGAATGCTGCTAAGGCGATCATTCCCAGACATTGGAAGTCCACGCGCCCTCCCTCTTTGAGGGAGTGGCTGTCAGAGGTGGACTCCCTGTATAAAATGGAAGAAACGGTGGCGATGGCGGCCGAACGGACTGACAAATTTCACAGACTGTGGAGACCTTGGTTTACCTTCAAATACTCTGATGCTTTTGCGAAACTTCAAAACGGTTGAATCCTTAATTAGCTATGTACATGTCTGTTTCGTAGTAAGATGGTCTCAGGTGAATTAAGCTAAGCCCTACACTTCAGTTCTCAACTAATTCACATCTTGAATTGGGGCTATGTGCCGGTTATAATGTAACATCTCTGTTGCCGTTCTGAAGCCAGCTGATGTACTCAAGCCAAGCTATTGACAGGTTCTCGCTTTTTCTGTTCTGCATCTCCCCCAAGGCGGGGTGCTCACCACCTTTCCTTTTACTCCCAATCTTTCTTTCTTTTCTCCCCTTTCTTTATAGACACTTAAAATTCACCCCCACCATTTGCAAGTATCTTAATATATGGACCATCGGGGGTTTATGGTCGATTACCTCATCAGATTCCGCATTTACAGAGGTCCTGATTTATGTTGGGAGGGGGTCCCACCCTTTCTCGGGCCTCCCTTCCATGCTGCTTAATGTTACCAAAATATAAGGCACTCTGTAACGGTACCTAAGACTGAACGATATGATTTGTTGTGCATTGTGGGTTTGATCCCACGACTGTTTCTTAGATTTTATTGCATTGTATTGTGATGTCAAATGCTTCAATAAACTTTTATTGGTTAAAAAAAAAAAAAAAAAAAAGGAAGTCCTCCTCTTCCTGCCTCTGTTCTGCCTCAAGTGCCCTGTCCATTATTCAACGCAGCGTATGCTCCAACAGGTGGACAAGAGGTACAGTGTCACTGATGCATGCACTGTCACTGCTCCCCATCCTTGTGGCCTCTTTAAACGGTGACAGGACAGTGCATGCATCACTGATCATGCCCCACTGGCGTGGTAAGAAAAAACCGAGCTCCCCTGACCCTGTCCTGGTGCCGTAGTCGCACAGGTACTCATTAATGGCCCTCTGCTGCGTGTGCAGTCACTGCAGCATGGCCAACGTTGAGTTCCACCTGGTGGGCATGTCACATATAAGGCGGTTCTTGGGCAGGTTTAACTCCTTTTGGAGCTCAGCCAGCCGAGCACTGGCATTAAATGATCGGCGGAAATGCACACAGACTTTCCTGGCCTACTTCAGGGCATCCTGTAAGCCCAGGTACCTGCCCAAGAACCGCTGCACCACCAGGTTAAGGACATGAGCCACACAGGGCACATGGGTCAGTTGTCCCTGTCGGAGGGCGGAGAGGAGGTTGGTGCCATTGTCGCAAACCACCAATCCTGGCTTAAGCTGGCGTGGTGTCAACCACCTCTTGGCCTGCCCCTGCAGAGCTGACAAAATATCTGCCCCAGTGTGGCTCCTGTCCCCCAAACAAATCAGTGCAAGCACAGCATGGCATCGCTTTGCCTGCGTACTTGCATAGCCCCTTGAACGCCTACGGAGCACCGCTGGTTCAGAGGACAGAGCACTGGAAGAGGCCATGGAGGAAGAGGAGGGGGTGGAGGAGAGAGGTGTGTCACAACCAGTAGTAGCATTTTGGAGGCGTGGTGGAGGAACAGCCTCCAACACTACTGCACCTTGCCCTGCATCCTTCCCAGCTGCCAGAAGAGTGACCCAATGGGCCGTGAAAGACAGGTAACGTGTCTGTCCATGCCTGCTGGACCATGAGTCAGCGGTAATATGCACCTTACCGCTGACCGCCCTGTCCAGGAGACAAGGACATTGCCTTCCACATGCCGGTAGAGAGACGGAAACGCCTTCCGTGAGAAAAAGTGGCGTTTGGGGACCTGCCACTGAGGAACCGCACATTGCACAAACTCACGGAAGGAGGCCGAGTCTACCAACTGAAAAGGCAGCAGTTGAAGTGCTAGCAATTTAGCCAAGCTAGTATTCAACTGCTGGGCCTGTGGATGGCTGGGAGTGAACTTCTTTCTACGGTCTAACAGCTGGGGCAGGGAAATTTGCCTGCTACAATCGGATGTGGGTGTACTGCTAGCAGAGTGCCCGCAAGAACTTGGCTGTGACACACCTAATTCTACACCTTCATTCCTCTCAGTGCAGGCTTCAGAGAGGACTGAAGGGCTAGTGGGGTTGGAGATCCCAGCTGATGAGGAGCAAGGAGAGGTCCGCATTGTTCTTTGGTGTGGGTCTTTGAGGTAAGCTTGCCAACGAGCTGCATGGCAGGTCAACATATGTCTGGTCATGCATGTGGTGCCCAAGCGGCTAATGTTTTGGTCACGCGAGATACGCTTGAGACATATGTTGCAAATAGCAGCGGTGCGATCTGATGCACTCGTCTCAAAAAAGACCCACACCAAAGAACTTTTAGAGTAACGCGCAGAGGCAGCGGGGGGATCTCTGCGGTGTGATTCAGTCATGTGCTGCCCCTAAGCTGGCCCCCGGAGGGCATCCTGCCTCGTTGGAAATGTGCCTCCTCCTCCTCCTCTCTCCTACCAGGCACCCATGTGGAGTCAGTGCCCTCATTATCCCCTACCCTTTTCATCACTGGAGCAAACCTGGCAGTATGCTGCAGCTTGTGGAACATGACTGCTAGATTGCTGTCCTTCTTGAGCATCCCCTCTCTCTGCATTCACGCTACTGCCTTCCTCTAGCTGAGTATCATCATCAGAGCCTACAAAACACTGGGCGTCCTCCTGGAGCATGTACCCAACACTGTGCTCAAACAGTTTGGGGGACTCCTCAGGAGGACGTGGTGGGTCTAGGGAAGGAGTCACTGATGATGACATTGAGACGATGGAAGAGGATGCATTGGCAGCTGCTTTGCTAGTACCCTGAGCCTGGGTGAGAGAGGATGAGGAGGATGAAGTGGGCTTGGTCATCCACTCTACCAAGTCTTCGGCATGATGCGGCTCAACACGTCCAGCTGCCGAAAATAAGGACAGGCGTGTCCCATGGCCACGTGCTGATGACAATGCACCGCGTCCATGACCAGCACTGTTGTCTCTAGACAGAAAGCCTGCTTGCCCTCTTTTATTGGCTGGTGCCTGTCTGCCTCTCCTTGTTGGCCTTCCAGACATGGTAATGGCCTGCAGGGAGATGGGAAAACCAGCAATTAGGTAGTGTATATTGTGCTGGAGGCACACAACACCCACTAACTCCTGCAGATGCCTGTATGATAGAACACCAGCAATAAAGGGTAGATACAGGTGTATACTGGGCTGGAGGCACACAACACAAACAAACTCCTGCAGTTGCCTTTATTATAGAACACCAGCAATAAAGGGTAGATACAGGTGTATATTGTGCTGTGCTGGAGGCACACAACACCCACTAACTCCTGCAGATGCCTTTATTATAGAACACCAGCAATAAAGGGTAGATACAGGTGTATATTGTTCTGTGCTGGAGGCACACAAGACCCACTAACTCCTGCAGATACCTTTATTATAGAACACCAGCATGTATGTAATGTAAGGGTTTAAATATCTTACCATTCACCAATTTAAACATCTTTTCTGTGTTAATAAACTGACATTGAGGGCAACCCCCACATTTAAAGGTACCGCACCATTTGCAAGGGTCTTCCCTGAACTCCCCTGTGTATTCACTAGTGACCAACGTATCTTTCAAAGATTTTGTGCCCCTAAAAGTGATCAACGGTGTTTCTGGGATAAATGTCTTCTAAGAATCTTCTCTTGGATTAGATGTTGTTTGCTGTATGTCACGACCAGCCTTGCATGTTCAGATGTTGAATTGGCATTTTTAGTTGCCTCTCCTGGGCTGATTATGTTCGTGTGAAGCTGTAGGGGATCTGAACAAGTTCTGTTCACCCCCTGGGAGGTTTGCTTCTTGTTTTCCACTCTGAATTGCTCTCCCTATTCTTTTTCATTTCCACTTCTTTTTTCTTTACTCCATTCTTACAGAAAATAATTGGTTACTCTAAGTACACATGGATTGTATGGGACTTTACTCACATACTTTATGTATGTGACTTGAAGCGTGACTTTGAGAAGGGGTCAATTCAGTTCTTGGGACTTGTCATCTCTACGGAGGGTGTTGCCATGGACCCACAACAAGTGAAAACTAATTTGGAATGGCCTGCCACCTCAGACAAGAGGGGTGTTCAAAGATGCATTGCTTTTTCAAACTTCTACAGAAGATTTAAGAACTTTTAGGCCGTTATTGCACCCATTACCCAACTAACTCCCCTGCATTCTAGATTTCAATGGACCTCTGAGACCCAGGCAGCCTCAATAAACTTAAGGATATTTTTGTTTCAGCATCAGTTCTCTGGCATCCTGACCCTGCTTTGCCTTATGTCATGGAAGTTGACGCCTCGGAGGTAGCAACAGGGGC
Organism: Lithobates pipiens; assembly: GCF_037356315.1. Taxonomy (NCBI): domain Eukaryota; kingdom Metazoa; phylum Chordata; class Amphibia; order Anura; family Ranidae; genus Lithobates; species Lithobates pipiens. The sequence continues at coordinate 155,535,305 of NW_027507791.1, read as the reverse complement.
TGTTCTGTCCCAGCACCAGGGTCCCGAGTCATTGCTACATCCCTTAGCCAGCCAGAAAAAAAAACTATGATGTCAGGGAATGGGAGCTTTTGGCCATTAAAACAGCCTTGGAAGAGTGGAGAAAATTGCTTAAAGGTGCTGCACATCCTATCATGATTTTTACAGACCATAAAAACCTAGAATATCTGAGAACTGCCAGATATTTGAAACTGTATCAAGCATGGTGGGAACTGGTTTTTTTTTCTAGGCTCAATTTGCATTTTACTTACCGCCCTGGATCTAAGACTGGAAAAGTCGATACTACTTCTCGGATGTTCTCAGACAGTCCGGAAGCAACCATTCCTGGCACAATCCTGTCTACTCAAAATTTTCTTTAAATTCAACCAGATCTAAGGACATTTATTGAGTAGGCCTCTCTCCAGTGCACGGAGCCAGATATTTCATCCTTAAGAAACCATGAAGGGTTCCTGTGGCACCTGGACAAAATTTTTGTTCCTCAGGAAGCCAGATTGCAAACCCTGAAAAGGTTCCACAATCACCAACTTGCTGGGCATTTTGGGGGTTCAGAAAGCAATTGACCTCGTTCAGCAATACCTATGGTGGCCTTCCTTAAAATCATATTCAGGAAATACGTGAACTCATATATGATATGTCAGCGCAACTAGAGTTCCAATACCAAGTCTTGGGGTTTGCTAAGGCTCTTACCTGTCCCATGGACACAGCAAAAATTTTTATTAAGGAAATAGTCAGACTACATGGACTACTCAATAATATTGTCTCTGATACAGGGGTGCAGTTCACCTTCGGATTTTGTAGGTACCTTTACAAGATTCTGTCAATTGAGGTATAGCTCTCTTCTGCTTATCACCCTCAGAGTAACGGCCAGACAGAAAGGACAAACCAGCCCCTGGAACAGTATCTTCTGTGCTTCTGCTCATTTTTCCAAGATGACTGGATCTCCTTGCTGCCTTGCGCTGAATTTGCATACAATAACTCCATACACACAGCATACAATCAGTCACCCTTCTGGACTAATTACAGTTTTCATACCTCCTTTCTGCCCAACGCCATTCCTGGACAAGATAGAATACGTTTTTTCAGACAAACTATCAAGTCCACCAAGAGACTTTTTATTTTACCTTTTTATTTTTATTTAATAAACAAGTGTGATATAATTGTACTTCTGTCTCAGTCTGATTCATGGTTTCTGACAGCGGGGGATCTGTTCACTGATCCCCCTCTTAGCAGGTGGATGGCTGGTTCGTGTCACATCCACTTATGCAGAGCGGACACAGACACAGCTCGTTCTCCTCTATGGGTTGTCAGATGTAAACAGACCAACTGTCCATTTACACCCAACTGCCACCCAATCCACTAGACAGAAGGGGAACTGATCCCATCTGTCTATTTTTAGCAGATCGGATTGGATGTAGGCAGATGTAAATGGACACATGCCTGTTTACACTCACTGCTCCAAAGAGGGGAATGGAGGGTCCGATCGGGTTCACCTCTTAAACTGTCAGGTGGACCGGATCGTTCCAATGTATGATCACATGGCAAAACCCATGCCTGTACTCCCTTTGTCCTTCTGAATGGAGAACAAAATACATTGTATCTTGTTCTCCTAGCCAGTGGAAATTAATGTAAACAGAAAAAGTTGGCGTATAAAAATAAATAGCAACAAATAAAAATAAAATGGCTAGATTAGGGCTTGATCCAGGTTAGTTTTGGGGTCAAGACCAATGAGAAGGTCAAAAGTCAGTGTAAGTATGTTTTAGGGAGGATTAAAAGCGACAACAAAATGTGCACTATTGTTTCTTGGCACCACTATGAGTACAAACAACAAAAACTATACACCTATATGGTATTGCTGGAAAAAGCCAGGAGTAGGAGAATGTTTTGGGTTCTTTTTTTTGGTGGTGGTCGGTAATAGTAATACCAAGAAATATACAGCTAACGTTTAAAAAGTGTTTTTTTTTATTATTATTGTTTTACCCTAAAATGTCTTGGATTCTCTTTAATTGAGCTACCCATTACCATTTGCTAAAAAATGAAGGCCCAATTTATCATAAAAAAACAAGTAGCTACAATGACATGTCCCGTTTTACTAACACAGGCCAAAGTTTCAAAACTTAATTGAGACATTAAGATTTGTTTTACCTTCAGATATTAAGGGGTTCAAAAAGAAGTTAAGTAATATCATCATTTAGGGTCAAAGCCATGAAATTCCAGTCCTTTCACCATGGTTTTTCATTTTATTATCATCTTTTTAAATTCCTTTCATCATTTTCATTGTCAGTTAGTGCTACATTCCTCAACTTCTTTCTGACTAGTAATAACTTTTGCAGCCATCTGGGTAAAAGCAGCATTCTTTCCATTTGTTTTTTTTTTTTAAATGAAGAGCACGAAAAAGAATCAGGGGTAATCAAATCATGTTGGGTTTTTTTCAGTAGTGTGACAAATTTCATTTGAACAAGATGTCAGTTAGAATGCAATATATATCAGATTTCGCTTCATCTTTTGGCCAGAAGGGCATCTGGTCCCCAAATTCCCATATAAGATAATAATCTATAGCAACTGTTGAGTAGCGTCACTGTATTTACATTTTAACATGTTTAATTGTATGGCCTTGGAAACCCAGTTTTTATTTTCTTAAATAGGTAACAGGTAGTTGTAAAATTCATTAGAGAGCAATTTCAGGCAGCACGTGAAAATGTTCAGTAAGCTAATACTACTATAATTTTAAACATAGCAACTGGGCCTAAAGTCGAAAAGGTCACTCACTTTACCCTGAAATAAAATAATGCCTAAAAATAAACAACTAAAGGGTTATCTCACCTTCCACAAAAAATGTAAAGGTAAACCAACACCTGACACCCTCCCTAAGCCCCCTGCTGTACATACCAATCTTGTCCATTTTGGACTGCTAGACCACCTGTGGGTGTGCTGACAGCTCAGCAACCCCAGAGGAAAGTATAGTGAAAGGTGAATTAATACTTTAACTTGCAGTTGGCATTATTAAAATAATGTTAAACAAAAAATAAATTGCTCTTTACCACTTGACAAGAGTCAATTAACCTACCAACCTGCCCTTTGAGTGTGGGATGAAACTGGAGTACTCAGAGGAAACCCTCACAAGCACAGGGAGAACATGCTACGCCAATTTAATTAAAAGAGAAGTATGCTGGCGGGGGTTATTGCTGTTTTATACTTACCTAGGTGGATGCAGCATCAGCCCAATGCTGCATCTGTCCCCTGCAGCCTCTGCACTGAGAACCGAGCCATTGGAAAACATCACCAATAGCTCGGTTCTCACAGCTCCCCGAACAGAGAGCTGCTGCCTGTTAGTCAGCATCTCTCCTGCTCTGCTCCTCCACACTCATAGGAGCGCTGAGCTGTGGAGGGGCGAGTGCTTGCCATGTAGCAGCCTCCCTGTGTGCCTGGATAGGGGGAGTGGTGGGGGCAGCAGCATATTGATCTTTCCCTATTCCTCCTGCAACCGCTGAATGCCCGCTTCTCCTCCTTTCCCTCTTGCAGACATTCAGCGGCGGCAGGGGAATAATGTAAAAATTTCAAATGCTCTGTATGCCGCTGCCCCACTACTCCTCCTATCCAGCTTCTTTTGCTGCCCCCCATGCTCTTCAGCTCCCCCAGTGCTTTCTGCTCCCCTGTGCTCCCTTTCCCCCAGTGTTATCCAGTTCCCCCCATGTCCCCCCTAGTGCTATCCAGTTCCCCCCCACCTGCTATCCAGTCCCCCCATGCTATACCGTTCCCCCTCTTCGCACCCCCCATGCTCTCCGCCCCATGCTCCCTTCCCCCCAGTGCACTCCAGTTCCCCCCCCCCCGTGCTCTCCAGTTCCCCACTGTGTTTCCAGCACCCCCTGTGCTCCCTTTCCCCCCGTTCTCCCTCCCCCAGTGCTATCCAGTTCCCCCAGTGCTCTCCATCCCCCAATGCTCGCCACCCCCCACACTCTGCGATCCCCAGTGCTCTCCAGCCCCCATAGTGCTCTCCAGACCACCCAATGCTCACCAGCTCCCCCAGTGCCCTGCGGCTCCTGCAGAGCTCTCTACCCCGCACTCTCCAGCCGCTGTGGTGCTCTCTAGACCACCCCAATGCTCTGCAGCCCCCCTAGTGCTCTTCTATCTGCTATCGTATCTGTAGTCTCTGACCATCACTTGTATCATGTGCACACACTCTCTGACCATCTCTTGTATTATGTCCACACACTCTCTGGCCATCTCTTGTACTATGTTTGCAGTCTCTGACCATCTCCTGTAGTATGTCTGCAGTCTCTGACTATCTCCTGTAGTATGTCTGTAGTCTCTGACCATCTCCTGTACTATGTATGCGGTCTCTGACCATCTCCTGCATCATGTCCTCAGTCTCTGACCATCTCCTGCATCATGTCCTCAGTCTCTGACCATCTCCTGTATCATGTCCTCAGTCTCTCACCATCTCCTGTATCATGTTCTGTCTCTGACCATCTCCTATATCATATCTGAATTGTCAAAATGGATGAGGGTGACTATGGGTGGGGATGAGAGTTACATTGTGGAGAGCCTCTTCACTATGTGACACTCATCCCCATATAGAGTCATCGTGATTCATTTTCACAATGCAACTCCATTACCCTCATCCCCACCCAGAATCATCCATCCCTCTCCACAATGTATCCCCATCCCCACCCAGAATCATCCATCCCTCTCTACAGTGTATCCCCATCCCTGCTCAGCATCATCTATCCTTCTCCACATTGTATCCACATGCCCGCCTAGCATCATCCATCCCTCTCCATATTGTATCCCCAACCCCACCCAGCATCATCCATCCCTCTAGGATTCCGCGCGGGGATGAGGATACATTGTAGAGAGGGATGGGTGATGCTGGGCGGGGATGGTTATACACAGGGCCATCTTTAAGGCTGGGTTCACACTGAAGCGATGCGGGAACGCCGCGAATCCGCGGCAGGTTCCCGCATCGCATGGCTCCCGCCGGCAGTTCACACTGCCCTATGCGAACTGCTGGGAGTGTCAGTGAAACGTTAATGACACCCCCAGATCAGTTCGCATATCGCAGTGCGATCTGCAAACTCAGACAGGAATCGGATCGCATGGTGTGAACACCCATGCGATCCGATTCTGCTGCGGACCAAAAAAAGGGTCCTGTGCGAGTTTGGATCGGGTGCGATGCGAATTCAGCCATACTATCTGTATGGCTGAACTCGCATCGCACAGAGATCGGATGTGATTTGCACTGCAGTGCGGTGCAAATCGCATCCGGGTCTCCTAGCCGCAGCAGTGTGAACCCAGCCTGATACTGACTGGGCCCTGGGAAAAATTTTTCTTAGGGCCCCCCTCCCCCCATGCAATTTCACTCTCCACCTTCTCTGAGCCATAAAATAAATAGCAGCTAGACTTAAAATCAGTTTACTGTATCAGATCAGGCAGCGATTGCGATTGGTTGCCAGAGGTTACAGCATATCATTACTGCTCACTGACTGGTGGCTAGAGGTTACAGCACTCCTTAAGGCTTACTGATTAGTTGCTAGAGGTTACAGCACATGATTGCTGCTTTTTGATTGGCTGCTAGGGATTTCTGTACAGTAATACTGCTCACTGGTTGCTATAGGTTACAGCACATCATCTCCTCACTGCAGCAGGACATGATATACATATGAATACTGCCTTTATTTACAGTGGTGTGAAAAAGTGTTTGCCCCCTTCCTCATTTCCTGTTCCTTTGCATGTTTGTCACACTTAAGTGTTTCGGAACATCAAACCAATTTAAACAATAGTCAAGGACAACACAAGTAAACACAAAATGCAATTTGTAAATGAAGGTGTTTATTATTAAAGGTGAAAAAAAATCCAAACCATCATGACTATTGTTTAAATTGGTTTGATGTGTTCCGAAACACTTAAGTGTGACAAACATGCAAAGGAACAGGAAATGAGGAAGGGGGCAAACACTTTTTCACACCACTGTACATATCAATTCCGTTGGCCGCAGTTATTTACATATGAATGCCGCTTATTTTCATGTAAACACAGGGTCTGCAGGTGAGTCATCTGTACACAACAATAGGGCAGAGCTGGGCAGCATTAGTAGCATCACTTCACACTGAGATATCAGGACACAGCACAGGACTAAAACTACAAGGGAATGTAAATTGGGATAGTTGGCAAGTATGAGGCAGCTGCTTTGGGCCCCACAACAATGACAAGGCCCAGGGCAGCTGCCCCTTTTGCCCTGCCTTAAAGACGGCCCTGGTTATACATTGTGGAGAGGGATGGAGATTATTCTGGGTGGGAATGGGGATACATTGTGGAGAGGGATGAATGATGCTGGGTTGGGATAAGGATACATTGTGAAGAGGGATGGATGATGCTAAGCAGGGATGAGGATACATTGTGGAGAGGGATGGATGATGCTGGGCAAGGATGGAGATACATTGTGGAAAGGGATGAGGATAATTCTGGGCGCGGATGGGGATACATTTATTTATAAGGTGGGGGTGGAATCTTAGGTGAGTTCCCACACTTTTTTCCCAAGTATTTGTTTATGTGAATGTACTGCATATCCATAGACAGATCGCAAGTTGGGTAACAGTTTGGCCTGCTTTTAAATTTTAAAGGGAAATTCATCAAAACTGATAAAATAGAATTGACAGACTCTTAGGCCTCATGCACATTAGGCTCTTCTGAATGTTTTTCTCTTTACAGGAGAAAAGCAACATTAAAAATGTGCCTAAAGTAGTGTTTTTCAAACTCGTTTAGATGCGTTTAGGCAAGTCAAGTGTTTGGACGTTTATTAATTTAATTGGCCAGAATAAAAATTTATTCTGGACATTAAAATTAATAAATGTTCAGGCGTTAAATGCACCTAGTGTTTTGGCGTGTTTAGATGCGTTTACACATGTTTAGGCCTCTAGAGCATTTTTTTTCTGCCCAAATGCTCCTATCCTGAATGGGATTTTTGTGCGCTCAGATTTCAGCCTATAAATGCTCCTGCCTCTCAACTCCTCTAATTGTAAAATAATTAAAGGGATAGTGTAAAAAGTAAATAAATAAATAAAATAAATAATAATCGAAGAAGTGCCCCCTACAAATGCAGGTCACGTACACATATGTAAACAGTGTTCACACTGCTTATGTACCAATGTACATCTATCAATGGTAGATCGGCAGCTCTTTATTTACCCAGTGCTTTTCATAAATGACACTGGATGAATAGCCATCTAGTGGCCAATCCCTCCAGTGATCGCTTTTTACCCAGCGGTCTTTAGACCATTGGGTACACAGGGGCACAGTATCCAGTCAATCTGATTGCCTGGGTACCATGTGATTGCTGATGTGATTGGTCATCATAGCGATTACGTGATATTGTTTACAGTGCTGATCCCTCCCCTTCCCCTTACAAGAGGGGAAGGAGATAGATCGGCACCTATGAATGGGCACAGAATGAATGTATCAGCTTCTGCAGATAAATAAACTTTTGCTATTGTCTTCCTGATACCCCTCCCGGCCAATCAGGACAGGAAGGGAGTCCTAGGACCGGATTGGCCAGTGAGAGAAGTAACTGGATTGCCCGGGAGGAGTAGCCGGGGAAATGGTCCGTGACCTGGATGGGATAAGTGCGGGGCTGGCAGGGGCCAGTGAGCGGGCAAGTGGGCTGGGGTAAGTGCGGGGCTAGGGGACGAGCAGACGTGTGGGTAAGGGAGGTTCTGGCTGGCGGGGGATGGAGGGTTTGTTTGCCCCCCAAAAATGGAGCACCAGCCACCACTGCTTGACATGCAGGCACTCCCTCGCCCTCTTCTACCTACTTACCCTGTCCCTCCAATACAGAGAGTACCCCTGTACGTATAGTCAGTCATGTGAGCTGTCAAACCATGTTTCCAATACTCCTATGAGGTCAAAGTTCTTCATGTGTATCAGAAGTTCTAGTTCTTCCATTTTGTTACCCAGGCTTCTGGCATTTGTGTACAAGACTTGTGTCTTTTTTTGGACTTGTGTATTTTTTTCAACCTCACCTACTATGTAACTATAATGTAATACTGACATACTGTATAATCACACACATAGGTTGGACTTGATGGACTTTTGTCTTTTTTTTCAACCTCACCTACTATGTAACTATGTAACCCTTTAAATGTGTAAAAGCGTGGATTATTTTATCCTTGCTCACCTCACATTCTAGTTTAACAATGCCTCAAACCTCCTGGCCATTTTCTCCCCAACAGAGCTACATGCTTCCTATTGCTCTCTTCAGGTGATTGGACACCTGAAACTTTGCTGGGCACACACCCTTGGTGTACTCCTAAAACCGCACTCTGTGAGAGCTTTGTTTTTTTGCTAGTGTCCTTCAACGGTGGACCTTTTTTTCTCTAAGGAGAAGTTATTTATGTTTACCTAGTTTTCTATATTTACTTTTAGTCTATTTCAGATTCTTCAATAACTCTTCACGGCCTTCTACTATAACAATAGAAGCAGTGCATCCAGATTGGTGTAACCTCGATAATGCCTTTGCAACCATACCTTGACCCCACGCTATGTACACTACCTGTAATGTTGCTCCAAGCACTGAATCCTGCCTGGGACCTTAGCTTTTTCACGTGGTGCAACACTTGTAATTAGCTGCAGGGTGCTACAGAGGTCCATGTCCATTCCTATGGTTCCTGAAAACCCCTTTGGAGTTATGCCACCACGATGGCTGAAGCCTGGACCCATTTAGGGATCAGCGACATGAAAAGGTAAGACAGATTCATCCTGTTATTGAATCAATGCTGGCTAACAATGGTGGCAAGTGACACAATGCATCTGGTGGCAGGCGATGGTGGCAAGTGACACACTGTATCTGGTGGCAGATGACAGTGGTAAGTGGCACGCTGTATCTGGTGGCAGGTGATGGTGGCAAGTGACATATTACATCTGGGGGCAGGCGACGGTGGCAAGTGAGACGCTGAATCTGGTGGCAGGCGATGGTGGCAACTAGTGACACATTGCATCTGGTGGCAGGTGATGGTGGCAAGTGATAAATTGCATCTGGTGGCAGTCGACGGTGGCAAGTGACACGCTGCATCTGGTGGCAGGCAACAGTGACAAGTGAGATGCTACATCTGGCAGCAGGTGACAGTAGCAAGTGACGCTCAGCATCTGGTGGCAGGTGACGGTGGAAAGGAACAGGCTACATCTGGTAAGTGACACATTGCATCTGGTGGCAGGCAACGGTGGCAAGTGACATGCTGCATCTGGCAGCAGGCAACAGTAGTAAATGGCAGGAGATGGTGGCAAGTGACTCGGTGCATCTGGCTGCAAGTCAAGGTGGCAAGTGACACACTGCATCTGATGGCAGGAGACGGTGGCACACTGCATCTGGTGGCAAGTGACAACATCAGGGTTCCCACTGATTCTGCATTATGGTAAGTTGAACTATTTTATTAAAAATAAGTAATAATTTGATTTGATCATCCTGACATCATGGGATGATAATGTCGGGATGATTTAAGTGCTAAGAAAAGAGAAGTGCGCCAAAACTAAGTGCAGTATATATAACAAAAGCATTTAATATAATAAAATCACACAGCCAAATGGCTACTCACAAAAAGCTGGTTGTAATCAGGCATATCTATAGAGTAAAGGGGGAGGTATCCAGGGTCACTGGTCCACGGAGAAGCAAATATGATAAGTCACTGGTGAGAGAAGAAGGGGTATATATATATATATATTATTTTTAAATTTGCCGCCTTGCGAATAATGTGGTTGTAGTGGTTTGTAATGCGTTCAGCGTCCGGGGCACTCCGAGAAGAAGGAACCGGAAGTGCACCTCAGTGTGGAATGCAGGCTACGTAGACCGGAAGTAACGTAATGAACAATCAGAAGAAACGTTTCACAATATCCATCGGTCTATGCGGGAACTGAGACATATATAGACGAGCACAGGATTGTTTTAAAGAGTGGAACAAATGACACATGTAATTACAATTAATTAATAGCAGATGAATTCATATAAACCAAACAGAAAATAAACTTAATAATGAAAATAAATAACCATATAAATATGTAAAATAATAAAAATGATGATGAGAAAATTGAGTATTGAAGTTATATTATTTAAAAATTGTTTATAATATCTCTCAGCTACATTACATCCATTCCTCCTTACCTAAGAATGGTTGAATACTTTCAAAATCAATATGAAGAAAAGTAGAAGAAGATTCTATGATACAGGGTAAACTGGGAAAATTTAGACGGGATGTGGATGACTACACCAGTAACAGAGTCTTTAAATGGAAAAGAAAATTCACCCATGTTTCCCCTCCCTCACTTATTCCTCCCCTCCTACAACATTGTAAGCCCAAAAGAAATAATAACACTGTTAATGTGAATTGCTCTGAACCTAGTCCAACAGCAATATCTTCCCCTCTGGCTACAGTGAAAGTGCCATCTTTGTGTACTCCTTCCTCTATGGGTCCTAAACCCAAAGTCCCCTCCCAAAAAATCATTAACAATGGTTCCACTCAAAAAGCTAAACATACTACAGCTCCAGTACCTAATACATTCTCAGTCATTAAGCCAATGATCTCTGCTGACCCTAATCATGTATCCACTGAATTATTGGTCAGTATTGAACCCAATACCACTTCGCACGCATGTTTTTTAGACTGTACTCAGAAAAGATCAACTACCCCCAATACATCTTCCATTACCTTTGGAGGCCCTCTAACATCTATTCCGGCCCCCTTTTTAGTCCAGACCCCCTCCCCAGTCCCTCATTGACAAAATCAAAAAGAAAACATGTAGAAAAGGAAAGAGAGGAGGGAAACACAAATCTCGATCCATTCGGAGAAACTTCGGAAACTGTGAAATTCTACAATTTATCTTCATTAAATCTAAATACACATGAAATCTCATTATTATCCAGAGGTTTACATTTTTTCTTTTACTATATTTAAAGATCTCAATACATTAGTTTGTAATTTAACCCTTAAGAGAAATTATAATATGAAATCTAATACTACCACTAGTACGGCTTCCATAGAAAAAAACTGTGTTATGGATACTCCTGCTGAAGAACAAGCATTCCAAGATCTTTGTGATCTTTGGAATTCAGACGAAGATGATGATCTTCTAATATGGTCCCAATATTCCCAGTCTACTCCTTCTATAGTACATACCCCTTTTAGGCACGCTCAGTAAAATTGAGGCTACTTTTTTTCAGAAACCATTTTTTCAAGTACCTTAGTTATATAATTTACCAAAGGTCCACAAAGATACTAATAATCCACTGGGTCGTCCTAGAGTATCCTCTATGGACAGTATTACTACCAGCTACTCACTTTACATAGACCATTTTCTCCAGCCCTTGGCCCAAGGTCTCCCCTCATTTATTTGAGTCGGGACTCAGTTGATAGACCTTCTTAGCCCATATACCTGGGAACCAACATATATGTGGTTGTCTCTAGACATTTGCTCTTTATAGTTGGCCTCCAGGCAGTAGCCCACTTTCTCTACAACGACCCCTCTCTCAACATACAACAAATTGAGTTTATCCTTCTTGCCACTCGTTTCTGCCTAGAGCATAATTATTTTTTATTTGATGCTGACTTCTATTTGCAAAAGCAGGGCACAGCTATGGGGGCAAATTTTGCTGTGGGGCTGTGGGAGACCAGGTGTGTAGGGGTTGATAACCCCTTTTTGGCACACCTGTTCTTCTACGGCCGTTATATTGATGACATTATTATCATTAGGGATGGCCCTGTTATTTTGTTTAACGATTTCATTGCTTACTGTAATAATAACGATTTTGGCCTAATATTCACTTCTGTTATGGATACTGAATCCTTATGTTTCCTGGATTTAGAACTATCCCACTCTGACAACACTATCATAGCCAAAAATTATACGAAACCGACAGCTGGAAATTCATTCCTTCATTACTACAGGTGGATAAATAATGTGCTAAAAAGCCAGTTGCACAGGTTAAGATGAAACTGTACAGGTTGGAAGATTATATTTCTCAAAGTACATCACTTAGAGAGAAATCCCTTGATAAAGGTTATCCGCCTAAACTCATCGAAGAGGCCTGTATCATGTATCAAAATGAAAATTTACCTGATTCTAAAAAACAGAACTCAGGACCCACTATTCGGTTCATTACGCAATACCATTCCAGCCATAAAAAATCGTTTTTAAAAAACATTGGTCTATTCTCTAACTAGACCCACATTTATCTCAGTGTGTATCTGATAAAATGGGCGGCACGGTGGTGTAGTGGTTAGAACTCTCACCTAGCAGTAAAAAGAGTCACTGGTTCAAATCCCAACCATGACACTACCTGCCTGGAGTTTGCATGTTCTCCCTGTGCCTACGTGGGTTTCCTCCGGGTACTCTGGTTTCCTCCCACACTCCAAAGACATGCAGGTAGGTTAATTGGCTTCTGCCCAAAATTGGCTCTAGTATATGAATGGGTACCTTGGATTGTGGGCTCCTTGAGGGTAAGGACTGGTGTGAGTGTGCAATGTACAGGGCTAGGGACAATTGTAGACATTCACTCAGGTTGAACTGGATGGACTGGTGTCTTTATTCAACCTTACCAGCTATGCTATGTAAACCTAAGTTTGCCTATCTCAGGGCCCCTAACATTAAGAGCAAGATTGCCCCTAGCAAAATTAAATCTTCAGTTTCCCATAAAAATGGTAGTTTGAAACAGCTTACACTAATCCACTTTGCCTCACCTGTAAGCATGTTACTGATGGCAAGAAATCTTTTACAACTAATGGTAAGACCTTTACCTTAAGCTTTTTTTTAATTGTTCCACTTCATATGTGGTCTACTGTATTTCCTGCCCCTGTGGCCTTTTATATGTAGGTAGAACCATCAGGGCCTTACGGGCAAGTTTTGGAGAACATTGCCGTGCTGTCCAAGTGGTAAATCCTAAATATAATGTTGCTCGATATTTTGCCACACATCATCAGAAAAAAATCACAGATCTTAACGTTTGGATAATTGAATCAATACCGGATAAATTTAACCCAGCCGAGAAATTTCAGCGTCTTTGCAAACAGGAGATATAAATAGAAATCCATATGGTTATTTAATTCCGATTTGTGGTATGCATGGAAGTGCATATATACATATATACATACATGATATGCACTTATTTTGGGAGTATGTACGTACATGCTTGCCCCTCATCAGGTCATATATTCTCTTTCTTTAGTGCAGGTATACTCTGCTTTTTTCTGTGATTTTTCCCCTGTCTCCCTAAGATCTTCTTTAATTAAATAATAATTATTTCTTATTTACACAATCTTTTAGTTTTCTGTTATCTAGGTATATACTACTGTTCGCCACATAATCTTGTTTTTTTTCCCTTTATATATATTAACTATGGCATTTACAAGGCCCGACAGCTTTCTCCATAATGTTTGTATATACAAGGCCTATGTGTATATATATATATATATATATATATATATATATAGATATATATATTTATTACTATTTTTTTCTATATATATATTTTCTCCTTATATTTTTCTCTAAATTTGGTATAATTATAATTGGTTAATTCCCCCCCCCCCCCCCCCTTCCACCTAAACCCCCTCCCTCTCTCCTTTTTTTCCCTTTCCCCTCCCTCCTTTTCTCTTTACATATGCATTTCCCATTAATTATGCATATTTTTTATACATATACACATAGTTTGTATGAATTATTGGAATACTAAATTTAATTTGTTGGTACTATTGCTCCCCTTGTTTCAAAAAAATAATATTTAAATTGATTTAGCAATTCCCATACATCATACTCCCAATAATATCCCGTGTTTGTCCCCCTTCTCACAATTATATTTTTTACTGATTTATCAATTAGTAATCTCCAGTTTCTATTTTTAGTTTTATTTTTACTTATATTATTTATATATACTTATATTTATTATTATTTTTATTCATTTTTTACTTTTATTTTCATCTTTATTTTTTGTTTTTTAATATTTTTAATATTTATCATTATTTTTCACAATTTATATATATATATATATATATATATATATATATATATATATATATATATATATATATATATATATATATATATATATATATATATATATATATATATATATATATATATATATATACACTTAAATAAAAAAATTCTATTTACTATATTCAGGGTTACTGCCCCTTCCTCTCATAGAAAATACCTCATTCATTCAATATATTAAAAACATTTTATTCATTTAATAATTCCTATACATTTCATATTTTTTTAAATTTCTGGATTGACGTAGCATTTTACAATTACTAGCCTCTATTCATTATCATCCCCCATTAATTGCATATCACTAGCCTTTATTATTATATTTATTATCTTTTCCCATTAATTTGCATATACCGTATATACTCGAGTATAGGCCGACCCGAATATAAGCCGAGGCCCCCAATTTACCCCCAAAAAAACTGGCAAACTTATTGACTCGTGTATAAGCCGAGGGTGAGACATGCCTGTCCATCCCTGTGTGTGTGTCCGTCCATCCCTGTGTGTCCGTCCATCCCTGTGTGTCCGTCCATCCCTGTGTGTCCGTCCATCCATCCCTGTGTGTGTGTGTGTCCATCCATCCATCCATCCCTGTGTGTGTGTGTCTCCATCCATCCATCCATCCATCCCTGTGTGTGTGTGTCTCCATCCATCCATCCATCCATCCCTGTGTGTGTGTGTCTCCATCCATCCATCCATCCATCCCTGTGTGTGTCTCCATCCGTGTGTGTGTGTGTGTGTGTGTGTGTGTGTGTGTGTGTGTGTGTGTGTGTGTGTCCAGCCTACCTTTGTCCCGAGCCTCCGTCCCGTGCCTTGCCTCCTTGCCTCCGTCCCGTGCCGTGCCTTGCCTCCTTGCATCCGTCCCGTGTCGTGCCTTGCCTTGCCCCCGTCCCGTCCCGTGCCGTGCCGTGCCGTGCCTTGCCTTGCCTCCGTCCCGTGCCCTCTTCGTCGGCGGCCATTGTAAAGTTCAAAAGCTGCGCCGCCGCCTTCGCCTGTGATAGGCGGAACACTGAATTTCCCAGCAGCCTGTGTTCCGCCTATCACAGACGTCGTATCATCCTCGTCCGTAGTACGAGGATGATACGATGTCCGTGATAGGCGGAACACAGGCTGCTGGGAAATTCAGTGTTCCGCCTATCACAGGCGAAGGCGGAGCCGGAGGCGCGGCTTTTGAATAGAATGGCCGCTGTCTGTCTGCTCGACACGCTGATCGAGCGGGCAGACAGCGATGACTCGAGTATAAGCCGAGGGGGGCACTTTCAGCCTCAAAAAAGAGGCTGAAAATCTCGGCTTATACTCGAGTATATACGGTAAACAATTTTTAAATAATATAACTTCAATACACAATTTGCTCATCATCAATTTGATTATTTTACATATTTATATGGTTATTTATTTTCGTTATTACGTTTATTTTCTGTTTGGTTTATATGAATTCATCTGCTATTAATTCATTGTAATTACATGTCTCATCTGTTCTGCTGTTTAAAACAATCCTGTGCTCGTCTATATATGTCTCACTTCCCACATAGACCTATAGAACTGGGGAAACAATGGATATTGTGAAACGCGTCTTTTGATTGGCCGTTACGTCACTTCCGGTCTACGGAGCCTGCTTTCCCCGCTGAGGCGCACTTCTTGGAGCGTCGGACACTGAACGCATTACAAGCCACTACATCCACAGTATTCGCAAGGCGGCGGATTTAAAAATAATTGCAGAGGTTGTACCGTTATACCCCTTCTTCTCTTGGGCTCACCAGCGACTTATCATCTTCGCTTCCCCGTGGAGCAGAAACCTCCCCCTTTACTCTATAGATATGCCTGATTACAACCAGCTTGTGATTTTATATATACTGCACTTAGTTTTGGCGCATTTCTCTTTTCTTTGCATTATATTTTTTAGAGAGTGGTGCTTCTCCTCCCAAGTATGCTGCTGCCACTGGTGCATTGAACTTGAACATTTAGTGACTATTAATATATTTACATATTTTTTTTGGACAATTTCTTTTAACCCCTTATCCCCCCCCCCTTCTTTTTACTGAAAAAGAGACTTTACTGTGATTGGTCCTTTGCGCCATCTCATCCTCCCTTTATCTTGATTTAACCACTTGAGATTTGCGCTATAGTCAAATGATGGCTACAGCGCGGATCTCAATTTCCGGGACTACGTCTATTGACGTCGTCCCCTTTAAGAGCTCCCCGCGTGCAACCGGGAGCGCGCAACGGGAAAATCTGTGTTGGCCGTGTCCCCTGGACACAGCCAATCACAGATCGCTGTAAACGGCCAATCACAGCGGCCGTTTACAGCGCGATCGCCGCCTCCAATGGGTGATGATCTCAAATGTAAACAAATGAGATCATCACCCATTGCCGAATGTGTCTCCTCACACAGCGATAGCGTGTGAGGAGACAGATAGAGCGAGTGAGTGTTCTCTAGTAGTGTAAACGTGCCAGTGCCAATATAAACCCTGCCAGTGCCCAGATCTACCCTGCCAGTGCCCAGATCTACCCCACCTGTGCCCAGATCTACCCCACCTGTGTCCAAATCTACCCCACCTGTGCCCACCTGTGCACCGCCAGTGCCCACCTGTGCACCGCCAGTGCTCCATCTGTGCACCACCAGTGCCCGCCAGTGCTCATCTGTGCACCGCCAGTGCCCGCCAGTGCCCGCCAGTGCCAATCGGTGCCCATCTGTACCAATCGGTGCCCATCTGTGCCTCAGCAGTGCCCATCTGTGCCGCCTCAGCAGTGCCCATCTGTGCCCATCTGCTGCCTTATCAGTGCACATCCGTGCAATAAATCAGTGCACATCTGTGCCGACCCATCAGTGCCCATCTGCCGACTCAGCAGTGCCCATCTGTGCCGCCTCAGCAGTGCCCATCTGCCGCCTCAGCAGTGCACATCCGTGCAATAAATCAGTGCACATCTGTGCCGACCCATCAGTGCCCATCTGCCGCCTCAACAGTGCCCATCTGTGCCGCCTCAGCAGTGCCCATCTGTGCCGCCTCAGCAGTGCCCATCTGCCGCCTCAGCAGTGCCCATCTGCTGCCTCAGCAGTGCCCATCTGCCGCCTCAGCAGTTCCCATCTGCCGCCTTATCAGTGCACATCCGTGCAATAAATCTGCACATCTGTGCAATAAATCAGTGCACATCTGTGCCGACCCATCAGTGCCCATTTGTGCCACCTCAAAAGCGCCCATCTGTGCCACCTCAAAAGCGCCCATCTGTGCCACCTCATCAGTGCCCATCAGTGCTACCATGGCTAAACGTGTCTTTTCCGCTGAGGAGGCGTACCAAATTATTTCCACGGCCGACGAGAGCAACGGGGAGCTCTCCTCTTCAGATTCCTTTTCGGATTCGGATTCTGAAGCCGACGTAAATTATGAGCCAGTCCTTAGCAGTGAAACACTGACTGAATCCGAGGAGGAAGATATCCGGCCCATCAAGCGAAGGCGTTCTAGTGAGGCAGTGCCGTCCACCAGCACCGCAGTGCCGTCCACCAGCACCGCAGTGCCGTCCACCAGCACCGCAGTGCCCCAGCAAGAAAGGCCAAGTACCAGTGGGGTGTCATCTCAGCCCCAAAGGGTTAGGAGCCATGCTGGCCTTCCCTATGCCCTTCAGAACCCCTTGTGGCTTCCTCCTAATTCAGGAGAGGCCAATGTTCCCCCTTTCACCGCCCAGCCAGGTGGACATGGAGAATTTTAATTTTAAGATTTAAATTTTAGATTTTTTAAATTTAATTTTTACGGAGGACATGTTGGCGTCAATTGTGGCCCAGTGCAACCTGTATGCACAACAATTTATTTTTCAAAGTCCGACCTCCTATTATGCCCGTCCCTACGAATGGAGAGACCTAACGGTGGAGGAGTTCAAGCTTTTTTTAGGCCTCACATTTAATATGGGACTCAACAAAAAAAATCAATTACGTACCTACTGGTCAACCCACCCCCTCCACCACTCACCGCTCTTTTCCGCGGTAATGCCCAGAACCAGGTATCAGATGATCCTGAGGTTCTTACATTTCAGTGACAATTCCCAGTGCCTTCCACGAAATGATCCAAATTATGACCGCCTTTACAAAATTCGACCAATACTAAATTATTTTTCAGAAATATTCCCCAAATTGTTTACCCCGGACCAACACATATGTGTGGATGAGTCCCTTATTAAATTTAGTGGCAGGCTTAGAATGAAGCAATTTATGCCCAGCAAAAGGGCCCGCTATGGGGTAAAGGTCTACAAATTATGTGACCGAGCCACAGGGTACACATATTCATTCCAGGTGTACGAAGGGAAGGACACCCAGCTACAGCCCCCTAATTGTCCGGACTACTTGGGATCCAGCGGAAAAATTGTTTGGGACCTCATATACCCCCTACTGGATAAAGGCTACCACCTCTATGTAGATAACTTCTACACATCTCTGCCCCTGTTCCACAACCTTCACCAGAAGAAGACGCCAGCATGTGGCACTGTAAAAAAGAATCGGAAGGGCTTTCCTCAAAGTCTGGTGAACAAGAAGCTGCGGAAAGGAGAAACCGCAAGTCTAAGAAACAAGGAGGTTCTGGCAGTGAAGTGGAGGGACAGAAGGGATGTATACATGTTATCTTCTATCCACAACGATACCTTCGTGGAAATCCCCAGAAGGAATGGCCCCGTAAAGAAACCCAAATGCATTTCCGAATATAATTTGTTCATGGGAGGAGTCGACTTCAACGATCAAATGATGGAACCATATCTGGTCACAAGACGGACATACCATTGGTACAAAAAAGTAGCAATTTATTTTTTTCAATTGGCCATTTATAATTCATATGTCATTTACCGCAACGCCACCCAAAACCCCAAACGTTTCTTTGGCTACCAGGAGGAAGTTTTCACTGCCCTTATTTTCCCAAACGGCCCACCAGAAAATATCAGATCAGACGTTGTTAGTCGACTCTCCGAGCGCCACTTTCCAGATAAAATCCCCCCCACACCAACAGGCAAAAGACGCCAAAAAAGATGTAAGGTGTGTACCAGAGCAGGAGTCAGAAGAGACACATCTTATTATTGTGCACAATGTCCTTCCCAACCAGGCCTCTGTATAGGCGACTGTTTTCGGCGTTACCATACTTCAATAAATTTTTAGTGAAGTATGGTAAACATAATCCTCAGTTCCTGCCTTCATACACCTTCACACCCCTTATGCCACTGCCTGCTCTGTAACTGACCCTGGCTTGTTATTTGACCACTCTTATGCCTGCCGATTCTGTACATACCACTGCCTGTTCTGGAACTGACCCTGGACTGTTATTCGACCATGCTTCTGCCTAACGATTCTGTACATACCTCTGCCTGATCTGGAACTGACCCTGGACTGTTATTCGACCATGCTTCTGTCTAACGATTCTGTACATATCTCTGCCTGATCTGGAACTGACTTTGGACTGTTTGACCACGATATTTGCCTGCCTCTTGGACTGATCTTGTATTCTGCAACTGGACTAGTGGGATTCAACACGGGGTCTCACATATGTGAGGGGCTCCAGTATAGTTTTTCTGGAAGAAGAAAACAATTTTCTTTGTTTTCTTATTCCTAGATTAGGGTCTGGAGACTCGGAGGCTTCAAAGATATTTGGGAGGGAGAAGCCTCTACCCCTATCCCCATTCTGTCCTGAACGAGGCTCTACTTCTGTCTGCTGCCTGTAGGACTTACTGCCATCATGCCGCACTGACCACACCACAAGGACCTGCCTACTACCAGGACCAATATTTTTGGCACTGCTGACATCTCTGCACTGACCCTGGACTGTAATATGGACAGTATCCCTGCCTGCTGCCTAAAAAACTGTGTTCGCTGTTGCTGACCAAGTCCTTGCCTGCTGCCTGGACCAGTGATATCCTCCTGTGGACAACTGCGGTTCTAAAACCACAGGTAATCTTTTCTTTACCCTTTGCTCAGCATAATGTATTTGGGGGTGTAATTCTTGGTATGTGCAGGCTATGTGTCCCTGGAACGCCGACGGTGTTTCTTGCATGTTGCGCCTCTGTATGTGGTCAGGCTGTGTAAACGTCTCACACATGTGGTATTGCCATACTCAGGAGGAGTAGTAGAATGTATTTTGGGGTGTTATTTTTGCTATGTAAATGCTATGCATTGGAAATATCTTATAAACGGACAACTTTGTGTAAAAAAAAATGCGTTTTCATTTTTTTCCACATTTTCCAAAAACTTCTGGAAAAAAATGAACCATTGAAAAGACTCATTATGCCTCATAGATTATACGTTGGGGTGTTAGCTTTCCAAAATGGGGTCATTTTCTGGACGTTTCCATTGCCCTGGTGTTCCAGGGCCTTCAAAACTGTAATAGGTGGTTGAGAAATGAAATGTGTAATTTATGCTCCTAGAATGCCTGAAGGTGCTACTTCAAAATTAGGCTTCTGTATGTGGTCAGGCTGTGCGAAAGTCTCACACATGTGGTATCGTTATACTCAGGAGGAGTAGGAGAATGTATTTGTGGTATGCACATTCCGTGTGGGAGAAATAAGCTATTACAATGAAAATTTTGTGGAAAAAAAAAAATCGTAATTTTGCAAAGAATTGTGGGAAAAAATGACAACTTAACCACTTGCTTACTGGGCACTTAAACCCCCCTCAGTCCCAGACCAATTTTCAGCTTTCAGTGCTCTCACATTTTGAATGACAATTACTCAGTCATGCAACACTGTAACCAAATGATTTTTTTGTCCTTTTCTTCATACCAATAGAGCTTTCTTTTGGTGGTATTTGATCACCTCTCGGTTTTTTATTTTCTGCGCTATAAATGAAAAAAGACCGAAAATTTTGAAAAAAAATGAATTTTTCTTCGTTTCTGTGACAAAATTTAGCAAATTAGCAATTTTTCTTCATAAATTTTGGCCACAATTTATACTACTACACATCTTTGGTAAAAATAACCCAAATTTTTGCATATTATATGATCTGTGTGAAATTTATAGAGTCTACAAGCTATGGTGCAAATCATAAAGATTTGCAAAAAAAGATCACATCTGATGTACTAAGGCCTATCTCCATTCTTGAGACCCTAACAAGCCAGGAAAGTACAAATGCCCCCCAAATGACCCCTTTTTGGAAAGTAGACATTCCAATGTATTTAGTAAGAGGCATGGTTAGTTATTTTAAGTTGTCATTTTTTCCCATAATTCTTTGCAAAATGACGATTTTTTTTTTTTTTTTTCCACAAAATTTTCATTGTAATAGCTTATTTCTCCCACACGGAATGTGCATACCACAAATAACACCCCAAAATACATTCTTCTACTCCTCCTGAGTATAACGATACCACATGTGTGAGACTTTTACACAGCCTGACCACATACAGAGGCCTAATTTTGAAGTAGCACCTTCAGGCATTCTAGGAGCATAAATTACACATTTCATTTCTCAACCACCTATTACAGTTTTGAAGGCCCTGGAACACCAGGGCAATGGAAACGTCCAGAAAATGACCCCATTTTGGAAAGCTAACACCCCAACGTATAATCTATGAGGCATAATGAGTCTTTTCAATGGTTCATTTTTTTCCAGAAGTTGATGGGTCGGCACAGATGTGCACTGATTTATTGCACGGATGTGCACTGATTTATTGCACGGATGTGCACTGCTGAGGTGGCAGATGGGCACTGCTGAGGCGGCAGATGGGCACTGCTGAGGCGGCAGATGGGCACTGCTGAGGCGGCAGAGATGGGCACTGCTGAGTCGGCACAGATGGGCACTGCTGAGTCGGCAGATGGGCACTGATAGGTCGGCACAGATGTGCACTGATTTATTGCACGGATGTGCACTGATAAGGCAGCAGATGGGCACAGATGGGCACTGCTTAGGCGGCACAGATGGGCACTGCTGAGGCGGCACAGATGGGCACTGCTTAGGCGGCACAGATGGGCACTGCTGAGGCACAGATGGGCACCGATTGGTACAGATGGGCACCGATTGGCACTGGCTGGCACTGGCTGGCACTGGCGGGCACTGGCGGGCACTGGCGGGGCACTGGCGGGCACTGGCGGTGCACAGATGGAGCACTGGCGGTGCACAGGTGGGCACAGGTGGGCACAGGCGGGCACAGGCGGGCACAGGTGGGCACAGGTGGGCACAGGTGGGCACTGGCAGGGTAGATCTGGGCACTGGCAGGGCACTGGCAGGGTAGATCTGGGCACTGGCAGGGCACTGGCAGGGTAGATCTGGGCACAGGTGGGGTTTTTATCCGTTTACTGACACTTTTACACTCACAAGACACATTCGGTCTCCTCACACGCTATCGCTGTGTGAGGAGACACGTTTGGCAATGGGTGATGATCTCATTTGTTTACATTTGAGATCATCACCCATTGGAGGAGGCGATCGCGCTGTAAACGGCCGCTGTGATTGGCCGTTTACAGCGATCTGTGATTGGCTGTGTCCAGCGGACACGGCCAACACAGATTTTCCCCGATGCGCGCTCCCGGGAGCGCGCGGGGAACTCTTAAAGGGGACGACGTCAATAGACGTAGTCCTGAAAATTGAGATCCGCGCTATACACGTCATTTTACTATAGCGCGGATCTCAAGTGGTTAAAATAACTAACCATGCCTCTTACTAAATACATTGGAATGTCTACTTTCCAAAAAGGGGTCATTTGGGGGGCATTTGTACTTTCCTGGCTTGTTAGGGTCTCAAGAATGGAGATAGGCCTTAGTACATCAGATGTGATCTTTTTTTGCAAATCTTTATGATTTGCACTATAGCTTGTAGACTCTATAAATTTCACACAGATCATATAATATGCAAAAATTTGGGTTATTTTTACCAAAGATGTGTAGTAGTATAAATTGTGGCCAGAATTTATGAAGAAAAATTGCTAATTTGCTAAATTTTGTCACAGAAACGAAGAAAAATTCATTTTTTTTTCAAAATTTTCGGTCTTTTTTCATTTATAGCGCAGAAAATAAAAAACCGAGAGGTGATCAAATACCACCAAAAGAAAGCTCTATTGGTATGAAGAAAAGGACAAAAAAATCATTTGGTTACAGTGTTGCATGACTGAGTAATTGTCATTCAAAATGTGAGAGCACTGAAAGCTGAAAATTGGTCTGGGACTGAGGGGGGTTTAAGTGCCCAGTAAGCAAGTGGTTAAGTGCTAACACGTCCTTAGGGAGGATTATTTCATTTTCCTCGATTGGTGTTAGAAATGTTGAAGGACCCAACGGGAGCTGCAGACTTTTACTGAATTCAAGTTTTTTATTTCTTGTTTTCCAAATCCCTACATTGCTAAATAGTAGAGCTGTGATTAGTTAATGCTGGTAAAACTCAGGATGCGGTTGGCATGCTTGCAGTTTAGGCTTACTGAAACAACTGTAAACTCAAAAGCTTCGAATTACCAGTGATAAGCTATTGAGCATTATCTTCAGGTGTTGTGCCATTGACTTGTTGTCATACAAACACTTGTAAAGAGGAGGAGTTAGTAAGATGACCACACCCATGTGTGGGTGCCAGAAATATTTTTGCACTCAGGCATCCACAGCCCTGGAGTCTGCCCACCCTTTGCAGCTATAACAAGGTTTTGGAGTGTGTCTATGGGAATGTTTGACCATTCTTGCAGAAGCGAATTTGTGAGGTGAGGCACTGATGTTGGATGAGAAGGCCTGGCTTACAGTCTTCACTCCAATTCAACCCAAAGGGGTTCTATCAGGTTGAGTGAGGTCAGGACTCTGTGCCAGCCAGTCAAACTCCTCCATCCCAAACTTGCTCATCCATGTCTTTATGCACCTTGCTTTGTGCCCTGGTCCAAATAATTTGGTAGAGGCTGAAATTATGTTGTGGGGTTGTTTTTCAGAGTTTGAGCTTGGGCCCTTAATTCCAGTGAAGGGAACTCTTAAGGCGTCAGTATATCAAGACATTTTTGCACGATTTCATGCTCCCACCTTTGTGGGAACAATTTTGGGGATGTCCCCTGCTTGTTTCAACATGTGCACAAAGCAAGGGCCATAAAGACACGGATGAGCGAGTTTGGGTTGGAGGAACATGACATCAACATCATGGAACTTAGAGCAATAAAACTAGCTCTGCATCACTGGAACCCCCTTCTTCAGAGACACCCAGTCAGGGTGCAACAGCAGGGGCCTACTGTATATTAATCATCAGGGGTATAGCAGGAGTTAAGCAATCTTAAAGGAAGTAAGACTGACGCTCTCCTGGGCAGAAAACCACTGTTCAGTAATCTCGGCTGTGCACATTCTGGGAATGGAAAATCTGATTTCCTCATCCATCACTGGTTTAACCAGGGGAATGGTTTGTTCATCCTTACATCTTTAATCTCCTATGTCAGAAATAGGGAGCTTCAGATGTGCACATTAGGGATGTGCTATCTGTTCAAGTCGAACAGCAAACAATTTGGGGTGTTCGCGGCAAATTCGAAAAGCCACAGAACACCCTTTAAAAGTCTATGGGAGAAATCTAAAGTGATAATTTTAAAGGTTAATATGCAAGTTATTGTCATAAAGAGTAGTTTGGGGGCCTGGGTCCTGCCCCAGGGGACACGTATCAATGCAAAAAAAAGTTTTAAAAATGTCAGTTTTTTCGGGAGCAGTGATTTTATTAATGCTTAAAGTGAAACAATAAAAGTGAAATATTCCTTTAAATTTCATACCTGGGGGTGTTTATAGTATAAGATAAAGGATTAAATAATGGGCTATGGCGCTAGAACCCAATATATATCTAACCTCTGATGGTCTATCTATCAAGATATATACAAAATTAATTAGTTTATAAGTGTTACAATACAAATCTATATTTCAGTGCTGAAATTTTTTTTTATACGTTGCAAAATTAAAATGAGAAAAATGCAATAATCAGTGTGTGCAAATACGTGCTGACACTACTGTGACCCATAAATATAAATTGCCTATAATAATAATATCAAAATTCATAAGAAAAAATCATTCAAAAGGTTGTGCAAAATAATTAATCCCAAAAACGTCCTTGTGCTTAGAACAAAACTTTCAAAATCGCATTCTGGGATCGCTGGAAATTCCCATACAGTAATGTCCCAGGTAGTGGTAACACAAGGTAAAATGACTAGTGCAAAAGTGCCAATCTTCAATGCAGAGAAAACACTCATCCCCGGTGCGCCACTCAGTGTTGTGGTAATGTGAATGCTCTCACCAGATCATGTACCCCTATGGGGTTGGATGGGCTTTCACAGTATGAGCCACTGTGCTGCTATCTGGATACTGCTGCTGGTGCGCTGGGGGAATGTTCACTCTTCACTTTATGTGCACTCCGTTGTTATGTACATTGAGGGAAGTACGTTTGAACAGCTTTTTATTTAATCACATAAAAGAAAACTACTCACATTTGCTAGTAAAACAGTTTGCGTTTGTAAACAGGTAAAAAAACTCAGCCGGCCGCTTCTGGCTATAGGAAGGGTGCACGTACATAGCCACGCCCTACATGTTTCGTCAGAGTGACGTGTTCTGGAGCCTATAGTATCTATAGTATGCCTGTAAAGTAGCGCATGTTTCCCGTGTTTATAACAGTCCGAGAGCAAAATGAAATTTCTAAAGGAAAAAAATGGAAAATTGTATACTCACCTTTCTGTAATTTTCCTTATCTGACGCATTCCCATGGCAGCACACACATTGGGGTTGTGACTCTGCCTCCACAACTTGATAGGACTGGTTAGCTATAAGATTTGAAGAGGAGTCCACCATGCATTCTCAGTAACAATCACCTTAGAGCGGCGGGCTTCTGTGTGCTGCCATGGGATGCGTCAGGAAAACTGAAAATTTATGTCAAATACTTAACATAATTTTCCTTTCCTGATGGACTCCATGGCAGCCTACGTGTGGGTTTAGTCCCGCCTCCATTACCCTATAGGACGACACTCCCATAAATCTTTGCTCCCTGCCAGAGGCCGTGTTCGGTAACTATCCTACTCCAGCCATTTGGGAGGGAACTCCTGCTGCCATGGAGTCCATCAGGAAAGGAAAATTACGGTAAGTATTTGACATAAATTTTCCATTTTCCTGACAGACTCCATGGCAGCCTACGTGTGGGAAATAACTCGCCAAGACACACCCGGGTGGGCAAAAAGGCTGCTTAACAAAGATTTATTTGACACCTTCAACCGACAAAACTTTGACTCCAAAGTCAACTGAGGATAGAGCCGCCGGCTCAACACAATAATGAGACATAAAGGTGTGAATCGAAGACCACGAGGCCGCCCTGCAAATCACATCAGGAGCCACGTGACGAGAGGCCGCCCACGAGATAGAAAGACTTCTGGTTGAATACGCCGACACCGCCTGAGGAGGAGCCAAGCCCCTTACTCTGTATGCCCACTGGATCGCTTGAACTATCCAATACCGCAATTGACCTGACTGATGCTCTATTGCCCTTGTTCTTCCCACAGAACAGAACGAACAAGAAGTTCGACTGCCGGAATGGAGCTGTAGCTTCCAAATAGAGCTTTAATGAGCGCCCAACATCAAGAGGATGAATTTCCGAGGAATCCGAGGATCTGAATAAGGGTAGAGAGATTTCTTGATTTTCATGAAAAACCGAAGTGACCTTAGGGTTTGACCCCAACATTGGAACTGGGACCACTCTGTCCGGAAAAAAGTTAGAAAAGGCTCCTTGACTCCTAGAGCTTGAATCTCTGATACTCGTTTTGCCGAGGTGACCGCCACCAGGAATGCAGTTTTCAAGGTGAGTTCTCTGATGGAAAGAGCCTTACTGAGAAGAGAAAAGAAGTCCAGCACTAGAGGCAGATCCCATTTAAGGAATCTGGGCTTTCTCTGGGGTCTCAATCTTACTGCGCCTTTGAAGAACTGCTGGATAAGGGCATGCTTAGCCCACTGAACCCCTGTAAATGCGGAAATAGCCGAGACTTGAACCCGAAGGGAGCTAACTGATAAGGGTAAGCCCAAGCCTGATTGCAGGAAACCCAAAACGTCTTGAACTGTGGGTAAAACGTAGGAACTGGTTCTGGAGGACATATAAGAAAAAAATTTTGGTCCAGATCCGTTCATACACCTTATTAGTACTTCTTCTCCTTGCACTTAAGAGGGTGGAAATGGCTTCCTTAGGACACCCCAGTGCTTCCAGCCTTCCCCTCTCAAGAACCAGACCCTCAACTGAAGGTGAGCCGGACATGGATGGAGAATCGCCCCTGGGAGAGCAGGTCCCCTCCGGACGGAAGAGGAACTGGGTCCCGAAAGCTGAGGAGGGATAGGAGAGGAAACCAAGGCCTGTTGGGCCAATGCGGAATTATTGCCAACACCTCCACTTCACCATGAAGGACCTTCTAGCTGACCAGGAGGGTCGTTATCTTATCCTGGTCTGCGAACTCAACAACAAACCCTACACTGTAGTAAACCTGTACGCACCCAACTCTCACCAACTACGCTTTCTGAAACGCCTTCACAAGAAAATTGGTGCCAACAAGAAGGGATCGGTGGTGAAATGTGGAGATCACAATCTGACGCCAGATCGCAATATGGACACTACCTCCACAGCTAGACGACAACCATCTTCACTTCAACCTCTCCTGCATGCGGAGGACTTGTTTGATGTTTGGAGGTGTCAGCACGCAAACGAGCGTGATTATTCTTATCACTCTTTAAGGCACAATTCATATTCTAGAATTGATTTAATTTTAGTTGATAAACAGCTCTTGCAGGCAGTGTCCTCCTCCACCATACATAACATCACATGGTCTGATCATGCTCCTGTTTCTGTCGTGGTGGTGGAGGGGCACACTCCAGGCCCTGCGTATCTATGGAGGGCTAACCCTCGTATTTTTCAAAAACCAGAACACTCTGCGAGTGTAGCCGCTAATCTCTCTGAATTTTTCTCCTTAAATGACCAGTCGGTTTCAGATCCAATGTTGCTATGGTGTGCACACAAAGCATATATAAGAGGTGTAATGTTACAAATATGTGCAAGAGAAAAAAGGCAGAGGACACAAAAACTTGACCAAATTATGCATAAGATTAGATCGTTAGAATCACTTAATAAGACATGTGCGACTTTGCAACTTGCGCAAAGTCTTGCCCAATATCGCTCTGATCTCAGACTTCTTTTGATAGAACAATATGACAAACATGTCAGATATTTCAAACTGTCCCACTATTCTTCCGGTAATCGGGCAGGCAAGTTTCTTGCCCAAAGGCTTAGAGCAGCAAGAATTAAGTCAAAAATGTCGTACCTTCTACATCCTCCAACTAAACGGAAAATCTATAACCCCAAGGAAATAGCAAACTCCTTTGCTGAGTACTATGCCTCACTCTATAATCTAAAAGATGACCCCAACACCCCTCAACCGAATGAAAATACTATAAAGGAGTTCTTAGCGAAAATTAATTTACCCTCCCTTACCCCTGATCAACTTAACTCCTTGAACTCCCCTATTACGGAGCCTGAGATTAGAAAAATCGTTAGAACCCTCCCTCTGGGGAAGTCTCCAGGCCCAGATGGGCTCCCCAATGACTATTATAGGTCTTTTCAAGACAACCTTATCCCAACACTTATGAATGTTTATTCAACAGCAATGTCCTCTGCCTCGTTTCCTGCAGAAATGCTTAAAGCATATGTAGTGACCATCCCGAAACCGGGGAAAGAACCCACTTCACCTGCCAACTTTAGGCCGATATCTTTGCTTAACTCTGATGTTAAGCTATATGCGAAAATCCTCGCACACAGGCTACTCACGATCCTGCCTGGACTGGTAGGTGCTGACCAGGCGGGCTTCACTCCGGGCAGGCAAGCTTCTGATGCCACGAGAAGAGTTATTAACATTATGCAAAACGCCGGGACCTGTCGGGTGCCTTCTCTGCTCCTCTCTTTGGATGCGGAGAAGGCATTCGACAGGATTCATTGGGGTTATATGAGACTCACATTACAAAAATATGGATTTACAGGCCCTATCCTATCGGCCATAATGGCCATCTACTCGTCCCCCTGTGCGCAAGTCTATACATCTAATATGCTGTCGACCACGTTTACCATTTCTAATGGTACCAGACAGGGGTGCCCCCTATCCCCTTCTATCTTTAACTTACTCATAGAGCCCCTAGCGGAAAGGATTAGAACTCACCCTAATATTGCCGGCTTTGACCTTCCGCATGGTTCACATGTTATCAATTTATTCGCGGACGATATCATTCTGTTTCTAACCTCACCACGAACCTCCCTTCCCTACGCCCATAGCACACTTATAGAATTTAGTAATGTATCCTACTATAAGGTCAACTGCACGAAATTGCTTATTTTCCCGTTAGGACTTCCCTCCCCCATTTGTGAATCTTTACAGAAAGCTTTTCCCTACACCTGGAACAAAGATGGTATAACATACCTTGGTCTAAAAATTACTGATATCAAGACGATAGCGGACGCTAATTACGGGCCCCTCATAGACAAACTTACTAAAGAAGCCAAACGCTTAGCTACTACTGAATTGACCTGGTCGGGCAGACTTGCTACATTTAAAATGCTACTTCTCCCTCAAGTGCTGTATGTCTTCCGGACCCTGCCTATCCCGGTAAAATCGAAACATATCAAAGCTTTCAATTCTCTACTTAAAAATTTCATTTGGAAAGATTCGAGACCCAGATGCGCAAAACCTTTACTGACCAAACATAGGTCGGCCGGGGGGATGGGTCTGGTTGACATACAGGACTACTACAGAGCTTCTATCCTTACTCAACTGCGGAAGTGGTTCCGCCAACCGGCGGACACCCCTTGGTGCAGTGTCGAATGTGCCCTGAGTCCGACCAAAGATCTTAAACAGCTTCTGTTGGTCGACGCCCTACACCCAACTCCCACACATAGCTTACCTCCCACTCTCCGTGCCTCCCTGGATACCTGGAGGACTTTTTTAAAACTCCCTCTGCCATCTGACAGACTGACTACCATCCCAATACCCTTATCGACCCTACAACAGGCCATACCCAACTTGTCACTCACGAGCTGGCAGGAGAAGGGACTTCAACTTATCTCTGACCTGTATGATGGGAACTCCCTTATCCCGTTCGACACTCTCCAACTTCGTTTTAATTTATCATCTTCTGACAAATATAAATATAACCAAATTCATCACTTTTGCAGATCCATCGCTACACCCACCATTCGCCTTTCAAAAGAGGCCTGGCAATTTTATAATACTACCCCTATATCTGTTAAGGGTATCTCCTTATTCTATAATCTATTCCAATGTAAAATGGACTTTGTTAAATCACCCCCCTATCTCAAATGGGAAGCCGACCTGCAGACGACCTTCACTATTCCACAGTGGAAGGAGGCTTTCAAGTGGCTATACAGGGCCTCTAAGTGTGTGAACCATTGGGAACTGTCACAAAAGATTGCCCTGAGGTGGTATCTTACCCCATACAGGATTGCCCAGTTTGGTAGGGATGGCTCACCGTTATGCTGGAGAGGATGTGGGGAGGTAGGCAACTTACTCCACATGTTTTGGACTTGTAAACATCTCACTAGCTACTGGAATTCCATATTCCGCTCGCTCTCCAGCATCACGGGAATTATCACTCCCCCCAGCCCGACCCTGGCCATACTAAATTTGGGAATAGATTATTTTCCACCAGAATTTAGAGTAGTGGTTACCCACGTATTGATAATTGCCAGGTCTCTAATCACAAGACATTGGAAGAGCAACAAAGCCCCAGATGTAGCCGAGGTTTTTCTTACTATGCAGACCCATTATACCTATGAGTCACTAATAGCAGCAGCAGGGGGAAACAAAAAATATTTTGATAACAGGTGGAAATGTTGGACTACTTGGTATAAATGTAAGAACTAAGGGGTACCCCCAGCCGAGTAGACTGGACTAGACCGACTACACCCTCCCCATCCCTTCTCTGACTCCCTTCCTTACGCCCCCTATTACCATTTCTTGTGTACATAATATTCGGTGGAATAATGTTATAGCTGAATACTGATATGACTGCGCTTCCGCAGCCCAGGGATGTCGGATGGTTAGCTTTACGTATGGGTTAATATATATGATTCACATCCTGATACTCCCTGGTCTGCGCATCTGTTGCAATTTGCATCTGTTGGTTTATTCACATCACTGTACCGATATCCTGTAACTGGGGTTTCTGTTTTGTGTTTTTTTTTTTTTTTTTTTTTATGTTTTCTCCTGTTGTTGTTTTTTTTTTTCTTTTCTTTCCCTTTCAATACAATGTGGAGATCGGCATCTGTTAATTGCTGGGCAATGTATTTTCTTTTCGCCCTATGTATCCTGTATTTCTGTACACCTAAAAATCTAATAGAGACTATTTACAAAAAAAAAAAAAAAAGAGACAATCCTTGTCCTGAGCAAGAAGAAGCAAATCGTCCAGATAATGATGAATCCGGATTTTCCTGACTCTCAACAATGCTACGACTGCTAAAAGGACATTCGAGAATGTGCGAGGAGAGGTTGACAGACCAAAAGGAAGGCAGGTAAACTGTAAATGAAGCTGGCCAATGGAGAAACAAATAAACTGTTGGAACTCTGTGGCCACTGGGACGTGAAAATAGGCATCTTTGAGGTCTATTGAGACAAGCCAGTCTCCTGGCTGCCCTGAATGTTGAATCGTGGACAGCGTTTCCAATTTGAATTTCTTATGAAGCGATTTAGACGCGTCAAGTCTACTACAGGTCTCCACGTACCGTTCTTTTTCTGGACCAGGAAAAGAGGGGAGTACATTCCCAAGCCGCGTTGATCGTCTGGAACAGGAATAGCGGCGCCTTGATCCAACAAAGATTTTATGTAGGTTAGAAGAATTTGTCTTTTTTCTTCCGACTCTGGAAAGGATGTGGGAACACACTTGAGTTTGGGGACACTGCTGAACGACCACGTGTGCCCGGAGGAAACTGTCTTGACGGTCCAAAAGTCCTGGATCAAGGCCGCCCAGACGTGCCGAAAGCGGAACAAACGAGCTCTTACCCTGACCACCTGGACGGGCACGATCTCAAAAGGACTTAGTAGGCTCCTTTTCCCCCATCGAACTGCCCTTTGCGGATTTTTTGAGAGATGTCTGTCTGGACCTCCAAGATCTGGAAAATTCTGTCCAGGCCTGTAAGTGCGTGCCTCCCTGGCACGATCTTGACCCTGCTTTCTTGGGAACAATCTCCTTTGATTCTGCAGGCGCCTATCCTGGGGGAGAAATCCCGACCTACCCCCAGTGGCTCGAGTCATAGCACTATCCAGCTTATTGCTGAAAAGGGAAGAACCATCAAAAGGAATACGGCACCAAACCTGCTTAGAAGCGGGATCGGCTAGCCAAGGACGGAGCCACAGGGCACGCTTGGCAATTACAGATGAGAGCATAACTCGAGCCACCAGTCGGATAATATCGATCGAGGCCTCTCCTAAGAAGGCTGAAGCCAGTCTTAGTTCTTGAATGGGAGAACTCTTGGCCAGATCTTCAGAAACATTCCTGAGTGTTTCATCAACACTATCGGACCAAACTTCCATCGCTCTAGACAGAGCCGCTAAGGCCAGGGTCGGCTTACAGGCCATGCCAGCCGTAAGATAGATCCTCTTCAGGTCAGAATCAAATCTCCTATCCAGAGCGTCCTTACCTTAGAAGGGTAAAGTCTCTGAATTTTAGATAGAAGAGAATTATTTTTCTCTACCTTACTCCAATCATCCGAGATCACTTCTCCCAACTCTGAGAGGAAAGGGAAGCTAATTCGCTCCTTCTTTAACTGCTTAAAAAACTCTCTTTGTTTCGCCGGGGCCACTACCGGCTCCTCCCAGTTCAGTGTTTCCTTGATAGCTTTGACCAAGGGAGGGAGCAGGGCAAAGTCAAAACCCGAACCAGACTCTTCCTCCTCAGATTCACTCTCTGAGAGGACAGCAGACGGGTGGCCAGGCAACGAGGAATCCCATGTGTCCTGGGCCTGAGCATCCCTCCCCGGAGACCTTGGAGACTCTATGGGAGACAACTGGGGGGCTTCAAATTTCTTTAGACTGTCCTTGACCAATCTTTCCACCATAGACTTCAGCTGTTGGTCAGAGTCACTCCTTTCACCTGTCGCTTTAACATAACAGGCATCACAAAGGAACTTGTCAGCAGGAACCTGCGTCCTGCATCCCCAGCATAAACCTTCAGCTGCGTTACCTGGGCAGGCTGTTGAAGGGCGGGAAGATTCCTGGCTATGGAGACTGGTTCTCGCAGGAGAATCATGTCGTCTGGATCTGGAAGAGGAATGCCGGCGGTGGGATTTAGACGAATCACTTCCTCGGTGAGAACTCCGTCGCTGAGTAGACCTAGAAGGGCTGAAAAAGGGAAAAACCCAGCAGTGTTAGTGGAACATTCCCTAATGTTCCACTGTCGCCCCCCCCCCCCCCCCCGGCAGGTAACCCAAAAAAACAAGTACCTTCTCCGAGAGGGCTGGCCACTAGCAGGCGGTGAGGTATCCAAAGGATCCATCAGGGCTGGAGATAAAACAGCCTCAATTAAACCCAGAAAACAGCTGAGGAGGCAGAGATAAACTGACCTTAACAGAGACACATACCTAATGCTGAGAAACCAGGGCTCGGGAATGGCACTGCAGGCTTTACAAGTATCCCAGAATCACTGCAAGTTGTTTTCTGTTTTTAAAACTGCCGCCTTAATGACGTCACGAATTTCGTCAAAAAAATGCTAGTGCGCATGCACGAAGCCCGCATCGCGCATGCGCGAACCAAGCCTCGTCCTCGCACCGGTCTCGCGCATGCGCAGAACGACCGAGCGGCGAACGAGGAAGTAACTGGGTGGCTGGAACGCAAGGAAACCAGCCGCCCAGCAAGCCAGATACAGCGCTGTGCGGTGTATGGGGAAAGAAAAGCCACTGCAAAACAGCAAAGAAACATACAGAACTGACACAGAAAGGCTGCCATGGAAAAAACAAACAGCTCACCACTCCTGTAGACGGACACCAGCCGAGGTAGGTCCCCACACATGCCGGACTTCTGGGAGGAGGGGGCGAAAGTCACCTGCTAGTAGCTAGGCTCACGACTAATCACGCGGCTTCACCTGTCAGTGACCAGGCATACACCTCTTCAGCGCCTCTTCCATATGCCCCTTTTCCATACTCCGCTAGTAGCTAGAGCTTATTGGAAATATGCGACTCCAAGTCGCTCGGCCGGTCTGTATCGCAGAAAAAAATGCAAGTCTTCAGGGTAAAAAGACACATGTTAGGTCCTATGGAGGAGGACAAAAAAAGAACACGGCCTCTGGCAGGGAGCAAAGATTTATGGGAGTGTCATCCTATAGGGTAATGGAGGCGGGACTAAACCCACACGTAGGCTGCCATGGAGTCTGTCAGGAAAGGAAAATTACGGAAAGGGGAGTATACTATTTTCCATTTTCCTGACGCATCATGGCAGCACACACATTGGGAAATAACTTGCTACATTGGTGGGTGTTTTTAGAAGGTTTTATTTACTCAGGTACAAGGTATGGATGAATTAGTCTGGATGACTGATCTGCCGAACTCAACCGTAGTTAATTGAGCCAGGTCTACTCTGTAGTGCGACATGAAGGTGGTTTTTAAAGTCCAAGTTGCTGCCTTGCATATAGTCTCTGGGGATAATCTACAGTACGCTGCCCATGAAGCCGCTTCCGCCCTCGTTGAGTGCTCTTTCAATCCCTCTGGTATTGGGAGACGCTGGACTAGATACGCTTTCTTGATAGCTCTAATCAGCCAGGAAGCTATCGTTCTTAAGGAGGCCGTCTGGCCTTTTTTGGCGCCATGTGGAATGACCAGAAGGTTCTCCATCTTTCTGAATGTACTGGTAACTTCCAGGTAGGTGAAGATGACAGACTTAATGTCCAGAGGATGAGGATTCCCCTATGTATTGAGAAAAACATGAACATTAATCTCCGGATTGAAGTGGAAGTTAGACGCTACCTTGGGTACAAACTGGTCCAAGGGTCTGAGGACGACTCTGTCTGGGTAAAAAACTAGATGTGTTTTTTTAATTAGGAGGGCTTGCAGTTCGGAAATTCTCTTGGCTGACGTGATTGCACTTAAAAATGATAGCTTGAGCGTTAAGTCCCATAAGGATATCGATTCTAGAGGAGAAAAGGGTTCTTTTGCCAAAGCTTCCAAAACAAATGATACATCCCAGGTCGGAAAAATTGGCTTCCTGGGGGGCCTTATTTTCAGGCATGCTCTTTGGAACTGTACGATGAGGGGATTCAAAGCTCATTTGTCTCCTGTCATTGCGGATAGGGCAGAGACATGGATTTTTAGGGTACTTGAACCTAACCCCTTTTCCAGACCTAGTTGTAGAAATTCTAGCACCTGAGATACTGACAGAGAAAGGGGATCCCAGGACTGTTGTTGTGCTAACGTGGAGAATTTTTTCCCAGATCTTGTTATATATGTTGTTTGTTGATTTTTTTCCCCTTGCTTTCTCCAGTGTAGATACTACCCTGAGCGAACACCCCTGATCTAACAACCTTTCCTTTTCAATCTCCAAGCCGTCAGATGTATCCATTCTGGTGATGGGTGTAGGAACTGTCCTTGCGAGAGTAAGGCTGGAGACAGTGGGAGTGGAAGCGGCTACCCTGTGTTTAGCTGCAGGATGGTCGCAAACCATGGAATCCTGAGCCAGAATGGCAATACTGCCACTACTGTGGATGTCGAACTCTTATCAATCTTATTAATTCAGGTGTGACTCACCATATTGTCCGGCTGCCTACATCCGCACCCACTCCCTATATCTATCTATGAAGGTTAGGAGTGCTTGCCATGCGGCCCTGAGCACCAGGATGTTTGAGACTATGCCTTGTGGGCAGAAGGACCAACGGCTCTGTGCTCCCTGATGTTGATAGTGTGCTCCTCACCCATGATGACTGGCATCTGACGTTACTATTTATGGTAGTGGGGGTACAATAGGCTGACGGCGTGTCAAGTTGCTGATTTGAGACCACCATTGTGCAGATTTTTATACTGACCTGGTGATCGATATTTGCTGTGTCATTGAGGACCCGTTCCATTGTGTTAGGAACAAATTCTGGAGAACCCACAAATTCCATTGGGAACACTGAATCATTAGGAAGGTTGAGGACATTGAGCCCAGGATGCTTAAACATGTCCTTGCGGACAGGTGGTCTGCCGACATGAGCTTTTTTATTTTGCGGACGATTGGTTGTAGCTTCTCTTGGGGGAGACCGACTTTGTTGGTACTGGTATCTAATTTGGTTCCTAAGAATACCATTTTCTGCACTGGGGCCAGGCTGCTCTTCCAATTTATTATCCACCCGAACTGTTGGAGTGTGGAAATTAGTACTGTTTGATCTTGCAAGAGTGTTTCCTGACTGTCGGCTAGTAGAATAATATCATCGAGATAGGATAGGAGATAGTGTAGGACTCTCAGTCCTTTCTCTCTCAGGAGTGCTATAACTGGAAGTAAGACTTTTGTAAAGGTCCTGGGTGCCGTTGAAATCCCAAACGGGAGGCTTTTGAATTGAAAATGTTGTTGGCCTATCGCAAAGCGTAGGTACTTCTGAAAGGCTTGATGCACGGGAATGTGTAAATAAGCGTCGGACAAATCGACCGAGAGCATCCAATCTTTCGCTCTTACTGTTCGTAATATTGATTGGAGACTCTCCATCTTGAAGGATACGACTAGAATCGTTTGGTTGAGATTTTTTAAATATAATACCGGCCTCAGGTCTCCTGTCTTCTTTGTAATTAGGAAAAGAGGGGAGTAAAAACCTTTGCCTCTCTGCTCCCATGGGACCTCTACAATTGTCTACTTCTGTAGTAATTCCATGATGTACTTGACTAGAAGCTTCC
The DNA here is from genome assembly GCF_037356315.1 of Lithobates pipiens. Classification (NCBI taxonomy): domain Eukaryota; kingdom Metazoa; phylum Chordata; class Amphibia; order Anura; family Ranidae; genus Lithobates; species Lithobates pipiens. Next base: position 155,498,446 of record NW_027507791.1, on the reverse strand, counting down.
GCTTCAGGTGCGATGATGGTAGTCTGGTGGACCTGTAATGATTTTTTGGTGGTTTGTGTTTGATCTTCCATCTGTGACCCTCTTGAATGGTAGATATCATTCAGGGGTCTTTTGTTCGGTCTATCCATACCTGGGCAAATAGCCTCAGCCTTGCTCCTATTATTGCGGGCTGGGCATGCGTGGCATCAAAAAGATTTCTGTTGGTCTCCTGTTTGACTGCCTTTGATTTTTGAACTCTTACGAAGGAAGGCTATGTGTTTCGCCAATTCCATTTGAACTCATTCCCGGGTCTATAAGATCTTGCGTCCCTATACCTCTCGGGCAAATTACGTCTGAAGGGTGGATTTTTTTGCTGTTTGGGTCTTCTGTCCGACGGTATAAGACCCAATTTCCCCCCCGTGACCTTTGATATTGCAGAATCTAATTTTGGACTTAAAAGATTGGTACCATAATAGGGGATCTTGCACCAACTGGATTTAGATGTTGCATCAGCGACTCAAGGCTTCAACCACAGCGTTCTCCTAGAGGTTACTGAAGCCAGTATTGCTCTTGCTGAAGATCTTATGATATCCACCGCTGCCTCTGCCACGAAATCTCCCGTTAGGCTGAGTTCCTGCAGAGCTGATCTAATTTTTTCTTGGTCTGCTGCTTCCAGCATTAACTTTTCCAGCAGGTAATGGCTCTACCGACCACTGCAAGAGTGACCGCTGGCCTGCAAGCCCCACCTGCTGCTGAATAGGCTTTTTTAAGATCGAGATCAATCTTACGGTCCATTACATCCTTAAATGTCACGGCATCTTCTATTGGCAAAGTTACGTGCGCTAGTCGCATCTGTGAGGAATCCACCACAGGGGCAGAGCTAAGAGGGTTCACTGTTGGCTCTTTTAGTGGATAGAGCTTGGCTAATCTATTATTTAGTCCAGATTTTTTTCTGGCTTTTTCCACTTGTCTCTTATAAGCTCTTCAAGCTCTTCAATAAATGGGAAAACTTCAGGATCTTTTTTCAGGTTTTTTCAGGTTAGGAAAATAATTCCATAATTTAGGCAGGGCGTCCTTCTCCTCCTCCCAACCAATCGCCTCTTTAACTGATTTTGCAAAGGGATCTATCAATGCAAAATTGAATACGGTAGGGGTCAAAGGTTCGTCTTCCTCTGGGGAATCATCTGGATCTTGAGGGGCATATGAAGTTGAGGCTGAATTAGATGATCTAATTGGTTCATATGCCACCACCTGCAAAATTGACTCTTTAACTGAACTGATTCTCTTATTATGTTGGACGCCTCCCTTGCATCTGATTCATTGACGCGAGTCGCTTCTTCCAAACAGATTTGACACACAAGTTTATTTGGTAGCGCTTGTGCTCCCCAAACCCAGCAGGTATTAACCACAGGCTGGGTATGGTGTTTCTCTCGATGCTGGTGAGAGGACAATGAGTCTCTGTGGTGTCGGGAAGATCTTGATCGGCTTCGCTGAGAATGGGATGACCCCGATGACCTGGCAGAACTACCAAAATGAGAGGTATTAATGGCAGTGCTCTCTTTTCTCCTCTTCACTACTTACTGAATCAACACGCCCCCTTACCTTGTAGTTCTTGGATGGTCTGCTTTAGCAGTGGTCTCCATAGGGCAGAATAGAGTATACCTATGATCAGAGGTTTCAGCATGAGAGCAAATGCAGAGTATGAGCAGCAGGTGCTGGCATAGATTAAGCAGAAAATCTGACTTACCAGAGGCTAGGGCGGACTCGTCTTGCAAGGCAGCAGGTTGTGTGATCAAACCAGGATGGAGAGTGGTGTAGAAATCACAAGCAGCAGCAAAATTGGGAAAAAGCAGTTTTTAAATAAACCGCTATCGCCGAGGGGACGACGCCATCGCTGCACATGCGCCCTGGCTGCCTGCGCCCCCTGCGCCATCTTGGATACTGGCAAATGGGGGAAACAGAGCCAGTTTCACTTCCTGAGCGTCGAGTGTTCTAACCCGGCCACCATGATGGAGAGGACAGCCCGCCGTAGGACTACAGGGCTCAGCATGCTCAGAGGAAGCAAAATAAGAATAAAAAGGAGAAAGAGTGAAAAAGGAGAAAAGAAAGGTATGATAGCAATCTAAGAAAAGAAAAAGGGATCAGTGGATTAAGAAAAAGAGGGGTTAAAAACCGAAAGTAGATAGAAAGGTGACCGGTGCACAGTTAAAAACCCTTTTTTAAGGCTTGTGACAAATGTAATTTTTTCTCTGCCCCTGAGACCATCAGAGTGGTGACCCCTGTGTTATAGCTCATTTAGAGACTGTATGGCCAGGGCTTCCAGGTAGGAGAGGCTGAACCTAACTGGGGTGATTCGGTAAGGGGTTCCATATTGCTAATCGATCGAACTAACGATAATCCATTCAGGTGAGGAAAAAAAGGAGAATACAATGGTGGACTGCTCTTCAAATCTTATAGCTAACCAGTCCTATCAGGTTGTGGAGGCGGAGTCACAACCCCAATGTGTGTGCTGCCATGATGCGTCAGGAAAGTCTTTTATAGTACTAGCGCTAGTGTCGGCTAATAATGAATTGTCGGTCCAGACAATTCACATAAAAGTCATTGGAAAAAAAAATGTGTGGGGGACCCCAAAATTCCATTACCAGGCCCTTCAGGTCTGGTATGGATATTAAGGGGAACTCTGTGCCAAAATATAAAAAAAATTGTCGTGGAGTTCCCCTTTAAATCCATACCACACCTGAAGGGTCTGGTATGGATATTTGGTGGGAACCACACGCCAAAATGAAAAAAAAATGGCGCGGGGTTCCCCCAAAAATCCACACCAGACCCTTATCCAAGCACACAACCTGGAAGGCTGCAGGAAAAGAGGGGGAGATGAGAGAGTGCCCCCCCTCCTGAACCGTACCAGGCCACATGCCCACAACATGGGGAGGATGTCCCCATGTTGATGGGAACAAGGGCCTCACCCCCACAACCCTTGCCCAGTGGTTGTGGAGGTCTGTAGGCGGGGGGCTTATCGGAATCGGGAAGTCCCCTTTAACCAGGGGACCCCCAGATCCCAACCCCCCCTGTTTGAAATGGTAACGGTAGGTTGTACCCCTGCCATTTCACAAAAAGAAGGTGTCAAAATGGTAAAAAAAAAATAACACACCGTTGGAGAATAAAAACTAAAAAAAGAGATTCCAGCGATGTAATCCAATAAATCCATGCTCCTGCTAGAGTGATGTAATCCAATTCTCGGTCTCCATCTCCAGCCAATGACGTGACGAACTGTCAGGGAACTGTCCAGCATTCCAGGTGGCTCAGCAAGCCAGTCCTGACAGGTTTAATTGTTTTGAAGATGTAATAAGATGTGACGGAAAGTGGGAGAGGTTTCATCAACTGTAATGCGCAATATCCCTAAAACCAAACCAGCACATGCATTTTTATTTTTGCAGTGTAAACGAATGCTATCTTTGTTTTTAAATTTTAATAACTTTGGGTTCCAAGTGGGTGGGGCTTGATGTTACATAATCTGAATCCGAATAATAATATATCAAAAACTGAACCGGTTGCAGCATTCATTTTTTGTGGCACAAATCAGCACAAACAAATGGTATAATTTTTTTAAAAATTTAATAGCATGGGGTGCAAAGCGGGCAGGGTTTTATCAACTATGATGAGTAATAATCTCTGAAATCAAATCGCACAAACTTCCATTTTTGCAGCACAAATCAACACAGATGCAGAAGAATAATGCCATCTTTGTTTTTAAATTTTAATAACATGGGGTGCAAATTGGATGGGGCTTGAGGTACCATAATCTAAAATTTAATATGCAATAAATTAAAAACTGAATGGCAGAAACATGAATTTTTGTGGCACAAAACAGTATTTAAGCTTAACAGCCAGCGGTCCCTCACCCTGCATCTTGGTTGTGTTCTGTCCATTTATTATAAATAAATATAAATAACCGGCAAATAAAATAAACATTATGGATGGTATATTAAGCAACATTTAAAGTGTGTAAACGATAATTTGTTCAATGTTCATACTTACTTTTCATTGCCATTGCATGGCTTTGTAGTGACTTGGAAAAATTCTTGTCACTGGTGGTGCTCTTTTGTCCTGATGGGGCTCAAACATATGGGAACTGCCTTGTGCAGATTTTCAAAGTTGCAAAAGATGTCAAACTCTTTAAAATGACAACATCAGAACTTGTGCGGTTGCACGTTTGGCAAATATCTGCTTCCTGTAAATTCAGTCAAATTAATAATTTTTTAAGTAAATGTAACTCAATTAGAATATGGAAATGCACATACCGTAAAAGCTATGTCTAGATTGCTCAATATGATGCATTGTTTTTGTAAATATAAAAGGTGTATTTTAAGAACTAATGAAAATTAAGTAACATACTTAAAATGTCAAAAATCAATGAATTAACATTTATTTATTTGTTGAAAATGATAAAAATTTTATGTTAAAATTACAAGCCAACAGAATCATTTTTAGCAGTGTGTGGGTGTAATTGGTCTCCTCTGTGGGTGGAATTGTTCTCCCCTGTGGGTGGAATTAGTCTCCCCTGTAGGTGTACTTGGGCCCAAATGGCTCCATTAGGCACAAATCACCAGCAACTAGCTTTCTCCTCAACCTCTCACTACACCAGGAAATATCACACTGGTCACCGCCAGCAAAAGGGAGGTGTTAAATATTGCGCCTTTTTTTAGTTGCTGTTTCATTTGTGAATTGGACTTAACCGATTACCGCATGATTTTTGGCAATATTTATAGACAGTTTTTTTGTTTGGTGTTATTTCTCAAAAAAAATCTTTATTTTCTTATTGCTACCTTTGGGGTTTTAATTCTTTACAACTTTTTGGGAAATGTTTTAAATTTTTTTATTTTTATTTTTGTTTTCCAAAAACTTGTGGCAAAAATATACACAAAGTTTTCATTTTACTAAAATATTTTTCAACTTACACCAAAATAAAAAATAAACAAAGATGTCACCGCTCCAAGTCAAAACCACTGACAGGCTGCTAGCTCTCCAAATGGGGTTCCAGGTGCAGGCTGATTGCATAAGCCAAATGTGTAGAAACAGAACGAAACTCTGGATAGCCGCACTCCGGATTGTGTAAAAATTAGATGCCTTTATTTCTTCAAAATGCAAGTGCAAAACTTCATTGAACAAAACGTCACAGCAAAAAGGGAACAAAAAAGGATTTTTGAATAAAATAGCTAACGCGTTTCACGCTACAAACAGCGCTTATTCATAGCTATGAGTAAGCGCTGTTTGTAGCGTGAAACGCGTTAGCTATTTTATTCAAAAATCCTTTTTTGTTCCCTTTTTGCTGTGACGTTTTGTTCAATGAAGTTTTGCACTTGCATTTTGAAGAAATAAAGGCATCTAATTTTTACACAATCCGGAGTGCGGCTATCCAGAGTTTCGTTCTGTTTCTACACAAAATAAAAAATAATCAGTCTTTACTGGCACAAAAGATGGACACAGGCAGGTTTATATAAAACCATATACACATTTTATTATTCTATGTAATCACAGTAAAATTAATATAGCGGTCCATAGGTAATATGGCTTGTATGCAACAGTAATGAGTACTGAACAAATATGTGCCTTTGCTTAGGATAACCTCCGCCCGTTAACCACGCAAATAAAAGGCGCTTAGCATTAAAGAATATGCTTTCTACCTGGGAGTTGTGGAATTTAAGCAGCTGTTCTAAAAGGTATTAAATCAATAAAACCACTAAAAAACATTAAACAAAAATCTGCGAGGTGGATGGATAAATCAATTCACCCGTAGAAAAAACCAGTAATGAGTACTGGCTGACACATACCTCTCACAGTAACATTTTCATTCATTCTTAATAAACTTCTCTATATACATTCATATTCAACAGAAATGATAATCTGTTGAAATAAGTCCCCGTCGGTCAATGCGTTTCTCATTTTGCTTGTTCAGGGTAGAGTAAAATTGTAGCGGTAACTAAAAAAAAAGATTTTCCCAATAAAGTTAAAAGAACAATTACCGTGACTGATGTTATAATGCCTGAACAAATAAATGTCATTACCTTGTCTGTCTCTCCACTGATTCATGAAGAAAATAAAGTTAATTCACTACTAACTCATTTTGTTATCCCTGTTAAGCTCATCATTGAGCTTCATGAAATTCTTCACTCTGCTATGCTGGATTGTGGCGCCAGGGGAATTTTATGGACATGGAATTCACCAAAATCCAAATGTGAAATAAAACTGTTGATGGAACCTGTTGATGGATCACCCTTATCCTCAGGTCCTGTAACCCATGAGACAGTTCCTTTGGAACTCCATCTTTCAGCTGATTATACTACCCAAATTTCCTATTATCCTGGACATTCTTTGGGGTTTCAACCCATAAGCCGTCCATTAACTGGGGTAACCTGGAGTATACATTCTACGTCCCATCATTCCAAGGGACATTGAGCACATAGAGAACCTTGTTAAACAGTGCTCCACTGACCAAGAAATCAGTCGTAACTACCCAGTCATATGACAAACTGTATCCACAGTACTACGATTTCCAGGACATCTATGATAAAGATTGTAAATCCAATAAGCGTGAACTACATGTATCATCACAGGGTGATACTGTGGATAAACAAGTAACAGTGTGCCAGCTTCCCGATATTGTTTGGGAGAAATTAGAATAGAAACATGGACTTTATAGGCACAGATGTATATTAGGTAAAACATTTAATGTTTTTAATAGGATAAAGTTAAAACCATTATATACAAACACATTAAAAAACATATGATTGAGTGACCTCAAGGACTCTCATAACACCTTTAATACATATACACATATATATATATATATATATATATATATATATATATATATATATATATATATATATACCACATGTAACAAACACAAATGTTTGGAGCATGTAGAATGATATAAATCCAATGGTTGTTTGGATACGTGAAGAGGTTGAGTCATGTATGGAGGTCGCTCAGAAAATCCATCTACATGTTACACGCATTGGTGCGCTTCTTTAGGCGCTTGCGTATCTAATAGACACGTAGGAAGGTATTATAAGAATACATCAAAATATCCAGAAAAAACATGATTATATATAACAGTGCATGCAGCCCCGCACAGGTAGCCAAAGAGGGGACAAGAAACAGGGCCCCTCCATGTGTATATATATATATATATATATATATAGCAAGGTAGCATATTCGCAGAAAAATATATATAGTTGAACATACAGCCGATAAGTATTGCATTATTGTACTCTAGTAAATTAATATTAGCATAGTTAAAGAGTTATATAGAGTTGTAGATTTGCATAGTTAAAGAGTTATATAGATTTGCAGATAAACATGGGCTAAAAGAATTTTCCCATAGTTTCAAAGTAAAAAATCTATAAAAGAAAAAAAGAAAGAAAGGAACATAATTATTATTTATTTATTATTATACAGGTTTTATATAGTGCCAACAGTTTGCGCTGCGCTTTACAACATGAGGGCAGACATTACAGCTACATTACAATTTGGTACAAGAGGAATCAGAGGGCCTTTGCTTGTTAGAGCTTACAATCTAAAAAGGAAGGGTCAATTGATACAAAAGGTAATAGCTGTGGGGTGGGGGGGGGTTGGTGAGCTGCTGGAGGAAGTAAAACAGTTTTAGTTAGAAGCAGGATAGGCTTCATTGAAGAGAAGGGTTTTCAGGGATCGCCTAAAGATGGATAGATTAGGGGACAGTCAGACAGATTGGGGTAGGGAGTTCCAAAGGATGGGAGAAGCTCTGGAGAAATCCTGGAGGCAAGCATAGGAGGAGGGGACAAGGGAGCTAGAGAATAGGAGGTCTTGGGATGACCGAAGAGTGCAGCTTGGTTGGTATTTTGGGACTAGGTTAGTGATGTAGCTGGGGGCAGAGTTGTGGATGGCTTTGAAAATTATTGTTAGTACTTTGAATTTTACTAAGTGGAAGCCAGGGGAGGGATTGGCAGAGAGGGGTGGAGGACACTGAATGGCTGTTAAGTTGTATGAGTCTGGCAGCGGCATTCATTATGGACTAAAAGGGGGATAGTCTATGTAAAGGTAATCCAATGAGGAAGGAGTTGCAGTAGTCGAGGCGTGAGATGACCAGACAGTGAATTAGAAGCTTGGTGGTGCCATTAGTTAAAAAGGGGCGTATTCTGGAAATGTTGCAGAGGCTAAGGCGGCATGATATGGACAAGGATTGTATGTGGGCCTGAAAGGACAGTTCAGAGTCTAAGGTTACCCCTAGCACCTTGGCATGTGGTGACGGACTGATAGATGTGCCATTAATCTTGACAGAGAAGTCAGGGGAAGGGGCACGTGGGGGAGGAAATATTAAGAGCTCAGTTTTAGATTTAGTTTGAGGAAGTGGTTTGACATCCAGGCTGATATGTCTGTTAGTAGATCAGTGATGCGTGAGGAGATTGATGGGGTGAGCTGAGGGGCAGAGAGATAGATATGGGTGTCATCGGCATGTAAATGGTAGTGAAAGCCATGGGAAGCTGACCCAGGGAGGACGTGTAGATCAAGAATAGTCAAGGTCACTTAGGGCAGAACAGAAAGGGGAGTTGGAGAAGAGGAAGTGGAGTTGTAGGTGATACTGAAGGTGCTATGAGATAGGTAAGATTCAAACCAACAGAGAGTGCAGCCTTGGAGACCAAGCAAATTGAGTTTTTTTTTGAGGAGGGGGTGGTCGACTGTATCAAAGGCAGCAGAAAGGTCCAAGAGTAAGAGCATGGAATAATGATCGTTGGTTTAGGCTGTTAGTAAGTCGTTTGTGAGTTTTAGGAGGGCAGTTTCTGTGGAGTGCTGTGGATAAAATCCAGACTGAAGGGGATCAAGAAGGTTATTCTCAATGAGGTAGTCGCTCAGTCGGTTGTAGAACGTTCAAGGAGTTTGGAGGCAAAAGGGAGTACAGAGATGGGTCTTAAGTTGTAAAGATTGGTGGGGTCTGAGGCCTTTTTTGGTATGGGACTGACTAGAGAATGTTTTAGAGGGTTGGGGAAGATGCCAGTAGAGAGTGAGAGGTTGAAGATATGAGTTAAGGAGTGTAGAATTGAGTCAAATGGAGGGGGCAGAAGGTGAGGTGGGCATTAGACATTTTTTTTAGTGACTTCCTCTATAGTAGCTGGGTTAAAAGAGGGAAGTATTAATTGTCCAGGAGGTCAAGTAGTGTAAAGTGAGAGATATGTCTGTAGAGTGGAGATCTCAAGATGAATTGTCTATTTTTGAAGTGATTAGCAATCTCCTGGGCAGTGAGTAAGTTAGTGGGTGGGGGTAATGGATTAAGAAGTAGAGTGGTAAAGGTAGAAAAGAGTTTACGGGGACTGCGTGAGAGGGTGTTAATGGGAGTGATAAAGTAGGTCTGTTTGGCAATGTGGAGGCAGGAATGGTATTTTTGGAGGGCAGTTTCATAATAGCAGCATGTGTATATATACACATATTATGCCGCGTACACAGGACCAAAATTTTGGTCGGAAAAAGCTATGATTTTTTCCAATGGAATTCCGCTCAAGCTTGTCATGCATACACATGGCCACACCAAATTCCGACTGTCAAGAACGCGGTGACGTACAACGCGTACGACGAGACTAGAAAAAGGAAGCTCAATAGCCAGTGACTCTTTGTGCTCCTTCTCCTAATCTCGTGTTAGTAGATGTTTGGTGAGAGACGATTTGTGCTTTTCAGACTCAAGCTTTTTCAGATCGTTTTACTGCTGTTCAGTTTGTACTTATGGGTTTGAATCTGGTTTTCAGTGCGTGTAGTCAGTTTGTATCTGGTTTTCAGTGTGTTCTTGTCCGCTCATTACTGATTTTCAGCTCACTTTTCACAGGCCTTGCTGTTCTTCAGTGTGTTTTGTTTAGTTCGTTTTGACTAACCGTTTTGAAGTCATGTTGCGGTTACGTACTCGTCATAGAGTTTGTACTGTGTGGGGGCTTGGTGTTGGGATTCTTACTTTGACCCAAGCGCAGTCCATGAACAGGGCAAGGAGGAGTTCATGGACAAAGAATGGGTTACTCCAGCATGACCAAATCTCTCATATGCCTTTGCTGCGTGAGATCCAGGAGAATAACCCTGATGATTTCAGGAACTATCCCAGGATGACGGACCCTGTTTTTCACCGTCTGTTGGCTTTGCTGTCCCCTTATATTAGCAAGCAGGACACCTGCATGTGGCAAGCCATCACTCTGGAGCAGAGGCTAGTCGCAATGTTGCGGTACTTGGCGACTGGGAGAAGTCTGCAGGACCTCAAGTTCTCTACAGGCATCTCCTCCCGGGCTCTGGTGATCATTATTCCAGAGATCTGTTCTGCCATCATTCAGGTCCTGCAGAAGGACTATATTAGGGTACATCTTATCCTTTATTAACATCATATCCTATGTATTTAATGTTTGCTAATGTATTGTATTTATTTCATCATTCCCTAATTACCATGATTGTAATATGTTGTGAATATCCCCTTTATCCTTATGTATGCTGGATTTTTTTAATGTTTCTTTTTTGGCCTACATGCATATTTGTCTTCACTAACCTTCCCAGCATGCTATCCTGGGTCCATACACACCTATAGCCTAGTCACTAAACAATGTATTTTTTCAGCTCCATTGTACTGCTTTACCCAAAACACCCCCTATAATGTGTACAAATGTTATGTGTGTGCTTAAATTCATGCAGAGTGACAAAGGCTTTTTTTTGGGTCCCAAAATCATTTGGAACCCTCCCCCCCAACCGCTAAGTCAACCGATACCAATACTCTATCTGCTGACTTTGCCAAACCCATACACACTATACCTACCTCTTTTGTGGTCAGATTTAGGGATGAATTCCCCAACGCTTGTAGTGCAAGGGCCTGCCTGAATATTTTCAAATGCTAAAAATGTGCTTCCATTTGTACAGTGTGTATTTTAAATTTTTTTGCATTATGACACTTCTTACCTGTCCAGTGGGCTGCCAATAGTGTAAGTAATGGGGGGGGGGCTGGCCAAAGTAACACACATTATGCATTCAGCTCTCAATGAAGTGGAGAGGGTTACCTGTCCAAAACACCACCCCCTAAATTTTTTACAATGGGCCATCAGAGGTGGGGAGGAATCTGATAAGCGGATCTTATATTGTTGTCTTTAAAGAGTCCTTCAAATAAAATGTTATGCTGATGCTGGGCAAGAATGTTTGCGTCTAATCTGCTTGCAATGTTATGTACAAAATGACTAATAATTTTTTTTCTGTTTTAACTCCACAGTTTTCTTCAACGCCACTGGAATGGCAAACTGGCATCCCACTTTGGCAACCGTTGGGACTTTCCCAACTGTGGAAGGGCAATTGATGGGAAACACATCCAAATAGTCCCACCACCCCCTTTGGGGTCATACTATTTTGACTATAAGGGGTTTCATAGTATTGTGTTGATGTCGGTGGTGTCGGCGACATCTGAGTTTCTCTATGTGAACATGGGGAAGAATGGGCAGATGTCGGATGGTGGAGTCTTTGCCCAGACCAAGTTCTACCAACATCTCCAGAATGGTGGCTTGGGATTGCCACCTGTCGAAGGACTCCCGTTTGTTTTTATTGCTGATGAAGCATTTGGTCTGGGTGATCATATGATGAGGCCATTCCCTCAGAGGACCCCCCCGGAGAAAAGGGTCTTTAATTACCGGCTGGCCAGAGCCCAAAGAGTCGTAGAGAATACCTTTGGGATAACAGCCTATTTCTGACACCAATAAATCTTGCGGAGTACAAACTGAACCACATTGTACTACGCTGCTGCATACTGCACAACTTTTCAAAACAAAATGCACCAAATTATGCAGCCTCATTTGGACCTAAGGCTAGACTTCCAGAAAATACAATGACGACCCTGGAAGTTGGCCGACCTGGCTTGCCCCCCCCCCCCCCAAAGTGCACGTGAAGTGCGGCAGAAATATGTTTAATATTTTATGGGTGGGGGGCCATTGATATGCCAGAACATTTTTAAATATTTTCAAAATAAAAAAAAAATTGATATGATAAAATTTAGATTTTGATTTTATGCTTGTGTTTATTTTATCTGTCTCCTAGGTTCTCCTAGTGCACTTGTAGTGCAAAGTGGTTTTAACATTATTTAACCTCCCTGGCGGTGATCCCGAGTCTGGCTCGGGTTGGGATTTTACTATCATAAGCGGTAACCCCGAGCCAGACTCGGGATCACATCGATGGATACAGGGAGAGGTTACTTACCTTGTCCCCTGGATCCAGTGATGTCCTCCACACTGTGTGATCGAGCTGTCCTCCGCTCGATTCACACAGTGCCCGAGTGCCGCCGATCTCCATTCCCTGTGACGTTACGGCGCACGGGAGCGGAGATCGGCGCCAAATTCAAAAAAGTTAAAACACAGAAAACACACACAGTACTGTAATCTTACAGATTACAGTACTGTATAAAAAAAGACACACCCCCTTTGTCCCTAGTGGTCTGTGCAGTGCCCTGCATGCACTTTTATATTATAAATACTGTTTTTTCTGCCTGGAATTTGAAGATTGTCCATAGCAACCAAAAAGTATCCCTTTATGTCAAAAGAGATTTTAGACCAGCTAGAAAACAGCATAATAAATTATAATCACTTGCAGAACTGAGCGATAGCGATTTGTGGGGAAATTCGTCATCAAACACTAAATCTAATGACAGCGACAATTCTGCAAATTAGCAAATTTCAGTGTTTTTGGATTTGATTACATTATTGAATAATTTTTATTATTATTTATTATATTATAAATGTTATCATACCCGGGATGTCTGCTAGACTCTGGTTTGAACAGATTTAAGAGAGTTATTCCTAAGAATTACAGGACTACAATATAAAACGCCAAATTTCCATGCAAAATAATTGTACCGCTTTCAGCACCTAAAACCAGAACTAATCATACCGCCAGGGAGGTTAAATAACACCCATTGTCACTGTAAACACCAACTTAATACAAAAAGTGTTATTGAGCATTGAAAGAAGAAGCCATATATTGTTGATTAGAAAGCCTATTACTCTGTGCACATGACTAGTGTAGTCTAGATATCCCCAACCTTCTTTACTGTCCTTGGACCACACATACTACCCCAATCCCCTTTTCTTTTACCCCCATAAAATAATGAGACCACACAGGAGTTTGGAGTATAAAATTGGCCATAGCAGCCTTTTATTATTAACCAACTATTAAATATTTTCCAATTTTATCATATAACCTTTGTAACGACAACTTTTAAATACCAGTCTATTGGTCTCTGATGGTACCCCAAACTTAACACTTTCCACCACTACACTGCGGGACCTTTTTCACCATAACAGGCCTCCAGCCGAATGATCAGTTTGGAGACAACCCCCTTCCCGCAGTGCAACCATTACCGTAGTCCAGCAGACACCGTTCCACTGGAATAAACCAGAGGGGCACATACTACCGATGAGCCCCCCACCACTTCCATCACGTATGATTTTGCCACCATCAAAGACCAAAGACACCGCCGTTACACAGCTGCTATGACGACCCAAGTCCATGGTTCCTGAAATAAAAGGAAACAAACAGACAACACACAACAGAAACACAGGGAGGGTGGGTGGGAAAAACGGCCTCCTTCTGTCTCTCTCACTGACTGTGCCCGGAAGTCCCCGCCTCCCCTTTAAATAAACTCTCCTCCCCCTCAGATTCCTTTATTGCTTAACTCCTCCCCCTTAAGACCTCTCACACTTTTTAACCCTTTGTTGTCTCCCTATTCCACATAGTCATGCCCGGCCCTGCACTATTTTGTTTCTCTTTTGTTCGTTCCGGGCCTCACTTGACTAGTGTAGTCTAGATATCCCCAACCTTCTTTACTGTCCTTGGACCACACATACTACCCCAATCCCCTTTTCTTTTACCCCCATAAAATAATGAGACCACACAGGAGTTTGGAGTATAAAATTGGCCATAGCAGCCTTTTATTATTAACCAACTATTAAATATTTTCCAATTTTATCATATAACCTTTGTAACGACAACTTTTAAATACCAGTCTATTGGTCTCTGATGGTACCCCAAACTTAACACTTTCCACCACTACACTGCGGGACCTTTTTCACCATAACAGGCCTCCAGCCGAATGATCAGTTTGGAGACAACCCCCTTCCCGCAGTGCAACCATTACCGTAGTCCAGCAGACACCGTTCCACTGGAATAAACCAGAGGGGCACATACTACCGATGAGCCCCCCACCACTTCCATCACGTATGATTTTGCCACCATCAAAGACCAAAGACACCGCCACAGCCCGCAAGGGTGACCCCTTACCCTTAAGGGCCCCTCCACACCCGCAGGGCCCGCTGAATCTCCTCCTAAAGACCCAGCGCCCACCGGTCAATACCCCCAGCTGAGAGATGAATCCCTTCGTTGAAAACATACCCACCTTAGGCTCCAACTCCATGTGTATAACAGCCCAAACCCCCGTACACGACACCACTCACCCACAACCTTTTACCACATACAGGCTTTATTATATTTTCCCACTGCTAATGCCCAAATCTTGTAGTCCGGGCAACAATGCCGGACCACCCATGAACCCGGCAGGGAAAAATTGAGCGGAGTGCCACCGTCCGACTTAACAGCCGAGCTTACCCCCCCCCCGATGAGACTGACCCCTAAACATCCTCTCCCACCCGGAGAACCAGAACGTCCAGGTGCCCGACCGAGCCAAGCTTAATGTTGCACCTCCGGTACCACCCTGTTCCACACCATCCCAGGGGTCCCCATCCAGTGGATACACACCGCCTCCTCCCGAGAAACACCCAGCCGCCTGCCATCTGATCCATCCTCCGCCCACCTGGCCCCCCAATAACCTAGGGATGCCTCAATAGCCAGACAAGGCGTATGCGCACTTCATCCGACAGGACAGAACAACAAACAAGGGTATCAACAAAGACACGGGGATGTCCCCACGACCAGACAAGGCGTATGTGCACTTCATCTGAAAGGACAGAACGACAAACAAAGGGGGTAGTACCAACAGACCTAGGGATGCCGCCATATCCAGACAAGGCGCATGCGCACTTCATCTGAAAGGACAGCACGACAACAAAGGGGGTAGCACCAACAGACATAGGGATGCTGCCACAACCAGACCAGGCGTATGTGCACTGCATCTGAAAGGACAGAACGACAAACAAAGGGGGTAGCACCAACAGACATAGGGATGCCCCATAACCAGACCAGGCGTATGTGCACTGCATCTGAACGAGCGGTACGACAAACAAGGGTAGCACCAACAGACATAGGGATGCCCCTTACCTCCAGACAAGGCGTAAGTGCACTGCATCTGAAAGGACAGCACGACAAACAAATGTAGCACCCACAGACAAAGAGATGCCCCAATATCCAGACAAGGCAGATTTGCACTTCATCTGAAAGGACAGAATGTACAAAACCAGGATAACACCAACGTAGAACCCCATTCCACAACTAAAGCAGAGCCAACTCTTAGACAGCTACCTCCAACCCCGTACCACGCCCACTCCCAAATGTGTAACAATATGTAGGCAAACTCGAGTGCGGAAATACCTAGCTTCTCACCGTGCCACCCTCATTACCGCCACCTCATCTAGCCCCACCCCAGGCACCCCTGTGGTTGCCCATACAGTTCAACCCCCACCGCCCTAAGGCTTTTCCGATAACTACCACGACTGGACGTGGACACTCCGGCACCCCCCGTCGCGCAACTAGAATGGCCCACCCCCCCTACAAACTGCACACTCAAAGATTCCATCATCACCCCCCCAGGGCCAACCCGGGAACCAGGCAATGTCAACACCTGCACACTCATCCTTTCCCCTCCGGTCTGACCTAGACATACACAAACGGAACCACACTACCCTCCCCCGATAGCCACATCTAGAGCCGGAAAACCCCCCCCCCCTTCATGCCGCCTGCAGGGGCCCGCCAACACCCCCCCCCCCCCCCCACTCAAATGGCGCCAAAAGCTATGTACAACAGCTGCATAAAAATTTTTTTTTTTTTTTTTTTTTTTTTTTAAGTCAAGGAACACATGGAACCCCAATGGCCCCCATGTCCCAAAGAACGCAAAGCCAATGGCAACCAAGGGTCCGCATGCATGTGACCCCTCCGAAGTCCTATAAACTCGTGTGGCTCCCAACCCTCCATCCGTGACGTCCATCTGACCCCCGAGAGCAGATGAACACAGCCAAACCATCCATTTGCCGCCCAACGGCGGACACCGCCCCCCCACACCTGCATGTGCACTGAAGGAAATACCCCACCCCACAGTCTGACCTCTGACCCAACCAACACAGCCCCCAGCAAGCCATACAAAAACATCCATTCACTCCTTACCCCGTTGCAAGCCACCCGGCCGAACCACTCACCCCCCCCCCGGGAACCCCCCCTGCTCTGCAGAAGGAGCTAGCTCCCGAACTCGGCCCACTAAAAACCGAGACAGGAAAACCAACAGAGTATGGACACTCCCAGGAGGCGTGCAGCATCCATAACAGTGGTCAACTGCATGCAATGCCCAAACGAAAATGGTGCCGCAACCGCACCGCCATCTGTTAGGACGTGGGCATGCGGTAGGCAACCTGTACCGCACACAGGGTCACTCTGCCACCCACTCTTCAAGGTCCTACACGTCCCCCCCACAACTCCATAGCCGGGACCCTGCAAACCAATTAATATCAGCTTACTCCCCGGTCCCGCCCAACCCGATCGCCCCCGATACTCCTCCAACACGTGCGCCCAACAGTCCGGTCCCCGTTGTATGCCTTAGAAAACCTTATAAATCGGGCCTGGGCCTGCACCCCAGCAGCTGCCACCGCCAGCCGTCGGCAGAAATCCCCGCACGCGGACTGACGCGACCCGCAAAAGTAAAAAACCCGCCCAGTAAAGACTGTAATAACCCCAAACAAACCCCGCTGACCCAACATCCCCCGAATCTCAATCCCAACCACCTCCATTCGAGGATCCGGGGCAACCCAGATGCCCCCAGAAAATTAACATCTGCCCTCGAGCCCTCAGTCTACATAACCGCCACCCATGGCACCCCGAACCCACTTGCAAAGTGCCGTAACATAGACAGGAGAATCGCACCCCCCTTTCGAGGTCGGTATCCCCACGCCCAGAAAGGCATCCAATAGCGGATGACAGAAACAGGCCCCAACATACTCTAAACCACCCCCCCCCACCGTGACTAACCCACGAAAACAGCTTGCACGGCATAGAGCAACCCCCCCGTCCAGACCCCCTTTCCTGTACCGGTCCCTTGCCCCAGCATCCCCGAAGAACAAGGCAAAAACTACCTCGACGTCAGGCGAAGCCCCGAATGTTCCTCTCCATAGCGCTAACCCACCTGTCAGCAACTGCAAGGAAGAATCAGACACCGAACCAGCTTAGGGGTCCCCCGCCACAGTAACCGAATCCCAGCTGGGAAACGAGAATGGGGGCATAAGACTAACCTCCCTCGATTCCCCTTCAGGGACCACCCCCATATGCGAACAAACCAAATCCCACCACATTAATTCCATTCTTTATTTATTTTTTTTTTTTTTGTATTGAATAGCTTAACCGGGGCCCTCCCCCATGCCCCACCCTCTCCATTTTCTCCGAAAAAACCCCCCAGATTTGTTTCGGAGCAGACCGGAAATACTGCACCACAAACGGCACCCCCGCCAGGGAACACGGCAGCCCCAAGAAACCTTCTACCCACCCAGAAGCCAACAGCCTACCGCCCCCCCAATCAGGGTACCTAGTTTGGAAAAGGCGGCATACTTCCCCTTCTCCCCACTGTCACCATCCCCCCTGTTCGCCAACTCCTCGACACAGGCCGGGACAGGGGATAAGAACCCCCACAGCAGATGCCCTCCCGCCCAGGACAGCCGTAACCCCCCAATCCACCGTAGCACCCATATAAACACCGAGGCGGGTGTCTCCCCAGCCCCCCACTCCCTTGCAGAAAAACTGCCGCGGGGGGCCCCACGTCTAAAACCCCAAGCGCCCACGTAGGCCGATATCCCGCCATCCCCCCAGAGAGATCGACGAACCACCCCCTTCCCGTTGAAAGGAAGTACCATACTGCAGCCCAGCAGACCCCCTCCGTAAACTAATGTGCCCCCCCCCCAATGGCCGCAGTGTAACCGGCAAGAGCCGAGCAAGGTGCCCGTTGTCCCTGGACCGTGCGCTCGTCCCATAGCAAACGCCGGCAGCCAAGGCACAACGACCCGCAACCTCCAAGGTGCAGCAACAGAATAACTCCCCATACTCACCCCCACCGTGCTGGATCCGAATCCCCGCCCAGTCTACTCTCATCCCCCTGGCAACCCCTGGGTTTACCCACAGGGGCCCACAAACAGGTCCTACCAACCCCCCCAACACTGCGCAGTTTCCCCACCGTCCCAAAAGTGCCAGGCGAAAATGCCCGACGCCCCGGGGACAACCGTTGCATCCGTACGTGCCCGCAGCCTAGCACCCCCAATTCCCCACTCCCAGCCACTGCCAAAGAGCATCAATAACTCGACGTGAGACAATGTACCATCGTACCAAGCTGACGGGTAGGGCCCCACAGCCGCTGCTCCTGCCACTCCAACGATGCGAGATCCCACGGCTGCTCCTCTTCCTGCAAACTGGACCGTCCCTCCCCCGACCTCACCTCATGAGCTGGGCCCATAGGTGGAAGCAGCCTCCCAGGTGCAGCATGCCTGGGGGCCGTAGATTCCCAGCTGCATAGCGGGCCTCTTCCGTTCGGTGGATCCGCCCACCGCAGCACAAGCCCCACGTGTGCCTATCTACAGGTGGGCCGCCCCGCCGTCCTCCCCCATGCTTCGCGTCCCACAGGCCCTGTGCGCAGGGAAAAACCAGCACCCACCCCGCTGGCCCACCCCCCTGGCTGGCACTGTTAAAAGGGGGGGGGGGGGGACGCAATCTACCACCGGCCCGCGCCGCTGCCAGGGAACGGGCGCCATACGGCCCACCGCCCCACCCCCCGCTCCCCCAGTGACAAGGATTTTTTTTTTTTGTTCCTCATGGGGGCTAAACCCCCGTGTGCTACTAGCCTATGGGGTCACGGACCGGTAAAATAAGGGGGGGGGGAGGGGGGGCACCGAAGTGGCGCTGCTCGCCGCTGGGGGAGAGAAGCAGGGGCAAGAAATGCCTCGTGCACCGGCCGCCGAGCGCATAAACGAACCTCCCTCCGTGGCGCTGCCTCCTCCGCACGATTCCCACACCGCACCGCCGCCAATCAGTCCCCCCGCTCGTCGCTGCAGCCCGCCACCGCGCCGTGATCAAAGCGGCCTCCGTGTAGTTCAGACAGAGGAGCAGCCTGTGAAAAACGGCCTCCTTCTGTCTCTCTCACTGACTGTGCCCGGAAGTCCCCGCCTCCCCTTTAAATAAACTCTCCTCCCCCTCAGATTCCTTTATTGCTTAACTCCTCCCCCTTAAGACCTCTCACACTTTTTAACCCTTTGTTGTCTCCCTATTCCACATAGTCATGCCCGGCCCTGCACTATTTTGTTTCTCTTTTGTTCGTTCCGGGCCTCACTTTCACATGTGCATTCTAAAACATTTTGTGGTAAAAGTTTTACCTTGACATTTTTGAAAAAGTACATAAATAGGCATGTTTCTAAAAATAACATACACAACTCTGGAACTTACAAAGTTCAACATTTTCTAAAATTAAGGCAATATCAGACATTATAGAGTCAAAAATGTGCTGATATTGCCTTCATCAGATGGGGTGAAGTTATCTCTGTAAAAGCCAAATTTAGAAGATGCACACAAATTGTGAGATAAAATGGGGATTTCCTTTCTGACCTCATACCTCATGTCAACATGTGCTATCTCCCATCATGGGGGATCAATGGACGTGTTTTGGGGGTGCAACCACTTCCTCTCACCTACTAGAGTTGGGAGGAAGGGGTTGCACCCACAAAACGCTTACATTGAAATCCCCCGGTGGCAAATAGCACATGTTGACACACTGTGTGCATCTTCCAAACTTGGCTTTTAAACTTTATTAAAACTTTAGAAACATTTTTATAAAAAAAACAATCTCAACCACTTCTTCCACCTTTCCTTCCTACACAATCCTCAGGTGATTGTGACCTCTGCTCCCCTTCTTTCAGAGGTGTGGGGTTCCTGTTGTCTTCTCTCCCCTATGAGAATGAATCAAAAGGTATACTTAGCACACAGATATTTGTGGCCAGAAATATGAATGTGAAACATTGCTTGGAAGTGGGGTACAATTGTCTGTTTGGGCAGAGCTCCAAGTTGAAGACATGATTAATTCCCTTAACCAAGCTAGAATACTTACCTTTTTTGGACAAGTTTCACACATGGAGACACCCCAAGTATCCATTGGAGTACCTGTGTGGGACACCCTAAAAAATGTTTTCTGATGTCCCACACTAGTGCTCCTGATTCCAGATGTGTAAACAGCTGCTGAGTTACACTGAATCAAGTTTGCAATTCATTCTAGTTTCAAAGACATCTAGACAACAATGTCCTAAACTTCTTTTAATACAAATTATCATGACCAAATGTAGTTAACCCTGTATCTGACAAAAACATTGTATTTAGTTGGCAAATGAACAATGTTTCCTATGAACGATTACTGTGCCCATGAACAGGAAAGTAGTCATTTTAAACTGTACAACAGTAAAGAAAAGCACATGGAGCAGCATGCAAGTAATAATCATAATAGGAACACACGACAGGTACTTACTTTCTAGAAGAACTTTCTTGATTCTTCTGTACTGATCCTGCTCCCTCAATTTGAGGTCTGACCATTGTTTCCTCAATTGCTCCTTGGATGGTCGTACCCCAACATTCTGGCGCAGACTCTTCACAACTTTAGTCATGATTTTGGCCTTTCTTGCCTTTGCGTTTATGTAAGGTCCATGCTTGCCATCATAGTCAGCCTTCTTCAGTATGTCGACCATCTCCACCATCTCACCAAAGGACATATTGGAGGCCTTAAACCTCCTCCTGGATCGGGACGTTCTGGCCTCTGGGCTTTCCTCCTCATTACTGCTAGTAGTAAGCATCTGTTGTGTCTCTGCCATGTTCCTCTCCCACTGTGACAAAAGAGATGGGGCACGGAATATTGTATAAAGAACGTCAGGGGCGGCGACGCAGGCGGATTTTCACGCATGCACAGTGTATATAAAGTTAACACGCGTGTGTCATACATACGTTCAGTGTGCTGAGGAAGGAGGGCAAACATTCTAATGAAGGTAACATTTTAAATTTGGTACATCAGTGACCTATACTGATGAGAGATTGAGGCCTATATTGGGATGGTTAGACAGGTTAATTTGGTTGGTCAGCAGACTGGTTGGTGAGTTATGGAATTGTTTTTGTCTTACATGTATATGCCCTCCACGTGCTCCTTACTGTGAAGGCCAGTTATGGGTGTGGGCAGTAGCCAGTTTTTTGTTACTGTTCATATATATGGTCTGGGGACACATTGGGCACCTTCTCTGCCATTCTGCTCTTGCTGGGTGTCCAGTGTGCTCCTGTTCCTTTAAGGGGGCTTGGGCAGCCTCCAGGCTCACTTGGTCTACATCTATCCATTCCATGCATTTGCTTCCACTGTGGAGACACTTAGAAATTTGTAGTATTAGGACTGCAAGTAATACAGTGTGCCATGACGAGGCCTTGCAGCTTTCACATGCGTTTGCAAATGCTTGCTTACTAAACCTCTGCTTTTAAAAGACGGTCAGACAGGTTAATTTGGATGGTCAGCAGACTGGTTGGTGAGTTGAGCTATGGAATTGTTTTTGTCTTACCTATATTGTGATAAGATTAGGAGAGTTTAGCCTGATATTAGTGTTTTTGTCTTGCGTTTTGTGTTGCAGCAAATATGAAACTATTCAAAGAACCTGAATTCATGGACAACTTCATAGACAAATACAGGAATATGCGAAATTTGTGGGAGGTTAAAAACCCCTTATATTGCAATAAACCAGCTGGGGTGGCATTGCTGGAGAAACTGCTGGAATTTGTGAAGACACAGGTCCCCCACGCAGACATCGAGTTTGTGGAGAAGAAAATTGGTAGCTTGAGAGGATGGAGCTTAATAAGGTCCAGGCTTCCATCAGATCAGGAGCAGCAGCAGAGGATGTGTATCTACCCAGTATGTGCTACTACAACAGGATGCAGTTTCTGGAAGACCAGATTGAAGCCAGGGAATAACTTTCGACACTTCCATCCACCCTTCCCTCAACCCTTCCCTCAACACCATCTGAGGCTTCCGAGGACCAACCTGGGCCTTCCATCCTGGAAGAAGTTGAGGAGTCCAGCTGGAGCCAGGTATAGTATTTTTTAACATATTTATTGTCCAAAAATGATTGTTGTTACCTAGATGTTATTATTGATAACAAATGAATGATTTAACAAAAAGTGTTTGACATATCTTAGACAGTAAGGGCCAAAAATGAGTGTGACAAGAATGAAAAATGCTGGGGTTAGAATGATAGTCTTTTCTATTTATTATCATTCAATTTGCAACAGTCATGAGCTGAAAATTGTGTGTAATAATGAACCAAAAACTAAAACGATGTCCCTTTTTCATACATAGGAAGACCTCAGCCAGGACGAGGCTCTGGAATGTGGCAGAGCTTCACCAGGTGCCTCCCCTCTGCCTTACAAAAAAAAGGCCCAGGAAGGGGAGTAACGTGAAGGAGGCAGCACTGAGCCTCATTAAGGACGCTGATACGACCCTGAAAAGCCCCCCTGATGCTGAAGAGGCCTATGCCTGCTATGTAGCTGTTAAATTGCAGCAAATGGAGGAGGGCCAATGTCTCAGGTGTGAGAAATTTATTTTTGAGGGGGTTGAAGGGGTTGAGTGGCCAAATAAGTGATAAGATGCACTTGTGTGCTCGCCCACCCTCCTCCTCCTCCTCCTCCTGCCACAAGTCGACCTCCAGAGCCACAGCCTCCAAGGAAGACTGCAAGGAAGGCTGCAGGGAAGTGTGGAGGGAAGGCTGCAGGGAAGACAAGAAAGTGATGGCCTGGGTTCAGTCTGGTCTGACAAAAGACGTAGGCTGTTGTAGTACCACAGCCTGGGGACATATATGTCATCTTCTACTATTCCTGATCTCTGGAAGTCCTGGACATAGTTACATAGTTACTTAGTAAGGTTGAATAAAGACTCCGGTTCAACCTGAGTGAGTGTCCACAATTGTCCCTGCACATTGCATTTCATCAAGATGCTCCTCCATTATATATTATTTTTATTTAAGGTACCCATATATCGCTGTCAATTTTTTACACAGCACACCACACACACATTGGTCCCCACACCCAAGGAGCCCACAATCCAAGGTCCCCAACTCACATGCATATACTAGGGAATTTTGGACAGAAGCCAATAAACCTACCAGATTGTGCTCCCCATTATATGGACTTCTCAAGCTAACAATTTATTTTTTTCCAAATAGTTGATTTGGGCCCTGGGGTAGAAAGGCTTTGCAAATTCCAACAGTTTCTTCAGTGTTGCCTTCCTCATTATTTTGTTATGAGCCAGAATAAATGGAGATTTTTTTTTTATCTGAAAATACTTGCCTATGTGTTTTTCCTCAAAAAGGACAGTTTTTGAGTAGGCAGGTACATTTCAAAAATATAAGGACAAATTAACAAGGGACACCAACCTCCTTAAGTTAAAAAAATACAAGATAATAATGGTGTTGTGGTAACTTGATACACAAAACAAGAAATCGTATTATGGAGATCACTAGAAACAAAAATGCAGATCTTGATAAAAAAAACAAATAAAACAAATAAAAAAATTAAAAACATTATTATGGAGATGTTACGAAAATAAATTATATTATTCATGAGATCACGAGAAATTATAAAGAAAGAAGTTTGTGAGAACTCTGTGTGAATATGAGCAGCAAAACAACTTAATTCTTCTAGCATTCTAAAGAAGAGAATACGCTGCATTAAACTATTTAAAAAATGTCAGCGTGAGGAATGTGCCATCTCCATTACAAATGGTAAAAGACCGCTTCTGTCTCGGAGTTGAATCTGAGCATGCATGAGGTTTTTCGGAATTGCATACACACGAATGGATTTTCGGATAGGAACTTTTTCCGACCGAAAAATTGAGAACATGCTCTCAATCTTTTGCTGGCGGAAATTCCGCCAGCAAAATTCTGATGGAGCTTACACACGATCACATTTTCCAACCAAAAGCTCTCATTGGACTTTTGCTGGCGGAATTTCCGATCGTGTGTACGGGGCATAACACCCCAAAAAAGGGGCATATTTAGTAGCACGCACATGCCACACGAGTCAAACCTATAGGTATCATACATATGGCCATTTGGTTTAAAAATGTTCAAACAAATTACGTAGACAGATGTTAAATGAGAGCTTACCAAGTACATGCGTATAGTCAAAACCATGTATGGTTAACTAGTTGCTGACCGCCGGCCGTCAAATGACGGCCAGGCGGCGCACCTATTGTGGCGGGAGGCCGTCATATGACGGCCTCCCGTTTAAACAGGGAATGCGTGCGATCGAGCTGGCGCATCCCTGTTTCTTCGGTGGCGGCGTGTCACGGAGACACCGCTCGCCACCGAAGGGGGTGAACAGCCATTCGTTATGAAGTCACGGCCGATCACAGATGGTCACACCCCGAACGTGCACGGCGCATGCGCGCAATCGCGAGAGCGCTGCGTGTGCACGTCGGTGGCGGCGTGTTCCCCGGGAACACTGCTCGTCACCGACGCTGGTAAACAGCCATTGGCCGGCTGTTTACCCACGTGATCGGCTGTGATCCTTTCACAGCCAATCACAAAAATGTAAACAAACTGCGGTAACGGGATGTTACCGGGTTCTCCTCCTCACATACCAATCGTGTGTGAGGAGGAGATTGCGGTAACATCTCGTTACCGCATACAGTGTACACCAATCATACTGATTGCCCCCCCCCCCAATAAAGAGGACCTGTCACCACCCCTCATAGTACCTGGCAATCACAGTCCATCAGAGTACCTGTCACAGTCCATCAGAGTATTTGAGTACCTGTCACAGCACATCAGAGTACCCGAGTACCTGTCACAGCCCATCAGAGTACCTGTCAGCCCATCAGAGTACCCGAGTACCTGTCACAGTTCATCTGAGTACCTGAGTACCTGTCACAGCCCATCAGAGTACCCGAGTACCTGTCACAGCCCATCAGAGTACCCGAGTACCTGTCACGGCACATCAGAGTACCCGAGTACCTGTCACGGCACATCAGGGTACCCGAGTACCTGTCACGGCACATCAGGGTACCCGAGTACCTGTCACGGCCCATCAGGGTACCGGAGTACCTGTCACGGCCCATCAGGGTACCCGAGTACCTGTCACGGCCCATCAGGGTACCCGAGTACCTGTCACAGTCCATTAGAGTACCGAGTACCTGTCACAGTCCATCAGGGTACCCGAGTACCTGTCACAGTCCATCAGGGTACCCGAGTACCTGTCACAGTCCATTAGAGTACCCGAGTACCTGTCACAGTCCATTAGAGTACCCGAGTACCTGTCACAGTCCATTAGAGTACCGAGTACCTGTCACTGTCCATTAGAGTACCGAGTACCTGTCACAGTCCATCAGGGTACCCGAGTACCTGTCACAGCCCATCTGAGTACCCGAGTACCTGTTCCAGTCCATCTGTGTACCAGAGTACCTGTCACAGTCCATCTGAGTACCCGAGTACCTGTCACAGTCCATATGAGTACCTGTCACCGCCCTTCAGAGTACCCAAATACCAGTCACGAAACCATCAGAGTACCTGTCACCAGGCCATCAGAGTACCCGAGTACCTGTCACCAGGCCATCAGAGTACCAGAGTACCTGTCACCAGGCCATCAGAGTACCCGAGTACCTGTCACCAGGCCATCAGAGTACCCGAGTATCTGTCACCAGGCCATCAGAGTACCCGAGTATCTGTCACCAGGCCATCAGAGTACCCGAGTACCTGTCACCAGGCCATCAGAGTACCCGAGTACCTGCCACCAGGCCATCAGGTTACCCGAGTACCTGCCACCAGACCATCAGAGTACCCGAGTACCTGTCACCAGACCATCAGAGTACCCGAGTACCTGTCACCAGACTATCAGAGTACCCGAGTACCTGTCACCAGACCATCAGAGTACCCGAGTACCTGTCACCAGGCCATCAGAGTACCCGAGTACCTGTCACCAGGCCATCAGAGTACCCGAGTACCTATTTGCAGCCCATGTCTCATAGAATATACGTTGGGGTGTTTGCTTTTCAAAATGGGGTCATTTTGTGGGTAATTTCACTGTCCTGGTGGTCCAGGACCTTCAAAAGTGTGATGGGTAGGAATGAAATGAGATGTGTCATTTATGCTCCTAGAACGCCTGAACGTACTACTTCAATGTTCGGCCTCTCTATGTGGCCAGGCTGTGTAAAAGTCCTACACATGTGGTATCGCCATACTCGGGAGGAGTAGCAGAATGCATTTTGGGGTGTAATTTTTGCTATATACATGCTATGTGTTAGAAATATCTTATAAATTGACAATTTTGTGTAAAAAAAAAAATGCGTTTTAATTTTTTTCCACATATTCCAAAAACTTCTGGAAAAAAATGAACCGTTCAAAAGACTCATTATGCCTCACAGATTATACGTTGGGGTGTTTGCTTTCCAAAATGGGGTAATTTTATGGGAAATTCCATTGTCCTGGTACTCCAGGGCCTTCAAAAGTGTAATAGGTGGTTGAGAAATGAGATGCGTAATTTTTGCTCGTAGAACGTCTGAAGGTACTACATCAATGTTAGTGCTCTGTATGTGGCCAGGCTGTGTAAAAGTCCTACACATGTGGTATCGCCGTACTCGGGAAGAGTAGCAGAATGTATTTTGGGGTGTAATTTGTTGTATGCATATGCTGTGTGTGAGAAATAACCTGATAATATGACAATTTAGTAAAAAAAAATCAAAAAAAAAAATCTTCATTTTGCAAAGAATTGTGGGAAAAAATGACAACTTAAAAAACTCACCATGCTACTTACTTAATACCTTGGGATGTCTACTTTGTAAAAAGGGGTCATTTGGGGGGTATTTGTACTTTCCTGACTTGTTAGTGTCTCAAGAAATGAGGTACACCTGATGTACTGAAGGCCTGATCAGAAGTGATCAATTTTCAGTGATTGGCACCATAGTTTGTAGACTCTATAACTTTCACAAAGACCAAATAATATATACTAATGTGGGTTATTTTTACCAAAGATATGTAGCAGTATAAATTTTGGCCAATATTTATGAAGAAAAATTACTAATTAGCAAAAATGTATGACAGAAACGAAGAAAAAGGCATTTTTTTCACAAAATTTACGTTTTATTTTATTTATAGCACAAAAAAATCAAAAACCCACTAGTGATTAAATACCACTAAAAGAAAGCTCTATTTGTGTGGAAAAAAGGACGCAAGTTTCATATGGATACAGTGTAGGATGACTGAGTAATTGTCATTCAAACTGTGAGAGCGCTGAAAGCTGAAAATTGGTCTGGTCAGGAAGGGGGTGTAACTGCACTGTATTGAGGTGGTTAATGAGTGTCACCACCAAACAGGGGGTGATAGGCAAAGAACGGTTGATACTTAGCCACAACGGCAGAATGAGTGAGCTGGTAACAATAACCAGCGATGTCCAATGGTAGAGAGGAGAGTGTTTGATTAAAATAGCCACTCACCTACTAGTTAGGAAAAATTAACAGAGAGCAATAAAGTATTAGCACCAGCATGGCTAAAAGATAGAAAAATTACAAATATATATGTGCTCAAAATTAGCTGCTAGTCTTACCTTTGTAGACAAAGCTGTGGTAAATGATAAAGAAAGAACAACCGCCGTGTGTGATCAGGTGAAGATATAATAGACATGTGCACACTGAAATATTTTGTTTCGGAATTTCGTTTTCGTCTGAAAAATACATTTATTTAGTTCTTTTTTTATTTATTTTGTTTTTCGTTAAAAATTGCATTCGTCCAAAAACCCAAATTAATTAAGGTTGAATCTGTCATTGAAGGCTTATGGTGTCTGTCGAATGTTTAAAGAAGTTTCGACGGAGCAGCTAAACTGTATGACTTCGTATAGTTTAGCTGCTCCGTCGAATCTTCTTAAGCCGCGTACACACGTAGCCGTCTGTCCGACGTACTTAGTCTGGCGGACTTCCCGCCAGACTGTCCGTCGGACTTTCCGAACGGGCTACTTGCCCACACACGGCACTTTTTCAGCGGACTAATACGGCGTACTAAGTCCGCCGTACTATCCGCCCTACTTTTGAAATGAACGGACTCGCCCACACACGCAGAGGAAAGTCTGCTCATTTCGAGCGCGTCTCCAGGTAGGCGGGGCCCGCGAAGGAGACGTTGCTGGCCCCGCCGCCTGGTATGGACTTAAAGGGGAACCCCAACGCCGAAAAAAATCGGCGTGGGGGTCCCCCCCAAGTCCACAACAGACCCTTGTCTGAGCACGCTACCCGAGCAAGCGCCCCCCCTCCTGAGCCGTACCAGGCCGCGTGCCCTCAACATGGGGGGTGCCTTGGGGAAGGGGGGGCCGCGCGCCCCCCCACCCCAAAGCACCTTGTCCTCATGTTGATGAGGACAAGGGCCTCTTCCCGACAACCCTGGCCGTTGGTTGTCGGGGTCTGCGGGCGGGGGGCTTATCGGAATCCGGGAGCCCCCTTATTAAATGGCAGTGGCCCAGAAGAAGAACCGAAGAGGGGGACAAGACCCCCGAAGTTGGAAGAAGAGGCCGGCGGCGAGGAAGAAAGCCGGACTCCTCCGCTAGCAAAAGAGCTACAAGAAGATAGCGAAGGAGTCCGGCGAGAAGACCCCCGAAGACGGAAGACCCCCGGAGCTGTGCAATAAAGTATTTTATCTCGTGTGTTGTGTTTTTTTTGTACTTTTATTTTACAGGTGAATGGGTAGGGGTACATTGTACCCCATACTCATTCACATAGGGTGGGGGGGCCGGTATCCGGGGGCCCCCTTATTAAAGGGGGCTCCCGGGTTCTGATAAGCCCCCTGCCCGCAGACCTCGACAACCAACGGCCAGGGTTGTCGGGAAGAGGCCCTTGTCCTCATCAACATGGGGACAAGGTGCTTTGGGGTGGGGGGGCCGCGAGGCCCCCCTTCCCCAAGGCACCCCCCATGTTGAGGGCACGCGGCCTGGTATGGCTCAGGAGGGGGGGGCGCTCGCTCGCCCCTCCTTTCCTGGCCGGCCGGGTAGCGTGCTCGGACAAGGGTCTGTTGTGGACTTGGGGGGGACCCCCACGCCGTTTTTTTTCGGCGTTGGTGTTCCCCTTTAAGTCCATACCAGGTGGCGGGGCCGGCGGCGTCTCCTTCGCGTGCCCCGCCTACCTGGAGACCCGCTCGAAATGAGCGGACTTTTCTCCGGGCGGGAAAAGTCCGCTCATTTCAAAAGTACGGCAGACTGGCATACACACGGCCGGATTGTCCGCCGAAATGCGAGTCCGGCGGGAAGATTGGAGTGCAACACGGCATTCTAAGTCCGCTGTACTTTCGGGTCAAAAAAGTATGCCGGAGGCTACACACGGGGGGATTGTCCGGCGGACTTGAGTTTGCCGGACTTTTCCACAAGCTTGTTTGATCGTGTGTACGTGGCATTAGAACTTTCGACAGACACCATAAGCCAAAGAATCAACGTTTGTATGTTTTTCGCTGCTTTGTCAAATATTTGTCATTCATGTTGAATGTATATAGTTCAAACAGAAAATGGACTGGTGATAATGATCACTGATCAGACAGGTAACAAGATAGGGTATATAGAATCTATAAAGAATCTCAATCTATAATATAGAAGCTATAATAATAAATCTCCCCCCCCCCACCCCACAACATGGCCAGCCTCTGAGGCTATCACAACATTAGCAACACTAGTATCACTATCAAGTTCCAAACACTAACACAATAGCAGCAGATTATTATGAAAAAGTTAAGTTGAACTGTAGCTTGCTTCACTATTGTTCTGCTGCTGTGCTTTTGCTTAATTGCTAAATAATTTAGGTTTTCTGCCAAACGGACCAGATAAGATTGACTGTCTTCTGAAATGATTCAGTGTGTGTGTCTCTCTCTGCTAGCAATCGTTAGTGAAAGTAAGTTGGCTGTACGTGTGTACTTGTAGGATAATTGTAAAACTATTTCAAATAATCCTGGACTAATAGAAGTAAGGTTAGGCACATTCGACCCCAGGTTCAATAGACACAGATTGTTATTGTCAGTATCATAGCATATCTCCTATATATATCGAACTGATGTCACAATGAAAACGAAAATAAAGAATGGTTTTTGAGGATTTCCAGGATAGAGGAAATGGAAGAACTAGTACATATTTCTCAGGAACGTATTCAAAAATTTACGATAACTTGAGCCTGCTGGATCCACTTTAAATCTACGCAACGCTTTCAGACTTATGGCACTTGAACATTAGTTGCTGTCGGAATATACCGAGGTGGTGAGCCCGCTCTGGATCATATTGCCTATGGGCATATGACCTCGATAGCAACTATACCTTACACTCCCCCCTTTCCCCTTACCCTTTCCCACCCCATGTTCCTTTTCTTGCTCCCCATTCTCCCCACCCCTCTTTTCCCTTTTCCTTCACTATTCTTCCCCTCCTCTTTAAAATCTATTCTCCTTTCCTACTCGTGCATCCCCCCCCTCCCCCCCCTTTTTTTTTTTCTCTCTTTTCTTCCCTTTTCTCTTTTCTCTTCTTTTTTTCTCTCTTTCTTTCTCCCTTTTTTTCTTCATAATTCCCCACTTACTTTTCTATCTTTTTTCTTGCCAAGTGTGGCAATGTGAACCCCCTTCTGGTTCTGAACTGCTAAGAGGGATTCCCAATGGGCTTAATATCCACATTATTACCATACTCCATGCCGATGCCCTGGAATCTCTGTAGATAATGTTTCTTGTTTTCTGTTTTGAACGTATAAGCTGTTATGTGCAAAATCTAATAAAAATTCTTTGTGGAAAAAAATAAATAAAAGATCTGAAACTTAAGTAAAGAAGAAAAAGAAAAAAAAAAAAAACGAAAATAATGCATTTGTTTATGTTATGTTATGTTATGTTATGATTCTTTTGTTTTTCGGATTCTGCACTTTCGTTATCGTTTTAACAAACGATAACTAAAAATACCTGAAATTCGGACGAAAATGCATTTGGACGAAAATGAATGCACGTGTCTAAGATATAGTAGCCTGACTGACTGAGCCATAAATCAGCCCTATATATATATATATATATATATATATATATATATATATATATATATATATATTGTGAGGGGTTAGCTCGGCAGCGGGTGTGTGTGACCCCCTGGATGGGTTCACAACACAAAATCAGGCACAGCAGACAGCGTTGTAGGTGCAAAAAACAAAAGATGCAGTTTATTTATGCTACATGCAGTGATACATATAACAGCCAAACAAAAATAAAACATGAAAATAAATCCTGGTCAGCTTGACCTCTAACTACACACTTAGATTCCCTGTCTAACAACTGAGTGCAGCCTTGTGCTGCACCAGTCCCTGTCTCTGTTGTAGAGGTTTGCCACACAGGCGTTAACTCACCACACAGAACAGAACAGATATCACACTCCCCAGTCTATACAACACAAAACTGGTTCCAGGATGGAGCATCTCCCTAAGCATGCTGGGGTTTTTTGTAGAGGTCTTAATGAGCCCACTTACTTCAGCTGGGCTCATTAACTCTTCCCCTCTAATTGTAAAGGTCTGCATAAAGCCTGAATCTAGGGCACACATATTTCCCATCCTGGATACAACCAGGTGACTTTACCTGCGTGCTGCCACATACCCCCCCCCCCTCTTGTTTAAACCTTGGGGTTGTAACACAAGCAGTCAGACACGCATGTATCCGAGACAAAGCATCCACATTCCCCATTTTAACACCAGGGCGATGCTTAACTGTAAAGTTAAATTCTTGTAGGGCCAGGAACCACCTATTTACCCTTCTATTGGTCTCCTTGTTCTGAGCCATCCACTTTAAAGGAGCGTGATCAGTCACCAGGTCAAAGTGCCTACCTAGCAGATAGTACCGAAGGGAATCTAGAGCCCACTTCACTGCTAAACATTCCTTCTCAATCGTAGCGTAATTTACCTCATGGGACTTCAACTTCCTGCTGAGGTAAATGACTGGGTGCTCTTCCCCGTTCCAGACCTGGGATAACACTGCTCCTAACCCAACGTCTGATGCATCAGTTTGTACAACAAAGTCCTTAGAGAAGTCTGGTGAGTACAACACTGGCTGGCTACATAAGGCTGTTTTTAAGGACTGAAATGCTTCTTCAGCCTCTGGGGACCATTTAACCATGACAGACTCTTTCCCTTTTGTCAGGTTGGTGAGGGGCACAGCCTGAGAAGCAAAATGGGGAATGAATCGTCGATAATAGCCAGCGATTCCCAGAAAGGCTCGTACCTGTTTCTTGCTGTTGGGACGTGGCCAACTCTGTATGGCCTCGACTTTATTGACTTGGGGTTTTATCACCCCCCTCCCAATAGTGTACCCAAGATATTTGGCCTCCTCCTGTCCAATGGTACACTTCTTTGGATTGGCCGTAAACCCAGCTTCCCGGATAGAGTCTAGGACTGCTTGTACTTTCGGCAAATGTGAGACCCAGTCTGTGCTATGGATAATCACATCATCCAGGTAAGCTGCAGCATATTTCTGATGGGGCCTCAGAATCTTATCCATTTTCCGCTGGAATGTTGCCGGTGCATTCTGTAACCCAAACGGCATTCTCTTATATTAGAATGCCCCATCTGGGGTTACAAACGCAGTTTTCTCCTTGGCCGACTCGGCCAGGGGAATTTGCCAATAGCCTTTGGTGAGATCAAGAGTTGTCATATATCAGGCTGTTCCCAGCCGGTCAATCAACTCATCTATACGCGGCATGGGGTAGGTGTCAAATTTTGTAACTTTATTTAATTGTCGAAAATCGTTACAAAACCGCCAGCTCCCATCAGGTTTGGGCACTAGTACGATAGGACTGGACCAGTCACTCTGGGACTCCTCTATCACACCCAATTCCAACATCCTTTGAACCTCCCCACGTATTGCCTCCCGTCGGGCCTCTGGTATTCTATAAGGTTTTAGTTTTACCCTTTCTCCTGGCGGGGTGATAATGTCATTCTCTACGCCAGATGTTTGTCCCGGAAGCTCAGAGAAAATCTCTTTGTTACGAAGTACAAACTCTTTAACCTCCTGTTGTTGGGGTTTCGATAAGGTGTCTGCTATTCCAACCTCAGGAACTAAGCAATCAGGCTGTACTTGTGACAAAGTCTCTGCGACTAGGGATTCCCTATCCCTCCAGGCTTTCAGCAGATTGACGTGATAGATCTGCTCCGGCTTTCGCCTTCCTGGCTGTAGTTCACCTCACTAACTTTTTCAATTACTTCATATGGACCTTGCCATTTGGCCAGAAATTTGCTTTCAACCGTAGGGACTAGCACCAAGACCCTATTCCCCGGGGAAAAAGTATGGGTCTTGGCCCCACGGTTGTACACTCTCTGCTGTGCTAACTGCGCTTGGGTTAAATGTTCCTTTACAATTGGCATTACCTGTGCAATTCTATCTTGCATCAGGGCGACATGCTCAATCACGCTCCTGTGAGGAGAACTCTCATTTTCCCAAGTTTCCTTGGCGATATCCAGCAGCCCTCTTGGGTGTCTCCCATAGAGCAACTCGAAAGGTGAGAAACCCATAGAGGATTGGGGTACCTCCCTAATGGCAAACATTAGATAGGGTATTAGACAGTCCCAATTCTTTCCATCTCTATCCACCACCTTCTTTAACATTTGTTTTAGGGTTTTGTTGAATCTTTCAACCAACCCATCTGATTGGGGGTGATACACAGATGTACGCAATTGCGTCACTTTGTACAACTTGCATAATTCTTTCATAACCCGGGACATAAAGGGTGTACCTTGGTCCGTAAGCAGTTCCTTACAAATACCCACACGGCTAAAAACAAGAGATAGCTCTTTGGCTATGGTTTTGGCCGAGGTATTTCGGAGAGGAATTGCTTCCGGATAACGGGTGGCATAGTCCAATATAACCAAAATGTACTGATGCCCCCTGGCGGACTTCATTATCGGACCTACCAAATCCATTGCGATCCTTTCAAAGCGGATCTCAATGATAGGAAGAGGTACCAGCGGGTTACGGAAATGTGGCATAGGTGCCGACTTCTGACACACAGGGCAGGAAGAACAATAATTTTCTATTTCCTTCATGACCCCAGGCCAATAGAATCTCTGCAATACCCTCTCTCTGGTTTTCTCTGTCCCCAGATGACCTCCCAGAATGTGCCCATGAGCCAATTCTAACACCAATTTCCTGTAAGGTTTGGGCACTACAAGTTGCTCAATGGTTTCTTCTGCCCTTTGAGCCACTCGATACAGCAGGTCCCTTTCCATAGTGAAGTAAGGATAAGGGCAAGTCTTATCTGGGTTCACTAACTCGCCATCTATTTTCACCACATTTTCCCGTGCCTTTATTAGGGTGGGGTCTTTTAACTGTTCTGTGGCAAAATTTTCCCTGTGAACCTCAAGATCCGAAAACTCCACAGACGGCATGTTTTCATCTGAGGATGTTGGCTCCTCCCCAGTTTCTCGAGTTTCCCCCGCCAATACCGACAAGGGAAATTCAGGAGAGTCCTCACCACTCCCAGAGGAATTCTGGTCATCTTCCTGGTTTATAGGGGCACCAGTGGGGGGCTCAGGACAATCCCAGAGTTCCCAGAATTTTGGAAAATCCCTTCCCACAATAGCATCATGTGGTAAGTGAGACACTAATCCCACCTGAGGAGAGAGGTTACCTTTGGGGGTCTTAAAAAACACTGAAGTTACAGGATACTCTCGGGTGTCCCCATGCACACAAATAACAGCCACCCTGTTCTTCCCAGAGACCTCTGTAGTAACTAATTCAGCTTTTATCAATGTTACCAGGCTACCTGAATCCAGCAACACATCAACGTTTCTACCATTAATACACATTTTACATAAATGTTTCTCAGGTCCCCGAATGGCAGTGCATGCAACTGTCGCAAACAGCGACTGACGTCTCTCCCTTATAAAGTCACATTGCATAGGCTCATCCACAACGGGGCAATTGGCTGCAATATGTCCCTCTTGCCGGCAGCGGTGGCAAATAATCTTTTTCGCTGTCTCTTGCAGCATGGGCTTCCTGGGCTGCTCCCGCCAGACCTTAGGTAGAACTCCCACCCTCTCACTCTCTCCACCCTCACCCCTTGGAGTCATCTTACCCGCCACTGGGAATGATCTGGTCTTAGGGTGGAAAGTCCGTGAGTCCCTGGAAGAGGTGGTCAGGTTCTCTGTAGCCAAGTACCTCTCAACCAGATCCACAAGTTTATTTGCATTTTCTGGGTCTCCATGGCTTACCCATTTTTGGATGGCAGTAGGAAGAGCTCTCAGGAAACGATCCATAACCACACGTTCCACAATGTTTGGTGCGGTCAAAATCTCTGGCTGCAGCCACTTCCTGCTCAGGTGAATGAGATCATACATTTGAGACCTGGGGGGTTTTCCAACCTGAAAAGTCCAATTATGCACACGCTGAGCCCGGACGGCCAAGGTGACACCCAGCCGTGCCAATATTTCTGTTTTTAGCACCACATAGTCTTTTGCTTGGTCAGGCTCTAGGTCATAATAAGCTTTCTGCGATTCCCCAGTTAACAGAGGGGCCACCAGTCCAGCCCATTGCTCCTTAGGCCACTTTTCCCTTTCAGCAGTCCTTTCAAATGTGGTCAAAAACACCTCCGGATCATCCTCTCCAGTCATTTTTGTCAGTAAACGGCTCACACCAAAGGATGTGGTATTATTGTAACTACTTGCTTCATTGGTCTGCGGACGTTGCTGTATTAATGTCTCTATTTTCTGTTGAAAACTCTGCTCTTGCTTCTGCAACAGGTCTATGAAGCGGGCTTCAGATCACTGCTGGGCTTGTTGCTGAGCTTCCAGACTCTGCAGGTGAGCTTTCTGCTGGGCTGCAAGGCTCTTTTGTAAAGCCGCATTTGTTTGCTGCTGATTTGCATTTGCTAGAGCCAGCTGTCTCAGTATCTCCTCCATGCTGGCCTTTAAAAAAATTGAAAAAAAACTGCCCACATTCTCCACCAACTGTGAGGGGTTAGCTCGGCAGCGGGTGTGTGTGACCCCCTGGATGGGTTCACAACACAAAATCAGGCACAGCAGACAGCGTTGTAGGTGCAAAAAACAAAAGATGCGGTTTATTTATGCTACATGCAGTGATACATATAACAGCCAAACAAAAATAAAACATGAAAATAAATCCTGGTCAGCTTGACCTCTAACTACACACTTAGATTCCCTGTCTAACAACTGAGTGCAGCCTTGTGCTGCACCAGTCCCTGTCTCTGTTGTAGAGGTTTGCCACACAGGCGTTAACTCACCGCACAGAACAGAACAGATATCACACTCCCCAGTCTATACAACACAAAACTGGTTCCAGGATGGAGCATCTCCCTAAGCATGCTGGGGTTTTTTGTAGAGGTCTTAATGAGCCCACTTACTTCAGCTGGGCTCATTAACTCTTCCCCTCTAATTGTAAAGGTCTGCATAAAGCCTGAATCTAGGGCACACATATTTCCCATCCTGGATACAACCAGGTGACTTTACCTGCGTGCTGCCACAATATATATATATATATATATATATATATATATATATATATATATATATATATATGGGTCCCGACCATAAGTGCGTCACCGGAAACCGGAAGTGTGTCACCGCAAGCTGGAAGTGCACAAGTGCAAACTGGAAACACACCCCCTGGCCTGGCCACAGGCAAACGTGTATGCGCCAAAGGGTGCGGCAACCACGGCGACAGATGGTCAATGCGACAACAGCAGGGGCGCATCAAAAAGACACCCAAAAGATCCGCTAATCAATGCGCACCTGGCCAAAAAAGGAGACAAGGTATGCAGTGCTGGGTGGTTACACAAGGAAGGACAAAAGGCCTAAATGTCACCCCAGGCCACAAGAATGGGCAACAAACATGCTGAACCAAAACAGAGCAACAATCATAGAAAATACAATATAAAAGGGGAAGGTAACAAAAACTTACCCTAAAGAAATTAGAGTACATAACATATTTACATAAATCCATAACCCTAAGTTCGGTACAGGGACATACATTGCAAGAGGTTGCAATAGATTGTTACTTATATTAAATCTTTTTAAATGTAGGTTTTGAAGAGATTATTGCTAGACTAACAAGGTGGTAGAAATACATTTAGAGGAATGGTTTCCACATTGTGGATGGTGGCATGCTCAAAACGGTTTAGTACAAACTATATTTAATTGATTAAATCAATATATACTGTAAAAAAATAAAAATAAAGTAAGATAAAGTATGAGCAAACCAACGTAACCCAAACGTGGGAGCCAACAAACATCGATTAGAATGTGACATAGCTTATAGGAAGGGTTTGTAGGATTGAGTCTCATTCAGTCCTGGAGGGTAAGTGGCAGTGAGGTGTTCAATCCAGAGGGTCTCTTGCTGGAGAATGAGCCACTCTCTTTTTCTTGTCCCCTCTTTGGCTACCTGTTCTGGGCTGCATGCATTGTTGGGCCTCACCAGAGTGACTATCATCTTTTTATTTATTTATAATCATGTTTTTTCTGGATATTTTGATGTATTCTAATGCCGCATACACATGACGGTTTTTCCATCAGAATAAACTCTGGCGGTCTTTCCGACAGAGTTCTGATGGAGTTCCGCTGAAACGGACCTGCCTACATGCGATCACACCAAAGTCTGTTCGTTTAGAATGCGATGACGTACGACGGGACTAGAAAAGGGAAATTCAATAGCCAGTAGCCAATAGCTGCCCTCTCGGTTTTGGTCTGTCGGAATAGCATACAGACGAATGGTTTTCCCTATAGGAATTGATTCCGTCAGAAAGATTTAAAGCATGTTCTATTTCTAGGTCCATCAGAAAAAAAAAAAGTCAGATGAAGCCCACACACAATCAGAATATCCGATGAAATGATTCCGTCTGACCTTTTCTGACGGAAAGACCGGTCTTGTGTACGCGACATTATAATACCTTCCTACATGTCTATTAGATACATAATCTCCTGAAGAAGTGCACCAATGCCCATAACATGTAGAGCGGTTTTCTGAACACGACTCAGCCTCTTCACATATGCAAACAACCATTGGATTTATATCATTTTACGAGCTCCAAACTTTTGTGTTTGTTAGATGTAGTGTATATATATATATATATATATATATATATATATATATATATATATATATATATACAGCATGTCGTAAAAGTGAGCACACCCCTCAGATTTTTGGAAATACTTTATTATATATTTTCATGTGACTACACTGAAGAAATTACACTTTGCTACAATGTAAAGTAGTGAGTGTACAGCTTGTATAACAGTGTTAATTTGCTGTCCCCTGAAAATAACTCAACACACAGCCATTAATGTCTAAACTTCTGGCAATAAAAGTACACCCCTAAGTCAAAATGTCCATATTGGGCCCAAAGTGTCAAGAGTTCACCAGAGCTTTACAGGTTGCCACTGGTATCCTCTTCCACTCCTCCGTGATGACATCATGGAGCTGATGGATGTTAGAGACCTTGTGCTTCTCCTCCTTCCATTTGAGGATGCCAGACAAATGCTGAATAGGGTTTAGGTCTGGAGACATGCTTGAGCAGTCCATCCCCTTTACCCTCAGCTTCTTTAGCAAGACAGTGGCCATCTTGGAGGTGTGTTTGGGATCGTTATTATGTTGGAATACTGCCCTGTGACTCTGAAGAGAGGGGATCATTCTTTCAGTATGTCACGGTACATGTTACCATTCATGGTTCCCTTAATGAACTGTTGCTCCTCAGTGCCATCAGCACTCATGCAGCCATCAGACCACAGGACATGGTTCCAGTAATCCATGTCCATAGTCTGCTTGTCTTCAGCAAACTGTTTGACATTCTTGTGAATCATCTTTACTTCCTTTTGGGATGACAGCCATGCAGCCCAATGTAGTGTAGTGTGCAGCTTATGGCCTGAGCAATGACAGGCTGAACCCCCACCCCTTCGACCCCTGCAGCAATGCTGGCAGCACTCACATGTCTATTTCCCAAAGCAAACCTCTGGATATGATGCTGAGCACGTGCACTCAACTTCTTTGGTCGAACATGGTGAAGCCTGTCATGAGTTGAACCTGTCCTGTTAAACTGCTGTGTGGTCTTGGCCACCATGCTGCAGCTCAATTACAGGGTCTTGGTAATCTTCTTATAACCTAGGCCATCTTTATGTAGAGCAACAATTCTTTTTTTCAGATCCTCAGAGAGTTCTTTTCCATGAGGTGCCATGTTGAACTTCCAGTGACCAGAATGAGAGAGTGAGAATGCTAACACCAAATTTAACACACCCGCTCACCGTTCACACCTGAGACCTTGTAACACTAATGAGTCACATGACCCCGGAGAGGAAAAATGGCTAAAGGGGCCCAATTTGGATATTTTCACATTTAGGAGTGTACTCACTTTTGTTGCCAGCGGTTTAGACATTAATGGCTGTGTGTTGAGTTATTTTGAGGAAACAGCACATTGACATTGTTATACAAGCTGTACACTTGCTACTTTACATTGTAGCAAAGTGTAATTTCTTCAGTGTAATCACATGAAAAGATATAATAAAATATTTATAAAAATGTGAGGGGTGTACTTATTTTTTTGAGATACTGTATATATGTATTTGAGGTGTTATGAGAGTCCTTGAGGTCATCAATCATATGTTTTTTAATGTGTTTGTATATAATGGTTTTAACTTTATCCTTTTAAAAACTTTACATTTTTTACCTAATATACACGTGTGCCTATAAAGTCCATGTTTCTATTCTAATTTATCCCAAAGAATGTAAATCAATTACCTCATCATTGCTCGTATTACTGTCCGATTGAATTGCTCTCAGGTGCTGAAATACCTCTGGGTCACTTTTATTCTCTGTCAGAATCTGAATTAAAGGTGGTCAGAGAATTCCTTGATGAGAATTTGGAGATTTATCAGACACACCATGTCAACTGCGGGGGGAAGCCCTGGTCTATGTTGAAAAGAAGGACTCCACCTTGTGTCCTCACACCATGCATTGACTACAGGGATCTGAATAGAATCACTAGTAAAGCTATTATCCACTCCTCTTAATTCCTGAAATGTTGGAAAGACTCTGTTGTGCTATAGAAATTACCAAACTAGACCTACGAGTGGTATATAATCTTGTCCGCATACTTCAAGGAGATGACTGGAAAACTGCTTTTAGAACTAGTTATGGACATTTTGAGTCTTTGGTCATGCCTTTTGGCCTTTGTACTGCTCCCAAAAAAGTTCTACATTTCATCAGTGATGTCCTGTGGGATCAGTTGGACCAGTGTTGGTATGGAATACATGGTTAATGTTCTTAGTTTTTCTGATAATCTAGAGGAATCTTTTTTCAACAGTCTTCAAAAGACTAAATAAAAATCAACTTTATATCAAATCGGAAGAAATGTTAGTTTGAACAAACCCAGATCCAGATTTCATTTGAGCATGGATCCTGATAAGATCAAAGCAGTTGTGGATTGCCCTGCCCGAGAAACGTTAAGGAAATACAAAGATTTTTTGGATTTGCCAGCTTCAGCAGAAGATTCATAAGGAACTTCTCTAACGTGATAGCATCAATTACACAGCTGACAAGGAAAAGGATGCCTTTTTGTGGTTACCTGAGGTACAAGCTGCCTTTTGTAAACGAAAGACTCTTTTCACTTCTGCACCAGTATTCGTACTGTACATCCTGATCCTGATCTGCCTTTTATTATGGAAGTGGATGTTTCAGATTCTGCTGTGGGAAATATTCTTTCCCAGTGAAGAGAAAAAAAGATGCAGCTTCATCCTTCTGCTTATTTCTCTTAACCACTTCAGCCCCAGAAGGATTTATCCCTTAATGACCAGGTAATTTTTTGCGATACAGCACTGTGTTGCTTTAAATGACAATCGCGCGGTCATGCAATGTTGTACACACACAAAATGAATTTCCTTTTTTTCCCACAAATAGAGCTTTTTATTTTTTAGGCTATAAACAAACAAAAAAAAAAAGACAGACATATTTTCTTTAACCAGAGGTCTTTTTGCAATTTCGCACTGCGCTGCTTTAACTGGTAATTGCGCGGTCATGCAATATTGCACCCAAACGAAATTTGCGTCCTTTTCTTCCCACAAATAGAGCTTTCTTTTGATGGTATTTGATTGCCTCTGCGATTTTTTTTTTTTGCGATATAAATGGAAAAAGAGCGAAAATTTTGAAAAAAAAAGATATTTTCTTCTTTTTGTTATAAGAAAAATCGAATAAACTAAATTTTAGTCATACATTGAGGGCAAAATTTATTTAGCCACATGTCTTTAGTAAAAAAAATGTCAATAAGCGTATATTTTTTGGTTTGCGCAAAAGTTATAGCGTCTACAAACTAGAGTACATTTTCTGGAATTTACACAGCTTTTAATTTATGACTGCCGATCTCATTTCTTGAGGTGCTAAAATGGCAGGGCAGTACAAATCCCCC
This sequence comes from Lithobates pipiens, assembly GCF_037356315.1. Classification (NCBI taxonomy): domain Eukaryota; kingdom Metazoa; phylum Chordata; class Amphibia; order Anura; family Ranidae; genus Lithobates; species Lithobates pipiens. The sequence continues at coordinate 155,456,800 of NW_027507791.1, read as the reverse complement.
CCAAATGACCCCATTTTGGAAAGTAGACACCCCAAGGAAATTGCTGATGGGTATGTTGAGCCCATTGAATATTTTTTTTTTTTGTCCTAAGGGATTGAATAATGACAAAAAAAAAAAAAAAAAATTTTTTTACAAAAAGTTGTCACTAAATGATATATTGCTCACACATGCCATGGTTATATGTGGAATTGCACCCCAAAATATATTCCGCTACTTCTCCCGAGTATGGCGATACCACGTGTGTGGGACTTTTTGGGAGTCTAGTCGCGCACGGCACCCCGAAAACCAATCACCACCTTCAGGATTTCTAAGGGTGCAAATTTTTGATTTAACTCCTCACTACCTATCACAGTTTCGAAGGCCATAAAATGCCAAAATAGCACAAAACCCCCCAAAATGACCCCATTTTGGAAAGTAGACACCCCAAGCTATTTACTGAGAGGCATGTTGAGTCCATGGAATATTTTATATTTTGCCACAAGTTGCGGGAATATTACAAACTTTTTTTTTTTTGCACCAAGTTGTCACTAAATGATATATTGCTCACACATGCTATGGGCATATGTGAAATGACACCCCAAAATACATTCTGCTGCTTCTCCCGAGTACGGGGATACCACATGTGTGGGACTTTTTGGGAGTCTAGTCGCGCACGGCACCCAGAAAACCAATCACCACCTTCAGGATTTCTAAGGGTGCAAATTTTTGATTTAACTCCTCACTACCTATCACAGTTTCGAAGGCCATAAAATGCCAAAATAGCACAAAACCCCCCCAAATGACCCCATTTTGGAAAGTAGACACCCCAAGCTATTTACTGAGAGGCATGTTGAGTCCATGGAATATTTTATATTTTGCCAAAAGTTGCGGGAATATTACAAACTTTTTTTTTTTTTGCACAAAGTTGTCACTAAATGATATATTGCTCACACATGCTATGTGCAGAAGTCAAATTACACCCCAAAATAAATTCTGCTGCTTCTCCCGAGTACGGGGATACCACATGTGGGGGACTTTTTGGGAGCCTAGCCACGTACGGGACCCCGAAAACCAAGCACTGCCTTCTGGATTTGAATATAAAATGCTATAAAAAACAAACTAACCAGAGTCACCCGTAACACTTATACGGTGATCAGTGGTGAAAGGGTTAACTAGGGGCAATCAGGGGGTTCAAATTTTTATTAGGTAGTATATGGGGGTCCCTGGCGCTATATAAAAACCTGACGGGGAACCTAAATAACTAACTGGCTAACCAGCGTCACCAGTGACACTTATACTGTGATCGCTGGTGAAAGGGGGTGAAAGGGTTAACTAGCAGCAATCAGGGGGTTAAAACCATTATTGGGTAGTATATCGGGGTACCTAGCGCTATAAAAACCTGGCGGTGAACCTAAAAAAATAACTAGCTACCTAGCGACACTAGCGACACTGATGCAGCGTTCAGAAAAATTATCGCTTAGTGACACTGGCAAAAGGGGGTGAAAGGGTTAACTAGCGGAAATCAGGGGGTTAAAACCATTATTGGGTAGTATATCGGGGTACCTAGCGCTATAAAAACCTGGCGGTGAACCTAAAAAAATAACTAGCTACCTAGCGACTGTAGCGACACTAATGCAGCGATCAGAAAAACGATCGCTTAGTGACACTGGCAAAAGGGGGTGAAAGGGTTAACTAGCGGCAATCAGGGGGTTAAAACCATTATTGGGTAGTATATCGGGGTACCTAGCGATATAAAAACCTGGCGGTGAACCTAAAAAAATAACTAGCTACCTAGCGACACATGCAGCGATCAGAAAAATGATCGCTTAGTGACACTGGCAAAAGGGGGTGAAAGGGTTAACTAGCGGCAATCAGGGGGTTAAAAACATTATTGGGTAGTATATCGGGGTACCTAGCGCTATAAAAACCTGGCGGTGAACCTAAAAAAATAACTAGCTACCTAGCGACTGTAGCGACACTAATGCAGCGATCAGAAAAACGATCGCTTAGTGACACTGGCAAAAGGGGGTGAAAGGGTTAACTAGCGGCAATCAGGGGGTTAAAAACATTATTGGGTAGTATATCGGGGTACCTAGCGCTATAAAAACCTGGCGGTGAACCTAAAAAAATAACTAGCTACCTAGCGACACTAGCGACACATGCAGCGATCAGAAAAATGATCGCTTAGTGACACTGGCAAAAGGGGGTGAAAGGGTTAACTCTAGGGGAAATCAGGGGGTTAAATCTTTATTGGGGGGTGATAGGGGGCTACCCTGGACCTAACACTAACTGTCCTGACAGTTTTTACTGTCACAACTGACACTGAATGCATTGATCAGTAAAGAAATGATCAATGCAATCAGTGACACTGTGACTGGGGGGGGGAGGGGGGGCGGGGGGGGGGATCGGGGGGCGATCGGGGGGGGGATCGGGGGGGTTTGTGTGCCTGTGTGTACCTACATGTCAGTGTAGTGTTGGTGCACACTTACTTTTACTGTTCTCCTCGTAGTCCGGTCAAAAAGACCGCCCCGAGGAGAATGACATCACTTCCTCCTTCCTGTGTAAACAATACACAGGGGAGGAAGCTTCTCATTGGCCAGGAGCGATCCAGAGGGGGTGGCCGAAAACCAACGGCCATCCCCTCATCACGGAGCGCTCCTGGACCGAATCGGACCGCCGTAACCAGCGGGAGGGGGTCCGATCGGACCCCCCACCCGCTGGAAGGCAATCACGTAGATGTACGTGATTATGCCTGCCTGTGCCATTGTGCTGACGTACAATGGCAATACGGCGGTCCTGAAGTGGTTAAAAAACAATATTTTTAACTTTTTGCTCTAATGAATATCAGAAGTTTTGGTTCAAGTTCAGAGATTGATACAAATGGGGATAAAAGGTACCATCATCCAGAATAGATTGTTTGCAAATGATAAGGAAAAGGGGCAGTTGCCAAAGCTGCCCTACTAGACCCTCAGGGGAAGAATGGACTATCTCAGTGCCAATAAACAGAGTTCAACTTTATAACAAAATATTTGTTTATTACAGATAAAATCATGTGTAACAAAACAAAAATCAAAAAATTAGGGAAGAACGATACAGTAATCAAATACTTATAGACTTCCAAACAGGTTACTGGTTATAGAATTTGCTCGCAGATTTATGCAATCCTCAACAGTTTCACGATCAAGGGGCCACTTCTTCAGGAGGATAAATCTATAAGGTAAACAGTATGGGGGTTATTTATGAAAGGCAAATCCCTTTTGCACTGCAAGTGCACTTGGAAGTGCAGTTGCTCTAAATCTAAGGGGTAGAACTGAAATTAGGGCAAGCTCTGCTGATTTTATCATCCAATCATGTGCAAGCTAAAATGCTGTTTTTTTATTTTCCTTGCATGTCCCCCTTGGATCTACAGCAACTTTACTTCCAAGTGCAAGTGCAGGATTGGATTTTCCTTTAGTAAATAACCCCCTATCAAACAATCATGAAAATTATATATATATATTGTCACGTATCTGGTGTGACCAGAGCTGTGTGGACAGCAACAGAGCAACAAATGCAGATAAGGTGAAAATATATAATTTATTAAGATAAGCGAATAAACACAACCGCCTCCAATATACTACAATGTGAAACCAAACAATCGAAAAATCATAAGCCGCGCTAAACAAATACAAACAACTACTTGTGCAATAATATTAGAATGAATATTATACAGGGTATGGCAACCCTATATACATACGTGATACAAAACACATATGTGTTAATATTTCAAAACCCAAAATCTAACCACTGCAATTTAGCACATACAGTAAAGTTCCATGGCATAAACCTATAAATACATAAAAAATGAAAAACATAAACACCCAGTGTATAAACAATAAGTCCGTGTATAAAAACCACCAGAATGGTTGACGTAGAGCTGTAAATAAAAAATCCTCTAAAGATAAACCGCAATATTCATAGAGGTCCAAAATGGAAAAAATTGTGTTCAATCCACCACCAACATACGATAAGGTTTGCTGCTTACCAGATAGGCATGACCCCCCACTACAGAGGGTCACACGACACTTATGAAAATAGACACCACTTCCAGTCAAGGGGGGGGTTCCTCGATGTCCTCCTGGTTCCACTGCTTCAAAAGATCTTGGGAAGGAGACTCACTCCCGGACACTTAACTCAAAGGTCCAGAGGAAGGACTCAGAGGCAGGGGCATCAAAATCATAAAGGAAAAAATAAAACTCGAAATAGTGTAAAACCCTTTTATTATAAGGATAAAAAAAGTAAAAATACACTTACAAGTGTGTAAAAGAAAATAAGCCTTAAGTCCGTGGCGCCGGCCGGACGCACACGGACAGACCCGTTCTCCTGGAACCCGTCACAAACACGAGGTGATAAGTAGCGTACCGCTCAGCCCTACGCGTTTCGCAACAAAATTGCGTCATCCAGGGGAACCAAACAATCACCAACAGAAACCCACAAATAGTAACAGACAAATATATACAAGTAAAGGGGAATACCGGAATCATAAACAGGGCCAGGCCAGGGTCGACAACGGGGGTTCAGCAGCTGGGGATGGAAGAGAAACAGGGCAAGGAGAGGATGGATAGGTCACAGGAGGGACGGATCAGGTACAAGGCTCAGAGTCCAGGGTTTAGGAAACAAACAGGTTCAGAGCGCAAGGAAGATACCAAGGCAAGGCATCAGTGTGTCTGCCGGGTACTTATACACACCTCCTGCAATTACTCAGGTGACACCTAATTGCAGGAGATGATGTCGGCCCCACACTGCCAGGAACCACCCGCTGATGGACACCAGTACTGCGGCCCAAGCATCATATGATACTATCAACAGGGGAAGGCTCCCCAGGCAGTTCCAGACTGCCAGGAGACACCTGCTGGTGGACCACAATACTGCATGCCAAGTGTCAGACAGTATCATCAGCGGGTGGAACCTTTCCTGACATATGTGTGTGTATATATATATATATATATATATATATATATATATATATATATATATTGTAGAGGGTCAGCCTGGGGCAGGGTTAAGAGGGGGTTAATTTAAGAAGGCAGGTGCTTCCCCTTCATGCCTGCTTATTATCAGGTGTGCTGAAAGTGTCAGTGTAGAGTTGTTGAGTAGGAGAGAGAGACACAGCAGCACACTGTGTGGAAACGTCCATTGCAGGAAGGTGTACCTGCTGGGTGAGCTTAAACCACAAAAAGACTTTAGCTGTGTTTGGAACCATGAACTGTTACCTCTAAGCCTGTGGGCTGATGAACTGTGAGCTGTACCTGGGTGCGCATCAGTGTGATAAGACAAGTCTGTCTGGTCTTATGTTTTGTTTTTGCTGTTTTGCTGAATAAAAGCCAATTTTATTTTACTGGACTGCCTCTGAGCCAGCTCTTCACCCCTCTGATCCCCTACAATTGGTGAGCATGCATTGGGCAGTTTGAGGGGTCCAGTCTAATCCCATGTCCTAGGTTAAAGCTGCACAGACAGTGAAATCTTCTGAACAAGCCATGGAGGATGTGGTTAAGCAGCTGGTACTTGCTAATACACAAGTGCAGGCCCACCATCAGGAGGCTCAGGCCCGCCATCAGGAGGCCCTGGTACAAGCACAGATCCGTCATCAGGAGGCCCAGCAGGCCCTGGTACAAGCACAGGTTTGGCAGGAGCAGGTTCTGGTGCAGACAGTCCATGTACAACAGGAAACAAATCGCTTACTGAGTGAACAGATAGCGGGATTACAAAAGATGGTGACCCAGCAGGCTGAAATGACAAAAGGTGACCCCGCTGTAAAGAGTGACCCCCGGAAGGCAGTGCAGCGGACCTTGCAAAAGATGACGGCCTTAGACAATGTGGAAGCATGCCTAGCTATATTTGAGTGGGTTGCAGCAAGGGAGGGTCTGCCTGATAAAGACTGGGCAGATGTACTGGCTTCTTTCCTGACCGCAGACCCCCAACAAGCGTACTGTGACTTGGCCCCTGAATCAGCACATGATTATAAGCACATGAAAGCAGAAATCCTAGCAAGGCTGGGAGTGACTGTCACTTTAAGGGCAAACCGAGCCCATGGCTGGCACTTTGACAAGGCTAAGCCTGCCTGTGCGCAGCTCTACCACCTGATGCACTTGTTCCAAGATTGGCTGAGACCCGAGGAAAAGACACCCACTCAGATCGTGGAAAGAGTCACACTCGATCGTTTCATGCATGGACTACCCAAGGAGCTCCACCGATGGGTGGCTCAGTACGAGCCTCAGTCACTGGATGAGATGGCTACAGCTGTTGAGCGCTACAGTTGTGTGGAAAAGTTCCAGAAGAGTCCCTCTGTCACAAGAGATCTGGCCCATTTCAAATAAGTGCGTTCCAACACCAGTGTGCCTCCCGGTGATCGCATAGTGGCTACTCAGAGGGATAGTACAACTACCAAGAGCACCACAGGACCTAAGCTTCCAGGAAACCGACAGGGGGAACCCCGTGAAAGTCGCTGTTGGTCCTGCCATCAAGTGGGTCATCTGGCGGCCCAGTGCCCAAGTCGGGAAGAAACAATGGAGTGCGACATGGGTCGCCGTCGCTCCATGTATATCCATGCATTATGTGCTGCAACCAACCTAAATCCGCATGAGTATGTGGTGCGGGTCAATGGACAGGAGGTGGTAGCACGCCTTGACTCTGGGAGTGTCGTTACCCTGCTCCGATCGGACGGATTGCCAAGAAAGCTGGTACCAAGGGAACAGGTTGGAGTCACCTGTGTGCATGGTGATGTTAAAAACTATCCAGTGGCCCATGTCACCCTGTGTACACCAGCAGGAACGGCTAAACTAAAAGTGGGGGTGGTCCCGGGACTACCTCATGATTTACTAATCGGGCGAGACTGCCCCATGTTTTTGGACTTGTATGAGCAAAAGCTCAAAGGTTCGGGGGTTTCCCCCCAAAAGCAAGAACCCACAGAGGTGGGGAATAATACTGTGTTGCAGGAGGTTGTTACTAAGGATCAGTACCAGGGTTCTGAACCTGCAGAAAGTGGGCCCGGTCCCCTGGAGGTGTTTGCGGGATTGGAAGCGGAAAGTACCTCCTCTGAGCCAGACATGTCAGATCTCAGGGGGCTCCTTAGTGCTCAGATGAGGAACCTGGTGGTACCCAAACCTTTTAGGTCTAAGGTGTTGCATTTGGCTCATAGTCATGTACTTGGGGGCCACCTTGGAGTGGCTAAAACTCAGGAATAGGGATGAGCTTCGTGTTCGAGTCGAACATACGTTCGACTCGAACATCGGCTGTTCGCCCGTTCGGCGAATTCCGAACGTTATGGGCCGTTCGCGCCAAATTCGCGTGGCGCTCATGGCCCACAATGCACTGCGTCATCGCAGTGCATTGCTGGCTCATGATTGGCCAAGCATGCACTGTGACCCCCGCATGCTTGGCCAATCACAGCGCCAGCAGCGAGGAGAGCCATGATTGGCCACAGGCAGGATGCCTGTGGCCAATCATAGCTCAGGCTGTGTAGTACACGCCCCACACTATATAAGGCCGCCAGCGCGGCGGACTAGTGTAGTGTGTTGGCGTCTGAAGCAGTTAGTGAGTGTTCTGTGTACCTTCAACACAGTACACACCGATCGTTTTCGGCCGATTTTCGATCTTGCTGTTGTGTAGTGGTTGTTGTCTGTGTGCCCTGACCGCAGTATACACCGCTATATTCACCTCACCTATATAGCTAGTGATCTATCTTTTATAATAGAGCTTGCAGTCAGTAGTGTTAGGAGCTTGTGCGTGCTGTCTGCGTGCTCTGTACCCAGTACACACCGCTATATCCACCTACATAGCTCTTCTCTATTTGAGCCCACTTGCCATCTGCAGGAGTTATTGGAAGTTGTGTGTGCCTCCAGCACAGCACAGTATACATCTGTATATACCCCTTTATCTCTGGTGTTCTATAAAAAAGGCATCTGCAGGAGTTAGTGGGTTTTTTGTGCCTCCAGCACAATATACACCTGTATCTACCCTTTATTGCTGTTCTCTAATAGAGCCATCTGCAGGGCTTAGTGGGTGTTGTGTGACTCAATTACAGTATACCCCTTTATCTCTGGTGTTCTATATTAAAAGGCATCTGCAGGAGTTAGTGGGTGTTGTGTGACTCTAGCACAATATACACCTGTATCTACCGTTTATTGCTGTTCTCTAATAGAGCCATCTGCAGGGCTTAGTGGGTGTTGTGTGACTCCATTACACTGCTGTTTTACCCAACTCCCTTCAGGCCATTACCATGTCTGGAAGGCCAGCAAGGAGAGGCAGACAGGCGCGAGCCGATAAAAGAGGGCAAGCAGGCTCTGTGTCTAGAGACAACAGTGCTGGTCGTGGACGCGGTGCATTGTCATCAGCACGTGGCCATGGGACACGCTTGTCCTTCTTTTCGGCAGCTGGACATGTTGAACCGCAACATGCCAACGACTTGGTAGAGTGGATGACCAAGCCCTCTTCATCCTCCTCATCCTCTCTCACCCAGTCTCAGGGTACTAGCAAAGCAGCTGCCAACGCATCGTCTTCCCTCCTCTCAATGTCATCATCAGTGACTCCTTCCCTAGACCCACCACGTCCTCCTGAGGAGTCTCCTGAACTCTTTGAGCACAGTGTTGGGTACATGCTCCAGGAGGATGCCCAGTGTTTTGTGGGCTCTGATGATGACACTCAGCTAGAGGAAGGCAGTAGCGTGAGTGCAGAGAGAGAGGATGCTCAAGAAGGACAGCAATCTGGCAGTCATGTTCCACAAGCTGCAGCATACTGCCAGGTTTGCTACTGCGATGAAGAGGGAGGGGATGATGAGGGCACTGACTCCACGTGGGTGCCTGGAAGGAGAGAGGAGGAGGAGGAGGAGGAGGCACATGTCCAACGAGGCAGGATGCCCTCCGGGGGCCAGCTTAGGGGCAGCACACCGACTGAATCACACCGCAGAGCTCCGCCTGTGCAGAGCGCTGCCTCTGCGCATTATTCTAAAAGTTCTTTGGTGTGGGCCTTTTTTGAGACGAGTGCATCAGATCGCACCGCTGCTATTTGCAAAATATGTCTCAAGCGTATCTCGCGTGGCCAAAACATCAGCCGCTTGGGCACCACATGCTTGACCAGACATATGTTGACCTGCCATGCAGCTCGTTGGCAAGCGTACCTCAAAGACCCACACCAAAGAACAAAGTGGACCTCTCCTTGCTCCTCATCAGCTGGCATCTCCAACCCCACTAGACCTTCAGTCCTCTCTGAAACCTGCTCTGAGAGGAATGAAGGTGTAGAATTAGGTGTGTCACAGCCAAGTGCTTCCGGGAACTCTGCTAGCGGTACACCCACGTCCGATTATAGCAGGCAAATGTCCCTGCCCCAGCTGCTGGACCGGCGAAAGAAGTTCACTCCCAGCCATCCACATGCCCAGCGGTTGAATGCTAGCTTGGCTAAATTGCTAGCACTTCAACTGCTGCCTTTTCAGTTGGTAGACTCGGCCCCCTTCCGTGAGTTTGTACAATGTGCGGTTCCTCAGTGGCAGGTCCCCAAACGCCACTTTTTCTCACGGAAGGCGATTCCGGCTCTCTGCCGGCATGTGGAAGGCAATGTCCTTGCCTCGCTGGACAGGGCGGTCAGCGGTAAGGTGCATATTACCGCTGACTCATGCTCCAGCAGGCATGGACAGGGACGTTACCTGTCTTTCACGGCCCATTGGGTCACTCTTCTGGCAGCTGGGAAGGATGCAGGACAAGGTGCAGTAGTGTTGGAGGTTGTTCCGCCACCACGCCTCCAAAATGCTACTATTGGTTGTGACACAACTCTCTCCTCCACCCCCTCCTCTTCTTCTTCCTCCATGGCCTCTTCCAGTGCTCTGTCCTTAGAACCAGCGGTGCTTCGTAGGCGTTCCAGGGGCTACGCAAGTACGCAGGCAAAACGATGCCATGCCGTGCTTGCGCTGGTTTGTTTGGGGGACAGGAGCCACACTGGGGAGGATGTTTTGTCAGCTCTGCAGGGGCAGGCCGAGAGGTGGTTGACGCCACGCCAGTTAAGCCAGGAATGGTGGTTTGTGACAATGGCACCAACCTCCTCTCCGCCCTCCGACAGGGACAACTGACCCATGTGCCCTGTGTAGCTCACGTCCTTAACCTGGTGGTGCAGCGGTTCTTGGGCAGGTACCCCGGCTTACAGGATGTCCTGAAGCAGGCCAGGAAAGTCTGTGTGCATTTCCGCCGATCATTTAATGCCTGTGCTCGGCTGGCTGAGCTCCAAAAGGAGTTGAACCTGCCCAAGAACCGCCTTATATGTGACATGCCCACCAGGTGGAACTCAACGTTGGCCATGCTACAGCGGCTGCACACGCAGCAGAGGGCCATCAATGAGTACCTGTGCGACTACGGCACCAGGACAGGGTCAGGGGAGCTCGGTTTTTTCTCACCACGCCAGTGGGGCATGATCAGGGATGCATGCACTGTCCTGTCACCGTTTGAGGAGGCCACAAGGATGGTGAGCAGTGACAGTGCATGCATCAGTGACACTGTACCTCTTGTCCACCTCTTGGAGCATACGCTGCATGGAATAATGGACAGGGCACTTGAGGCAGAACAGAGGCAGGAAGAGGAGGACTTCCTTGCCTCTCAAGGCCCCCTTTATCCAGACAGTGTTCCTGCTGTGCCACCCATCACACAGGAAGAGGATGAGGAGGAGGAAGAGGAGGAGGAGGATGATTGTGTCAGCATGGAGGTGGAGGCTGGCACTCAGCATCAGCAGCAGCAGCAGCAGCAGTCTTGTAGGGATGATTTACAGTCCCAAGAAACACGTGGACTTGTACGTGGCTGGGAGGAGGTAGCTGCGGATCATGTTGTCCTTAGTGACCCAGAGGACTCCGGACTGAATGCCTCAGCTAACCTATGCTGCATGGCCTCCCTGATCCTGCAAAGCCTGCGGAAGGATCCTCGTATTCTTTGGATCAAGGAGAGGGACCATTACTGGCTGGCCACTCTCCTTGATCCACGGTACAAGGCTAAGGTTGCCGACCTTATCTTGCCGTCGCAGAGGGAGCAGAGGATGAGACATCTCCGGGAGGCCTTGCAGAAAGGTCTGTGCAACGCGTTTCCAGAGACTGGGAGGTTACAAACTCCTGGTCCTGGACAGCGTGTTGCTGAGGCATCGGTCAGAAGGAGCGGTGAAGAAGGTGGCCGTCTGACTGATGCTTTCAGACAATTTTTTAGTCCGCAGCCCCAAGGTATGATCGGTTCCAGCACCCATCGCTAGCGTCTGATTTACATGGTGCAGGAATACCTAGGGGCAAGGTCAGACTTGGACACCTTTCCCACCAAAAATCCTCTGGCTTACTGGGTCTTGAGGATGGATCACTGGCCAGAGCTTGCACAGTATGCAATTGAGCTACTGGCCTGTCCTGCATCCAGCGTTCTTTCGGAACGCACCTTCAGTGCTGCTGGTGGCTTTGTTACCGATCACAGGGTGCGCCTGTCCACCGAATCAGTTGATCGACTGACCTTCATCAAGATGAATCAGTCTTGGATCACCCACAGCTACCAAGCACCTGAAGCTGATGTAACAGAATAATTTTTTTTGAAATATCACATCCCTTCAAGACTGCCTATGCTGATGCTGAGTGACTGTCCTGTTATGTTGATTGTCTATCCTCTTCCTCCTCCGCTGATATGTTGGAAGAACATTTCTGGTTCTGGGTGATGCCTAAGGCCCAATTTAAGTACAATTTTTGATGCAATGCTTTGCAGGAGGGCTAATTCCTGCAATCAAACAAGAGTATATGGGAGAGGTTGCAGTGTGGTGGCACCAGCACCAGTGCCTAAGGCCCAATTTTTCTGCCCCTGTTTAACAGGGGCGTTTAATTACAATTTTTGATGCAATGCATTGCAGCAGGGCTAATTCCTGCAATAAAACAAGAGTATATGGCAGAGGTTGCAGTGTGGTGGCACCAGCACCAGTGCCTAAGGCCCAATTTTTCAGCCCCTGTTTAACAGGGGCGTTTAATTACAATTTTTGATGCAATGCTTTGCAGCAGGGCTAATTCCTGCAATAAAACTAGAGTATATGGAAGAGGTTGCAGTGTGGTGGCACCAGCACCAGTGCCTAAGGCCCAATTTTTATGCCCCTGTTTAACAGGGGCGTTTAAGTACAATTTTTGATGCAATGCTTTGCAGCAGGGCTAATTCCTGCAATAAAACTAGAGTATATGGAAGAGGTTGCAGTGTGGTGGCACCAGCACCAGTGCCTAAGGCCCAATTTTTCTGCCCCTGTTTAACAGGGACATGTAATTACAATTCTTGATATAATATTTCACAGGAGGGCCCCTTCCTGTGCCCACCCAGAGTAACGGTGAGGACTTATAGTGTTGTGGCACCAGCACCACAACCATCAAAGGTCAATTTTTCTACCACTGTTCAACAATGGCATGTAATTACAATTCTTGATATAATCGTTCACAGCAGGGCGCTCCAGCGCCCACCAAGGGTCACTTTGAGGGCTTACAATGTTGTGGCAAAACCAACACCTTGTTCCGCCATTTCTGCAGAGCATATAGGGCAGGCCCCTACTTTCAAACATCCAATTCACAAACATCTCCTACTTGCAAATGGAAGGAGACAACAGCAAGTGAGATGAAAAAAGATGGACGACAAAACAAATTATACAGGGGTGATAACCCTTCCCTATGTTTTCCAAAAAGCTTAAAAATCGTTTTTTTTGACTGGAACTACACTTTAAAAATGTACCAGTTGAAAATTACAAACAGATTCAACTTAAAACGGGAGTCCACTGGGACTCCGCGTTTTTTTTTTTTTTTTTTTAAAAGCCAGCAGCTACAAATACTGCAGCTGCTGACTTTTAAAATAGTGACACTTACCTGTCCAGCGCGCCCGCGATGTCGGCACCCGAAGCCGATCTCTAGATCGACACTCGAGTGCTGCCGCCGCCATCTTGGGTATGGCTTCATTTCCCGGTTCCCTACTGCGCATGCGCGAGCCGCGCTGCGCAATGAGGACGGTCCCCGCTGCCTCTGGGATCTGTGTGTTTCCCAGCAGGCAGCGGGGCACTTGCGGGAAGGGGCAGGCACTTGCAGAGAGATATCCCGGAAGTGGGTGCAGTTACCTGGATTATCCAGGTAACTGCACCCCCCTCCCCCCTGAAAGGTGCCGATTGTGGCACCGGAGGGGGGGAGGGTTCCGATGAGCGGAAGGTCCACTTTAGGGTGGACCTCCGCTTTAACACAACAAACCTACACAGTCCCTGTCCAGTTTGCACCGCCTGTATACTGCTGTTCTGAGTATATAGGGCCTGGGGGCCACACGCATTTCCTTTTTTTAATATGGGTACAGGGTTCCCCTTAATATGCGTACAAGACCCAAATAGGCTGGTAATGGGCAGGGAGGGCTACCCATGCCATTTTTCTCAATGATTTTCAACCATATTGCAGGAACCAGATATAACATTAAAACTGCAAGCAGTTTTAAATGGTGTTATTTCCGTTTAATGTCATTTTGTGCAGGGACTGTTCTAAACACGGGAAACACGTGGCACTTCACAGGCATACTACAGACACCCCCCAGGCACCATATTTAAAGGAATATTTCACTTTTTTTTCACTTTAATCGTCATTAAAATCAGTGCTCCCGCCAAAACGGCCATTTTTAAAAACATTGTATGCATTGACCCATGTCCCCTGGGGCAGGAGCCAGGTCCCCAAACCCTTTTTAGGACAGTATCTTGCATATTAGCCGTTAAAATTAGCACTTTTAATTTCGAACGTTCGAGTCCCATAGACTTCAATGGGGTTCTAAAGTTCGTTCGAATTTGGGGTCCGTTCGAACACCGGGGGGTGTTTGGCTCATCCCTACTCAGGTACGGGTTTTACAGTGTTTTTTTTGGCGCGGTGTATATCGAGAAATTAAGGAATACTGCGAGTCCTGCTCTACCTGTCAAAGAACCGCTCCAATACCCCATTTTTGCAGTCCTCTGGTACCGCTTCCAATTATCGAGGTTCCCTTTAATCGCATAGCCATGGACTTGGTGGGTCCCTTACCTAAGTCAACTAGGGGACACCAATACATTTTAGTTGTCCTCAACTATGCCACCAGGTATCCGGAATCGGTCCCTTTAAGAAATTGCTCATCCAAGATCATCGCACGGGAGTTGTTTCAGATGTTCATGAGAACAGGGCTCCCATCCGAGATCTTGACAGACCAAGGTACCCCCGTTCATGTCAAAAGTGATGAAGGAACTCTGTAACCTGTTTAAAATTAAACACTTATGGACTTCAGTGTATCACCCACAAACTGATGGGTTAGTGGAGCGGTTCAACAAAACCTTAAAGGGAATGCTAAAGAAAGCAGTTGAGGAGGATGGTTGGGATTGGGATTGCTTGTTGCCTCCCTTGTTGCTTGCCATAAGAGAGGTACCCCAGGCCTCCACGGGGTTCTCCTCCTTTGAGCTGGTTTATGGGAGACACCCCCGTGGACTACTGGATATAATAAAAGAGACGTGGGAACAAGAAGCTTCCCCGTATCGGAGTGTGGTCAAACATGTGTCTCAAATGCAGGACCAAATAACAAAAGTTATGCCCATAGTACGGGAACATTTGCAGGCTGCGCAAAACGCCCAGAGTCGGGTATACAACCGATCTGCCAAGATTAGAGAGTTTAAACCTGGGGATTGGGTGCTGGTCTTAGTGCCTACCGTCGAGAGTAAGTTTCTTGCCAAGTGGCAAGGACCCTTTGAGATAATTAAGAGGGTGGGCAAGGTCAACTATAAAGTCCATCAGCCCACCAAACGTAAACCCTACCAGATTTACCACGTCAACTTGATCAAACCATGGAAAGATAGACAGGTTTTGACAGTCAGTCTGAAAGTCCCGGAAGACCCTGATGCTCAGATTAAGAAAGTAAGGATTGCAGAGGCTCTCTCCCCTTCTCAAAAACAGGAGTCCTGGGAATTTTTGCAGAGGAATCGAGACATTTTTTCAAACCTACCGGGCCTAACCTCGGTAATTGAACATAATGTCATTACAGACCCTGGCGTTTGAGTAAACCTCAAACACTACCGCATACCCAAAGCTCACTGGAATATTGTCTCGGCCGAGCTTAAGAGCATGTTGGACCTTGGGGTCATTGAGGAGTCTTCAGGTAGCTGGTCTAGCCCTATAGTCCTTGTACCCAAGCCGAATGGAACCTGGCGGTTCTGCAATGACTTTCGTAAGTTATATTAAGTCTCCAAGCCAGACGCGTATCCCATGCCCCGGGTCGATGAATTAATAGAGAGATTGGGACCGGCTCGGTACATCACCACTTTTGACTTGACCAAGGGATACTGGCAGATCCCACTTTCCCCAGAGGCTAAAGAAAAAACTGCATTTGCCACATCCGAGGGCTTATGGCAGTATGCCCGAATGCCATTTGGGTTACATGGGGCCCCAGCCAACTTCCAGAGGGCCATGGACTTCGTCCTGAGACCTCATAAGGATTTCTCAGGAGCCTATCTTGATGACATTGTCATTTTTAGTAAGGACTGGGAGAGTCACTTACCGAAGGTCCAGTTGGTCTTGGATGCCCTCCGAAGGGCAGGGAAACCCGGAAAAGAGTAAGGTTGGGTTGGAGGAGGCCCGCTACCTGGGGTATGTTGTAGGCAGGGGTGTGATTAAGCCCCAACTAAACAAGGTGGAGGCTATTCAGAAATGGCCCCATCCACTCACAAAGAAACAAGTGCGTTCTTTCCTTGGTATTGTGGGCTATTATAGGAAGTTTGTCCACAACTTTGCCAGTCTAGCAGCACCTCTGACTGATCTCACCAAGGGAAAGAATGCAACTGTTGTTCAGTGGAGTGCAGAAGCAGCGTTGAATGAATGAATGAATGAAATACTTATATAGCGCACAATGCGAACTGAATCGCCTCTAGGCGCTGCCGGCGTTCTGCCGATTGAAGCAAGCTTTGTGCCAGGAACCAGTGTTGGTAGCTCCCGACTTCCATAAAGAATTCCTGGTACAAACAGATGCCTCAAAATTGGGTCTGGGTGCAGTATTGTCCCAGATGATTAGGGGCGATGAGCACCCTGTTGTGTACTTGAGCCGGAAGCTCACACCAGCTGAGAGGAACTATTCGATTCTGGAAAGGGAGTGTCTCACAATAAAATGGGCTTTGGAGACACTCCGCTACTACTTGTTGGGCCGACCCTTCAAGTTCGTTTCAGATCATGTGCCCCTTAAGTGGATGGCCCAAAATAAAGATAAAAATTCCAGAATCACCCGGTGGTTCCTTGCTCTACAGGACTTCAGGTTTGTAGTGGTACATAGACCGGAAAGGTACATCAGAATGCGGATGCCCTTTCCCGGGTCTACTGCCACTGGAGTCTGTTCCAGGCCAGGGGTCTGGACTCCACGAGGGGGAGATATGTAGAGGGTCAGCCTGGGGTAGGGTTAAAAGTGGGTTAATTGAAGAAGGCAGGTACTTCCTCTTCAGGCCTGCTTATTATCAGGTGTGCTGAAAGTGTCAGTGGGGAGTTGTTGAGTAGGAGAGAGAGAGACACAGCAGCACGCTGTGTGGAAACGTCCATTGCTGGAAGGTGTACCTGCTGGGTGAGCTTAAACCACAAAAAGACTTTAGCTGTGTTTGGAACCATGAACTGTTACCTCTAAGCCTGTGAGCTGATGAACTGTGAGCTGTACCTGGGTGCACATCAGTGTGATAAGACAAGTCTGTCTGGTCTTATGTTTTGTTTTTGCTGTTTTGCTGAATAAAAGCCAATTTTATTTTAGTGGACTGCCTCTGAGCCAGCTCTTCACCCCTCTGATCCCCTACTATATATATATATATATATATATATATATATATATATATATATATATATATTATCCAACAATATTCCCATAATAAATATCCAAGAAAACGAATTAAAAAAAAATCTTCATCAGTTCAGGCCAATATGTATTCTTTTACATTTTTTTTTTGTTTAAAAATTGCAATACGTGTAAATTGATTGGTTTGCCCAAAAGTTATAGCGCCTAAAAAATAGGGAATATTTTTATGGCATTTTTATTATTCATTTTTCTTTACTAGTAATGGTGGTGAGCAGCAATTTTTAGCGGGCCTGTGACATTGCATTGGACAAATCTAACAAACACTTTTAACACTTTTTTGAGGCCAGTGACATTTATACAGCGAAAGCTAAAAATAGCCACTGATCACTGTATAAATGGCACTGCCAGGAAAGGGGTTAACGCTAGGGGACGATCAAGGGGCTATGTATTCCTTAGGGAGGTGTTTCTAACTGCGAGGGGTGTATTGACGGGGAGTAGAGAGAGATCGCTGTTCCTGATCACTAGAAAGAGAAAATCTCTCTTCTTCCTTGTCAGAATGGGGATCTGTTTGTTTACATTGACAATCCCCATTCTGGCTCTCTGTGGAGCGATCACGGGTGACCAACAGACATCGCGCCTGCCATTTGCTCTTAAAGCAGTCAATGTACAGCTATGGTGATTTGCGCAATTGTGCCAACCCGCCACAGTATAATGATGGCTCCTGGTCAGCAAGCAGTTAATGTTGTCAGCTAAAAATAATTATGACATTGGGAATAAGGAGATACTGGCAATTAAGAAAGCTTTTTTCCATATAGAGACATCTGCTGGAAGGGGCCAATCATCCTGTAACTGTTCTCACTCATCATAAAAATGTAGAATTTGTTCTGCCAAGAGATTTTCTTTTCTAGACAAGCATATTGGACTCTATTCTTTTCCAGGTTCAATTTTATTATCTCGTATCAACCTGGGTCAAGGAATAGCAAGGCCGATGCCTTATCATGGGTGTTGTCTGGGTCTCTTTAAATAAACAATCCTGCCTCAAAATAATTTTCTGGTGGCCATGATTTCAAGACATTCTTGAATTTTCTCAAAATGGGGTATAATAATGACTCACTTCTCAATCATCCTCCTAAGGACATTAATCTTGATTAAAAGAACAGCTTTTGGAATCAAGCACCTTGTCTCTATGTACCTAAAATCTGCTATGAAGTTCTTAGGTTGATTCATGACTCTAAACTTGCTGGGCATTTTGGGTTTTTTAAAACAGATGAACTTTTATCACATTCATTTTGGTGGCCTGGTTACAAGAAAGATGTGAAGATTTAATTTTGTCCTTTGGTTTACTCCAACACTCCCTGTTCCATCAAGACCATGGCGTTCGATTTTTATGGCCTTCGTGGTCAATCTACCTCCACCAAAAGGGATGACTACTATCTTGTTAGTCGTCGACCATCTCAATAAGATAGCTAAATTTATACCAGATAAGGGGGGACCAACTGCTGAACAAACTGGTTCAAAGAGTCTTTAAACTACATGTAATTCCTAATGATGTAGTATTTGACAGATGAGTACAGATTACTTCACCATTCTGGAAAAGCTTTCGCTCAGCTTTAGATATTACAATGAATCTGTCCTCTGCTTTTCATCCTCAGTATAATGGTCAGGTCAAGAGTGAACAATCAAACTCTGAAGCAGTACCTTCAATGTTTTATCAGTTATCTTCAGGATTATGGCTGGGTGGATTATCTTCCTATGGCATAATTTCCTTGTAACAATTCTAAACATAGCCCTTTTGTTTTTTATTATCCAGTTTTTATTTCTGATCTCCCTATCTCAACTCCAGTTCCTGCTGTTACCAACAGATTAACTACGCTACAGAAGTTCAGAGGAAATTGATTGCGACTTGGAAGGAGGCGCAGGCATGTTACAAAGAGGCAGATCACTTCTAAATTTAATGTGGGTGACAAAGTTTCAATATCTACCAAAACTTTGAAGGTACATGTTCAATCTGCAATACTGGGCCAAAAGTTTGTAGGACCTTTCCAGATGTAAGCTTAAATAAATCTAGTCACTTTTTGATTAATGAAGACACTATGAAGATTCACTGCATGTTTCACATATTATTGTTCAAGCCATTACATGAAAAACCTTTTACTGGGAGAAAACTCCCAACCCTCCACATGTTAGGTGCAAGGTAAATAAGAATTTGTGTTTGAAAAGCTTTTAGAATTCCAGGATATTTAGAAACAAATTATAATATCTGGTTCAAAGGGTATAAGAGAATTCTTGTGAACCTGAAGAAAATGTTTATCCCCATATAGGGGGAGAGAATTTCACAGGAAGTTTCCTCACAAACCTGGTTCTAAGTAGTGATGGACGAACTTCCGACGGGACGTTTCGCGAACGCGAAACGCGAACGGACACAAACGTTCGCGAAAACGACCGTTCGCCGCGGGCTCCATTGACTTCAATGGGAGGCGAATTTCGCAAACCTTTAGGTCGAATTTGCGGCCACGGGGTAATTATTAGGGGGTAGCACGTAGTCCCACCACCTGGACAATAGCATAATACATGTATGAGGTGAATTTGGGATCGATAACTACAAGCATTTTTTTTTTATTTGGGAAATTGTTCTGACAATTCAGGACTATGGAGCTAATGAAGGCAATGGAGGAGAGGGAAGGTCAGGGACCAGGGTAGGCAAACAAGAGGGTGCAGGAGATACAGAGCACTGACAGCAGCACCGTAATACAGAGCACTGACATCAGCACCGTGACATACAGCGCTGACAGCAGCTCCGTGACATACAGCGCTGACAGCAGCTCCGTGACATACAGCGCTGACAGCAGCTCCGTGACATACAGCGCTGACAGCAGCTCCGTGACATACAGCGCTGACAGCAGCTCCGTGACATACAGCGCTGACAGCAGCACCGTGACATACAGCGCTGACAGCAGCTCCGTGACATACAGCGCTGACAGCAGCTCCGTGACATACAGCGCTGACAGCAGCTCCGTGACATACAGCACTGACAGCAGCTCCGTGACATACAGCGCTGACAGCAGCTCCGTGACATACAGCGCTGACAGCAGCACCGTGACATACAGCGCTGACAGCAGCTCCGTGACATACAGCGCTGACAGCAGCTCCGTGACATACAGCGCTGACAGCAGCTCCGTGACATACAGCGCTGACAGCAGCTCCGTGACATACAGCGCTGACAGCAGCTCCGTGACATACAGCGCTGACAGCAGCACCGTGACATACAGCGCTGACAGCAGCTCCGTGACATACAGCGCTGACAGCAGCTCCGTGACATACAGCGCTGACAGCAGCTCCGTGACATACAGCACTGACAGCAGCTCCGTGACATACAGCGCTGACAGCAGCTCCGTGACATACAGCGCTGACAGCAGCACCGTGACATACAGCGCTGACAGCAGCTCCGTGACATACAGCGCTGACAGCAGCTCCGTGACATACAGCGCTGACAGCAGCTCCGTGACATACAGCGCTGACAGCAGCTCCGTGACATACAGCGCTGACAGCAGCTCCGTGACATACAGCGCTGACAGCAGCTCCGTGACATACAGCGCTGACAGCAGCTCCGTGACATACAGCGCTGACAGCAGCTCCGTGACATACAGCGCTGACAGCAGCTCCGTGACATACAGCGCTGACAGCAGCTCCGTGACATACAGCGCTGACAGCAGCTCCGTGACATACAGCGCTGACAGCAGCTCCGTGACATACAGCGCTGACAGCAGCACCGTAAGCAGCCCCAGGAGGAAGTCAGCACAGCACAGGGATGGTGTGATCCCCTCATAATAAGAACCCCCAGGAGGAAGTCAGCACAGCACAGGGATGGTGGGAGCCCCTCATAATAAGAACACCCAGGAGGAAGTCAGCACAGCACAGGGATGGTGGGAACCCCTCATAATAAGCAGCCCCAGTAGAAATATGACACCGCTCAACCTCTTCAAAGAGGAGGGTAGGGGCATATAGTACGGTGTGCTTTTTTGGGTCAGGGAAGTGAGCCAAATGAATTAAGAAGGTCTGTGTGCTTGATTCCAAAAATTGTTTATAGACATATACATGGTCTACTGATCACATGTGTTGAATTCCTCCGAGATCCATGCCTCATTCATTTTTAGAAATGTGAGGTAGTTAACACTGTGGTGAGCTAGGCGAGTACGCTTATCGGTCACAATCCCCCCTGCTGCGCTGAACGTCCTTTCGGACAGGACACTGGATGAGGGGCAAGCCAACAGTTCGATTGCAAATTGGGCAAGCTCTGGCCAGAGGTCAAGCCTGCCCACCCAGTAGTCTAGGGGTTCATCACTCCTCAGAGCGTCCACATCGGCCGTTAACCCAATGTAGTCGGACACCTGACGGTCTAGGCGTTCCCTGATGCTGGATCCGGATGACACCTGTCGATGGGTCGGCTGAAAGAATGACCTCATATCCGAAGTCACCAACACATCTTCAAACCGGCCTCTTCTTGCAGGCGCTGTTGGATTGGTACCCGCAAATCCTTCTCTGGGAGTGGGAATTGCTCCTCTGCCAGCGCACGCAAAAGCAGAATGCAGCATTTCTCGAAGCAAGGCCTGGAAGTGCTGCATTCTGACAGCCCTCTGCGACGGCGGTAACATTTCCGCCATTTTGTGTTTGTACCGGGGGTCTAAGTACGTTGCCACCCAGTACTGGTCCTTGACCCTCATGCTTTTTATACGGGGGTCCCTATTAAAACACTGGAGCATGAAGGCCCCCATTTGCACTAAAGTGGAAGCGGTGTGGTGGCCTGGCTCCTGCTCATCATCCAGGATAATGTCGTCCTCTTCATTCTCCTCTCCCCATCCTCGCACAACAGGGATCCCAGAAAGGTTTAAAGCATGCTCTTCTTGCTCCTGCTCATCCGCCCCGGCACCATCCTCCTCTGACTCCTCATCAGACTCCTGTTGTTGACTTGTCTCAGATAGAGTAGCCCCCCCTGGGAATTCATCCAGCATTGCGACTTCCTCATCTTCCCGCTCCTGCTCCTCCACAGCCTGATCAATGACACGACGCAATGCACGCTCCAGAAAGAAGGCATAAGGTACCATGTCACTGATGGCGCCATGGCTGCGACTGACCAGTTTGGTGATCTCCTCAAATGGCCGCAGAAGTCTGCATGTGTCGCGCATGAGCAGCCACTGGCGCGGTGAAAAAAAACCCAGCTCCCCAGAACCGTTTCTTTCGCAGAGTTCATACAGGTAGACGTTAACTGCACGTTTCTGCTGGAGCAGCCTATCAAGCATATAGAAGGTTGAGTTCCATCGCGTCGGGCAATCGCAAATAAGACGTCTGACCGGCAGATGGTGTCGCCGCTGAATGTCAGCAAGGCGAGCCATGGCCGTGTAAGATCTTCTGAAATGGGCCGAGATTTTCCTTGCCTGCCGCAAGATGTCCTGGACCCCAGGGTATTTGACAAGGAATCGCTGCACGACCAAGTTTAAGACGTGTGCCATGCACGGCACGTGCGTGATTTTGCCCTGTTTCAATGCGCTAAGCAGATTGGCACCGTTGTCACACACCACTTTACCAACTGTCAAATTGAGCGGTGTTAGCCACTCATCTGCCTGTGAACGCAAAGCTGAAAGGAGTGCCGGGCCAGTGTGGCTCTTTGCTTCCAGGCACAACAGACGCAGCACGGCATGGCAACGTCTCACCTGGCATGTGGAATAGGTTCTGGGGAGCTTGGGCGGTGCAGTGGAAGAGACGCTAGCAGCGGAAAAGGAGGAGGCAGCTGAGGAGGAGAGGGAGGAGGATGGAGTAGGAGGAGGAGAAGAAGAGTCAGGCCTGCATGCAATCCGTGGCGGTAAAACCAAATCTACACGGGTGCCACGGGTTACATGCTTGACGGCCGTCAGAAGGTTCACCCAGTGGGCAGTAAAACTGATATACCTTCCCTGCCCGTGTTTGCTAGACCACGTGTCTGTGGTCAGATGTATCTTGGCACCGACACTGTGTGCCAGAGATACATTCACTTGCCGCTGAACATGGCCATATAGCTCTGGGATGCCCTTCTCTGAGAAATACTTCCTTCCTGGGACCTTCCATTGTGGTGTTCCAATGGCCACAAATTTGCGAAAGGCCTCCGAGTCCACCAGTTTATATGGCAGTAGTTGGCGGGCTATGAGTTCTGACAAGCCAGCCGCCAACCGTTGGGCAAGAGGGTTATCCGGCGTCATCATTTTTTTACGCTCAAACATTAGGCCCACGGAAGCCTGCCTTTTTGCAGAAAAATGTGAGCTTGGCGTGATGGAAGGTGGAGTGGAGGACAATTGTGAGGAGAGAGGAGAAGGAGAAGTAGAAGACGAGGCTGGACGGTGAGAGCCTGCAGTGTGGCTTTGTGTGTTCCGTTGCTCCCACTGGGCTCGGTGATGGCTGCTCATGTGCCTTCTTAAGGCGGTCGTCCCTAGGTGAGTATTGGGCTTACCGCGACTAACGCGTTGACTGCAAAGATTGCAGATGGCAACGCTATTGTCAGCAGCGGACACGTTAAAAAAAGCCCACACTGCGGAGCCATGTGCCGGTGTCCTGGGAGCGCCAGATGTGACCGTACATGGTCGATGACTCGCTCCTGATACATTTGCAGTCTGCTTTGTCCCTGCTGTGCAATGTAAGTCATTGCTGCTTCTCCTCCCTATCTGCTGGTCCATATCTCCCTCTGAACTCCCCTCCTCTTCCTCTCTTGTGGGCACCCACGTGACATCACTAGACACGTCATCATCAACGTCACCTTCCCCACCGCTATAAGTAGAGTAGGCAGCAACACCGGGGACCAACCT
Organism: Lithobates pipiens; assembly: GCF_037356315.1. NCBI lineage: Eukaryota > Metazoa > Chordata > Amphibia > Anura > Ranidae > Lithobates > Lithobates pipiens. The sequence continues at coordinate 155,433,177 of NW_027507791.1, read as the reverse complement.
CCTCCTTGGGCTGATCTGGGTACTGGCGTCAGACTGCTGAGTAGCGCTTGTTGCTACCTCCTCTTCCTGATCCAATACCAAGAGTGGCTGCGCATCAGAAATGTCCTCTTGATATGGATCGGAAAATAATTCCAGTGACTCAAGCGGAAGGTATGTGGTGGTGGTGGTGGTGGTCGTGTTGTTGGTGGTAGTGTCTTTGGGGGTGCACATAGCAGAGAGTGAAGAAGAGGGTGCAGATCGAGAGGATGAGGAGGGTGCAGAAGAGTAAGGCTGAGCGAGCCACTCAACCAAGTCTGGTGCATCCTTTAAAGTAATTGAACGCACCTTCTGCAACTTCCCACTTTGGCTCAAGCCTGTTGCTCCTGCCCTACCCCTACCACCCCTGCGGAAGGGCCTGCCTCTTCCTCTGCATGTCATTTTTTAAATGACCCTGTGACAAAACTCTTAGTCCCTATACCGCTGAAGGACTGCTGCAGTATAGGTGAGCGGTCAGCAGTGGTGCACGTCAACCCTATCTATTGTGGACCTATAGCGGTCCTTACAGAACAGCAGACTGTACCGCACTCAAGCCTATGTACCGTAGCACCCTATACCAAGTTACCAGTCCTTATAAGAACTTTTGTGGACCAAGCAGGTTGTGTATTAGTGTTTAGCAGACTGTACGTCAGTCCCTATACCGCTGAAGGACTGCTGCAGTATAGGGCAGCGGTCAGCAGTGGTGCACGTCAACCCTATCTATTGTGGACCGATAGCGGTCCTTACAGAACAGCAGACTGTACCGCACTCAAGCCTATGTACCGTAGCACCCTATACCAAGTTACCAGTCCTTATAAGAACTTTTGTGGACCAAGCAGGTTGTGTATTAGTGTTTAGCAGACTGTACGTCAGTCCCTATACCGCTGAAGGACTGCTGCAGTATAGGGCAGCGGTCAGCAGTGGTGCACGTCAACCCTATCTATTGTGGACCGATAGCGGTCCTTACAGAACAGCAGACTGTACCGCACTCAAGCCTATGTACCGTAGCACCCTATACCAAGTTACCAGTCCTTATAAGAACTTTTGTGGAACAAGCAGGTTGTGTGTTAGTGATTAGCAGACTGTACGTCAGTCCCTATACCAATGAAGGACTGCTGCAGTATAGGGCAGCGGTCAGCAGTAGTGCACGGCAACCCTATGTATTGTGGACCGATAGCGGTCCTTACAGAACAGCAGACTGTACCGCACTCAAGCCTATGTACCGTAGCACCCTATACCAAGTTACCAGTCCTTATAAGAACTTTTGTGGACCAAGCAGGTTGTGTATTAGTGTTTAGCAGACTGTACGTCAGTCCCTATACCGCTGAAGGACTGCTGCAGTATAGGGCAGCGGTCAGCAGTGGTGCACGTCAACCCTATCTATTGTGGACCGATAGCGGTCCTTACAGAACAGCAGACTGTACCGCACTCAAGCCTATGTACCGTAGCACCCTATACCAAGTTACCAGTCCTTATAAGAACTTTTGTGGACCAAGCAGGTTGTGTATTAGTGTTTAGCAGACTGTACGTCAGTCCCTATACCGCTGAAGGACTGCTGCAGTATAGGGCAGCGGTCAGCAGTGGTGCACGTCAACCCTATCTATTGTGGACCGATAGCGGTCCTTACAGAACAGCAGACTGTACCGCACTCAAGCCTATGTACCGTAGCACCCTATACCAAGTTACCAGTCCTTATAAGAACTTTTGTGGAACAAGCAGGTTGTGTGTTAGTGATTAGCAGACTGTACGTCAGTCCCTATACCAATGAAGGACTGCTGCAGTATAGGGCAGCGGTCAGCAGTAGTGCACGGCAACCCTATGTATTGTGGACCGATAGCGGTCCTTACAGAACAGCAGACTGTACCGCACTCAAGCCTATGTACCGTAGCACCCTATACCAAGTTACCAGTCCTTATAAGAACTTTTGTGGACCAAGCAGGTTGTGTATTAGTGTTTAGCAGACTGTACGTCAGTCCCTATACCGCTGAAGGACTGCTGCAGTATAGGGCAGCGGTCAGCAGTGGTGCACGTCAACCCTATGTATTGTGGACCGATAGCGGTCCTTACAGAACAGCAGACTGTAACGCACTCAGGCCTATGTACCGTAGCACCCTATACCAAGTTACCAGTCCTTATAAGAACTTTTGTGGACCAAGCAGGTTGTGTGTTAGTGATTAGCAGACTGTACGTCAGTCCCTATACCAATGAAGGACTGCTGCAGTATAGGGCAGCGGTCAGCAGTAGTGCACGGCAACCCTATGTATTGTGGACCGATAGCGGTCCTTACAGAACAGCAGACTGTAACGCACTCAGGCCTATGTACCGTAGCACCCTATACCAAGTTACCAGTCCTTATAAAAACTTTTGTGGACCAAGCAGGTTGTGTGTTAGTGTTTAGCAGACTGTGCGTCAGTCCCTATACCGCTGAAGGACTGCTGCAGTATAGGGCAGCGGTCAGCAGTGGTGCACGTCAACCCTATCTATTGTGGACCGATAGCGGTCCTTACAGAACAGCAGACTGTACCGCACTCAAGCCTATGTACCGTAGCACCCTATACCAAGTTACCAGTCCTTATAAGAACTTTTGTGGACCAAGCAGGTTGTGTATTAGTGTTTAGCAGACTGTACGTCAGTCCCTATACCGCTGAAGGACTGCTGCAGTATAGGGCAGCGGTCAGCAGTGGTGCACGTCAACCCTATGTATTGTGGACCGATAGCGGTCCTTACAGAACAGCAGACTGTAACGCACTCAGGCCTATGTACCGTAGCACCCTATACCAAGTTACCAGTCCTTATAAGAACTTTTGTGGACCAAGCAGGTTGTGTGTTAGTGATTAGCAGACTGTACGTCAGTCCCTATACCAATGAAGGACTGCTGCAGTATAGGGCAGCGGTCAGCAGTAGTGCACGGCAACCCTATGTATTGTGGACCGATAGCGGTCCTTACAGAACAGCAGACTGTACTGCACTCAGGCCTATGTACCGTAGCACCCTATACCAAGTTACCAGTCCTTATAAAAACTTTTGTGGACCAAGCAGGTTGTGTGTTAGTGTTTAGCAGACTGTGCGTCAGTCCCTATACCGCTGAAGGACTGCTGCAGTATAGGGCAGCGGTCAGCAGTAGTGCACGGCAACCCTATGTATTGTGGACCGATAGCGGTCCTTACAGAACAGCAGACTGTAACGCACTCAGGCCTATGTACCGTAGCACCCTATACCAAGTTACCAGTCCTTATAAGAACTTTTGTGGACCAAGCAGGTTGTGTGTTAGTGATTAGCAGACTGTACGTCAGTCCCTATACCAATGAAGGACTGCTGCAGTATAGGGCAGCGGTCAGCAGTAGTGCACGGCAAACCTATGTATTGTGGACCGATAGCGGTCCTTACAGAACAGCAGACTGTACCGCACCCAAGCCTATGTACCGTAGCACCCTAGACAGACCAAGTTACCAGTCCTGATAAAGAGCTTTGTGGAACAAGTGAGTTGTGAATGATTAGCAGACTGCAGCAGAAGGGCAGCAGTCAAGTATAATATTCTTTCTATATTTGGAAGAAAGAATATTATACGTGTACAAGCCTATTACCGTACCACTGATACCAGTCCTGAAAAGAACCTTTGTGGAACTAATAGTAACAGCAAGTCTTTAAAATTATCCTCACTGCCTGACACACTGCTTCCTGCCTGTCCCTATACAAATTGGCAAAAAAGAGTAGGCTGGAACGATTAGCTGGAACAGCTCTTTTGTGGACCTGATAGTAACAGCTAATGATGATGATGATGATGATGATGAAGAAAGACTAATCTGGCTGAGCTGTCCCTAAAATAGCAGCATACAGCGCTCTGTCCCTTTATCTAAACTGACAAAAGAAACTCAGGCTGCTGACCTAACACCTATACCAGTCCTGAAAAGAACTTTTGTGTACCAAATAGCTAGCGTTTTCTCTGTCCCTACTCCACACAGGATCCTTTCCCTACAGTGACAGAAGAAAGAATGTAAAATGGCCACCGGATCGGGTGTATTTATAGGTTAGGGGGAATGTCCAAGTGTCCATGAGCTGTCATGTCTCAATTGGTTGTCCTGTAACACATGATAAACGTGTCACGAAAGGTTAAAGTTCTTGTATACATTAAACACGTAAGTCCGCCGGGGCGAACGACGGAAAAAGGCGTTCGAACCCGCGGACGGCGAAAGTCGGAAATTCGCCGCGAAACGACCGCCGGGCGAACCGTTCGGCCATCACTAGTTCTAAGACATTATGGAGCCACCCTGAAAAGAGGGGGGTACTGTCAGTGTCTGGATCTCAATCCAGGACTTCTATTGTGTCTGTGTCAGGGCTGGGCTCAGCCCTTCATTCTCAAAGCTAGCCACTCAGCTGTCGGCTAATTGCCAGCTCCTTTCTCTCCACAGTCACTCAACTGTTGATGATATCCTCCTCGTTAGTCTTGCCTACTTAAGCTGTCAAGCCCAAATGATCTGTGCCTACACCTTGGTCACATCTCTATCGACGCTCTCCTGTGTTCCGGTTAAAGACTTGCTTGGCTGACATTCCTTCTGGCTCCAGATCCTGCTTGATGTTCTACTGCACTCATCTCTGGCTCCCTGACATTTTGGCTTGTCTGACTATGCGTTCCGGTTCATGAATTCTTTCTATGTTTTCACTACATTTACCTTTTTATTATTATTATTATTAAACAAGTGTGATTTAACTGTACTTCTGTCTCAGTATGATTCATGGTTTCTGACAGAAGGTGAAGGCCATGAATTCAGAAGATGCAGTCAATCCACTTGTTGGTAATATTTTTTCCAGATTGGATGAGTAGGATTGCTGCATGGATCAGTTTGCCATGGCATTACAAGCACTCATGAGTCGCATGGCTCACCTGAAATCTCCCACTGTGGCTGCTCTGGTACAACCTGTGTTGCAGGCTGTCCCTGCTGTTGCTCCACTCTCTGTGCAGGCACTCGCCTTGAGTATTACTTCTATAAGAGGTATGTCTGGTTCCGCTCCACTTCCCCAGTGATTTGGGGGCGATCCAGTCCAAGGGAGAGGGTTTCTCAACCCACTTGAAATATATTTTTAGATGCTGCTCCAGGCGTTTCACAAGGACAGAAGCAAAGTAGGTTCCGAGATATCTTTGCTTTCTGAGAGAACCTTGGCCTCTATGGGAGGCTCAAAAATCTGTTGTCTTGAGTTACCCAGAGTTTGTGGCTTCTTTTAAAAGGGTATTTGATGTTCTCGTACACACCATCAGAGTACGAGAACTGTTGCTGATTACACCATTACATAGTTACATAGTAGGTGAGGTTGAAAAAAGACATAAGTCCATCAAGTCCAACCTATGTGTTTGATTATATGTCAGTATTACCTTGTATATTGTATTGTATGTTGTGGCCATTCAGGTGCTTATCTAATAGTTTCTTGAAACTATCGATGCTTCCCATTGAGACCGGCGCCTGTGGAAGGGAATTCCAAATCCTTGCCCTCTTACATTAAAGAACCCTCTACGTAGTTTAATGTTAAACCTTTTCTACACATTTTAATGAGTGACCATGTGTCTTGTTAAACTCCCTTCCACAAAAAAAGTTTTATCCCTATTGTGGGGACACCAGTATGGTATTTGTAAATTAAAATCATATCCCCTCTCAAGCGTCTCTTCTCCAGAGAGAATAAGTTCAGTGCTCGCAACCTTTCTCCATAAATATCCTCCAGACCCTTTATTAGCTTTGTTGCCCTTCTTTGTACTCCATTTCCAGTACATCCTTCCTGAGGAGTGGTGGAATTAATCCCCTTTTTAATGCATGCCAATATTCTGTTTGCTTTGTTAGCAGCAGCTTGGCATTGCATGCCATTGCTGAGCCTATCATCTACTAGGACCCCCAGTTCCTTTTCCATCCTAGATTTCCCCAGAGGTTCTCCCCCCAGTGTATAGATTGCATTCATATTTTTGCCACCCAAATGCATTATTTTACATTTTTCTACATTGAACCTCATTTGCCATGTAGTTGCCCACTCCATTAATTTGTTCAGATCTTTTTGCAGGGTTTCCACATCCCACGGAAAAGTTTTTGCCCTGCTTACCTTAGTATCGTCTGCAAATAGAGAGATTGAACTGTTTACCCAACCCTCCAGGTCATTTATGAACAAATTAACCACTTCCGGACCGCCGCACATACATCCCTACTTTGAGGACGGATATCGTTGTTATGACAGCAGCTAGCTGCCATAACCCCAGTATCCCTGTTTTCGGCCTGTGGTCCGGTGCAAGATAAAAATGGTCTCTGCAGCAGATTCACGGATTCGGCGGATCATTTTTATCAGCAGCAGCAGAGGGGCCCCCCGCCGCGATCCAGTGCCCTCCACCGCTTACCGGAGTCGTCGGCAGCAGCGGGGAAATCAGATCCTTCTTGTGGCTGTGCATGGAGACAAGCGAGGGGAAGATGGCCCCCACCCGTCTCCATGACCCTGTCAAAACGTCACTTCCGCCCATAGTTCTTAAAGGGCCATTTTCTTTTAATTTTTTTAAATGACAATTTTTTTTTATTGCATTTTAGTGTAAATATGAGATCTGAGGTCTTTTTGACCCCAGATCTCATATTTAAGAAGTACTGTCATGCATTATTTATATTACAAGTGATGTTTACATTCCTTGTAATAGTAATAAAAGTGACACCATTTTTTTTTTTAAAACAATGTAAAAATAAAAGGTAAAATAAGTCCCGCTGAGCTTGCGTGCAGAAGCGAACGCACACGTGAGTAGCGCCAGCATATGAAAACAGTGTTCAAACCACACATGTGAGGTATTGCAGCAATCGGTAGAATGCTAGTCTTCTGTAACGCAAGACCTGCGACCTGTAGAATTTTTAAAATGTCGCCTATGGAGATTTTTAGAGGTAAAAGTTTGTCACCATTCTACGAGCAGTAATTTTGAAGCGTGACATGTTGGGTATCGATTTACTCAGCCTAACATTATCTTTCACAATATAAAAAAAATTGGGCTAACTTTACTTTTGTCTTATTTTTTAATTCAAAAAAGTGTATTTTTTTAAAAAAGTGCACTTGTAAGACCACTGCGCAAATACGGTGTGACAAAAAGTATTGCAACAACACCATTTTATTCTCTAGGATGAAAAAAAATTATAATGTTTGAGGGTTCTAAGTAATTTTCTAGCAAAACCACATCAACAGGATTGGTCCCAGCACAGAACCCTGGGGGACCCCACTACCCACCCCTGACCATTCCAAGTACTCCCCATTTATAACCACCCTCTGAACTCGCCCTTGAAGCCAGTTTTCAATTCATGTACTCACCCCATGGTCCATGTCAACGGACCTTATTTTGTACAGTAAACGTTTATGGGGAACTGTGTCAAATGCTTTTGCAAAATCCAGATACACCATGTCTACGGGCCTTCCTTTATCTAGATGGCAACTCACCTCCTCATAGAAGGTTAATAGATTGGTTTGGCAAGAACGATTCTTCATAAATCCATGCTGATTACTGCTAAAGATACCATTCTCATTACTAAAATCTTGTATATAGTTCCTTATCATCCCCTCCAAGAGCATACATACTATTGTTGTTAGGCTAACTGGTCTATAATTCCCAGGGATGTATTTTGGGCCCTTTTTAAATATTGGTGCTACACTGGCTTTTCTCCAATCAGCTGGTACCATTCCAGTCAGTAGACTGTCAGTACAAATACAATTACTTGACTGAGTTCCCTAAGTACTCACGGGTACAAGCCATCTGGTCCGGGTGTTTTATTAATGTTAAGTTATCCAAGTCTAATTTGAATTCTGTCCTCTGTTAACCACGGAGGTGCTTCCTGTGATGTGTCATGAGGATAAACACTGCAGTTTTGGTTACTGAAGCCCCCGACTCCCTTGTGAAGACTGAGGAGAAGAATAAATGTAATACCTTCGCCATCTCCCCATCCTTTGTAACCAGATGTCCTTTCTTATTCTTTATGAGACCAATATGATCTGTCCTCCCTTTTTTACTGTTTACATACTTAAAGAATTTCTTGGGATTTTTTTTGCTCTCCTCCACTGTGTCTTTCATGTTCAATCTTAGCAGTCCTTATTACACCCTTACATTTCTTGTTGCATTCTTTATAAAGTCTGAATGCTGAGAATGATCCCTCAACCTTGTATTTTTTGAAGGCCTTTTCCTTTGCTTTTATATGCATTTTTACATTGGAATTAAGCCATCCAGGACTTTTGTTCGCTCTTTTAAATTTTTTACCCAATGGGATGCATTGGCTAATGCCCTTATTTAATATGCTCTTAAAGCAAACCCATCTCTCCTCCTTGTTCTTTGTTCCTAAGATTTTATGCCAATTTATGCCTTCTAGCAAGGTTAATAGTTTAGGGAAGTTGGCTCTCTTGAAATTCAGTGTCTTTGTATTCCCCTTATGTTTCCTATATGTGTGATTTATACTGAAGCCAATTGACCTGTGATCGCTATTACCTAAATTACCCCATATATCTACATCCGTGATCAGGTCTGTATTATTTGTAATTAGTAGATCCAGTAACGCTTTATTTATAGTTGGTCCTATAGTCTACCATCTGACCCATAAAATTGTCCTGCAAGACATTTAGGAACTGGCGAGCCTTAGATGAATGTTTGGTTCCCACCGCCCAGTGTATGTCTGGGTGATTAAAACCCCCCATTATGATAACACTTCCCATCCTTGCTGCTAATCCAATTTGTGATAGGAGATCTGTCCCCCCCTCCTCCCTCAGGTTAGGGGGCCTATAGCATACTCCCAGTATTATTTTCCCCTTAGCTTTATTCCTTTGGAACTCACTACCCATAAGGATTCCACCTTCTCCCTAGCTCCCTTAGTGATGTCGTCTCTCACATTCACTTGTACATTATTCTTGATATATAGGCATACCCCTCCCCCTTTTTACCCTCTCTATCCTTATGAAAAAGGGTATACCCTTGAATGGTTTCCAGCCAATCATGAGAGCTGTTGAACAAGGTCTCTGAAATTCCCACAAAATCCAAATTCTTCTTGTACAACACTATCTCTAGATCACCCATCTTGTCCGCAAGGCTCCTGGCATTGGTGAGCATGCTACATAGTTTAGACCGGTCGCATTTTATCCTCTTATTGGTTGTTCCGAGATTGCAACTAGGACTTGCTCCTATACTTACTTTGGGTTTATGTGCTCTGGTCAACCTATCACTAATGCCCCCAATACTACCCTCTGGAATATGTTCTGCACTGACTATCTCTACCTCTGGAACCCCCCCCCCCCCAGCTGATTTACACCCTCCTCATTGCTGTAGTCCGTCCCTTCTATAGTACTGGTTATCGACTGAGAAGTTGGCCCAGTCCTCCAGGAACCCAAACCCCTCCTTATTACACCAGCTCTTCAGCCACTTGTTAATTTCCCTAATCTCCCTCTGCCTTTCTGGTGTGACTCGATGTACCAGTATTATTCCTGAGCATACAACCTTAGAATTCCCTTTCCTCAATTTAGCTCCCAGGTCCCTAAAATCGTTCTTTAGGACACTCCATCTGCCCCTGACTTTGTCATTGGTGCCAACGTGCGCTATGACAGCTGGGTCTTCCCCAGCCCCTCCCAGTAATCTGTCCACAAGATCCGTGATGTGCCGAACCCGAGCGCCCAGTAGACAACATATTGTTCAGTGCTTAAGGTCTTTGTTACAGATTGGCCTCTCTGTCCTTCTAAGAATTGAGTCCCCTACCACCATTGAATTCCGTACTCTGGCAGCAGAGTTTGCTTGGAACAATGAAGCCCTAGTGGCTGCTTTTTCTCATGGTCTCTCGGATACCATCAAGGATTAGATAGCAGCCGGAGATATACCCACTGAGCCGGAGAAGTTGATCATGTTTGCCATCCTCATTGACTCAAGACTCAGAGAAAGACTTCCTTTTAAGAGGCGCTTGCGGAAGCCTCCTGTACATTTGTCTCCAAACTTTGCAGTCCCACCCTTGCCTCCCTCATCTCCCATGCCTCCTTAGGAGGAGGGAGAGATTGTGCCTTTATTGTGGCCAGGCAGGTCCCCTTTTGCAGTCTTGGGAATGCCCGAACCTTGAGGTCCTGTCACGGACAGACCTTAGGTGGAGTTGATTCGTCCCCAGTTATCCAGAAGGATAAGCCCCTGGTTTCAGTTACCCTTTCTTGGGCTGAGTCCTCTGTTGAGATACAGCCTCCAATCGACTCTGGGGCTGCAGGCCTGTTCATTGATGCTGCCTTTGTATCAAAGCACTCAATTCCACTGCAGCTGCATGACACACCACTTGCCATTGAGGCTCTTGACGAGAGATCTCTACAGCCTGCCCATGTGACTCATGAGACTGTTCTGTTGTCCATGGCCTTAGGGGCACTTCACCATGAGATAATCCAATTCCCTCACCTAGTTATTTCCTCACTTAAGTTTCCACTGGTTCACTGGTTATTGTTTATCCTTGGATACAGAGGCACAACCCCTCTTTTGATTGGCTCCGTGCTGAGGTTCTCTCATGGTCGCCACAATGCAGTAAGACATGCTTCCAGAAGGTACCTCTTCACTCTCTTCCCTACTGGAGGATTAGCGCGATTTTAGCGATGTCTTTGACAAAGGTAGCTTGCCTCCAGACCTGTTGTATGATTGGACAATTGACCTTCAACCTGGTGCCATACCCCCTTGTGGCCGGGTTTACCCTTTGTTGGTCTTGGAGGATAAGGCCATGGAGGAGTATGTTGCAGATGCATTTTCTCAAGGTTTACTTGTCTCCTGCTTGTGTGGGTTTCTTCTTTGTAAAATAGAAGAGTTGTACTCGGAGTCAATCTGTGGATAGTTTGGAAAGGAACAAAGAGCAACAAAGAACATAGACCTGAAGTGTGCCGGGGTCACGTGGTCAGTATGCCTAAAAGGGGGCAAAAATAACACAGTAGGATGAAAGCTTAACAAACAGATTACACAGTGAATTAATGTCTAACCTGGGGTGGCGGCAACGAAGTATGTACTCTGCTGTAGAAAGGGGAGTGGCAGAAAAGGCAATATAGGACCAACCCAGGGGATGACAAATGTAACAACTAACCAAGCTGGCATAAACCAACCCTGAGCACCACACCTTGCCAGGCTCCCAGAACCAGTTAACAGTGCTGCCCCCCGAATGCTACATCTCGAGAACATGCAGATGTAACAGGAGAAGGCCGGGGTGCCAACCAGTTGATAGGCTAAAGTAAGCAAGACCCTGGCCAGAAGCACCACACCCCTGGTTTTAAGAACCACAAAAGCGAGCTATAGCACTGCCTTCAGTCCAAAGCTGGCAACCAACGCAAAAGGAGACCTAAAAGTATGTCAGATACGACATGAAAAATAAGACCCAAAACAAAGGAAGTCGGCTGTGCACATCAGGGGGTCTACTCTGCTGGAACTCTGAGGATGGTTTCAATCGAAAGTGCCAAAAATAAAGGAAACCTGACGGGTCATCCAATAAGAAATGCTGCGACTCAACTCGAAACGCCCTGAAAGTGCTGTGGCCCATGAACTGGAAGAGGCAAAAAAAAAAAACAATAGGAACTGGATGTTAACCATCAGGACTGGAAACCTAGACCGGAGAGCCTAGAAAACATGCCAAGCCATGTCATGAGCCTCCCAGGTATTTAAACAACCTAATGATCAAAGCTGCTGTGACAACCCAAATGGACAACCAACCTACCACAAAACTGGAACTGAAAAGAAAGCGTGATACCGGTACCTGCTTCTGAGACCCGAGCCTACTGATACCGGCCCGAGCCCCGAGAGGGTCCCAGGATCCACCAAAGACCCTGAGCTAGTAGAAGCTGCCAAGCTGCAATGGCTGATTTACCAATCATTCCATACCATGCGCAAACTCCTGACCGGACGCAGCTAGGAAACAAAAAGGTAGTGTGGAACGACACCCAACTGGTCAGAAACACAACTAGCGAGAACCGTAAGCAACCAAAGAAACCTGTGACAAACATGCAACCTGCTAGAAGGAAACGTGCCTGAACGAGAAACATGAGTAATGTGAGCTGAACCATGAGCAGCCTGCAAGAAAAACACCCTCCACATAAGAAACGCAGGTTACATGAGAACGTGAACCGATGAAAACTATGAGAGAAACCCTGGGGGCACGAGAGAAAACCCTGGGGGCACGAGAGACCTGGAAAACATGACAGCGACCTGGAAAACGAGAGAACCTAGAAAAAGAAAGAAACGAAACGTTGCATGAGAAACGAAACATAGCGAGAGAAAACATAACATAGCAAGAGAAAACGTAACATAGCGAGAGAAAGCGTAACATAGCAAGAGAAAACGTAACATTGCATGAGAACCGTGCCTTGCCTAAAAACGTACCTGCCTAAAAACTAACCATATGAGAAGCTAACTGCCTGAGAAACTGGAGTTCGAACAAAATGATAGTGGGGAGAGAACAGATGAGGGGACTTGCCACCGAACAAGCCAATTAAAAACGATCACCTCAATCTGTTAAAACCCATAGGCATGATGGATAACCCGCAGTGAAAGAACCTGGACAACCCAGCTGTGAAAAACAACCAGAAAACCTAATAAAATAAACCGCCCATGACACAACAATCCCCCTGAGACCTGATAAGTATGAGGACGTGGGACCTACTAAGTATAAGATGTGGGTGCCGAAATGACAGAACCAACAGTGCATGAATGTGAACCTGATGACAACCCACCCTAATTAATGTAGCAGTGAGCCTGAGCATCCTGCAGCTCCAAGACAGGAAATTAAAAACGAACACTCAGGGCTAGGGAACCCACAGACCGAGGTGGGTAATAATAAAAGGTGTAATGGTGAATGTATACGTATGATGTATGGACTACAGGCGAGAAGATTGTGGGACGACAATCAATTAACAACGAAACCTCAGCCCGTATGGACCTGTAGACGTGACAGATCCTGGATATAAGCACCAGCCAACAGAAAAGCAGTGAACGAAGGGCAATGGCAAGAAAGGCATAAACATGAAACGTGCAGCACATGGGAGTACATAAGAAACACGAGAAAAGGCAAGAAAAACATGGGAAACATGGGAAACGTCAGAAACATGGGAAATGTCAGAAACATGGGAATCGTGAGACGATACATGACACACGAAAATAGCATCAGACACGTACCTTATATCCGACACGTAAATTGCATGAGGAACATAAAATGCCTGAGAACCATAAAAAAAATACACAAGGGCAATGACATGAAACAAGAAACGTGCGGCACATGGGAATATGTAAGGAAACACGGGAAACACGTCAGAAACACGGGAATACGTCAGAAACACAGGAATACGTCAGAAACACGGGAATACGTCAGAAAACATGGGAATAAGTCAGAAAACATGGGTATACGTACACGAGAAAACATGGGAATATGTAAGAAAGTGCTAGAAAACATGGGGAAATGTCTGAAACATGGGAAAGGTAAGAAGTTGCATGAGACACATAAATTGCAACAAACACATACATTACATCTGATACATAAATCACATGAGAAACGTAACATGCCTGAGAACCATAAATATATCATAACCATAATTGCATAAGAACTGTAAATCGTTTAAAAATGTCAACTGCCTATGAAATGCAAGACGCACGAGAAACACGACCTGTATGAGAAAACCATAAAATTGCATGGAAAACCGTCAATTGCATGAGAAACGCCAACTTCATGAGAAAAGTAAATCACATGAGAGACCCAAATCGCATGAAAAACAAAATTGCATAAGAACCGTAAATTTCATGAAAAACGTCAACTGCATGAAAACTGTGAATTGCATAAATTGAGTATTGCATGAGAAACAGGAATTGCATGAGAAACCGTAAAAAAACACGTAAGAAACGTGCGAGAAAACATAATGCATGAGAACGTCAAATCGAATGAGAACACAATTGCATGAGAACGTAAATCGAACAAGAACATAACTGCATGAGAACATAAGTGCATAAGAACATAATCGCATGAGACCATAATCACATGAGACCATAATCGCATGAGAAAACCGTAAAAAGCACAAGAACGTAAAATTGCATGAGAAAACCATAAATAGCATGAGAACCAGAGTGGCATGAGAACATTAATAGCACAAGAACGTAAACCGCACAAGAACGCAAATTGTACAAGGACTTAAATTGCACATTGCACGTGGAGCTCAGGTGGGGGGGAGGCACGCCACGTGGAGCTCAGGCGGGGGCAAGCACGCCTCGTGGAGCTCAGGTGGGGGCAGGCACGCCTCGTGGAGCTCAGGCGGGGGCAGTCACGCCTCGTGGAGCTCAGGCGGGGGCAGGCACGCCTCGTGGAGCTCAGGCAGGGGCAGGCACGCCTCGTGGAGCTCAGGCGGGGACAGGCACGCCACGTGGAGCTCAGGCGGGGGCTGGCATGCCACGTGGAGCTCAGGCGGAGGAATAACGTGAAAGATTTTACATCACGAGAAAACCGATCTCTTTATACTAAGCAGAAAAAAACGTGATTCTCATTTTGGCCAGAATTGTGCAGCTCTACCTCGTCAGCAAGTGGTTAAATCTCCAGAGTGAATATTTTGACCAAAGAAATAAGTTCAAACAGCAAATGCAGTAGCTATCAGCAATGTAAAAGTGCACACTGCTCATCTGGCTAAGTTTGTATAAACTATACTTCCCTGGAATTCTCTACCATGTTAGCGTAGCGTAGTTCTGCACCCCTCTAGGTTCTGAAAGTCACAAGCCACTTTAAAGCCTAAGGGAGAAAAAACACGGTGTCCCCTCCCATACAGAAGCATACAATTATATCTCTGCCATGAATTGTTGGAATGTATTTTCTCAAAGCAATAGCAGATCACTTTGTACATGACATGATTTTGCTTTCTGGTTATATTGCATTAAAGAACAACTTCAGGCAACAAGTACAAAAAAGTCAGTAAACTGCTAATGCAATCTAGGAAACAGTGAAAAATCAGACTGTCCATTGATTAACCTTTGAGAGAGTTTGCACGACACCCCCCTTGGCACACACCGCACCACCCCATCAGCAACCATTCACGCAGGCCAACGCGTCCTCCCCCTGGCAGAACACCGGGAGAAGGAGGCGGGCGGGAGAAGCGGCTCCCCCACAGCCACCCGGCGGACACACCCCCTCCTCCCGAGGCAGGCTAACGCATCCTCCCCCGGCAGAAAGGAGGCGGGCGGGAGAAGCGGCACCCCCGCAGCCACCCGGCGGACTCACCCCTTCCTCCCGAGGCAGACTAATGCGTCCTCCCCCTCCCCCCGGCAGAACACCGGGAGAAGGAGGCGGGCGGGAGAAGTAGCTCCCCCACAGCCACCCGGCAGACTCACCCCCTCCTCCCGAGGCAGGATAACGCGACCTCCCCCTCCCCCTGGCAGAACACCGGGAGAAGGAGGCGGGCGGGAGAAGCGGCTCCCCCGAAGCCAAACCTCCCCCCTCCCCCCGGTGGAACTCTGGGAGAAGGAGGCAGGCGGGAGAAGCGGCTCTCCACAGTCCCCCAGCGGGCGACCCCCACCGCCGTCCAAAACTCATGGGACCCAACGAGATCAAGGACAGCAGAAAACTAAACGAAAGGGATCTGGGGGCCCCCTTGTTAAAGGGACAAAACAAACCAAGGGATCAAATTATAAGACAACACATCCCAAATGTAACAATACAGGAAAAGAGGTAACCAAACTCGGGACTTTTAAGGTGTCAAATATTGAAATCTCGCCAACATAGGTAAAAAAGTATAATAATTTTATTACAAGATATTACAAACATGAGAAAAAGAGAGCCGGACGAGTCGACAGGAGAGCCGGCGTCCACGAGAGGAGGAGGCAGAGGAGGGCAGGCTTTATGCAGCCTCACTCCTCCCACAAATACAGGCTGACCTGCGGTCAGCCTTACACTTGTGAACTGAGACCTTGTATTGATTCTAGGGGTCTCAATCGTTTCACGATTAAGAATGCCTATCCAATTCCATTGATTACGGAGTTATTTGACAAGGGAGCAACAGTTTTCACAAAGCTTGATTTGAGATGGACAATTGGACATACAATCTTGTGAGGATTGAGGGCCATGAGTGGGTCAATTACATTCTTACCCGGTACTAAGAATGTAAGGGCTGACACTTTGTCATGACAATTTTCCTGCACTTCCAAAATGGAGTCGGTTCCGGTTCCCGTGATTCCTCCTGATCGTATTCTGGCTATGGTTCTCACCAGATGTTCCTCCTGAGAAACCTTGTGACCGCTGCTTTGTACCAGAGAGTCTCCGTACTGCCATTCTCCAGACTTACCATTTTCCAAAGACTGTTGGCCACCCTAGGAAAAATCAACTCTTTTGGGCCATTTCCCAACAATTTTGGTGGCCTAGTCTGCATGCAGATGTAACCGCAGCTTCATAGCTGCCTGTTCCGTGTGTGCTTGGAGTAACACTCCATGACACCTTCCAGTGGGCCTCCTACAATCCATACCCAATGGACAGAGGCCCTAGACCCACCTGTCTATGGATTTCATTGTGGAGTTACCCAACTCCCAGGGCAACACAGTTATCCATATGGAGGTTGACCCTTTCTCGAAAATGTGCCATTGTATTACACTAAAGAAGTTGCCCACTTCTAAGGAACTGGCTTCCATTTTTGCTTGGGAGATCTTTTGCATACATGGGCTACCCAAGATGATTGTCTCGGACAGGGGTAGTTAGTTTTTGTCCTGGTTCTGGTGAGCCTTTTGTGCACAGTAATGCCCCGTACACACGAGCGGACTTTTCGACATCCAAACTCCGACGGACTGAGTCCGGCGGACTATCCGCTCGTGTGTGGGCTGCAACGGACTTTAGCTTCGCAAAAGTCTGACGGACTTTAGAAATGAAGCATGCTTCAAATTTTCCCGACGGAACTCCGCCGGACCCAGGTCCGATGTAGAAGTCCGCTCGTCTGTATGCTGTTCCGACAGTCCTAAAACGACGCATGCTCTGAAGCAAGTACGAGACGGAAGTGCTCGGTCTTGTAAAACTCCAGTTCGTATTGGAAGTAGCACATTCGTCATGCTGCAAATTCTGTGCTCGTTTAAATGTATAGCGCATCTTCTTTATAATGCTAGAAGAACGAAGCCTTTTTATTTATAATGCTAGAAGAACGAAGTTGCTTTGCTGCTCATATTCACTCACAGAGTTCTCACCAAACACATTTCTGTTTTATTTCTCCTCATCTCATGAATGATCTTGTTTTTATTTTAAAGCCCCATCTCAATATTTTTTATTTTTATTTTTTTTTTAATAATTTTTTTTACTCCATATTTTTGGTACAATTCTTTACCATGTTTTTCTTGTGATCTCCATATTTAATTATTCTGTCAATTAAAACCAAAAAAAAAGTTGTTAACTTGACCGAATAATTAAATATGGAGATCACAAGAATAAAAATGTTCATGATTTCACCCAAAAATATTGATGAAAAAATTACTCCAAAAAAATAAAAAAAAACAAGAAAAAATGTTGGTGACTAATTTTTGGCCTACATATTTTTGGTACAATTCTTTACCATTTTTTTTTTATTGTGATCTCCATATTTAATTGTTCCGTCAAGTTAAAACCAAAAACTTTATTTTATTTTATTTTTTTTTCATTACCACAATAACCTTTTTATTTTTATTCTGGTGACAAGTTACCACAATAACATTTTTATTTTGTTTATAACCTCAAGGAGGTTAGTGTCCCTTGTTAATTTCACATTGTCTTTTATAGAAAGGTATTTGACCAAAAAACACATAGGCAATTATATTTTCAAACAAAAATATCCATTTATTCTGGTTCTACAAACAAAAAAATGAAGGCAACACTGGAGAAAATTGTGACATTTCTGTAGCCTTTTGGCCCCAGGGCAAACGTGAAACTATGTGGACAAGAAAATTCAAATATTACAAAATCCAATATGGTCCCAGAATCCCAGACATCAAGAGCAGCATCAGATGGTATATATGTCCCCAGGCTGTGGTTGGTCGGACCAGAGTGAAGCCAGGTCATCACCTTCTTCTCTTCGCTCCACCCTTCACTGCACCCTTCCCTGCAGACTTCCCTGTAGCCTTCCTGGGAGGCTGTGTCTCCGGTGGTGGACTCGTGGCAGGAGGAGGAGGAGGAGGAGGAACAGGAGGAACTTGCTCCACAATATTACTGTTGGCCGATAATTCTCCACTGAACCCCTTCTGTAACGCCAGGAAAATGAGCCTTTCGCAGTGGAGACGTTGGCCCATCTCTAGTTGCTGGAGCCGGCTGGCTATGTAGCAGCCATAGGCCTCTTCTGCGTCAGGGGGGCTGTTTAAAACATTAGTAGCCTCTCTAATTAGTCGCAGGGATTCCTCTTGTGCCTGCGTATTTTTTTTGGCCCTTTTGGATGGAAGACGGAGGGGAGGCACTTGAGATGTTGTGAGGCTTCTACTAGGCCCGGCCACCTCCTGCCTGACAGAGGGCATGGACTCCTCCTGGCTGAGAGTGGGCATAGCCTCCTCCTGCCTGCCACTTTCCCCACCTTCCTCCTGGCTGAGCTCCTCCTGTGTATAAAAAAGGGACATTGTTTTAGTTTTTTGTTCATCAATCCTAAACATTTTTCAGCTCCTGACTTCAAAATTCTGTTAATACATATAAAAGAGTATCATTATGACACCACTATTTCTTGTTTCTGCTGGTGACAAACATTTGTGGCCACTACTGTAAATTGATATGTCCAAATTTTAACTATTTTTTAACATCAATAATAGCGTACAAATTCGAATAACATCTAGTTAACATCATTAATATTCTGAATATCACTATTTTTGGTAAAAAAATACCTGGCTCCAGCTGGGTGCATCCGCTTCTTCCAGGATGGAAGGCTCATCAGCCTCTGCTGAGGTGGAGGGAATGCTGCAGGGAAGGGTGGAGGGAAGGGTGGAGGGAAGAGTAGAAAGCGACTCCCTGGGTCTACACCGGTCGTCCAGGAACCGTAGCTTTTCAAAGTACCACAGCCTGGGTACATATACATCACCTGGTGCTGCTCCTGATGTTTGGGATTTAGCGATTTTCCTCTTTTCCTTTCGGAACATATTTTGCAATATTTGAATTTTCTTATCCACAAAGTCCACGTCTGCCTCTGGGATCCAAGTCTGCACAAATGTCACAAATCTCTCCAGTGTTGCCCTCCTTACTTGTTTATTAAAATAATCCTTGTGCTTGGTATGCCACAGATTAGACATTTCTTTATACTTGTCGATAAACAGACTTAAAAATTCTGGATCCCTGAATTTTTTATTCATTTTTCTGCAAGACAATACACAAGCCAAAAAACATAATGTTAGCTCAGACTCTCCTAATCTTAGCCCAAGATAGACTCCAGGATCTGCCACTTATTTGGGGAAATGGTTTAAACTTACCTTCGTTTTTCTTGCTCCCAACTTCTGTTCCTATTTTCGCAAACGAACATACGACATGTGATTTTTGTCGTTATATACAGTGCGTACGTGTAGAACTACGCCTGCGTTGCCCGCCCCTGACGTTCTTTTAGTCAAGTTCATGTTTTCCCGCCCCTTTCTGCGCACTTAACGTACGTACGACGTGTGCATTTTGGCTTAAGATCCAGTGCGTACGCGTAGAACTACGCCTGCGTTGCCCGCCCCTGACGTTCTTTTAGTCAAGTTCATGGTTTCCCGCCCTTTCTGCGCACTTAACGTACGTACGACGTGTGCATTTTGGCTTAAGATCCAGTGCGTACGCGTAGAACTACGCCTGCGTTGCCCGCCCCTGACGTTCTTTTAGTCAAGTTCATGGTTTCCCGCCCTTTCTGCGCACTTAACGTACGTACGACGTGTGCATTTTGGCTTAAGATCCAGTGCGTACGCGTAGAACTACGCCTGCGTTGCCCGCCCCTGACGTTCTTTTAGTCAAGTTCATGGTTTCCCGCCCTTTCTGCGCACTTAACGTACGTACGACGTGTGATTTTGGCGTAAGATCCAGTGCGTACGCGTAGAACTACGCCTGCTTTGCCCGCCCATGACGTTCTTTTACAAGAATATT
Source organism: Lithobates pipiens (assembly GCF_037356315.1). Taxonomy (NCBI): domain Eukaryota; kingdom Metazoa; phylum Chordata; class Amphibia; order Anura; family Ranidae; genus Lithobates; species Lithobates pipiens. The sequence continues at coordinate 155,413,132 of NW_027507791.1, read as the reverse complement.
TCCCGCCCCCTTTTCTCTACGGTGCGCAGTAGGAGAAACATGGCGGAAACACAACAGGTGCTTGATATGAACGACTCCAGTAGTCAGGAATCCCCGGAGCCACAAACGTCCCGATCCGGAAAGAGGAGATTTAAGGCCTCAAATATGGCATTTCAAGAGATGGTGGAGATGGTGGGAATCTTGCGAAGTAAGGATTATGATGGCAAGCATGGACCATACACCCATCCGAACTTGCGCAAGGCCAGAATCATGGCCAAAGTAGTTAAGACCCTGCATAATCGTTTTGGGGTACGACGGTCAAAAGACCAATTGAGGAAACGGTGGTCCCACCTGAAATTGAGGGAGCCGGATCAATACAGAAGGATCAAGAAAGTTCTGAAAAAAAGTAAGTACTTGTCGTGTGTTCCTATTTTATGATTATTGCATACAGATCCATATGCTTTACCTTTGTACAATGTAAAAAATTGCTGCTTTCATGTTGTATACAGTAAAAGAATCGTATCGTTTTTTCAAACCCTCGTAAATTGTTCGTGGCAAACCTCGTTTATGATACAGGGTTTGAACAGCATTTTTTGGGTGTGTAATTTTTAGGACACAACAAATGATTAGGACATTGTGGTTTAGATGTGTTTCAAAATACAATGACTAGAAAAGAACATTCAGTGTAATTGAAGGAGAGGACACTTGGCAGCTGGGTAAAAACACATCTGCACTCATGAGCAAAGGTGTGGGACACCAGAGAACATTTATTAGGGTAAACCACACGCCACACGGGGTTCCCTGGTATACTTGGGGGGGGGGGGGTTGGGCATGTGTGAACCTTCGCACAAAAAGCAAATTATTTGCTTTTTTGTCAAAGTGAATTGATTTCTCATGTCTTCACATTTTGCATCTCTTCATAAACCGACAATTGTACAACACTTCTAATCAAGGTTTCATCTTCCTAGTTCTGGCCTTAAATATCTGTGTGCTAAAGTATACCTTTTTGTTTGTTAATTTCTCATAGGGGAGAAAAGCCTCACAAAGCAGGATCCCAGGGACCGCCACCCTTGCCAGCAGGAATGTGAGGTTAGCCCCATCCCCCCCGTGGATGTGCATGTGGAGGAAGGAGAGGTGGAAGAAGGAGAGGAGATGGGCACCCCACCAGGTGAGTGTCTGACACCACAGCTTCAGGTAATCGATGTATACCTGCATATTTCCAAACACATTTTTTTACATCTATTTTAGGTGATGTTGTGGTTGTGGAAAGCGACACATTTCCAAGCACCAGTGCCCCCCCCCGAGGATGTCGAGGAAGGAGAGGTTGAGGAAGGAGAGGTGGAGGAAGTAGGGGAGCTGGGCACCCCACCAGGTGAGTGTCTGACACCCCAGCTTGTTGAAATCCATGTATGACTGCATAATTTTTGACCCAATTTTTCCCATCTATTGTAGGTGATGTTCTGTTTGTGAAAAGGGCCCCATTTTCCAGTGACAGCGCACAAAGGCTGATTGGCCAGATAATGGGCTGGAATGGGGAACTAGATGACATGCGAACTAGCCTGGATCTCATGAAGACTCAGATTGACAATATGCAGCTGGAAATGAAGAACATGATCGATATTTTGGGGAGAATATAATCCGTTTCTCCATAATATCGATCATGTTCTTCATTTCCCTTGTTTTAGTTCAAAGATTGTTACTTCACCAATTTTTACGATTGTGGCTGATTGTTGTTTTATACATTTTTCATATTTTTTATAGAAAAATAAAAAGTACAAAAAAAAAAAAAAAAAAAAAAGTTTTTAAAAAAATTGAAAAAAAAGCAAACCAAAAAATGTTTGGCAAAGAAAGTTAAATAAACCCAAAAAAAAAATTTAGATCACTAAATATTCAATGGCACATGTGAATGTGGCCAAATTAAAATTTTGAATAATCAACAATGTGTGGCGTATTCTTTCAATGCTTAATACCAGTTTGGGAAAAGGGATTTTGTGTATCCAGTGACAATGGGCCTTATTGAATTTAATGAAAATACACTTGGCACTACAAGTGCACTAGGATAACATAGGAGACAGCACAAACCAAAAGCAAGCAAGAAAACACATTTCAGATTTGAGGTTATTTTATTATTTTCCTCTTTTTAAAAATTAAATATTGGGTGGCATTGCAATGGCCCCCCTACCGTTAAAATAAGTCACATATCTTTCACGCACTTCACGTGCACTTTGGGGGGCCAAGCCAGTACGGCCAGTATCCAGGCCTGTCATGGATTCTGGACCAACTCCAGCCTCCGGCATTATTCCTGATAAGTAAGTATTGGAGTATTTGTGCAAAAAGTTGTGCAAAATGCAGCACGTAAGGATGACATAGTTCAGTTTGTATTCCGCTAGGTTTAGAGCCGTCAGAAATACACGGAACCGGCTGGCCATTATTCCAAAAGCATTTTCCACCACTCTTCTCGCTCTGGCCAGCCGGTAGTTGAAAACCCTCCTCTCCGGGGTGAGGGCTCTTTGGGGGAATGGCCGCATTATGTGGTTGTCAAGAGCAAAAGCCTCATCCGCAATGAATACGAAGGGTAGTTCCTCCACATTCTCCGAATCAGGTGGCAAGCCCAGGCCACCTGTCTGTAGACGGCGGTAGAACTCCGTCTGGGCGAAGACTCCTCCATCCGACATGCGGCCATTCTTCCCCACGTCCACATAGAGAAATTCATACTGTGCCGACACCACCGCCATTAACACAATACTGTGAAACCCCTTGTAATTAAAAAAGTATGACCCCGAATGGGGTGGTGGCACAATGTGGACGTGCTTCCCATCTATGGCACCACCGCAGTTAGGAAAGTCCCACCGGGTGGCAAAATGGGATGCCACAGTCTGCCATTCCTGTGGCGATGAAGGAAACTGGGGAGGCAAAAAGAAGAAAAAAAACAAAATAAGTACTTTTGCACATTAAACATTGTACATTACAACACAAACTTTATTTCACGCTTCTGCCTAGTCACATGACACCGATCGTCTGCTCCCTGTCATTGGGAGCAGTGATCAGGGTCATGTCACTGCTAGCCCATCCCCCAGACAGTTAAGAAAAACACTCACCCAGAACACACTTTAAACCATTCCTTGGCCCCCTTGTGCTTAATAAAACACCTTCACTGCATGTGACATTTTTACAGTAATCAAGACAATTTTTGACAGCATTGATCACTGTATTAATGACAATGGTCACAAAAATGTTTGGAATTGGCCAATGTGTCCGCCATAATGTGGCAGTCACCAGAAAAACAAAAAACAAAAAAAAAAAAAAAAAACGGTTAGCAACGCCATTACTATTTTCAAAAATGGCAAGATTTTACAAATGCCAGCAAAATAGACCATATTTACGAAACGATTGAACTTTTAACCAAAACAATCAAGAAACGCTTAAATTGTGATTCATTTTAACACATTTTTGTTTACTAAAAGACTACGTATCAGCATCAAATGATGTCCCAAAAAATCATGGTGATATATTTTTGTGCCTATCTTTCTTTAGAGCGAAAAGAGAGAAAAAAATGCATATTTAGAAAAATGCATTTTGGGTTTGTTGGTGGTTAATCACCAAAACTAAAAAAGCAGAGGTGATCAAAGACAACCAAATACTAAATCGCTTTGTGCTAATAAAATGAAGATAATTTACTAGGAGGAGCCATGTTACAAGGACGCACAATTGTCAATTCAAACAACGCACTGCCAAATCACCCAAAAAAGTGATGAAGGTCAGGAAGGGGGGAAAATCATTCCAGGGTTGAAGTGTGTTAAAAATACAATATATAATTCAACATTAATTTAAGGACACACAGACTCGTTGGAATTATATTAAGTGTGTGGGGGGGGGGGGGGGGATCCAGTTAAAGGACACACAGACCATTTGGGATACTATTAAGGGGGGGGGGGATTCAGTTAAGGGGACACAGACCATTTTGAATAAGCTTTAAAATGTTTGGTTTTAGGATAAAGCAATAGAATGGAGCTGACAAAAGACATTTTAAGTGACTAGACTAGGTGGATATGGGCCTACCATAGCATGTTGGTGAGGTTTAATGAAGGCAAATATGCATGAAAAACAAAAAAGGAGCATTAAAAGATTGCAGCATGCATGAGGACAAAGGGGACATTCACAGCATATTGCAATCATGGTAATTAGAGATTGAGGAAAGAAATACAAGGCATTAGCAAACATTAAAGACAATAAAATGTGATGTTAAATGCTAAATCTTACCTTAATATAGTCCTCCTGCAGGACCTGTATAATGGCAGAACAGGTCTCTGGGATAATGATCCCCAGAGCCTGGGGGGAGATGCCTGTCGAGAACTTCAAGTCCTGAAGGCTTCTCCCTGTCGCCAAGTAGCGCAACGTGGCGACGAGCCTCTGCTCCGGAGTGATGGCTTGCCGCATGCAGGTATCCTGCCTGCTGATATAAGGGGTCAGCAAAGCCAGCAGACGGTGAAAAACGGGGTCCGTCATCCGGAGATAATTCCTGAAATCATCAGGATTATTCTCCCGGATCTCACGAAGCAAAGGCATGTGCGAGAACTGGTCACGCTGGAGCAACCAATTCTTCGTCCATGAACTCCTCAACACCCCGTCCAAGGACTGTTCTTGGGTTGCAGAATGAACTACAACACCAAGCGCAAGCAAAGCACGAACTCGACGACGAGTACGTACACGCAACATGGCTTCAAAACGGTCGGATTGTCAGAGCGGACTTAACAGACGTCACTGAAGAACAGCAAGGCCTGTGAAGAGCGAGCTGAAAGTCAGCGAGCGCAGTTAGATCGCACTGCAAAATACAGACACGAACTGACTACACGCACTAAAAAACAGATACAAACCTCACAAGCACAAACTGAAAAGCAGTGAAAAACGTTCTGAAAAATACGAGTCTGAAAAACGCGAATCGTCTCTCACCAAACTTCTACTAACACGAGATAAACACGAAATTAGCAGAAGGAGCCCAAAGGGTGGCGCACTTGGTATTGAACTTCCGTTTTATAGTCTCGTCGGACCTGGTGTACGTCACAGCGGACCAGACGGGCGGACTTTAGTGGGATCGTGTGTAGGCAAGTCCGTTGCGTCGGAACTCTGTCGGAACTCCGGCGGAACTCCGGCGGAACTCCGGCGGAAACTCCTTCGGATTTAAGTCCTCTCGTGTGTACGGGGCATTAGGAATTCAGCTTGCGTTCTCTTCTGCGTATCACCTGCAGTCTAATGGAGCCACAGAACTAGCCAATCAGTCTTTGGAACAAATCCTACGTTGCTATATTTCTGACCATCATAACAACTGGTCAGACCTCTTACCGTGGGCGGAGTTTTCTCACAATAGTGCCTTGAATTCTGCTACCCAATTGTCCCCCATTTATGGCAAACTATGATTTCCAACCTTACATGTTGTCTGACTCAAGTCCAGGAGGCTTTGCGACATGCTAATGATAGGTACAGATTCCATGCTGATCGCAGACGCCTGCCTGCCCCTTCCTACCAGTTTGGAGACAGGGCCTGGCTGTCATCTTACAACCTCAGACTTTGTGCTCCCTCTCTAAAGTTCGCACCTCAGTTTATTGGGCCTTTCCGTATTCTTCGCAGGATTAACCCTGGCTTACGCATTAGAACTACCTTCTAATATGCGTATCTTGAATGTATTTCATGTCTCCTTATTAAAACCTTTGGTCTGCAACCACTTTACCACCTCGGTGCCTCATCCTCATCCTGTACAGGTTGAGATCCATAAGGAGTATGAAGTACAGTCCATTGTTGACTTCTGTAGGTTCCGTTGGAGCATACAGTACCTGGTACATTGGAAAGGGTATAGTCCTTAGGAACGCTCTTGGGTCTCATCCTCGGACATACATGCCCCTGTCCTCCTCTGTGATTTCCATAGACATTTTCCCCTCAAGCCTGGTGGTACTTCAAGGGGGAAGGGTCATTGAGGAGGGGGTACTGTCAAGGCTGGGCTTAGCTCTTCCTTCTCAAAGCTGCCAGCTCCTTTCTCTCCACAGTGACTCACCTGTTGATGATATCCTGCTCGTCAGTCCTGCCTACTTAGGTTGTCCAGCCCAGTAGCCACATAAAATATTGATACTTTGGGCCCAATTTGGACATTTTTACTTGGGGTGTGCTCACTTTTGTTGCCAGCGGTTTAGACATTAATGGCTGTGTGTTGAGCTTTTTTGAGGGGACAGCAAATTTACAAGCTGTACACTTACTACTTTACATTGTAGACAAGCGTCATTTGTTCAGTGTTGTCACATGAAAAAATATAATAAAATATTTACAAAAATGTTAGGGGTGTATTCACTTTTGTGAGATACTGTATATATATAAGTACCCACAAAATGCAGCCTCATCAGTGCCCATAAAATGCAGCCTCACTGTGCCCATCAAATGCAGCCTCACTGTGCCCATCAAATGCAGCCTTATCAGTGTCCATCAAATGCAGCCTCACTGTGCCCACCAAATGCAGCCTCACTAGTGCCCATCAAATGTAGCCTACCAGTGCCTATCAAATGCAGCCTACCAGTGCCCATCAAGTGCCCATCACATGCAGCCTTATCAGTGCCCACCAAATGCAGCTTATTAGTGTCCATCAATTGTAGCCTCACTGTGCCCATCAATGCAGCCTCACTTGTGCCCATCAAATGCAACCTCACTGTGGCCATCAAATGAAGACTCTCAGTATGTGCCCATCACTGCAGCCCCTCAGTATGTGTTCATCAATGCTGAGCCCCACAGTCTGTGCCCGTCAGTGCAGCTCCTCAGTCTGTGCCAATCAATCCTGAGCCACTCAGTCTGTGCCCATCAATTCTCACTCTGAGCACCTCAATCTGTGCCCATCAATCTTGAGCCACTCAATCTGTGCCCATCAATGCTGACTCTAAGTCCCCCAGTATGTGCCCATCAATGCTGACTCTGAGCCCCTCAGTCTGTGCCCATCAATCGTGAGCCCCTCAGTCTGTGCCCATCAATCCTGAGCCCCTTAGTCTGTGCCAATCAATCCTGAGCCCCTCAGTATGTGCCCATAAATCCTGTGCTCATCAGTCTGTGCCCATCAATGCTGACTCTGAGCCCCTCAGTTTAGGCCCATCAATGCTGACTCTGAGCCCTTCAGTCTGTGCCCATCAATCCTGAGCCCCTCAGTCTGTGCCCATCAATCCTGGGCCCCTCAGTCTGTGCCCATCAATGCTGATGCTGTGCCCCTCAGTCTGTGCCCATCAATCCTGAGCCTATCAGTCTGTGCCCATCAATCCTGAGCCCCTCAGTCTGTGCCCATCAATGCTGAATATGATCCCCTCAGTCTGTGCCCATCAATACTGACTGGTCAGTATTTTCCGCTGTGTCATGGAGCTTGCGTCTGATTTCTTTGGCGGCGCCGTAACAGGGCCCAGCCTCCTAAAAAGCTCATCCTGTGATAGACGGAACTTCCGTCTATCATAGGAGGAGCCAGTATAGGAGGCGGGACTCTGTTACAAAGCCTCCGAAGAATTCAAATCCAAGCTCCGTGACATGTCTGTGTCATACACAAGCGAAGGAGGAGGAAGGAGAGCACTCAGGGAGGACCCTGCAGTCTGCACATAGATCGTCTGCAGACACTATAAGGACCGCTCACGGACACCATGTACAGACACCTTGCCGATCCCTGGCGGTACTCATATTAATGGCTACACAAGCCATTACTTTGACAGGCTGTCAGTGAAACTGGCCCACTGAGCCATCGGCCCACTGGGAAACTCTCGGTATTCCCGATGGCCAGTACATGCCTGGCTACTGGTCTCTGAGGCTTACCTCTGACTGTGACACACTGAGACTGAAAAATGGGAGACCAACTAATGTAAGTGGTGGAAAGGTACATGGTGACAGAGGTGCTACTTGTCCCAATCAGTTGGAAGGAGCTTGCTTCTACGGACTTGGGAAACCTTTTTTTTTCATTTGAGAGAAACATGTTGCAGAACCCTGGAATCAGCCTAAAGGAATTTCAGGAGGAGACAGCCCCTGCCCCTTTAGGGGAATAACTGTGATACTCCATACCCCATACAATCTTGGAGATGTCATAAAGACATTAGGACAAACAGCTCATAGCATAAGGAGTCCATGTGATGTAGGGCTCTCTGCAGGCTTTCTCTTTGCACAAGAAGCCTATACTGCATACCCCATTTAAGGTAAGGGATCTTTGAATGCACTGTGGTCATCAATCAGGTCCCAGTAATGGTTCTTCTGAACGTGGGGTGTATGGTGACCCTGGTAAAGGGCACCCTGGTCAGTGAAATTAAGCCTATGACCAAGAATATTTTGTTTGTCTATGTTCACAAAGATGCAAAGACATACCCACTAGTGACCATGTCCAACACCACCAACAGTGGAATTATTGAATATAAGGTTAGGCTCGTAAGAAATCTGTAACGCCCCATGAAAGTGGAATGAGACTTTCCCAGATTCTGTGAACTGTGGGAAGGAGGGGTCTGACCAGGTGGGTGGAACAGACCTCTGACCTTCAGGGGACATTGTTATAGATATGCCAAATGATGATTCGTGTGATATTGAGTATGACAACGTCTAAAATTAGAAATTCGTTATTACTGGGGAAAAGAGACCTGAATAAAAGAAATATATATATAAATATAAATAAATATGAATGGATAATCTTCCTCACCCTCCATCAATTAAGATGACAACGTGGTCACCTTACCCACACAGATCTCAAGCAGAGTTGGGCCTAACACCCTCCCAGTTTCAGTTTGTGCCAGAACTCTTGAACATCACAAAAGTTCAGACCTGATCCGCAAGCCCTATTAAAATATATGGGACCTGAACTTGAAAAATCAAAAGTGCCCATTTTGAAGGCTTTTCTGCAGGTTATTGGCCATAAAAAGGCTATGGGGGCCCAGGTACTGCCCTAGGGAACATGTATCAATGCAAATAATGTTTTTTTTAAAACCTTTTTACAGGAGCAGTGATTTTAATGATGCTTTAAGTGAAACCATAAAAAAAAGACTTTAAATATAGGATGTGGGAGTCCCCTTAGTCTGACTGTAAAATGGTGCATCTTTACTGTGTATAGAACCTGCTGCAGTAAAACTAACATATAAAGAAAAAAAGACATTTAAATTGCAGGACATACAATACAATTTCCGGCAATATAACATTTAAAAAAAAAAAAAAAAACCTGTGTGGGGGTCCACCCAAATCCATACCAGGCACTTTGGGTCTTATAGATTTTAAATCTAAAATCTAATATAGATTTTAAGGGAACACCATGGCAAAAAAATAAAAAAACAGCGTGGGACATTGTTTTTAAATTTTTTGGAATAAAGGAATTGTCAAAAACTGCCTCCTGTCTTTATTTATTTTGAACACTTTTTTGGTGAATGAGTAGGGGTACCCCTACTCATTCACATAGGGGGCGGAATCTGGGGGCTCCCTTGTTAAAGGGACAAAACAAACCAAGGGATCAAATTATAAGACACCACATCCCAAATGTAACAATACAGGAAAAGAGGTAACCAACCTCTGGACTTTTAAGGTGTCAAATATTGAAATCTCGCCAACATAGTAAAAAAGTATAATAATTTTATTACAAGATATTACAAACATGAGAAAAAACAAAAATACATCCAAAATAATGGATAAACTAATCAAAAAAGTGTATACAAAGCACTACCACTCTTGACATGTTTCACTCATTCGAGCTTCCTCAGGAGATTGATGGTGTGACTTTTAAGTAGGCTGAAATCACAAAGTATAAAATATCCCATGAAATGCGCACTCAATAAATATGTTGAATACATTATAGTGCAAAATACATATTGGGATATAGAAACAGACGGTTAAAAATAAAAATAAACCAGTCTCACCACAATTTGCTTAAATTATAAGATTGGATAGACATGCCAAAAATGCAAAGATACAGAGAAAAAGTTGATTGAAAACGAGAGTAACAACCGATCTGCCCCTATACCTGTCTGAAATGCTTTTAGAGAGGGGTAATTCTGATGCTGTATATCTGAAAGATCATATTTTTATTTGTACAGAGATTAGTGTAGATGGCTAAAGAGGTGGGAAGAAAATTTCTCCATTCAGCAATAATTACCTGTGTAGGGTAAATTTTCAGGGTTGAATCAATTTCTATCTTGGTATAGGGACAATGCGCTGATATACCAGAGAAAGGAACACCTGAGCAACAGCGTGTGGATACAATCAGACCCAGACCAAAGCTGCCCAAATACACCTGAATAGAGAAGAAACCCAAATAAACTCAATAATGTGTTACCAGATCCCCCTTACATTTTTTTGGGGATGGCTCAAGTAAATAATAAAAAAAAAATCTAGTTAAACTGATGCTTATAAGTAGCTCTTACCCGGCAGGAACTAAAGTATGGTTCCACGAGCGCAACAGGGAATGAATAAACTCCTCATGCAACTATCTCTCTGTCAGAGTGTGAGGCCAGTGATATGCTGCCTATTATATCCCTGCTCTGACTTGGCGGCGTCTGACGTCAGTCGCGGGTGCAGAGGGGAGAGTGTAGATGCTCGCGCATCCGGGGACGTCGACCGCGCATGCGACGATATCGAAAAACACTTCATTGGTGTGCAGCCGCCATCTTGCTAACTCCAGTGCCCTCAGCATGACAAACTGAAGAGGGCAGACACCAAAAGGAGGAAAAGGCGCAAGTCCAAAGGCAGAACCCATCCCCATCAGCAGGACAGGAGCCAGCGGACGATGGCTGCAGACATCCGCCACCTAGCTAGCCCACAGTGCCCTCGACTAAACAAGAGGAGGGCATAGAATCCAGCAGAGGGTGAGGGGACAAACCCAAGGGCAAAAACCAATCCCAACAGATGGGCAGGAGTCAGCAGGCAACCCAAGCCAAGGCAGACAGATACATCATATCCCAAACATGAGGCATATACATAGCCAAGTTATTGATTAACACTATGGGTAGTGAGATGCCCCGTCGCCCATACAATCTAGAAGGACGGCTAAAATGGCCAACAAACGGGAGTCACTCCTTAAAGCAAAAATGCCATAAAAGTGCAATATACAGGGGCGCATGCGCGGCGCGGTGAGGAGAGGACGCATGGAGTGAGAGCTCCATGAGCCGGTGAGATAAAGATCACTCCCCGAGGGGATTTCAGCCCGCGAACCCGATCCTTTGCAGCCTATACCCCTTGGGGACTCAGAGGTGCATGCCGACACACAAAGCCCGCCGTGGGAAAGCTACACAGAAGTCCCTAACAACATACCTTCTCCGGACGAGGGAACAGAGCGGGATGTCGCAAAATGGCGCCCAGCCTCCGCACGCTCCAGCAGCCACGCCAGGCCCAAGTCCCCCTCCAGCGTCTTCAACACCATCAAGTGAGTACGCAGTGCACCTCACTAAAGCAGAGCTGGATGCTAGCCTCTCTGCAATGTATGAAAAACTAGCCAATAAGTTCCAAGTGGAACTTCACAAGTCCACCAATATGCTGACCCAGGAACTGGCAGCTCTGGGGGGGAGAACGGACTTATTGGAGGCTAAGCACGATGAACTGCACCTGGCATATTCAGACCTGCGCAGGGATTATGACTCCATTTCTGACACTGTCACTCAGTTACAGTCTAATCTTGAAGATTTGGACAACCGAAATAGGCGCAATAACCTCAGGGTGAGAGGGGTCCCGGAGCAGACCACAGATTTGCTTCCAGCAATAACGAGGCTGTTTGTGTCCCTTTTACCGGACTCCCCGGAAAGCGCGTTTGCCTGTGATAGGATACATAGGGCTTTGCGGCCCAAACCCCCTGATGACAAGCCGCCCAGAGACATTGTATTGTGTCTTAAGGACTTTCTTATTAAGGAGGAGATCCTGCGTGCATCCCGCAATACCCCTAACATTCAACTGGATGGAGTGAGAGTCCAAATCTTCCCTGATTTATCGCCAGCTACCTTGGAAAAGCGGAGGAACCTCAAGGAAGTTACCTCTGCCCTGCAAACGGCGAGAATCAGATATCGCTGGGGATTTCCTTTTAAATTGCAGGTCCCTCACAACGGAACAACCCACACGGTCACCACGCTACAAGGTGGAAAGGAATTGCTTATCAAACTCGGTCTTTTGGCTCCCGAACACCCGCAGAGGCTTCCATCCACCCCTCGCCCTTCGCCCATTTGGGCTACTCCATCGCCTCAGAGGGACCGCAGGCGACAGCGTCAAGAGCTCCGTGACCTACAAATGTGATCATCATTGAAGATCTCCTTGAGGGGCAAGCTGCCTCTTCCTCACTTCTTTGTGGTCCTTCCAGGAATTTGATCGAGACTCCCACTATTTTATGAATATATTTTCTTTTTTATATATCTAAATTACTTTTTTCATATGGTTTTACGCTGTCGGCGTCATCTGCGCCTGTACTGTTCTCACTGCTCCCGCTTAAGTGTCCCCCTGCTCTACATTATCAGTGACTGGTTGCCCCAGTCTCTACCGTTTTCAGGACTCGGGTCCCGGATTTTGGGCCCTGGGTTCTGGGACTGCACTGCTTCCTAGTTTGACAGTGCTTCATTCATAGAGCATTGGACTTTAGAGTCCATTTGACTTATGTCTGTTTGTTTTTCTGTCGGGGGTACCAACAAGTTGTGTTTTGGTTCCGGTATACCCCCGAAGCCATGTTATTTTACCACTAATCTGTTTTCTTTCCTCTTTAGTTTTATTATTTGTTTATTTTGTTTATTACCACAAGGGAATATATGGTATGATTTGTATTGGGTGCCCTGCCACTCTGGGGTGTATTGCTCTGTGCCCCTAACTTGCTTTTTATCGCCTGTACACTTTATGGGATATGTGCATAACTCTGTGGGGGGGACTTTGTTTGCATGTTCTCCCCCAGTTGGTCTTACTACCCTGGGACTTAGTCCATATCTATCTAATGGCTCTTACCACATGCTAGCGTTTATCGTCATTTTATCATGGGACTCAAAATAGTTTCACATAATGTGGAGGGCTTTAATGCTCCCCACAAACGCAGGAAAACATTTCGACATTATAGACATGTCGGGGGAGATATATTGTTTCTTCAAGAAACGCACTTTTCAGAAGCGAACCACCCAAGATTTTTTGACCGCCATTATAGGCAACATTATTTTAACACATTTAGTTCAAAATCCAGAGGGGTTTCTATTTTCTTCAGAAACTCGGTACAGTTTGAGGTTAAACACTTATATAAGGATCCCTCTAGTAGGTTTATCATCCTTCAGGGTTTGCTGAATGGGAAGGAGATCACATTGGCTAATGTATATGCTCCCAATGCCTCGCAGGCTTCTTTTTTTGCTTCTTTTTTTCAGATTTTGGACAGGTACCTTTCTCCCCATCTATTGCTCGGTGGTGACTTCAACTTGGTGGCGCATTCTAAACTGGACAGAAGCCGAGTGGTGAGTACTGCTAATGCCTTTCCGAGATCCCTTGTCCGTCTGCTCAGTTCCCATCAACTACTTGACACATGGCGAGCCCACAATGTGGGAGCCAGAGACTATACGTTCTACTCCCACCCCCATGACAGCTATTCCAGACTAGACTATATTTTCAGTACCCCAGTTCTGTTAGCTAATTCATCTAATGCTTGCATTCTCCCATGCCCCTGGTCGGATCACCAAGTGGTGACGTTCTCTGTGGCATACATAGGTATCGCACCGGCCCATGCCTCCTGGCGCCTTAACGACTCCATGCTCTCTGACCCGGCCCTGGTGAAAGAGATTGCCGACCACATTGACGAATACTTTTCATTAAACGCCACTGATGACATCTCCCCTTCTACTTTGTGGGCCGCCCATAAAGTGGTTATCAGGGGTCGTCTGATTTCTTTGGCAGCCACACAGAAAAGACAGAGACTACACGATATCTCCAGACTCACTGAGGAATTGGCGAAACGATATCACGCGCATGGCCTCTCACACTCCCCAGACAAGTTTGCATTGATCTTGACGAAACGAGCGGAACTTGACACACTTCTCTCTGAGCAGACGGAGAAGGCGCTAAGATGGTCAAGGGCCAAATTCTTATTGCACAGTTACTCGGCTTCTGCGATGTTTGCCAGGAAGTTGAACGCCACTATGAGACCGCCTCATACATATAAACTCAGAAATGGTAAGGGAGAAATGATTACCCATCCTACTGAAGTCTTGGGACTGTTTTCGAAATTTTACCGTGACTTGTTGGCGGCTCCGACTCCCATGCCTGGTCCTTCCGCTAAGGATTGGCTGGATAGCCTTCCCCTCCCCTCGCTTACGGTGGAGCAAACTTTGTCTCTGAATGCCCCTTGCAACGTAGAGGAGCTCCAGACAATAATTTCTTCACTGAAGCCCTCCAGGGCCCCAGGACCAGACGGATTCACTTCCACATATTATAAAAAATTCTCACCCCAACTACTCCCCTATTTAGTGAAAATGTTTAATTATATTTTAAAAGGCCACACTTTCCCTGAGGACATGCTTCTCGCGAACATGTCCTTAATTCCCAAACCGAATAAAGATCACTCCCTCCCCCAAAATTATAGACCAATTTCTGTTATTAATAACGATTTGAAATTATTCGGCCGCCTACTAGCAAATAGACTTTCTAATATTATCCCCAATCTGATTTCCCCTGACCAGACGGGCTTTATCCCCTCTCGCCAAATTACAGACAATATCTGTTTAACCACCAATATTATTCAAGACGCCAATCTATTCTCCAAAAAAGTATTATTGTTAAGCTTGGATATTCACAAGGCTTTTGATAGCGTTACATGGCCATACCTTGAATCCGTCCTGTCCAGATTTGGGTTTGGGGGGGCTTTTGTGCACGGCTTTAGGGCTCTGTACCATCGCCCCCGCACCCGAATTAAACTCCCGGGGTGCTCCTCGGAATATTTTCCGCTTGGGAGGGGGACCAGGCAGGGATGCCCTCTTTCCCCCCTGCTCTTCGCCCGGGCGGTGGAGCCGCTGGCCAGGGCGATATGTCTGCATCCGGACATTAAGGGATATACTAAGGGTGAACAGGTTTTTACTTTGAGTATGTACGCTGACGATGTACTTTTATTTTTATCTGACCCTGTAGTCTCATTGCCAAACTTGATCCCACTGTTGAACTCCTTCCGTGGCTTGTCTGGCCTAGGTGTCAACCTTGCTAAATGTGCGGCCCTTCCAATCAATATCCCCGATGATACTCTTGCAGGCATACAGGCGAGCTTTGGATTCACATTATGCAGCGATTCATTACCATACTTGGGTATTAAGTTGGCCACCTCCCTCCCAAAACTATATTATGCGAACTATCCCAAAGCCTTTACATACATTAAACAGTTATTGCGGACTTGGGACAGGTATCAGATTTCTTTTTTGGGCAGGATTCAGGCTATCAAAATGTCTATCCTTCCGAAACTTTTATTTTTTTTTAGAGCCCTTCCCTTATATGTCTCCCGTAATACGATCGATGGTATCCAGAAGGAGATCAATCGGTTCGTTTGGCGGAACAAAAAACCTAGATTGCACAAGACGCTTCTTTTCAGGCCAGCGGACTGTGGGGGTCTGGGGCTCCCCCATCTGTGGTTATACTACCTTGCGGCTAGGCTGGTGCAGTTGGCTCAGTGGCATTATCCCCCGGTTATGGTTCCATGGATCCAATTTGAGCGATCCTCGGTGAGTCCGTTTTACCTCCCGGGCCTCTTGTGGATTGATGGGGTTCGCCCCAAACAATTAGCCACATTGAATGGAGTAGTGGCACAATCCCTCCAACTTTGGTCTCTATACAAAAAAAGATATGCCCTGTGTCCATCTTGCCCCGGCCTGGCCTCTTTTATGGGTGACCCCAGATTCCCACCAGCATTTTCATCACCGGAGAGCTTTGAATGCTGGTCTCAGAGGGACCTTGTTACCTTAGAGGCACTATCCCAGGAATCCCCCTTTAGCTCTTTTGCTTATCTTCAGGAACAGTTTGGGTTGCCCAGGGGGGACTTTTATAAATATCTACAGGTTCGCCACTTCTACACCTCTCATTACCTGACAGGGAGACTTCCCCCTCCTAACGCCTTTGAAAGGGTCTGCAGGTCCTCGTCCAGGGATCGGGGCACCATCTCTTGGTTGTACCGGTCTCTCGGTGAGGTGCAGCTCCCGGCTAAATCTCATGCCATGTTAGGTTGGGAGAGGGAGGTTGGTTTTGAAATATCCCCAGAGGAGTGGGTGGATATGATTACAAATATGCGAAAATGTACGAAATCTCTGGCAGTCAGGGAAACTGCTTTAAAACTACACACAAGATGGTATTACACCCCCTCTAGATTACACAAATTTAGCCCGCTGGTCCCGGGGAGTTGCTTTCGTGGATGTCCAGTGGCTGGTACTTTCACCCATATCTTTTGGAGCTGTGGAGTACTCCAGCCCATTTGGCAGCAGGTGGCTGAAAAATTGCTCCAGGTTACGGGAGCTAATATTGATATCACATGCCGGATGGGCCTCTTATTCGCCGACATCCCGGGACTAGCTCCCCCGGCCCAGAGATTAGCCCATACACTTATTAGTGCTGTTCAATGGACAGTAGCATTACACTGGCGATCCCCAGTAGTCCCCTGGGAACAAGTTTTGCAACGCATGGAGTCGATCAAACTCATGGAGCGTTTACACCACACTTTGATGGATTCCATGCATATTTTTGATAGCAAATGGGCCGCGTGGTCGTCTCTTCAATGGACGGCCCCCAGACCGGACGGTTTGGTTGGGCACACTGCCTAATGGCGGGGTCTGTGAACCTGACTGGTAGCACTCACTTGTGGTAGAGTTTTTGTTATCTTTTGTTTTTTTTTGTTTTTTCTCTTCCTACTTCTCTCTCTCTTTTGTTTTTTTTCTCAATGATGTACCTCTGCCCACCATGCTTCTTTTTATATCACCAGGATGAGTTTAGCATTTCAGCTTCTTTTTATGCATTCATAGCTTTACTGAAGTGTTTTTGTATGCTATTCTCTATGTAAACATTTGTACACATTGGCCCTTTTCTTGTACATGTCTTTATCTTTTCTAATAAAAACGTTTGTAAACAAAAAAATAGTGCAATATACATAAATAGGCAAAGTAAAAACTCGCATATAATTAATTACAAATAAGGTCATAAGGAAAAAACACAGCAATGTGGAGAGACTGGCCCAAGGGTTTTCCAACCATCTGCTTGTACAAAACAAAAAAGTGAATACAATAAACTGTTATTGATAATAATAAAAATAACTAGCATTTGTATTGCATAATAGGGTTATTCACACAACAGCGAAATATTAAAAAGATGAGGAAAAGAAAAAAAATTGTTTTGATTTATTTAAAGAAAAGACTTAAAACTTAAGGCGTCATTGAGGCCAGGGGGGTTCAGGGCCCCCAAGTCAAAGGTCCGGCGTGTATGAATCAATGGTTGGTAAGCTCCTATGCAATCGGGAGTGGTATAGAAAAATTCCAGAAAGTCATATTCAATACACCATAACCAAGTTTAGACAACTACTAAGTTCAGCTTACTATCAGGGACTTATAACTAAGAAAACTTGGGACTCAGTTTTTAAATACTCCAGCCTCAAAACCCCTACTTTGTATGCTTTGCCAAAAATCCATAAGAATGCCACAAATCCACCAGGGCACCCAATAGTCTAAGGTAAAGGCTGCCTTACTGAGAATGCCAGTGCTTTGGTTGATGATTTTCTTTGACCTCATGTTGAGGGTTTGACTTCCTATTTGCAAGACACCAGTGACCTCTTGAGGGTGCTGAACAGAATTTCATTTCCCAGGGGTGCATGGCTTGTTGCTCTCAATGTTGAGGCCCTCTACAACTCCATTCTTCATGATTTGGGCATTGGAGTTGAGGGCTTCATTTCCGAGAGCAGCGAGGCACTGAAAAGATATAATGAATTAATTTTGAATTTGCGTTGTTTCATCTTGACCAACAATGTCTTTCTCTTTGGAGGCTCCCACTACCTCCAGATGCAGGGGGTGGCTATGGGAACCAAGTGTGCCCCCTCTTACGCCAACCTGTATCTGGGGGGGTGGAAGCGGCATCTTCTCCACAGAGATGATATGCAGATGTTCTTTGACCAGATTCCTATTTGGAAATGATACATTGATGATGTCTTCTTTATTTGGACGGGGACTAAAGATGATCTTTTGGCATTTGTTTACACTTTGAAAATAAATACTTTTAATTTAAAATTTACTATGGACAAGAGTCAATCACAGCTGACTTTTCTGGACATACAAATTTTTGTTAAACCTGATGGCACCATTGGATCTACTTTATACTGTAAATCGCCAGCAGGAAATACCTTGCTGTACGCAACAAGGTCTCACCCAGCTGCACTGGTAGCCAGTGTACCTTATGGTCAATACCTCAGACTTAAAAGAAATTGCAGTGAAGAAGCTCAATTTGAGATTGGCTAAGGAACTCCAGTCATGATTGCGCCTTCGGGGTTATAGTAACAAATGCCAAAAGAAGTCCTATCTCAAAGCTAAGCAGCGAGATAGGTCTACCCTCATCCATGGGAAGAGAATCGTCAGATCGGATCCAGGAATTATATTAATCACACATTTCTCTGGTCAACAAAAAATATTGGTATCTCCCGAAAGGTGATCTAAATGTCTCCAAACATTTGGGGGACCACCCAGAGATCACATTTAGGAGGTCTAAGTCCCTCAGAGATACACTGGTGTGTAGTCATTATGCCCCTTCATCGTCCGTCCAGAAAAAATCTTTTGGCACAAACCATGTCACAAGTGCAATTTTTGTCGCTATATACATGCATCTAAGCATATTTTTCAGCCTAATGGCAAACTGTACAAACCTAGATTTTTAGCTACCTGCCAGTCGAATGGTATAATGTACATCATGATCTGCAGCTGTGATGCCTTTTATATTGGCAAAACCAAGCATCCTTTCTTCCATCAGGGACCATGTGTCTCTGAAGAAAATAGAAACACCTATCAGCCGCCACATGGGTTTATATCATAATTTTGATGATAAGTTAATGCACTTTTTTGCACTTGAACATGCGCCTCCTGGTGATAGAGGTGGTGATTATGACCACATTTTATTACAACGAGAGGTGCGCTGGACCTTTGACTTTGGGGCCCTGAACCTCCTGGTCTCAATGACGCCTTAAGTTTTAAGTCTTTTCTTTAAATAAATCTAATTTTTTTTTTCTTTTCCTCATCTTTTTAATATTTCGCTGTGCAATACAAATGCTAGTTATTTTTATTATTATCAATAACAGTTTATTGTATTCACTTTTTTTGTTTTGTACAAGCAGATGGTTGGAAATCTTTTGGGCCAGTCTCTCCACATTGCTGTGTTTTTTCCTTATAACCTTATTTGTAATTAATTATATGCGGGTTTTTACTTTGCCTATTTATTAATATTGCACTTTTATGGCATTTTTGCTTTAAGGAGTGTCTCCCGTTTGTTGGCCATTTTAGCCGTCCTTGTAGATTGTATGGGTGCCCGGGGCATCTCACTACCCATAGTGTTAATCAATCACTTGGCTGTGTATATGGCTCATGTTTGGGATATGATGTATCTGTGTGCCTTGGCTCGGTTTTCCTGCTGACTCCTGCCCATCTGTTGGGATCGGTTTTTGCCCTTGGGTTTGTCCCCCCCCCCTGTCAGATTCTATGCCCTCCTTTTGTTTAGTCGAGGGCACTGTGGGCTAGCTAGGTGGCGGATGTCTGCCGCCATCGTCTGCTGGCTCCTGTCCTGCTGATGGGGATGGGTTCTGCCTTTGGACTTGCCCCCCCTTTTCCTCCTTTTGGTGTCTGCCCTCTTCGGTTTGTCATGCTGAGGACACTGGAGTTAGCAAGATGGCCCCAGATGTGCTCGCATCTACACTCTCCCCTTTGCACCCGCGACGTCAGACACCACCGAGTCGGAGCAGGGATATAATAGGCAGCGTATCACTGGCCTCACACTCTGACAGAGAGATAGTTGCATGAGGAGTTTATTCATTCCCTGCTGCGCTCGTGGAACCATACTTTAGTCCCTGCCAGGTAAGAGCTACTTATAAGCCTCAGTTTAACTAGATTTATTATTTTTTATTTTTTTTCTTGAGCCATCCCCCAAAAAAGTAAGGGGGATCTAGTAACAGATTATTTAGTTTATTTGGGTTTCTTCTCTATTCAGGTGTATTTGAGCAGCTTTGGTCTGTGTCTGATTGTATCCACACGCTGTTGCTCAGGTGTTCCTTTCTCTGGTATATCAGCGCATTGTCCCTATACCAAGATAGAAATTGATTCAACCCTGAAAATTTACCCTACACAGGTAATTATTGCTGAATGGAGACATTTTCTTCCCCCCTCTTTAGCCATCTACACTAATCTCTGAACAAATAAAAATATGATCTTTCAATAATATAGCATCAGAATTACCCCTCTCTACAAGCATTTCAGACGGGTATAGTGGCAGATCGGTTGTCTCTCTGCTTTTCAATCAACTTTTTCTCTGTATCTTTGCATTTTTGGCATGTCTATCCAATCTTGGAATTTAAGCAAATTGTGGTGAGACTGGTTTATTTTTATTTTTAATTGTCTGTTTCTATGTCTATGTGTTCCTCAACATTTGTTATCTCTATGAATGCTGCTTGGTTTCTAGTAATGCCAAGCCAATATGTCTTTTGCACTATGATGTATTCAATGTATTTATTGAGTGCGCATTTCATGAGATGCTTTATACTTTGTGATTTCAGCATACTTAAAAGTCACATCATCAATCTCCAGAGGAAGCTCGAATGAGTGAAACATGTCGAGAGTGGTAGTGCTTTGTATACACTTGTTTGATTAATTTATCCGTTATTTTAGATGTATTTTTGTTTTTCTCATGTTTTTAATATCTTGTAATAAAATTATTATACTTTTTCACCTATGTTGGTGAGAATTCAATAATTGATACCTTAAAAGTCCCGAGGTTGGTTACCTCTTAGCCCCGCTCTTTTCCCCTTGTTAAAAGGGGCTTCCAGGTTCTGACAAGCCCTCTGCCTGCAGATCCCCAAACTACAACCTAGGGTTATCGGGAAGAGGCCCTTGTCCCCATCAACACAGGCACAAGGTGATTTTGGGTGGGGTGCAGAACTCCCCTCCCCCATGATGAGGGCATGTGGTCTGGTATGGTTTAGGAGGGGGGGCGCTCGTTTCTCCCCCCTTTCCTTATCTGCTGGGCTGCATGCTCGAATAAGGGTCTGGTATGGTTCTTGGGGGGGGGGGCACGCTGTTTTTTTTTACATTTTGTCATGGGGTTCCTCTTAAAATCAATACTAGACCTGAAGGACCTGATATGGATTGGGGGGACCCCCACACTGTTTTTTTTGTACTCTTTTCTATTGCCACCAATGTTTTATTTTTCCTTCAGCTGTCAGCGGGGAAGCCCGTTGACAGCTGATGACTCATCCGTTGTTAAGGAAGAAGCGGCCGGCTTCCCAGCCCGTTCCTTAACAACCAGATATGCAGTGTGCAGTGCATTCTGGGGTGATTGGCCATCCCGCCGAGCACCCTGCAAATTTGAGTGTTCGCCAAACAGACGATAAGGTGATGTTCAGCACAAACTGTTCACCCAAATCTAGTCCCAAGCACACTCTCTTCTACAGTGCTTTGCAAAAGCATTCACCCCCTTTTGTGTTTGGTTACATTACAGACTTTAGTTCAATGTTTTTTCAATCTTAATTATATATGATGGATCAGAATACAATAGTCTAAGTTGGTGAAGTAAAATTTGAAAAATATATACATAAAATTATTTTTCAGAAATAAAAAACTGATAATTGACATGCAACACCTAAGCAAGAGGCACCACTTACCAAACACTGCCATGAAAACAAAGATACTCTCCAAACAAGTAAGGGACAATGTTGATGAGAAGTGCAAGTCAGGGTTAGGTTGTAAAAAAAAATATCCAAATATTTTATGATCCCTAGGAGCACCATCAAATCTATCATAACCAAATGGAAAGAACATGGCACAACAGGAAACCTGCCAAGAGACAGCCGCACACCAAAACTCACGGATCGGGCAAGGAGGGCATTAAGCAGAGATACATCACAGAGACCTAAGGTAACCCTGGAGGAGCTGCAGAGTTCCACAGCACAGACTCGAGTACATAGGATGACAATAAGCTGTACGCTCCATAAAGTTGGGCTTTATGGCAGAGTGGCCAGAAGAAAGCCATTACTTTCAGCAAAGAACAAAATGGTACGTTTTGAGTTTGCAAAAAGGCACGTGGGAGACTCCCAAAATGCATGGGGGGGGGGGTGCTCTGGTCTGATGGGACTAAAGTTGAACTTTTGGGACATCAAAGAAAACGCTATATCTGGCGCAAACCCAACACATCACATCACCCAAAGAGCACCATCCCCCTGAAATATGGTGGTAGCAGCATCATTCTGTGGGGATGTTTTTCAGCAGTTGGGACTGGGAAACTGGTCAGAATTAAGGGAAAGATGGATGGTGCTAAAAACAGGTATATTCTTAATGAAAACCTGTAGCACTCTGTGTGTGATTTGAGGCTAGGACGGAGGTTCAACTTCCAGCAGGACAATGACCCCAAACACAGGGCTAAAGCCACACTTGAGTGGTTTAAGGGGAAACTTGTAAATGTGTTGGAATGGCCTAGTCTAAGCCCAGACCTCAATCCAATAGAAAATCTGTGGTCAGACTTAAAGATTGCTGCTCACAAGCATAAACCACCCAACTTGAAGGAGCTGGAGCAGTTTTGCAAAGAGGAATGGGCAAAAATCCCAGTGGTAAGATGGGGCAAGCTCATAGAGACTTATCCAAAACGACTTGGAGCTGCAAAAGGTGGCTCTACATAGTATTGACTTTAGGGGGGTGAATAGTTATGCACATTGACTTTTTCTGTTATTTTGTCCTATTTGTTGTTTGCTTCACAATAAAAAAAAAAAATCTTCAAAGTTGTAGGCATGTTCTGTAAATTAAATGATGCAAATCCTCATCTTCCAGTATTTAGGCATACATTGGCACAAATTGTTAAAGAAGGATCCTTGGTCATTACCATCAGCTAACCACACTTATGATGTTTCAGTCTGACAAACCAAGCTTAAAGCATACAGTATTCTCTTGTGCTGCTACTTAGGTAAAAAAGCAAAAGTCATGCAGATGTTTCAAATCCACTTGTCTTTCATAGGAATTACACATCTACCCTGGATTTTAGCAACATAAGAAGTATGTTAGTCATCCATGTGAAGCTTTCAGTATTTGTACATGAAGCATCAATATTCAAATCAGTGCAGTGCAAGTGTTAGTAAGAAGAAGTAGAAATTAAGCTAAGCTGACAGTTGCTGCAGATAGGAAAAAATGTCATCACAGTCTGACGTAGTTCTCCATTTGGGAGCAGACAGGTCCTTCATGAGTCAAAGTCTAATGACTGGCCTGCCCTATGAAAAACAACCCCACACCATATGATTTGGACCAGTGCACAAACAAGGTCCATATAAACATGGATTAGCAAGTTTGGGGTGGAGGAACTTGACTAGCCTGCACAGAGTCCTGATCTCAACCTGATAGAACAACTTTGGGCTTAATTAGAGTGGAGACTGCGAGCCAGGCCTTCTTGTCCAACATCAGTGCCTAACCTCACAAATGAACTTCTGGAAGAATGGTCAAACATTCCCATAGACACTCCTAAACCTTGTGGACAGCCTTCCCAGAAGAGTTGAAGATATTATAACTGAAAAGGGGGGCCAACTCAATATTGAACCCTATGGACTAAGACTGGAATGCCATTAAAGTGCATGTGCTTGTAAAGGAAGTTGTCCCAATACTTTTGACAATATACTGTATATACACATATATACAGTATCTCAAAAAATTTGTATACCCCTCACATTTTTGTTAATATTTTATTATATTTTTTCATGTGACAACACTGAAGAAATGGCACTTTGCTACAATGTAAAGTAGTGAATGTACAGCTTGTATAATTGTAAATTTGCTGTCCATTCAAAATAACTTAACACACAGCCATTAATGTCTAAACCGCTGGCAACAAAAATGAGTAGACCCCTAATGCCGCGTACACATGAGCAGAATGTCCAACAGAAAAAGTCAGACGGAAGCTTTTCATCGTATATTCCGATCGTGTGTATGCCTCATCTGACTTTTTACGTCGAAAATTCTGACGGACCTAGAAAGAGAACATGTTCTAAATATTTCAGTGGGAACCAATTCCTATTGGGAAAACCGCTTGTCTGTATGCTGTTCCGACAGACCAAAAATGACGCATGCTGTGAAGCAAGTACGAGACGGAAGCACTCTGTGTGGTAAAACTAGCGCTCATATTGGAGCTTGCACATTCCTCACACTGCTAATTCTGTGATCTTTTAATGCAGCGCATTCTTTTCCTCTTTATAATGCTAGAAGAATGAAGTTGTTTTGCTGCTTATATTCACACAGAGTTCTCACAAACGTATTTCTTCATTATTTATCCTGATCTCATGAATAATATTCAATTTTTTTAATAATAATAATGTTTCCAATTATCAAGATTTATTTTAGGATTACTTAAATGAATTAATTATTTTCTAGTGATCTCCATATAATTAGTTTTTTTTGTGTGTCAAGGTACCACAATAACATTATTATCTTGTATTTTTTATTAACCTCAAGGAGGTTGGTGTCCCTTGTTTTCTTCCCCCCTCTTTAGCCATCTACACTAATCTCTGAACAAATAAAAATATGATCTTTCAATAATATAGCATCAGAATTACCCCTCTCTACAAGCATTTCAGACGGGTATAGTGGCAGATCGGTTGTCTCTCTGCTTTTCAATCAACTTTTTCTCTGTATCTTTGCATTTTTGGCATGTCTATCCAATCTTGGAATTTAAGCAAATTGTGGTGAGACTGGTTTATTTTTATTTTTAATTGTCTGTTTCTATGTCTATGTGTTCCTCAACATTTGTTATCTCTATGAATGCTGCTTGGTTTCTAGTAATGCCAAGCCAATATGTCTTTTGCACTATGATGTATTCAATGTATTTATTGAGTGCGCATTTCATGAGATGCTTTATACTTTGTGATTTCAGCATACTTAAAAGTCACATCATCAATCTCCAGAGGAAGCTCGAATGAGTGAAACATGTCGAGAGTGGTAGTGCTTTGTATACACTTGTTTGATT
Source organism: Lithobates pipiens (assembly GCF_037356315.1). NCBI lineage: Eukaryota > Metazoa > Chordata > Amphibia > Anura > Ranidae > Lithobates > Lithobates pipiens. Next base: position 155,387,980 of record NW_027507791.1, on the reverse strand, counting down.
AATTTATCCGTTATTTTAGATGTATTTTTGTTTTTCTCATGTTTTTAATATCTTGTAATAAAATTATTATACTTTTTCACCTATGTTGGTGAGAATTCAATAATTGATACCTTAAAAGTCCCGAGGTTGGTTACCTCTTAGCCCCGCTCTTTTCCCCTTGTTAAAAGGGGCTTCCAGGTTCTGACAAGCCCTCTGCCTGCAGATCCCCAAACTACAACCTAGGGTTATCGGGAAGAGGCCCTTGTCCCCATCAACACAGGCACAAGGTGATTTTGGGTGGGGTGCAGAACTCCCCTCCCCCATGATGAGGGCATGTGGCCTGGTATGGTTTAGGAGGGGGGCGCTCGTTTCTCCCCCCTTTCCTTATCTGCTGGGCTGCATGCTCGAATAAGGGTCTGGTATGGTTCTTGGGGGGGGGGGGGGCACGCTGTTTTTTTTTACATTTTGTCATGGGGTTCCTCTTAAAATCAATACTAGACCTGAAGGACCTGATATGGATTGGGGGGACCCCCACACTGTTTTTTTTGTACTCTTTTCTATTGCCACCAATGTTTTATTTTTCCTTCAGCTGTCAGCGGGGAAGCCCGTTGACAGCTGATGACTCATCCATTGTTAAGGAAGAAGCGGCCGGCTTCCCAGCCCGTTCCTTAACAACCAGATATGCAGTGTGCAGTGCATTCTGGGGTGATTGGCCATCCCGCCGAGCACCCTGCAAATTTGAGTGTTCGCCAAACAGACGATAAGGTGATGTTCAGCACAAACTGTTCACCCAAATCTAGTCCCAAGCACACTCTCTTCTACAGTGCTTTGCAAAAGCATTCACCCCCTTTTGTGTTTGGTTACATTACAGACTTTAGTTCAATGTTTTTTCAATCTTAATTATATATGATGGATCAGAATACAATAGTCTAAGTTGGTGAAGTAAAATTTGAAAAATATATACATAAAATTATTTTTCAGAAATAAAAAACTGATAATTGACATGCAACACCTAAGCAAGAGGCACCACTTACCAAACACTGCCATGAAAACAAAGATACTCTCCAAACAAGTAAGGGACAATGTTGATGAGAAGTGCAAGTCAGGGTTAGGTTGTAAAAAAAAATATCCAAATCTTTTATGATCCCTAGGAGCACCATCAAATCTATCATAACCAAATGGAAAGAACATGGCACAACAGGAAACCTGCCAAGAGACAGCCGCACACCAAAACTCACGGATCGGGCAAGGAGGGCATTAAGCAGAGATACATCACAGAGACCTAAGGTAACCCTGGAGGAGCTGCAGAGTTCCACAGCACAGACTCGAGTACATAGGATGACAATAAGCTGTACGCTCCATAAAGTTGGGCTTTATGGCAGAGTGGCCAGAAGAAAGCCATTACTTTCAGCAAAGAACAAAATGGTACGTTTTGAGTTTGCAAAAAGGCACGTGGGAGACTCCCAAAATGCATGGGGGGGGGGTGCTCTGGTCTGATGGGACTAAAGTTGAACTTTTGGGCCATCAAAGAAAACGCTATATCTGGCGCAAACCCAACACATCACATCACCCAAAGAGCACCATCCCCCTGAAATATGGTGGTAGCAGCATCATTCTGTGGGGATGTTTTTCAGCAGTTGGGACTGGGAAACTGGTCAAAATTAAGGGAAAGATGGATGGTGCTAAAAACAGGTATATTCTTAATGAAAACCTGTAGCACTCTGTGTGTGATTTGAGGCTAGGACGGAGGTTCAACTTCCAGCAGGACAATGACCCCAAACACAGGGCTAAAGCCACACTTGAGTGGTTTAAGGGGAAACTTGTAAATGTGTTGGAATGGCCTAGTCTAAGCCCAGACCTCAATCCAATAGAAAATCTGTGGTCAGACTTAAAGATTGCTGCTCACAAGCATAAACCACCCAACTTGAAGGAGCTGGAGCAGTTTTGCAAAGAGGAATGGGCAAAAATCCCAGTGGTAAGATGGGGCAAGCTCATAGAGACTTATCCAAAACGACTTGGAGCTGCAAAAGGTGGCTCTACATAGTATTGACTTTAGGGGGGTGAATAGTTATGCACATTGACTTTTTCTGTTATTTTGTCCTATTTGTTGTTTGCTTCACAATAAAAAAAAAAAATCTTCAAAGTTGTAGGCATGTTCTGTAAATTAAATGATGCAAATCCTCATCTTCCAGTATTTAGGCATACATTGGCACAAATTGTTAAAGAAGGATCCTTGGTCATTACCATCAGCTAACCACACTTATGATGTTTCAGTCTGACAAACCAAGCTTAAAGCATACAGTATTCTCTTGTGCTGCTACTTAGGTAAAAAAGCAAAAGTCATGCAGATGTTTCAAATCCACTTGTCTTTCATAGGAATTACACATCTACCCTGGATTTTAGCAACATAAGAAGTATGTTAGTCATCCATGTGAAGCTTTCAGTATTTGTACATGAAGCATCAATATTCAAATCAGTGCAGTGCAAGTGTTAGTAAGAAGAAGTAGAAATTAAGCTAAGCTGACAGTTGCTGCAGATAGGAAAAAATGTCATCACAGTCTGACGTAGTTCTCCATTTGGGAGCAGACAGGTCCTTCATGAGTCAAAGTCTAATGACTGGCCTGCCCTATGAAAAACAACCCCACACCATATGATTTGGACCAGTGCACAAACAAGGTCCATATAAACATGGATTAGCAAGTTTGGGGTGGAGGAACTTGACTAGCCTGCACAGAGTCCTGATCTCAACCTGATAGAACAACTTTGGGCTTAATTAGAGTGGAGACTGCGAGCCAGGCCTTCTTGTCCAACATCAGTGCCTAACCTCACAAATGAACTTCTGGAAGAATGGTCAAACATTCCCATAGACACTCCTAAACCTTGTGGACAGCCTTCCCAGAAGAGTTGAAGATATTATAACTGAAAAGGGGGGCCAACTCAATATTGAACCCTATGGACTAAGACTGGAATGCCATTAAAGTGCATGTGCTTGTAAAGGAAGTTGTCCCAATACTTTTGACAATATACTGTATATACACATATATACAGTATCTCAAAAAATTTGTATACCCCTCACATTTTTGTTAATATTTTATTATATTTTTTCATGTGACAACACTGAAGAAATGGCACTTTGCTACAATGTAAAGTAGTGAATGTACAGCTTGTATACCGGTAATTGTAAATTTGCTGTCCATTCAAAATAACTTAACACACAGCCATTAATGTCTAAACCGCTGGCAACAAAAATGAGTAGACCCCTAATGCCGCGTACACATGAGCAGAATGTCCAACAGAAAAAGTCAGACGGAAGCTTTTCATCGTATATTCCGATCGTGTGTATGCCTCATCTGACTTTTTACGTCGAAAATTCTGACGGACCTAGAAAGAGAACATGTTCTAAATATTTCAGTGGGAACCAATTCCTATTGGGAAAACCGCTTGTCTGTATGCTGTTCCGACAGACCAAAAATGACGCATGCTGTGAAGCAAGTACGAGACGGAAGCACTCTGTGTGGTAAAACTAGCGCTCATATTGGAGCTTGCACATTCCTCACACTGCTAATTCTGTGATCTTTTAATGCAGCGCATTCTTTTCCTCTTTATAATGCTAGAAGAATGAAGTTGTTTTGCTGCTTATATTCACACAGAGTTCTCACAAACGTATTTCTTCATTATTTATCCTGATCTCATGAATAATATTCAATTTTTTTAATAATAATAATGTTTCCAATTATCAAGATTTATTTTAGGATTACTTAAATGAATTAATTATTTTCTAGTGATCTCCATATAATTAGTTTTTTTTGTGTGTCAAGGTACCACAATAACATTATTATCTTGTATTTTTTATTAACCTCAAGGAGGTTGGTGTCCCTTGTTTTCTTCCCCCCTCTTTAGCCATCTACACTAATCTCTGAACAAATAAAAATATGATCTTTCAATAATATAGCATCAGAATTACCCCTCTCTACAAGCATTTCAGACGGGTATAGTGGCAGATCGGTTGTCTCTCTGCTTTTCAATCAACTTTTTCTCTGTATCTTTGCATTTTTGGCATGTCTATCCAATCTTGGAATTTAAGCAAATTGTGGTGAGACTGGTTTATTTTTATTTTTAATTGTCTGTTTCTATGTCTATGTGTTCCTCAACATTTGTTATCTCTATGAATGCTGCTTGGTTTCTAGTAATGCCAAGCCAATATGTCTTTTGCACTATGATGTATTCAATGTATTTATTGAGTGCGCATTTCATGAGATGCTTTATACTTTGTGATTTCAGCATACTTAAAAGTCACATCATCAATCTCCAGAGGAAGCTCGAATGAGTGAAACATGTCGAGAGTGGTAGTGCTTTGTATACACTTGTTTGATTAATTTATCCGTTATTTTAGATGTATTTTTGTTTTTCTCATGTTTTTAATATCTTGTAATAAAATTATTATACTTTTTCACCTATGTTGGTGAGAATTCAATAATTGATACCTTAAAAGTCCCGAGGTTGGTTACCTCTTAGCCCCGCTCTTTTCCCCTTGTTAAAAGGGGCTTCCAGGTTCTGACAAGCCCTCTGCCTGCAGATCCCCAAACTACAACCTAGGGTTATCGGGAAGAGGCCCTTGTCCCCATCAACACAGGCACAAGGTGATTTTGGGTGGGGTGCAGAACTCCCCTCCCCCATGATGAGGGCATGTGGCCTGGTATGGTTTAGGAGGGGGGCGCTCGTTTCTCCCCCCTTTCCTTATCTGCTGGGCTGCATGCTCGAATAAGGGTCTGGTATGGTTCTTGGGGGGGGGGGGGGGGCACGCTGTTTTTTTTTACATTTTGTCATGGGGTTCCTCTTAAAATCAATACTAGACCTGAAGGACCTGATATGGATTGGGGGGACCCCCACACTGTTTTTTTTGTACTCTTTTCTATTGCCACCAATGTTTTATTTTTCCTTCAGCTGTCAGCGGGGAAGCCCGTTGACAGCTGATGACTCATCCATTGTTAAGGAAGAAGCGGCCGGCTTCCCAGCCCGTTCCTTAACAACCAGATATGCAGTGTGCAGTGCATTCTGGGGTGATTGGCCATCCCGCCGAGCACCCTGCAAATTTGAGTGTTCGCCAAACAGACGATAAGGTGATGTTCAGCACAAACTGTTCACCCAAATCTAGTCCCAAGCACACTCTCTTCTACAGTGCTTTGCAAAAGCATTCACCCCCTTTTGTGTTTGGTTACATTACAGACTTTAGTTCAATGTTTTTTCAATCTTAATTATATATGATGGATCAGAATACAATAGTCTAAGTTGGTGAAGTAAAATTTGAAAAATATATACATAAAATTATTTTTCAGAAATAAAAAACTGATAATTGACATGCAACACCTAAGCAAGAGGCACCACTTACCAAACACTGCCATGAAAACAAAGATACTCTCCAAACAAGTAAGGGACAATGTTGATGAGAAGTGCAAGTCAGGGTTAGGTTGTAAAAAAAAATATCCAAATCTTTTATGATCCCTAGGAGCACCATCAAATCTATCATAACCAAATGGAAAGAACATGGCACAACAGGAAACCTGCCAAGAGACAGCCGCACACCAAAACTCACGGATCGGGCAAGGAGGGCATTAAGCAGAGATACATCACAGAGACCTAAGGTAACCCTGGAGGAGCTGCAGAGTTCCACAGCACAGACTCGAGTACATAGGATGACAATAAGCTGTACGCTCCATAAAGTTGGGCTTTATGGCAGAGTGGCCAGAAGAAAGCCATTACTTTCAGCAAAGAACAAAATGGTACGTTTTGAGTTTGCAAAAAGGCACGTGGGAGACTCCCAAAATGCATGGGGGGGGGGTGCTCTGGTCTGATGGGACTAAAGTTGAACTTTTGGGCCATCAAAGAAAACGCTATATCTGGCGCAAACCCAACACATCACATCACCCAAAGAGCACCATCCCCCTGAAATATGGTGGTAGCAGCATCATTCTGTGGGGATGTTTTTCAGCAGTTGGGACTGGGAAACTGGTCAAAATTAAGGGAAAGATGGATGGTGCTAAAAACAGGTATATTCTTAATGAAAACCTGTAGCACTCTGTGTGTGATTTGAGGCTAGGACGGAGGTTCAACTTCCAGCAGGACAATGACCCCAAACACAGGGCTAAAGCCACACTTGAGTGGTTTAAGGGGAAACTTGTAAATGTGTTGGAATGGCCTAGTCTAAGCCCAGACCTCAATCCAATAGAAAATCTGTGGTCAGACTTAAAGATTGCTGCTCACAAGCATAAACCACCCAACTTGAAGGAGCTGGAGCAGTTTTGCAAAGAGGAATGGGCAAAAATCCCAGTGGTAAGATGGGGCAAGCTCATAGAGACTTATCCAAAACGACTTGGAGCTGCAAAAGGTGGCTCTACATAGTATTGACTTTAGGGGGGTGAATAGTTATGCACATTGACTTTTTCTGTTATTTTGTCCTATTTGTTGTTTGCTTCACAATAAAAAAAAAAAATCTTCAAAGTTGTAGGCATGTTCTGTAAATTAAATGATGCAAATCCTCATCTTCCAGTATTTAGGCATACATTGGCACAAATTGTTAAAGAAGGATCCTTGGTCATTACCATCAGCTAACCACACTTATGATGTTTCAGTCTGACAAACCAAGCTTAAAGCATACAGTATTCTCTTGTGCTGCTACTTAGGTAAAAAAGCAAAAGTCATGCAGATGTTTCAAATCCACTTGTCTTTCATAGGAATTACACATCTACCCTGGATTTTAGCAACATAAGAAGTATGTTAGTCATCCATGTGAAGCTTTCAGTATTTGTACATGAAGCATCAATATTCAAATCAGTGCAGTGCAAGTGTTAGTAAGAAGAAGTAGAAATTAAGCTAAGCTGACAGTTGCTGCAGATAGGAAAAAATGTCATCACAGTCTGACGTAGTTCTCCATTTGGGAGCAGACAGGTCCTTCATGAGTCAAAGTCTAATGACTGGCCTGCCCTATGAAAAACAACCCCACACCATATGATTTGGACCAGTGCACAAACAAGGTCCATATAAACATGGATTAGCAAGTTTGGGGTGGAGGAACTTGACTAGCCTGCACAGAGTCCTGATCTCAACCTGATAGAACAACTTTGGGCTTAATTAGAGTGGAGACTGCGAGCCAGGCCTTCTTGTCCAACATCAGTGCCTAACCTCACAAATGAACTTCTGGAAGAATGGTCAAACATTCCCATAGACACTCCTAAACCTTGTGGACAGCCTTCCCAGAAGAGTTGAAGATATTATAACTGAAAAGGGGGGCCAACTCAATATTGAACCCTATGGACTAAGACTGGAATGCCATTAAAGTGCATGTGCTTGTAAAGGAAGTTGTCCCAATACTTTTGACAATATACTGTATATACACATATATACAGTATCTCAAAAAATTTGTATACCCCTCACATTTTTGTTAATATTTTATTATATTTTTTCATGTGACAACACTGAAGAAATGGCACTTTGCTACAATGTAAAGTAGTGAATGTACAGCTTGTATACCGGTAATTGTAAATTTGCTGTCCATTCAAAATAACTTAACACACAGCCATTAATGTCTAAACCGCTGGCAACAAAAATGAGTAGACCCCTAATGCCGCGTACACATGAGCAGAATGTCCAACAGAAAAAGTCAGACGGAAGCTTTTCATCGTATATTCCGATCGTGTGTATGCCTCATCTGACTTTTTACGTCGAAAATTCTGACGGACCTAGAAAGAGAACATGTTCTAAATATTTCAGTGGGAACCAATTCCTATTGGGAAAACCGCTTGTCTGTATGCTGTTCCGACAGACCAAAAATGACGCATGCTGTGAAGCAAGTACGAGACGGAAGCACTCTGTGTGGTAAAACTAGCGCTCATATTGGAGCTTGCACATTCCTCACACTGCTAATTCTGTGATCTTTTAATGCAGCGCATTCTTTTCCTCTTTATAATGCTAGAAGAATGAAGTTGTTTTGCTGCTTATATTCACACAGAGTTCTCACAAACGTATTTCTTCATTATTTATCCTGATCTCATGAATAATATTCAATTTTTTTAATAATAATAATGTTTCCAATTATCAAGATTTATTTTAGGATTACTTAAATGAATTAATTATTTTCTAGTGATCTCCATATAATTAGTTTTTTTTGTGTGTCAAGGTACCACAATAACATTATTATCTTGTATTTTTTATTAACCTCAAGGAGGTTGGTGTCCCTTGTTAATTTGACACTGTCTTTTTGAAATGTACCTGCCTATTCACAAACAAACTATCCTATTTGAAGAAAAACACATAGGAAAGTATTTATTGAAAATAAAATATCCATTTACTCTTGGTAACAAAATAAAGAGGAAATCAACGCTGGAGAAACTTTTGGAATTTGCAAAGCCTTTTGGCCTCCAGGGCACACATCAATTCTGTGGAAAAGAAAATTGGAAGCCTGAGTAGTCCATATAATAGGGAGCACAATCTGGTCCAGGAATCCCAGAGATCAGGACCAGCAGCAGATGACATATCTGTCCCCAGGCTGTGGTACTACAACAGCCTGCGTCTTCTGTCAGACCAGACTGAACCCAGGCCATCACTTTCTTCTCTTCCCTGCAGACTTCCCTCCACGCTTCCCTGCAGCCTTCCTTGGAGGCTGTGGCTCTGGTGGTGGACTTGTGGCAGGAGGAGGCGGAGGATGGGCTTGCTTATATATGTTGCTGTTCTCAGTCATCTAGCCCCTCAACCCCTTCTGAAGGGCATAAAAAAAATTCTCTCACAGAGGAGGCATTTGCCCTTCTTCAATTCCAGCAACCTGGCGGCTAGATAGCAGCCATAGGCCTCTTCAGTGTTGGGGGGCTCCTGAGGAAATCGCTGGCTTCCCTAATGGGGCTCAGTGCTGCCTCCTCCGTCATTGTCCCCTTCCTGTGCCTTTTGGTGGTAAGGCAGAGGGGAGGCACCTGGGATTTGGTGAGGCTCCTTTTGGGCCCAGCCACCACCTGGCTGCCACTGTACATGGCCTCCTCCTGGCTGACGCTTTCGAGACCCTCCTCCTGGCTGAGCTCATCCTGTGTATAAAAAAGAGACATAGTTTTCGTTTTTGCTTCATCAATCACACACAATTTTCAGCTTATGACTTGCAAATTGAATGTTAATAAATAGAACAGTGAGTCCAGGAATGGAAAGAACAAAAGAAGTAGTGCAGGGCCGGGCATGACAAGGTGTAAAGTGAAGCAAATTGTGGAAATTGAGAGGAGCAATGATTGGGAGGGGACAGGATATGGAAATGTTAGGTATAGGGAGGAGCTTTATAAAAGGGGAGGCGGAGTCTTTCCAGATCAGTTCAGGAAGTGAAACAGAAGGAGGCAGTTTTCAGACACGCTGCTCCTCTATAATGGTGGATGTGGATGCCTGAAGGCGGCACGGCTATTCAGGGGCCGGAGTGGCTACAGTGCCAGGTTGGAGTGTTGATCCAGGACCAAGTGGAGGGGTTGTCCACTGGAGATGAGGCTACCCCATGTGCGCAGAGGTCACCCAGCCCCTCTGGGCCCTCCGGCAGGGCTCAGCGCCATCCCAGGAGCCCACAGGTGGACCCGTTGGCCTCGACTGGGTGAGAGATGGGGCGGAATCCTCAACGCTGGCGGAGCCCAGGGGTCAGGGCTATGGGCCGTAATGGTGCATAGACATCGTCCGCTCGTCAGGGGCCTAGGGGGAGCGCGATCCCCCAATCCACCTGTCCTATCCAGAGGGGAGATTTGCACAGGAAGGAGCTTCGGGGCACCATCCGGGCCATCTACAGATGCGGCGGGTGGTTCGAGGATATGACAGAGCAGCAGGGGGCCACGGGCAGACGGCGGGCAGGGGACATGGCCTGCCAGGGTCAACATGCAAGACAGAGGGTGCAGTGATGCGGATGTGACTGGGACAGTCTTGGAGCTGAACGCTGCAGACAGGAGGGAATCCACAGCCTGCAGGCCTGCTACGCCTGGGGTCTGATTACGCCTATGCAGCCGGCCATGGAAGCCCGATCGGAAGAGGAAGTATCAGGCTTGGAGGAGGACAAACGGGGTGATCGCAGGCTAGCTGGAGATGCAGAGGCTGCGGGGGGCTTACCTTACTCGGTAAATCGACTGCTTTAGACAATGTAGATGTATCTGATGCTTTGTGCCATTGGTTAGGTGTAAGGGGGGGTCCACAAGGTCTGAGGCAGCTGTGCAGAGGGATGGTACTGGCACGAGGGTGTGGGGGACAGCTGCAGGATTTAGTGAAGGGGTTGCAGGTCTTGATGCAACGTTTCTCAAGTGGGCAGGGGGTAACAGCACAGGTAATGCCTTGGGTTGGTGGGGGTAGTGAGAAGGTGGAGGACGGGGGCCTTATGGGCTCACTTAAAACAAGAGGTATGGGATAAGATTGTTAAGGGTGAGTATGTGGAAATCTTTTCCTTGCTCCCCCTGGAAAAGTTTAATCTGGATAGAGTTAAGCCAGATGACTCAAAGAAGGAGGACGAGGAGAAGAGGAGATACCGTTTAATCCAGCGGACATTTGCATATTGGCTACAGGCATTCACCATTATGGCCAGCGTCATTGGGGAGAAGTGCCCGGAAAACTGCTCAGCACTGTTCTGCTACATGGATGCTATAGGTGAGGCCTATAGGGTGTATGGGGGAGGTATGATGAGCAGTTTCGGCAACGTAGGGTGGTAAGGCTGTCGCTTCGGTGGGATCACAAAGACATTAGTCTTTGGATGCCCCTTATTTCTTCACCACAGCCCCGAATCAGTTTCTTTAGGGTGGCGGGGGGACACCTGCCTCTGGACTGCCAGCTGGAAAGAAGTGGGGGGTGTGCTGGACATTTAATGAAGGGTCCTGCAAGTTTGCAGGACCCTCCGGATGTGGGGGTAATCATCCCTTGTCCCGTTACTTCAAGAAAGGAAAGCATGCCGGGGAGTCTGCGAACAAAAGGGAGGACTCCGGTGAGGGAGGAAAGGATGCAGCCTTTCTTAAGTAGATACCCAGATAGGAATGCGGCTGGGGTGTTGACATCTAGTTTTTCGGAAGGTTTTAGGATACCATGTTCTTTGACTGAAGTGCTGCCTATTGCGCAGAATGTGAATTCTACTCTTCAGCATCCGGGGGTGGTTCTAGAGAAGTTTACAAAAGAAGTGGCGCTGGGGCTTATGGGGGGCCGTATACAGTTCAGTCGTTGCAGGATTTGGTGGTTTCAACATTAGGGGTGATGCCTAAGAAGGAACCGAATAATTTTTGGGTCATTCATCACTTATCGTTTCCCAAAGAGGGGTCAGTAAATTATTCCATAGACCCAGATGCTTGCACATTGTCTTATGCCCTGTACACACGGTCAGACTTTCGACAAAATACGGATTTTGGCCCAAACTTGTCTGGCATACACATAGTCGCCAGTGGCGGAACTACCGCCATAGCAACCCACGCGGTCGCTATGGGGCCCGCAGTCGCTATGGGGCCCGAAGCCTAGTGGAACTGCTGCCGAATGGGGGCCGCTGCCGAGCGGTCTGGGGCTCGGCAATGCATTGGCAAGCTTCTGTCCTGCCCAGAACACCGGCGTCAGCCCCCTCCCAGCGTCGTGACGTCACTCGGCCGGAGGCTCGATGGGCGGAGCGTCAATGCAGAGCTACTGCAGCCTGCATACACAGGAACCAGGCAGCACCGCCGAGGAGGAACCAGACTCACCCTCACTTGCAAAATTTGCAGACCATTCATTGCAATCAGACAGAGGTACTGTACAAGCTAAAGTAAGCTGATGCAATGATGGGGCCAGACTGCAGTCTAAACATTTTGAACTGTCTGTGAGTTTAACTGATTTTTATAATATGCAGCATGGCGGGGGGGAGGGGGGTGAATGTCCTGCACTGGTCACTGTAATTGTATTAATGTCCTGCACTGGTCACTGTAATTGTATTAATGTCCTGCACTGGTCACTGTAATTGTATTAATGTCCTGCACAGGTCACTATAATTGTATTAATGTCCTGCACTGGTCACGGTCGAATGATTTTACTGGTTACGGTCACTGATGAATGATTTTACTGGTCACAGATGAATGATTTTACTGGTCACGGTCGAATGATTTTACTGGTCACGGTCACTGATGAATGATTTTACTGGTTACAGTCACTGATGAATGAATTAACTGGTCACGGTCAATGATGAATGAATTTACTGGTCAAGGTCACTGATGAATGATTTTACTGGTCACGGTCGAATGATTTTACTGGTCACGGTCGAATGATTTTACTGGTCACGGTCACTGATGAATGATTTTAGTGGTCACTGTGGAATGATTTTAGTGGTCACAGTCACTGATGAATAAATTTACTGGTCACCGATGAATGATTTTACTGGTCATGGTCACTGATGAATGATTTTACTGGTCACTGTGGAATGATTTTACTGGTCACGGTCACTGATGAATAAATTTAATGGTCACGGGCACTGATGAATTAATGTCCTGCACTGGTCACAGTAATTGTATTAATGTCCTGCACTGGTCACAGTAATTGTATTAATGTCCTGCACAGCACTGGTCACAGTAATCGTATTCATGTCCTGCACTGGTCACGGTCACTGATGAATGATTTTACTGGTCACTGATGAATGATTTTACTGGTCACGGTCACTGATGAATGATTTTACTGGTCACGGTCACTGGTGAATGAATTTACTGGTCACGGTCACTGATGAATGATTTTACTGGTCACGGTCACTGATGAATGATTTTACTGGTCACGGTCACTGATGAAAGAATTTACTGGTCACGGTCACTAATGAATGATTTTACTGGTCATGGTCACTGATGAATAAATTTACTGGTCACGGGCACTGATGAATTAATGTCCTGCACTGGTCACTGTAATTGTATTAAAGCGGTAGTAAACCCGCACCTTTTTTTTTTTTTTAAACCTGCAAAGCAAAAGGCATAATGAGCTAGTATGCACCGCATACTAGCTCATTATGAAATACTTACCTTAGAACGAGGCCCCGACATCTGGCCCGATCCACGCCGAGGGAGCTGACATGCTCCCTCGGCGTTTCTTCCGGGTATCGCGGCTCCGGCGCTGTGAGTGGCCGAAGCCGCGATATCGTCACTCCCGCGCATGCGCGCGGGAGATTTCAGTCCGGCCGCTCGGCTGCTGCCGGATTTTGACGGCGAGAGACCCCTTGTGCTCATGCGCCGCTGCAGTCAGCGGCGCATACCGAGGGGAATATCTCCTAAACCGTACAGGTTTAGGAGATATTTTTTTTACCTACAGGTAAGCCTTATTATAGGCTTTCCTGTCGGTAAAAGTTAAAAATGTGGGTATACAACCACTTTAATGTCCTGCACTGGTCACAGTAATCGTATTCATGTCCTGCACTGGTCACGGTCACTGATGAATGATTTTACTGGTCACGGTCGAATGATTTTACTGGTCACGGTCACTGATGAATGAATTTACTGGTCACGGTCACTGATGAATGATTTTACTGGTCACGGTCACTGATGAATGAATTAACTGGTCATGGTCACTGATGAATGAATTTACTGGTCACGGTCACTGATGAATGAATTTACTGGTCACGGTCACTGATGAATGAATTTACTGGTCACGGTCACTGATGAATGATTTTACTGGTCATGGTCACTGATGAATGATTTTACTGGTCACGGTCACTGATGAATGATTTTACTGGTCATGGTCACTGATGAATGATTTTACTGGTCACGGTCACTGATAAATGATTTTACTGGTCACGGTCGAATGATTTTACTGGTCACGGTCGAATGATTTTACTGGTCACGGTCACTGATGAATGATTTTACTGGTCACAGTCACTGATGAATGATTTTACTGGTCATGGTCACTGATGAATGATTTTACTGGTCACGGTCACTGATGAATGATTTTACTGGTCATGGTCACTGATGAATGATTTTACTGGTCACGGTCGAATGATTTTACTGGTCACGGTCGAATGATTTTACTGGTCACGGTCACTGATGAATGATTTTACTGGTCACTGTGGAATGATTTTACTGGTCACTGTGGAATGATTTTACTGGTCACAGTCACTGATGAATAAATTTACTGGTCACTGATGAATGATTTTACTGGTCACGGTCACTGATGAATGATTTTACTGGCCACTGTGGAATGATTTTACTGGTCACAGTCACTGATGAATAAATTTACTGGTCACGGGCACTGATGAATTAATGTCCTGCACTGGTCACTGTAATTGTATTAATGTCCTGCACTGGTCACGGTCACTGATGAATGATTTTACTGGTCACGGTCGAATGATTTTACTGGTTACGGTCACTGATGAATGAATTTACTGGGGGGGGGCTGTTTGCAGGGGGGCCCCATACAATATTTTGCTATGGGGCCCTGTGATTTCTAGTTACGCCCCTGATAGTCGCACAAAGTTGACGGAAAATCCAATCATTCTGAACGCAGTGACGTAGAACACATACAACGGGACTATAATTGGGCCAGTAGCCAATAGCTTTCGTCTCGTAATTTATGTTGAGCATGCGTGGCACTTTGTCCATCAGAATTGTCTACACACGATCGGAATTTAAACGATCGGATTTTGTTTATGGAAAATTTAAGATCCAGCTCTCAAACTTTTTGAAAGTCTGACCATGTGTACAGGGCATTAGACTTCTTTCGATGCTGCGGTGGGGTGGATTAAGCAGTATGAACAGGGTGCTTTCATGGCAAAATAAGATATTGAGTGTGCTGCCAGTAAACCCAAACAGCTTTAGACTGTTGGGGTGCTGTTGGCAAGGGAAATTTTATGTGGATCAATGTTTTCCCATGGGTTGCTCTATTTCATGCGCACTGTTCGAAGTGTTCAGTTAATTTTTGGAATGGGTAGTTAAGGACATGTCGGGTATTGATCCTGTCATACACTACCTGGATGAATTTTTGTGTGTGGGACTTCCTTCATCTAAGATATGTGTGATTCTTTTAGCAACGCTGCAACACATTTCAAATAGGTTTGGGGTCCCTTTGGTGGCGGAAAAAACTGAAGGCCCGATTACAGTCATTCGTTTTCTGGGTATTGTGATTGATTCCAAGGCCATGGAGTGTCGGCTGCAGACTGGTAAGATAGATAATCTCAGAATTGAGATTTGGGAAATCATGGGGCAAAGTAAGGTCCAACTCCGTAAGTTACAGTCGTTGTTAGGTAAGTTTAATTCTGCCTGTCACATTATTCCAATGGGGAGGATGTTCTGCTGACGGTTGTCGGCAGCTACCGCTGGGATGCGGGCCCCAAACCATTTCATCAGACTTCATCAGACTTCATCAGACCAGGGAGCTGAAGGAAGATCTGAGAGTATGGCACACGTTTTTGGAGACATATAACGGACGTTTGCTGTGGATGAAAGGACTGGTGAGTAACTTTGATCTAGTTTTGACCACAGATGCGACGGGGTCCACGGGCTACTGGGGTTTCTTTCAGGGGCAATGAAGTGCAAAGCCTTGACCGAAATCCTGGGGGAAGGCTTCCTTAAGAACCTGGTGTTGCTGGAATTGTTTCCAGTGGTACTGACAATGGAGTTGTGGGGGGAGGCATGCAGGAATATGAAGATTAGGCTTGATTGTGACAACATGGGGGTGGTTCAGGTCATTAATCGGATCTCCGTGTCATCACAGCCAGTAATACATTTGTTGTGGCACTTGGTACTGCGTTGTTTACAGTTGAACATTTTCCTGTATGCTGTGCATATTCTGGGCATTGATAACACGCTAGCTGATTTGCTGTCTCGTTTTCAGTGGGACAGGTTCAGGGAACTGGCTCCAGATGCAGAGAAGGATGGAGTTCCTTGCCCAGGATGGTTTTGGAAGATCGCCTTGGAGTCGCCGCAGGATGGATCAGGAGGTCAGTAAGCCAGGAGAGTTGGTCTGCTTACTCCAAGGTATGGAGCTAGTGGTTCGAGTTGGTATGGCTGGTGGGAGCTGAGCTAGGTGAGTCCAAGTCAAGGTTGTTGGTAATATATTTAGTTTCCAGGCACATGGAGGGTGGGGTTAGGTATCTGTCATTGCAAAGAAGAATAGCGGGTTTGGCCTTTTTGTTCAAACTGCAGGGTCAGCTGGACTTCACGAAAGATGTTTGGGTGAAGCAAGCAATAAAGGGGTATAGTAAGTGCCATCACAGAAAGTATACTCGTAGGCTGGTCTCTTTTACAATCCTTTTGGACATATGTGTGCAGTTGGGTCAGGTGTGTGTATCAGTTTATGAAAGGATTTTGTTTAAAGCAGATTTTTCGTTTGCATTTTTTGGGGCATTTTGGGTAGGTGAGCTGGTAAGCCCATCTAAAAGGGTAGCAGGAGGTTTGAGGTTTCAGGATGTGGGAGCGGTGGAAGACAGGGTGGTGTTATGGCAGTAGTAAGTAAGTGTAAAACTGATCAGAAGGGAAAGGGAAAGCAGGTTGAGCTATTTCCCCTGTATGGTTCGGATGTTTGCCAGGTAAAAGAGGCGAGGGCCTTTTTGGGTGTTCGCCCAAATATGGGTGGGCCGTTCTTGGTGCACAGGGATGGGTCTTACTTATCCAGGTTTCAGTTCATGGCAGTTTTTAGGAGTTGCCTTCAAGCAGCGGGATTTGATTGACTGCAATTTGCTTCACACTGCTTCCGCATTGGGGCGGCCACGGAAGCTGCCCGATGTGGGTTGGATGAGGCTGCAGTTAAAAAGATTGGGCGTTGGGAATCCAGGAGATTCCGTTCTTATGTGCATTCACAGCTGTTAACAGAGAGGTTTTGAAGGGATGGAGTGAGGGTGCAAATGATGGTTAGGTTTGGTGGCGTCCACAAGTTTGTGTGAGGTGTTTTGTCTTGGTGTTATCCCTTGTTTGTCATTCTGTCATTTCAGATGGAGGTAGAGCACGCCTCGTCTGGACTGTGGGACATTCATATGTCTTTTGGGGCGAGGAGAGCAGAGGTTAGACCGGATGGGAGACAGTTGAGCATATCTAGGAGGGAGCCAAGTATCCAGTGGTTGGGCATTCCAGGGATGGTATGGAGCCAGGTGGTGCGAGAGGTGCAGCGTTATGCCCGACTAGATCGTCCGCCAGACATTTTGGTTCTCCATGTGGGAGGGAACGATTTGGGAAGTTTTCCAACTCACCCTCCCTGTGTTTTGCTGTCTTTGAGTGTTGTTTGTTTTCTTTTATTTCAGGTCAATGGATTCAGGACATCATAGCAGCTTCATAGCGGCTGTGTCCATTATGCCCGACTAGATCATCCGCCAGACATTTTGGTTCTCCATGTGGGAGGGAACGATTTGGGGATTAGGCCAAGCAGGGAATTGATTTCAGCCATTATGTCGGATTTTCTGACGCTCCGCTTGGCCTTCCCGGATATGGTGCTGGTGTGGTCCGACATAGTTAGATCGGTGAGGAGATTAAACAAAACTTGTCTATATCTATCAAATGAGACCCATTATTTTATGACTACATCAATTTACTATTGATTGCTGTATATATGTGTATGACCTTCGATAATAAACAATGTGTATATTGATTGGCTCATTTGGTCTAGTGATGTGCTTCATATAAAGTCCCACTATTTTAATTTTTTTTTCTTTTTTATTAATTTCAAAACTTGTATTAAAGTAAATAAAGTTGTGGGAAGATTTGTAGCTTGCAATGGGGGTTTGATCATCAGACACATGGAGTTGGAGCTTAATGTAGGATTATACCTGTGGGGCGATGGTGTTTATTTGATGGCCGTGGGAATTGATCTTTGAGCACTGGGTCTACAGGATGGGATCCAGCGCGCCCTGCGGGTGTGGATGAGCCATTAAGGGTAAGGGGTTATCCTTGCGGGCTGTGGCGGCATCCTTGGCCTTTGGTGGTGGCAGATAACATATGTGATGGAAGTGGTAGGAGGGCTACACTGGTCAAGTGAGGCCCAGAATGGAAAGAGCAAAAGTAGTGCAGGGCCAGGCATGACAAGGTGTAAAGTGAAGCAACAAAAGGGTTAAATTGAGAGGAGCAATGATTGGGAGGACACAGGATGTGGAAATGTTTGGTATAGGGAGGAGCTTTATAAAAGGGGAGGCAGAGTGTTTCGGGATCAGTTCAGGAAGAGAAACAGAAGGAGGCAGTTTTCCCACCCACCCTGTGTTTTGTTGTCTTTGAGTGTTGTTTGGTTTCTTTTATTTCAGGTCAATGGATTCAGGACATCATAGCAGCTTCATAGCGGCGGTGTCCTTGGTCTTTGATGATGGCAGATAACATATGTGATGAAAGCGTTGGTATGGGCCCCTCTGGGGTATTCCAGTGGAACGGGATGCTGGAATATGGTTATGGTTGCACTGCAGGAAAGGGGTTGTCTAAGAGCTGTTATACGGCTGGAGGCCTGGTATGGTATAAAGGTCCCGCAGTGTATTGGTGAATAATGTTAAGTGGGGGCGCTGTCAAAGACCAACAAGCTATATGTTAAAAAGTTGCCATTACAAATGTTATTTGGATAATTATTTGGATAATTATTTAAGTTTTGGTTAATAAAAAGGCTGCTATGGCCATTTAAACTCCAAACTCATGTGTGGTCTTATTATTGGTGGGGTAAGGGAAAGTGGTTGGTGTAAGGTATGATTCAAAAGTTGGTGATATCTTAACTACACTGGTCAAGACTATCATTCTGACCCCAGCATTTTTAAAGCTTGTCACAAACATTTTTGGCCACTACTGTCTAGTCATATGTATACATCATTTTTTGGATAAAATCATTGATTTGTAAGCAGTTATAACATCTAGTTAACATCATTAATACTAGGACAATAAATATGTCTAAAAATAATATAACTGACTTCAGCTGGGCACATCCACTTCTTCCAGGATGGAAGGTCCAGGTTGTTCCTCATCAGCCTTTGCTGGGGTTGAGGGAACGGTGGAGGGAAGGCTGCGGGGAAGGGTCAAGAGAGATTCCCTGGCCTCAGTCTGTTCATCCAGAAACTGCAGCTTGTTGATGTAAGTACCACAGCCTAGGGACATAAACATTTTCTGCTGATGCTCCTGATCAGAGTGATTTCTGGATCTTATTATGCTCCTTCTTATACATGTTCCTCAAGATCCCAATTTTATTTTCCAAAAACGTCATGTTTGTATCGGGGACCCGAGTCTTCACAAATTCCAGAAGTTTCTCCAGCGATGACCTCCTAGCTTGTTTATTATAATATAAGCTATGTTTCACCTCCCACAAATTCCTCACCTCCCTGTATCTGTCTATGAAACTGGCCATAATTTCTGGGTCCTTAAAGTGCTTCATCTTTGCTGTAAGACAATACACAAGACGAAAACACTAATGGCAGCCTAAACTCTCATTATCACATCCCAATATAGGCCTCAATCTTGAAGGAGTATAGGCCATTGTGTTGAGCCAAGTTTAAATTTTACCTTCGTTTAGGACGCTTTCCACTTCCGTTCGTCCTTCCACCACACACAGATCAGACATACGACACATGTGTGTTAGCTTGATATAGACTGCTCACGCGTGAAAATCCGCCCGCATTGCCCGCCCCTGACGTTCTTTCTCAGATTCCCTGCCCTGTCTCTTTCATTGCAGTGGGAGTGGAACATGGCAGAGACACAGCAGGTGGTCACTACTACTAGTAGTAATGAGGACGAAAGCCCAGAGGCCGAAACGTTCAGATCCAGGAGGAGATTTAAGGCCTACAATATGTCCTTTGAAGAGATGGTGGAGATGGTCTACATATTGAAGAGGGCCGACTATGATGCTAAGAATGGGCCATACCCAAACCCCAATCTGCATGAGGCCAAAATCATGATGAAAGTGGTGAAGAGTCTGTGGCACAAATTTGGGAAATGACGATCAAAGGAGCAATTAAGAAAATGCTGGTCAGACCTAAAATTAAGTGAGCCAGATCAGTACAGAAGGATAAAGAAAGTGCTTCAAAAAAGTAAGTACTTGTCGTGTGTTCCTATTATGCTTAGTAACTTGCATGCTGCTTCATGTGCTTTTCTTTACTGTTGTACAGTTTTAAATGGCTACTTTCATGTTTGTGGGCACGGTAATCGTTCGTAGCAAACATTGTTCGTTTGCCAACTAAATATGATGTTTTTAGCTGATACAGGGTTAACTACATTTGGTCATGCTAATTTGTATTAAAAGAAGTTTAGGACATTGTTGTCTAGATGTCTTTGAAACTAGAATGAATTACAAACTTGATTCAATGGAATATAAGGAGAGGACACTCAGCAGCTGTGACACATCTGGACTCAGGACCACTGAGTGGGACACCAGAGCACATTTGTTTAACCACTTCAGGACCGCCGTATTGCCAATGTACGTCAACACAATGGCACAGGCAGGCACAATCACGTAGATGTACGTGCCTGCCTTCCAGCGGGTGGGGGGTCCGATCGGACCCCCTCCCGCTGGATACGACGGTCCGGTTCGGTCCAGGAGCGCTCCGTGATGAGGGGATGGCCGTTGGTTTTCGGCCACCCCCTCTGGATCGCTCCTGGCCAATGAGAAGCTTCCTCCCACTGTGTATTGTTTACACAGGAAGGAGGAAGTGATGTCATTCTCCTCGGGGCGGTCTTTTTGACCGGACTACGAGGAGAAGACTAATAGTAAGTGTGCACCAACACTACACTGACATGTAGGTACACACAGGCACACAAACCCCCCCCCGATCCCCCCCCCGATCGCCCCCCGCCCCCCCCCCCCCCCAGTCACAGTGTCACTGATTGCATTGATCATTTCTTTACTGATCAATGCATTCAGTGTCAGTTGTGACAGTAAAAACTGTCAGGACAGTTAGTGTTAGGTCCAGGGTAGCCCCCTATCACCCCCCAATAAAGATTTAACCCCCTGATTGCCCCTAGAGTTAACCCTTTCACCCCCTTTTGCCAGTGTCACTAAGCGATCATTTTTCTGATCGCTGCATGTGTCGCTAGGTAGCTAGTTATTTTTTTAGGTTCACCGCCAGGTTTTTATATCGCTAGGTACCCCAATATACTACCCAATAATGGATTTAACCCCCTGATTGCCGCTAGTTAACCCTTTCACCCCCTTTTGCCAGTGTCACTAAGCGATCGTTTTTCTGATCGCTGCATTAGTGTCGCTACAGTCGCTAGGTAGCTAGTTATTTTTTTAGGTTCACCGCCAGGTTTTTATAGCGCTAGGTACCCCGATATACTACCCAATAATGGTTTTAACCCCCTGATTGCCGCTAGTTAACCCTTTCACCCCCTTTTGCCAGTGTCACTAAGCAATCATTTTTCTGATCGCTGCATGTGTCGCTAGGTAACTAGTTATTTTTTTAGGTTCACCGCCAGGTTTTTATAGCGCTAGGTACCCCGATATACTACCCAATAATGGTTTTAACCCCCTGATTGCCGCTAGTTAACCCTTTCACCCCCTTTTGCCAGTGTCACTAAGCGATCATTTTTCTGATCGCTGCATGTGTCGCTAGGTAGCTAGTTATTTTTTTAGGTTCACCGCCAGGTTTTTATAGCGCTAGGTACCCCGATATACTACCCAATAATGGTTTTAACCCCCTGATTGCTGCTAGTTAACCCTTTCACCCCCTTTTGCCAGTGTCACTAAGCGATCATTTTTCTGATCGCTGCATGTGTCGCTAGGTAGCTAGTTATTTTTTTAGGTTCACCGCCAGGTTTTTATAGCGCTAGGTACCCCGATATACTACCCAATAATGGTTTTAACACCCTGATTGCTGCTAGTTAACCCTTTCACCCCCTTTCACCAGCGATCACAGTATAAGTGTCACTGGTGACGCTGGTTAGCAAGTTAGTTATTTAGGTTCCCCGTCAGGTTTTTATATAGCGCCAGGGACCCCCATATACTACCTAATAAAAATTTGAACCCCCTGATTGCCCCTAGTTAACCCTTTCACCACTGATCACCGTATAAGTGTTACGGGTGACTCTGGTTAGTTTGTTTTTTATAGCATCAGGGCACCCACCATTTATTACCCAATAAAGGTTTAACCCCCTGATCACCCGGTGGGTGATATCAATTAGGTTTTAGGGTCAGGGTCTGCGTCGCCCCAGGCAGCGCTAGGTTAGTGCCAGTACCGCTAACACCCACACGCAAAGCATACACCTCCCGTAGTGCTATAGAATCTGAACAGATCAATATCTGATCTGATCAGATCTATACTAGCGTCCCCAGCAGTTTAGGGTTCCAAAAAAACGCATTGTTAGCGGGATCAGCCCAGATACCTGCTAGCACCTGCGTTTTGCCCCTCTGCCCAGCCCACCCAAGTGCAGTATCGATCGATCACTGTCACTTACAAAACACTAAACACATAACTGCAGCGATCGCAGAGTCAGGCCTGATCCCTGCCATCGCTAACAGGTTTTTTGGTAGCATTTTATATTTAAATCCGGAAGGCAGTGCTTGGTTTTCAGGGTTCTGTACGTGGCTAGGCTCCCAAAAAGTCCCCCACATGTGGTATCCCCGTACTCGGGAGAAGCAGCAGAATTTATTTTGGGGTGTAATTTGACTTCTGCCCATAGCATGTGTGAGCAATATATCATTTAGTGACAACTTTGTGCAAAAAAAAAAAAAGTTTGTAATATTCCCGCAACTTTTGGCAAAATATAAAATATTCCATGGACTCAACATGCCTCTCAGTAAATAGCTTGGGGTGTCTACTTTCCAAAATGGGGTCATTTGGGGGGGTTTTGTGCTATTTTGGCATTTTATGGCCTTCGAAACTGTGATAGGTAGTGAGGAGTTAAATCAAAAATTTGCACCCTTAGAAATCCTGAAGGTGGTGATTGGTTTTCGGGGTGCCGTGCGCGACTAGACTCCCAAAAAGTCCCACACATGTGGTATCCCCGTACTCAGGAGAAGCAGCAGAATGTATTTTGGGGTGTCATTTCACATATGCCCATAGCATGTGTGAGCAATATATCATTTAGTGACAACTTTGTGCAAAAAAAAAAAAGTTTGTAATATTCCCGCAACTTGTGGCAAAATATAAAATATTCCATGGACTCAACATGCCTCTCAGTAAATAGCTTTGGGTGTCTACTTTCCAAAATGGGGTCATTTTGGGGGGTTTTGTGCTATTTTGGCATTTTATGGCCTTCGAAACTGTGATAGGTAGTGAGGAGTTAAATCAAAAATTTGCACCCTTAGAAATCCTGAAGGTGGTGATTGGTTTTCGGGGTGAGGAGTTAAATCAAAAATTTGCACCCTTAGAAATCCTGAAGGTGGTGATTGGTTTTCAGGGTGCCGTGCGCGACTAGACTCCCAAAAAGTCCCACACATGTGGTATCCCCATACTCGGGAGAAGTAGCGGAATATATTTTGGGGTGCAATTCCACATATAACCATGGCATGTGTGAGCAATATATCATTAAGTGACAACTTTTTGTAAAATTTTTATTTTTTAATTTTTTTTGTCATTATTCAATCATTTAGGACAAAAAAAATAAATATTCAATGGGCTCAACATACCCATCAGCAATTTCCTTGGGGTGTCTACTTTCCAAAATGGGGTAATTTGGGGGGGATTTGTACTGCCCTGCCATTTTAGCACCTCAAGAAATGAGATCGGCAGTCATAAATTAAATGCTGTGTAAATTCCAGAAAATGTACTCTAGTTTGTAGACGCTATAACTTTTGCGCAAACCAAAAAATATTCGCTTATTGACATTTTTTTTACTAAAGACATGTGGCTGAATAAATTTTGCCCTCAATGTATGACTAAAATTTAGTTTATTCGATTTTTCTTATAACAAAAAGAAGAAAATATCTTTTTTTTTCAAAATTTTCGCTCTTTTTCCATTTATATCGCAAAAAAAAAATCGCAGAGGCAATCAAATACCATCAAAAGAAAGCTCTATTTGTGGGAAGAAAAGGACGCAAATTTCGTTTGGGTGCAATATTGCATGACCGCGCAATTACCAGTTAAAGCAGCGCAGTGCGAAATTGCAAAAAGACCTCTGGTCCTTAAGGTGTTTATTGGTCCGGAGCTGAAGTGGTTAAGGTGACCCACACAGGTGCTTCAGTGGATACTTGGGGTGTCTCCACCCCAAAAAAGGTAAGTATTCCAGCTTGGGAATTAACCACTTGACCACTGGGCACTTAAACCCCCTTCCTAACCAGACCAATTTTCAGCTTTCAGGGCTCTCACATGAATGACAATTACTCATACAACACTGTACCCATATGAAATTGCTGTTCTTTTTTCCACACAAATGGAGCTTTCTTTTGGTGGTATTAATCACTGTTGGGTTTTTTATTTTATGCGCTATAAAAGAAAAAAAGACTGAAAATTCTGTAAAAAATTATATTTTTCTTTGTTTCTGTTATAAAATTGAGCAAATTAGTAATTTTTCTTCATAAATTTTGGCCAAAATTTATACTGCTACATATCTTTGGTAAAAGTAAGTACAAATTGGTGTATATTATTTGGTCTTTGTGAAAGCTATGGAGTCCACAAGCTATGGGGCCAATATCTGAAAATTGATCACACCTGAAGTACTGATGGCCCTAACATTCCAGAAAAGTAAAAATACCCCCCAAATGACCCCTTTTTGGAAAGAAGACATTCCACGGTATTTAGAAAGATGCATGGTGAGTTTTTTGAAGTTGTAATTTTTTCCCCCAATTCTTTGCAAATCAAGTTTTTTTATTTTCTTTTTTTTTATATACAAAATTGTCATATTAGCTAATTATTTCTCATACACAGCATATGCATACCACAAATTACACCCCAAAACACATTCTACTATTACTCCCGAGTATGGCGTTACCACATGTGTGAGACTTTTACACAGCCTGGCCACATACAGAGGCCCAACATGCAGGGAGCACCTTTAGGCGTTCTGGAGCACCCAGGCCAATTCTGACATTTCTCTCCTACATGTATAAATCATAATTTATTTGCTAGAAAATTACATAGAACCCCAAAACATTATATATGTTTCTTTAGCAAAGACCCTAGAGAATATAATGGTGGTTATTTCAACTTTTTATATTTGCGCAGCAATTTTTCAAACACTTTTTTTATTTAAATGTTTTGTGCTTTAAAAAAAAAAAAAAACAGTTGAGTTAGCCCAATGATTTTGTATAATTTGTAAGATGAAGTTATGCTGAGTAAATAGATACCTAACATGTCACCCTTCAAAATTGCAAATGCTCATGGAATGGCGCTAGACTTCGCTACTTAAAAATCGTCATACGCAACACTATAAATTTTTTTTACTAGTTACATGTTTTGAGTTACAGAGGAGGACTAGGGCCACAATTATTGCTCTCCTCACCTCACATGTGTGGTTTGAACACCGTTTTCATATGTGGGCAGGACTTACGTATGCGTTCCCTTCTGCATTCTGCATTCTGTTCATTTTACTTTATTTATTTTAGTTTGACACTTTTTTCCCAAAAATTTATTTTTTGATTCCTATTACAAGGAATGTAAACATTCCTTGTAATAGGAATATGGCATGACGGGTCCTCTTTACAGCAAGATATGGGGTCAATAAGACCCCACATCTCACCTCTAGGCTGGGAAGCCTGAAATTTAAAAAAAAACGATTCTCGCTTTGATCGCAGTGGTGATTCGGTAGAAGCATCGGAGGGCGGCAGGAGAGGAGGGATGTCCCCTCTCGCCTCCCGTAAGAACGATCAAGCAGCAGAACAGCCACTATGATTATTCTTATGGTGTAGGAAATCAAAAATATATAAATAAAATATTTTTTTTTTTATAAAATTAATAAATAAAAACAAAAATAAAATTAATTAAATCAATTAATATAAACAAGGATAAAGTAAAATTGTTCAAGTGGGCAAGAAAAGAAATAAATACTAAATAGTTAATAATTAATTGAAATTATTTTAAATCATGTGAGTATATAAAAGTGCTCAGTGAGCTAATCAGTAAAAAATATATAAATATATATAGACAGCAATAAACTTGATGGCGATAACGTGTAAAAAAATTTAAAATTAAAAAATATTGCAATCAATCGAAGGTAAAGTTCATAGAGCGTTAAAGTTAATAAGGTGTTCATCAACAATCTTCCAGTGATATAGTCTCTCTGGACTCTCACCTTTTAACTCTGTATTAAATTTGCATAGCCATCAATTAGGTGGACACTTATGTAGGATGCTGCATAATGGCCCTGAAGTGGAATCATTTTCTAAGGGGCGCTCCTCTCTCTGTTCTTCCACATGAATGATCTCCGTCACTCCGCAGTGTATCAGGGAAGAAAAAGAGAAAGAAACCTCCACTAGTGCAGTATGTTTAGACCAAGTGTATAAATGTATTAAATACCGTAACTAAGGGTGGTCTCTTACAATGTAACAACTAAAACAAGCAAAGTAAAAATTGTGACAGGTCGGCATCACAGCGCCTTCTCTCATGTTCTGTGACCAAAGTCCATCTCAGCCAATCCCTACGCGTTACGGCCGGGTGCCTTCATCAGCTGCAGGCATCATTCAGGTATCCCTGCACAAAGTCAAGGACGCTATATGACGGTGGGCTGGAAGTGGTTAAAATGCATTTTTTTTAACACAAAGTTACATAGTTAGTAAGGTTGAATAAAGACACCAGTCCATCCAGTTCAAGTTCCAGTTCCAGTGAGTGTCTACAATTGTCCCTATCCCTGTACATTGCACATTCACATTGGCCCCTACCCTCAAGGAGCCCACAATCCAAGGCCCCCATTCATATACTAGGGCCAATTTGGGACAGTAGCCAATTAACCTACCTGCATGTTTTTGGAGTGTGGGAGGAAACCGGAGTACCCGGAGGAAACCCACGCAGGCACAGGGAGAACATGCAAACTCAAGGCAGGTAGTGTCGTGGTTGGGATTCAAACCAGTGACCCTTTTTACAGCTAGGTGAGAGTGATAACCACTACACCATTGTGCCGCCATTGTCCATAGAATATTTCTAACACTTAGTATGTACATACCAAAAATGAAACCCCAAAACAGATTCTCCTACTCCTCCTGAGTAAGACGATACCACATGTGTGAGACTTACACAGCCTGGCCACATAAAGAGGCCAAGTACAGTCAAGTATGGCTAAGCATGGCCGAGTATGGCCGAGTATGGCTGAGCATGGCTGGGTATGGCAGGGTATTGCAGGATATCGCCAAGTATGACTGGGTATGGCTGGGTATTGCAGAGTATGGCTGGGTATGGCAGAGTATGGTAGGGTATTGCAGGGTATGGCAGAGTATTGCAGGGTATGGCAGAGTATTGCAGGGTATGGCAGGGTATTTCAGGATATTGCAGAGTATTTCAGGGTATGGCAGGGTATTGCAGAGTATGGCAGGGTATGGCAGAGTATGGCTGAGCATGGAGGGATGGCTGAGCATGGATGGATGGCTGGATGTGACTGCAATTGTCATAGCACAGCACTGTGGTCACTACAGATCCAGCCCACAGCACTGCTGCCATCCAATCTCTCCCTCTCCACTGTACCGATTGGTACACAGAGGGAAGAGAGGAACCGGCATCATGACATGATGCCGGTTTGTTTACAAGTGATCGTCCATCATTTGACGGAGTGCTCACGTGGTAAACAGCCGCTATCAGCGGCCATTTCTTGTGATCCATGATGTATTGTGATCAGCCCAAGCCCCCCCCCCCCCCCCCCCCCCGATGAATCTGGAGGAAGGAGAGCTGGAGAAGTGGGCGAAATTGTCACCCAAACAGGTGAGTGTCTGACACCCCAGCTTAAGGTAATCTATGTATGCCTGCATATTTCAAATACATGTTTTTAAAACAATTCTTAGGTGATGTGCTGGTTGTGGAACAGCAAGGTGAACCTTTCACTAGGGCCAGCTTGCAAAGGCTCATCCATGATATCATGATGTGGAATGGGGAAATCGACATTATTCGAAATAAACTGAATGTTATGGAACAACAACTGAAGAACATGATAGATGTGTTGGGAATAATACATTTTGTGGAAATCTTATCAATTTTCACATATGTTTGACTAAACAAACCAAATCTTTTTTTGTAAATTTTAAAAGCCAAATTTTGAAGATGCACACAGTGTAACATAGTACAAAATTCTCCATCTGATGAACGCAATATCAATACATTTTTGACACTTGGCACTACAAGTGCACTAGGAGAACCTAGGAGACAGCCAAAAAGAAAAACAAGCAATAAAGAAATTTCAAGATGTTATCAGATAATTTTTTTATTAACCACTTGACAACTGGGCACTTAAACCTCCCTCGTGACCAGACCAATTTTCAGATTTCAGTGCTCTCACACTTTGAATGACAATTACTCAGTCATGTAATACTGTACCCAAATTATTTTTTGGGCCTTTTTTTCATACAAATAGAGCTTTCTTTTGGTGGTATTTGATCACGTCTGGGTTTTTTATTTTTTGTGCTATAAAAAGATCGAAAATTTTGAAAAAAAACGAATTTTTCTTAGTTTCTGTGATAAAATTTTGCAAATTATTAATTTTTCTTCATAAATTTTGGCCACAATTTATACTGCTACATATCTTTGGTAAAAATAACCCAAATTAGTGTATATTATTTGGTCTTTGTGAAAGTTATAGAATCTACAATCTGTGGTCCAAATCATAAAAAAATTATCACACCTGATGTACTGGTGGCCTATCTCATTTCTTGTGACCAGCCAGGAAAGTACAAATACCCCCCAAATGACCCCTTTTTTGAAAGTAGACATTCCAAGGTATTTAGTAAGGTGCATGATGAGGTTTTTGATGTTGTCATTTTTTCCCCACAATTCTTTGCAAAATTAAGATTTTTTTTCCACAAAATTGTCATTGCAATAGGTTAGTTCTCTCACATGGCACGTGTATACTGCAAATGACACCCAAAATACATTCTGCTACTCCTCCTGAGTATTATGATACCACATGTGTGGGACTTTTTCACAGCCTAGCCACTTAGGCCCAACATGCAGGGAGCGCCATCACGTGTTCTAGGAGCATACTTGTTGACTACCTATTACACTTTTGAAGGCCCTGGAGCACCAGGATAATGACATGTGACACTGACATAGCACTAATACGTGGCACTGATGGCATGTGGCACGGATTACAGATGGCACTAATACATAGCAATGATGACACGTGACACTGTTGACAGATGGCACTTATATGTGCCACTGATGACAGATGGCACTAATACGTGGCACTAATATGTGGCACTAATACGTGGCATTGATGACAGATGGCACTAATACGAAGCGCTGATGACACGCGACACTGATGACAGATGGCACTGATACATGGCACTGATGACACGTGACACTGAAAACAGATGGCACGTCACACTGATAGGTGGCACTGATGACACTGATACGTGGCACTGATGAGACGTGATACTGATGACAGATGGCACTAATATGTGGCACTGATGACACGTGGCACTAATATGTGGCACTGATGGCACATGACACTAATATGTGGCACTGATGACAGATGACACTAATACGTGGCACATATACGTGGCACTGGGGACAGATAGCACGGACAGGTGGCACTGATGACAGATGGAATGGACAGGTGGCACTGAGGACAAAAAAGGCAAAAGCACCTGAAAACCACACAAAAGGGATGCAATTCTTCTTTTCCTCTCTCCTCACCCTTCAGGTCTACCCCCCACTATATCTCATAACCTCTCAGAAGCCTCCACTGACAGGGATGATGGTATAGCGAAGGTTGTCACAGGTTCTTGCAGCATGTCTACCAGTAGCACGCCACCAGCTGTAGAGTATAACAGGCACATTTTTCTGCCCAGCGTCTGAATTGAAGCATGTATAAATTGCTGGCTTTACAACTCCTGAAAGCAATGTTATGGCATCTTTGGGCAAGGCAATCAGCAGCAAGTTCCAACTTCCTGCTGACACGTAGTTCAGTAAGCATTGCCAGGCACGCTATGTTTAGTCGCTATGTTTAGTTCAGAGCACACTGGGTAACTCTGCTTGCAACTAGGAAGGATGCAGGACAGGGCTCAGTGCTGGAGCTTGTTTTGCCGCCAAGTCTCCATACAGCTGGTGGTGATGATGTGAGATTTGTAAGCTCCACCCCCTCCTCCATGCCCTCCTCTGCTGAATTGTCCTTTGAACCACCAGTACCCTGTAAGCATTCAAAGGGCTATTCAATGAGTCAGACTAAAAGATGCCATGCAGTGCTTTAGTTGGTCTGTCTAGGGGACAGAAGCCACACCGGAGCAGAGATTCTTTCAGCTCTGCAGGAGCAGGCCCAGAGGTGGTTCACACCACAGCAGCTTGAGCTAGGAATGGTGGTGCGCATTAATGCCACTAACCTCCTGTCCGCCCTTTGACAGGGAAAGTTGACACATGTGCCATGCGTGGCACATGTCCTCGATTTGGTGTTGCATCATTTCTTAAACAGGTAACTAGGATTGCCGTTTCTTTTAAGGCAGGACAGAAGAGTCTGTAGCCATTTCAAGCGATCATTCACGGCCAGTGTCTGGTTGGCTGGAATTCAGTGGGAATTCCACCTGCCCGTAAACCACCTGATTTGTGATATGCCCACCAGGTGGAACTCAACTTTGTCAATGCTGCAACGGCTGCACATGCAGCAGAGGGACGGCAATGAATACCAGTGTGAATATGGCACAACGACAAGCTCAGGGTGGCTGTGCTTTTTTTCTCCAAGCCAATGGCTGCTGATAAATGATGCATGCACTGTACTGTCACCATTTGAGGAGGCGACAAGGATGGTGGGCCGTGACAATGCATGCATCAGTGACACAATCCCTGTTGTGTTCCTGCTGGAGCAGACTCTGTGTGGCATTATGGACAGAGCACTTGAGGCAGAACAGCAGGTGGATGAGGAGGATTTCCTTTCCTCTCAAGGCCCACTTTATGCAGAGACCATTCTAGCAAGGCCACAGAACACACAAGGAGGAGGAGAGAGAAGAGGAGGATTCTAGCAGTTTTGGTGGCATTTGAAGTAGAGGAAGACATATGTCAAACCTTAATGCCGCGTACACACAACCAATTTTTCCATCAGAATAAACTCTGTCGGTCTTTCCGAAGGAGTTCCGCTGAAACGGACTTGCCTACACACGATCACACCAAAGTCCATTCATTTAGAATGCAATGACGTATGATGGGACTAGAAAAAGGAAGTTCAATAGTCAGTAGCCAATAGCTGCCCTTGCGTCGTTTTTGGTCTGTCGTAATAGCATACAGACAAACAGTTTTCCCGATAGAAATTGATTCCGCCTGAAAGATTTAAAACATGTTCTATTTCTAGGTCCGTCAGAATTTTGGAAAAAAAAAGTCAGATGAAGCCCACACACGATCGGAATATCTGATGAAATGATTCCGTCTGACCTTTTCTGCCGGAAAGTCCAGTCGCGTGTATGCCGCATCAAAGATGGCTTTCAGTCTCCAGAACCCTTGGGAGTAGTATGTGGCTGAGAGGAGGCAGTTCCAGATACTCAAAGCTGCAAAAGATGATTAGGTGCCTGTTGAAGAGAATCAATATTTATGTTGATTTAAATGTCAGTCTTAGGGGTCATAACTGCTGGGAATAAACTTTTGGGAAAGAGTACACAAAGCTGCAAGAAATTGTTCCAAAAAGCGCTTAGATGCAGATTGTGTGGTTCTTTAATTTAATAGGATGTGATTGTAGCATAACCTAATAACAAACCAGCTTCTATAAAAACCATACATTTATTCGATTACATGAAAAACATATTACTTATTAAAAAACGTAAAGGTGCATGACTTTGACAAGGTGCAGGCACACAAAACATTTCGTCATTGTGACATCACCCATCAGCTCTTCTAGTGCCCACATTTCAATGACTTCATCTGGCGCCACTGTTGACGTCATCACTTGTTGCTGCACACAGACGGCACCTTCACGGTCCCACAGCCTGTTTTACTTCTTCCTGGTCTCATCCATTGGCGCTGTGGTTCCCAAGACAGCACCCCCCATCCACTGGGATGCTCCATGGTCTAGGTCCATCGACCTGGAACCAGTATTGAGGCTCATATCAGACACATATTGGACCTCCTCTGTTGGAATACAGTAAACATGCTCAGCCCCTGTGGTTTCCTTTTACATCTGACACTAATTTTGGGTGAAGCCTTTTAATATGTAATTGTATAAACTTATGGTTTTTATAGAAGCTGGTGTGTCATCAGGTTATGGTAACATCACATCCTATCCAATTAAAGACCACACTATTTGGATCTAAGGGATTTTTGCAACAATTTCTTGCAGCTTATTTCCAGATGCTGTAATCCTCAGTGACCCAGAGGACTCTGCTTCTTATGGCTCTGCAAACTTGTGGTGCATGGGCTCCTTTTTTCTTCAAAGCCTGCGAAAGGATCCGAGAATTTGTGGCATGAAGGAGAAAGATCATTTTTGGTTGACAACCCTACTTGACCACTGTTACAAGGTGAAAGCCTCGGAACTCATCCTATCCCCACAGAGGGAGCAGAGGATGAAATATCTTGAGGACACCTTAAAGAGGAGTTTATATAACACCTTTACAGATATTGGTAGGTTACTGTCTCATAGAAAAGCTAGTTTTGAGGCTCCTATTGGTCAAAGGAGGAGCCGTGGAAAAGGGGGCCACCTCAGTGCTGCATTTTCAAAAAGTTTTAGTCCTCGGAGACCAGGGCTGTTAGCTTCCACATACCATCTTCAGCATCTGTATCATATGGTGGAAGATTATCTAGGGGCGAAAACAGACATGGAGAGTTTTCCAGTCGGGAATCCACTGGGTTACTGGGTCATGAGAGTAGACCAATGGCAAGAACTTGCCCATTGTGCAATTGAGCTGTTGAGCTGCCCTGCATCCAGTGTGCTTTCTGAACAGGCATTCAGTGCTGAAGAAGGTTTTGTATCAGGTAAAAGAGCACGTCTGTCCACAGACTCGGTTGGCCCGGCTGACATTTATCAAAATTAATCATTCCTGGATCAGTAGCAACTATCAAGCACCTGATGCCGATGCTGCAGATTAAGTGTTGGAATGGGGAATCTCTGTAAGTGTGTCTAGGCTGCCTAGTTTTGTGGGTGTTGATTTAATCTGTTAGAAATTTTCTGGTATAGGTTTCATGGGCACCACCAACACCCAAAGCCCAGTTTTTCCACCACTGTTTGACCGGGGCATACAATTATTATTTTTTTACAGCAAGGCCAATTCTTGCTTTCATCAACAGTACCTCTATAGGGTTACAGTGTGAAGGCCCAATTTTTTCACACCTGTTATTTCTATACAAAGTCTGCAAAACAGACAACAGAATCTCTAATCTTGTTCTGAGTGCACTAAATTGTGGCCTCGTCATACAGACTGGCTCCCCAAGTTTACAAAATAAAGAAAGCTTGCAGGCAAAATGTCAGTTTTTTTCTTTATAAATGTCAGTTTGAGTCAATTTGAGTGCACGTGTTCAGCATCTTATCCAGAGGTTATGCTGCAGCAGGTTCTATACATGGTACAGATGCGCCAGTTTACAGGCAGATGAAGGAGACCCAACAGACACTATATTTAACCACTTCAGCCCTGGAAGGATTTGCCCCCTTAATGACCAAGCTATGTTTTGCAATATGGCACTGCATTGCTTTAACTGACAATTGCGCATTCGTGCGACGCTGTACCCAAACAAAATTGACATCCTTTTTTACCCACAAATAGAGCTTTCTTTTGGTGATATTTGATTACTTCTGCGGGTTCTTGTATTTTGCGCTAAAAAAGACCAACAATTTTGAAGAAATTTTTTTTTTTACTTTCTGCTTTAATATATATCCATAAAAAAAAAAAAGCATTCATCAGTTTAGGCCAATATATATTCTTCTACATATTTTTACAAAAAAAAATTGCAATAGGAGTATATTGATTTGTTTGCGCAAAAATTTTTGCATCTACAAAGTATGGGATAAATTTAGGGACTTTTATTTTTTTATTGTTTTTATTGGTAATGGCGATGATCTGCGATTTTTAGCGAGACTGCGACATTGCGGACAAATCTGACCCCAAATTACACTTTTTGGGAACCAGTGACATTATTACTTTGACCAGTGCTATAAAAATGCACTGATCAATATAAAAATTACATTGGCAGGGAAGGGGTTAACACTAGGGGGCGATAAAGGGGTTAAGTGTGTCCCCTGGGTGTGTTCTAACTGTAAGGGGAATGGACTCACTGGGATCAGTGGGTCTCTGACATGTCATTAAGTAGAACAGGGAATTGCATTGTTTACATAGGCAGTTCCTCGTTCTGACTCTGTACACAGCGATCGCAGGTCGCCGATGAACATCCTGACCCGCTGGCATGCTCCCATGGCACATGGTGGGCGTGTGCGATCGCAGGTCGCCGGTGGACATCCGGACCCGCTGGCATGCTCCCATGGCACGTGGTGGGCGTGTGCCCACCACCCTCCTTGCACAGACTGACATAGACCTACAGCGACATGCTGCAGTATAATGGTGGCAGCTGTTCTGCAAGAGGTTAAAGGAATTTTTCCTTTTATTGTTTTACTTTAAGCATCATTAAATCACTGCTCATTTAAAAATTATCTTTTAAAAAAATGGAAAATTTATATCAAATACTTACCGTAATTTTCCTTTCCTGATGGGCTCCATGGCAGCATACGTGTGGGTTAGCCCCGCCTCCATAATTACCCAATAGGACCTCTACTCCCATAAATCTTTGCTCCAAGCTGCTATCCGTGTTCCGTAACTAGCCTACTCCAACATTTGGGAGGGAACTCCTGCTGCCATGGAGCCCATCAGGAAAGGAAAATTACGGTAAGTATTTGATATAAATTTTCCATTTTCCTGACAGGCTCCATGGCAGCATACGTGTGGGAAATAACTCGCCAAACACACCCGGGTGGGCTAAAAATGTTGAGCAAAGAAACTAGAATTTTATTTTTCATTGTCCACTGACAATACTTGTAAACCAAAATTAACAGAAGAAAGCGCAGCTGGCTCTACACAATAATGGGAAACAAAAGTATTAATTGAAGACCAAGAAGCTGCTCTACAGATAACTTCTGGTGCGACATGTCGAACTGCTGCCCAAGAGGTTGAGATGCCCTGAGTTGAATGAGCCGTCACTGCCTCAGGAGGAACCATGCCCTTTGCCTTGTATGCCCTTTGAATCGTTTGGACCACCCTAGATGAGATTGATCTTACTGATGCTCGCATCCCTTTATTTTTGCCATGGAGAAGGACAAAAAGAAAGTCTGTTCGTCTGAACAAGGCTGTAGCGTCCAAGGTGCGACCAACATCCAAGGGGTGAACCTCTTGGTTGTCTGACATTCTAAACGTAGGTAGCACGATCTCCTGATTTTCATGAAATATTGATGTAACTTTTGGATTGGACCCAAGCATAGGGATCAGGACCACTCTGTCCGGAAAGAAGGTTAGAAATGGTTCCACAGACCCAAGGTTCCTAATTTCCGACACTCTTTTGGCTGAAGTTATTGCCACCAAAAACACTGTCTTGATAGTGAGATCTCCTAAAGACAGGGGAGCGTCCAAAGTTTTCCCAAGATCAGAAAGAAAGTCCAGTACTAACGGAAGGTCCCATTTGGGAAACCTGGGCCTTTTTTGAGGCCTAAGCCTGATGGCTCCTTTAAAGAATTGTTGTATTAAGGTATGATTCGCCCAAGAAACTCCTGTAAAGGCTGAAATGGCTGAAACTTGTACTCTTAGAGAACTAACTGCCAGAGACAAGTCTAACCCTGACTGAAGGAAAGACAAGATATCTTGAACTGCCGGAGAATTATATGAATTTGACCTAGAAGACATGTGGACCATAAACCTGGCCCATATACGTTCGTATACTTTATTGGTACTCTTCCGTCTGGCACTAAGAAGGGTTGGAATCGCTTCTTCTGGGCAACCCAGAGCTTCTAGCCTTCCCCTCTCAAGAACCATGCCCTGAGGTGTAGACAGGATGGGCACGGGTGTAATAGTGTGCCCTGGGACAGTAGATCTGGCCTGAGAGGCAGGGGAACTGGATCCTGATAGCTGAGAAGCAACAGCAGAGGAAACCAAGGCCTGTTGGGCCAGAATGGTATTATCGCAATGATCTCCGCCCTCTCCCCTCTGAGCCTCCGAAGAAACTGTAGGATTACAGGAACTGGAGGGAAGGCATAGGCTCTCTGGAACTTCCAACAATCCGTGAGAGCATCTGTCCCGAATGCCTGAGAATCCCTGAACCTCGAGTAGTATCTGTGCATCTTGCGATTGTACGGCAAAGCGAACAGATCGACCTCTGGAGATACTCCCAGAGTCAGAAGCCACTCGAAGACATCCCTGTGAAGGGACCACTCGTTGTTGTCTATTCTGACCCGTGACAGAAAATCTGCTTGAACATTCTGGACCCCTGGGATGTATACAGCAGAAATGTTGACCACATTCTTCTGAGCCCAGCTCATTATCGGTTCTACTTCTCGTAATAGAGACCAACTGCGAGTCCCTCCTTGTTTCTTTATATAGGCCACCGCAGTTGTGTTGTCCAATCTTAACATTACTGACGACCCTGCCACCAGATAGTGAAATGCTATGAGCGCTTGAAAGGCTGCTCTCAACTCCAGGATGTTGGAGACCACACACAGCGACGGGAACGACCACCTTCCTTGAGCTACTTCCGTAAGGCAATGAGCGCCCCAACCTTTGTTGCTGGCATCTGAAGTTACTATTACCCAGGAAATGGGGACTATCGAATGATGGTTGCGTAGATTCTTCCCTTGAAGCCACCAGAGGAGAGACATCCTCATCGCTGGTGTAAGGAGTATGCGTTGTGTTTGACTGGACGAGTCCCACTGTTGCAGAAACCCTTTCTGGAAGGGACGAGTGTGCCACTGGGCCCACTTCACCATAGGGATGGTGGCTGTCATTGTGCCAATCACCTTCAAACATTGTAGAGCCGAAAGATGAGATGGTTCCCAAGCCTTGTGAATCCTGTCTCGGATCACACTGATTTTCTCCTCCGGTAGGGAGATCGTGCCTTTTAATGTGTCGAACTGAGCCCCTAGAAACACGATAACTTGAGTTGGAACCAGATGGCTCTTCTCCAGATTCAGAAGCCAACCAAACGTCTGCAGAGTGGAGATGACTAAACTCCTGTGTTCCAGAATTTGATCTCTGTCCTGAGATAATAGGAGCAAATCGTCCAGATAATGATGGAGACGAACTCCTCTGACTCGTAAAAGAGCTACTATCGCTAGGAGTACCTTGGAGAAGACCCGAGGAGATGTTGTCAACCCGAATGGGAGACAGGTAAACTGGAGGTGTTGCTCGCCAACTGCGAAACGGAGAAATTGCTGGAAATCCCTTGCTACTGGCACGTGAAAGTATGCGTCCTTCAAATCGATTGAGATTAACCAATCCCCTAGCTGCACCGATTGTTGGATTGTAAATAGAGATTCCATCTTGAACTTTTCCTTGCGAATGAAGGAATTGAGGTGGGTCAAATCTATCACCGGCCTCCATGTGCCATTTCTTTTCTGAACCATAAACGATGAATTGATGCCGCCCAAACATGTCGGTAGTGAAGAAGGCGAGCCCCCACCTGACATGTTTGAGCGGGCCCAATTTCAAAAAGATTTAGTAGAATCTTGGTTACCTGCGGAAGCTCCCTTTGAGGTTTTCTTAAGGGAGGATTGTCTGGACCTCCAATATCTAGAGAACTCCCTGCCGGGTCTATAACTGCGCGCTTCTCTAGCGCGATCCGAGGATTGCCTTCTTGGAAAAATACGTTTTTGGTTTTGAAGACGTCTGTCTTGAGGGAGGAACCCAGACCTCCCACCCGTGGCCCGGGATATGGCGCTATCTAGTTTATTACCAAATAAGGAGGTTCCCTCAAATGGTATACGACACCATGCCTGCTTAGATGTTGGATCCACCAACCAGGGACGGAGCCACAAAGCACGGCGTGCCGAGACTGCTGCCAACATAGCCCGAGACAGAAGGCGGGTAATGTCAATAGATGCCTCCCCCAAAAAGGCTGATGCCAATCTGATCTCCTGAATGGGAGAGTCTTTAGCCGTATTCACCGAGATACCTCTCAAGAACTCCTCAACATTGTCGGCCCATGTTTCAATAGCCTTTGAGACTGTGGCTAAAGCCAAAGTTGGTTTACAAGCCATCCCTGAAGTTAGATAAATTCTTTTCAGATCTGAGTCAATTCTTCTCTCTAAGGGATCTTTGAAAGATACCGTGTCTTCCAAAGGGAGAGTCACGTATTTGACTAAACGCATAAGTGCTGCGTCTACCAGAGGAGCTTATTCAAGGTGCTTCACATCATCCTCCTTAAAGGGGTACAGTTTAGACACTTTTGATTGCATGGAGCTCTTCCTATCAATCTTGCTCCACTCTTCAGTAATGATTTCTCCCAATTCAGATAGGAAAGGAAAATATTGCCGTTCCTTTTTGAGTTGTTTGAAAAACTTTCTTTGTTTGGGGAGGGGGGGAATTAGTGGGTTCTTCCCATTTTAAAGCTTCTTTCACTGCCTTGACTAGAGCAGGTATTAAAGCGTAATCAAATCCTACTCCTGGATCCTCTGGATCCGAATCGCTGTCAGACAAGAGAACAGAGTGGTGGCTTGGTTGAGAAGATTCCCCAGTCTCTTGTAAGAGCCCTTCACCTCCTGAAGGACATAATGGGTCTGAAGGGGATTCCATAGAGTGATGAGCTTCCCTCTGCTGCAGGGATTCCTTTACCACCCTTCTCACCATAGATTCCAAGCGTTGATCCGCACCATCTCTTTCATCTGCGACTTTAGAGAAGCAATGATCACAGAGCGATTTGTCTGATGGGATGGGCATCTTACAGCCCCAACATGAATTATCTGGTCCTCTGCTTGAGTGCGAGTGACCACTGCGTTGTTCAGATCTGGAAGACCTATGGTAACCAGACTTTGATGATGATTTACGGTGGTGCGATTTTGACAATCCACTGCGACTATGCGCACTGAAATGCGGTTCGGACCTAGAAGGGCTATAAGGAAATATACAAAAGAGAGAGAGAGAGAGAGAGACACAGACCAGGCTGGTATCAAATGCTAAGGAATACTCCACATATACACAGCAATCCAGCCATGCACATACCTGTTACAAGCGGGCAGGTCACTAGTAGGCAGTGAGGCATCCATGACTAAAGAACGCTGACTGTAACAACAATAGACCCTCATAAGCAGCCATACAAAACACAGGAGCAACAATACATCAGAGCAGATCATAACCTACCTTACACCAACCAGAGAATGGCCCCGGGAAGTCGCTGAATTTCCTGCAATCATTCCCAAATTCTGACATCTCTCACTGTGTTTTAAATATGGCGCTCATGACGTCATCAGCGGCGTCAGACGCGAGATGCCCGCGCGCATGCGCGGGAACCAAGCCTCGCTTTGGATTTGGGTCCGCACATGCGCAGAACGCAGCGCTGGACCCGGAACAGTAGGAGAAAGGCTGCTGGAACGCGGAAGCGTCAGCGCCTATGCACAAGAACCAGCTGGCATATGAAAAGACACAGGTAGAAAAAACACTGCTGCCACGAAAAACTGAATTTTTACAGCTCACCACTCCACCAATGATCATCTGGCCGAACAGGTTCAAGCACACACCACCGATCCACCGGGCAGATAATGACCACCTTACATAGCAGGTAATAAGCCGTGCGCACTTATCTTCGGACAAACCAAGCCTTCAGCGCTACTCTGCCATACACTCCATACCCATGCTTAACAGACAGGGCCTATCGGAGGAAAATAGCTTGATAGTCGGCCGACTTGATCGTAGTGAAGATCTCTTCAGATAGGAAACACCTGTCCTATGGAGGAGGACAAAAAAGGAACACGGATAGCAGCTTGGAGCAAAGATTTATGGGAGTAGAGGTCCTATTGGGTAATTATGGGGGCGGGGCTAACCCACACGTATGCTGCCATGGAGCCTGTCAGGAAAATAATTTAAAATAAATTTTGCATTGATACATGTCTTCAAGCCTTCAAAATGGGTACTTTTGATTTTTCCAGTTCGGGTCCCATAGGCTTTGATGGGTTTATTGTTCGGCTCCGAACTTTTGCCATGTTTGAAAGTTCTGCATCCTTTTGCCTTCCCTTATGGCAGCATCGCTGGTGAGAATCATTTACCTCACTGCCATCTACAGCCTAATTATTCATTGTTTTTTCTGTATATTTCATATAATGATTATACAGTATCTCCCAAAAGTGCGTACTCCCCTTACATTTTTGCAAATATTTTATCTTTTCATGTGACAACACTGAAGAAATAAAATGTTGCTACAATGTAAAGTAGCGAGTATAACAGTGCAAATTTTCTGTTGCCTCAAAATAACTTAACACACAGCCATTAATGTCTAAACCGCTGGCAACAAAAGTGAGTAGACACCTAAGTGAAAATTTCCAAATTTGGCCAAATAGCCATTTTCCCTCCCAGTGTCATGTGACTCGTTAGTGTTACTAGGTCTCGGGTTTGAATGGGGAGCATGTTTGTTAAATTTGGTGTTATCGCTCTCACTCTCTCATACTGGTCACTGGAAGTTCAACATGGCACCTCATGGCAAAGAGCTCTCCGAGGATCTGAAAAAAAGAATTGTTGCTCTACATAAAGATGGTTTAGGCTATAAGAAGATTGCCAAGACCCTAAAACTGAACTGCAGCACGGTAGCCAAGACCACACATCGGTTTAACAGGACAGGTTCCACTCAGAACAGGGCTTGCCATGATCCACCAAAAGATTTGAGTGCACGTGCTCAGCATCTTAGCCAGAGGTTGTCTTTGGGAAATACAGTAAATATATGAGTGCTGTCAGCATTGCTGCAGAGGTTTAAGGAGTCAGCCTGTTAGTGCTCAGACCATACACTGCATCAAATTAATCTGAATGGCTGTGGTCCCAGAAGGAAGCCTCTTCTAAAGATGATGCATAAGAAAGCCTGCAAACAGTGTGCTGAAGACAAGCACATGGATTACTGGAACCCTGTCCTGTGGTCTGATGAGACCAAGATAAACTTATTTGGTTCATATGGTGTCAGGTGAGGAGTACAAAGACAAGTGTGTCTTGCCTACAGTCAAGCTTGGTGGTGGGAGTATCATGGTCTGGGGCTGCATGAGTGCTGCCGACACTGGGGAGCTACAGTTCATTGAGAAAACCATGAATGCCAACATGTACTGGTTGGGTTGAAAAAAAAAGACACAAGTCCATCCAGTTCAACCACAAAAAAATAAAATAATATCATACAATCCCATATACCCAATTCTATACTCACCTCAGAGGAAGGTGAAAAACCCCAGCAGAGCATGATACAATTTGCTACAGCAGGGGAAAAAAATTTCTTCCTGATCCCCCGAGAGGCAATCGGATTTTCACCGGATCAACTTTACCGATAAATGTCAGTACCCAGTTATATTATGTACATTTAGGAAATAATCCAGGCCTTTCTTAAAGCAATCCACTGAGCTGGCCAGAACCACCTCTGCAGGGAGTCTATTCCACATTTTCACAACTCTTACTGTGAAGAAACCTTTCTGTTTTTGGAGTTGAAATCTCTTTTCCTTGAAACGTAAAGAATGGCCCCTTGTCTTCTGTGTTGACTGTAAAGTTAAATAACTCAACACCAAGTTCACTATATGGACCCCTTATATATTAGTACATGTTGATCTTTCCCCCCCTTAATCTCCTCTTATCAAGAGTGAATAAATTCAGTTCCTCTAATCTTTCCTCATAGCTGAGTTCCTCCATGCCTCCTATCAGTTTGGTTTGCCTTCTCTGCACTTATTCCAGTTCCCCGATATCCTTTTTGAGAACTGGAGCCCAAAACTGAACTTCATATTCCAGATGAGGTCTTACTAATAATTTGAACATGGGCAAAATTATATCTTTCTCTCTGGAGTCCATACCTCTCTTAATACAAGAAAGAACTTTGCTCACTTTGGAAATCGCAGCTTGGCATTGCATGCCATTATTGAGCTTATGATCTACCAAAACCCCCAGATCCTTCTCCAATATGGATCCCCCCAGTTGTACTCCCTCTAGTATGTATGATGCGTGCATATTCTTAGGCTCCAAGTGCATAAACTTACATTTATCAACATTAAACCTCATCTACCACATAGTCGCCCAATTAGAGCATTGAGGTCGGTAAGAACATTATTCCACTGCAATATAATTTCTAAAGATATTAAAAAGTAAGTGTCCCAGCACTGAACCTTGGGGTACACCACTGATAACCTTAGACCATTCAGAGTAAGAATCATTAACCACTACACTGTACTGATATTTCCAAACCTGTAGACTTACACATGAACACTGTGTGTGGAACTGTATCGAACTCTTTTGCCCAAGGTTTTACTTACCTCCTCATAAAAATAAATCAGGGTTTCAGCATGGATTCATGCTGTCTGTTGCTTAAAATATTTTTTTCCTGCAAGAACTCGTCTATGTGGTCTTTTATTAATCTCTCCAGTATCTTGCCAACTATAGAAGTTAAACTAACAGGTCTATAGTTACTTGGTAAAGACTTTGTTCCCTTTTTAAATATAGGCACCACATTGGCCCTGCACCAATCCAGTGGTACTATTCCTGTCATTAATGAGTCCCTAAAAATTAGATACAATGGCTTTGAAATTACAATTCTTTTAGGATCCGTGGGTGGATGCCATCAGGTGCAGGTGCTTTATTCACCTTTATTCTGTCTAAATATTTCTGCACCATATCACTTTTGAGCCATTGTGGATTTGGGGCACTACCACCCCCATTATGGTCACTACCACCCCCATTATGGACATGAGCTCCCACATGCTTCTTTGTATACACAGAGCTGAAAAAAGTATTTAATAAATTACCCTTCTCTTTGTCCCCAGTCACCCACTCAAGATTATTTTGTAAAGGGCCTACATGCTCAGACTTGACCTTTTTACTATTACTATATTTGAAGATTTTTGAGGGGTTTGTCCTACTATCTTTTGCAATCTGTCTTTCGTTTAGAATTTTTGCATCCTTGATTTCTTTTTTACATATTCTGTTATATTCTTTGTAATATTTAAATTACACTAGTGTTCCTTCATTTTTATATTTTTTAAAAGCTCTTTTCTTATAGTTTATAGCTTTTTTTAACTTTGACCGTGAGCCACAGTCCTGTGAGGAATGAAGCCAAGTTTCAGCAATACCGATTACATCATGGCTCTCCAGAAGCACCAGAGCTTTCAACTCACCTATTTTGCTTGGCAGACAAACACT
The DNA here is from genome assembly GCF_037356315.1 of Lithobates pipiens. Taxonomy (NCBI): domain Eukaryota; kingdom Metazoa; phylum Chordata; class Amphibia; order Anura; family Ranidae; genus Lithobates; species Lithobates pipiens. The sequence goes on along the minus strand of NW_027507791.1, from coordinate 155,344,765 downwards.
TTAATGCATTAATATATTTTGACCGGTCACATACTATCCTCTTGGGTGTTCCGAGATTGCAGCTAGGACTTGCTACTATACTTACCTTGGGTTTATGTGCTTTGGTTACACTACCACTAATGTCCCTAATATTACCCTCTGGAATATGTTCCACACTGACTATCTCTATCTCTGGTACCCCCCCACCCCCCGTTGCCTAGTTTAATAACCCCTCTAACTTTTTGGCTGTGACATACTGAAGCAGAGCACGATCCCCTTCCTTCAGAGACTGGGCCAAAGGGCAGTATTCCAAAATGATAACGACCCCAAACACACCTCCAAGACAACCACTGCCTTGTTAATGAAGCTGAGGAGGAAGGTGATGGACTGGCCAAGCATGTCTCCATGCCTAAACCCTATTGAGCATCTGTGGGGCATCCTCAAATGGAAGGTGGAGGAGCGCAAGGTCTCCAACATTCACCAGCTCCGTGATGTCGTCATGGATGAGTGCAAGAGGACTCCAGTGGCAACCCGTGAAGCACTGGTGAACTCCATGCCCTAGAGGCTTTAGGCAGTGCTAGAAAATAATAATGGCCACACAGAATATTGACACTTTGGGCCCAATTTGGACATTTTCACTTATGGGTGTCCTCACTTTTGTTGCCAGTGGTTTAGACAATAATGGCTGTGTGTCGAGTTATTTTGAGGGACAGAAAATGTACATTGTTATACAAGCTGTACACTCACTACTTTACATTGTAGCAAAGTGTAATTTCTTCAGTGTTGTCACATTAAATGATATAATAGAATATTTACAAAAATGTGAGGGGTGTACTCACATTTGTGAGATACTGTATGTACTTCTTATCTGTTTTTATTTTTTTTGAACATTCAATTTTTATTGAAGAGATAGGAAAACATTTGCGCAATACGCAAGTCGCAGATACAATTGCACGCATTTTTTCGATACAGCTTAAAAGATTATTAACCTGGGTGTATTATATGACAATTTTCATTGGTTGTAGTTGCCATATGAGGTTAATTCTGTCTTAACCACTAAGGAGCTATCAGATCTAAAGATAAAAGACTATGTCTTTTTCTGTTGTTATCGGCCTAACAATATCAAAGAAAAAATAAGAGAAGAAAAAATATTGTTAACCTTTTTCTAGCGCGTTTAGTTGTCATCCTCCGCTGTCTTAATTATAGAAGTGGGTAGTGAGAAAATAAAGGAAAGATAGGGGGAAGATTAGGTACAGTGTGAGCTTCCAGTTTTGATTAAACGGTGTTGATATGGTTCTCTGAGAGGAAGAGTTTGTTCAGACATTATGAGGTGTGAAAGGATACGGAGTCCTCATAATCCTCTGAGTATTTAAAGATTAACCAAGGTTGCCAGGTCTCTCCACCCTGCCTGTATCTTGCGCCAGGGTATCTTCCATATCACAAATGTCTTTGACCTTATATAGCCAATCTGAGATAGAAGGAAGGGGAAGTTCAATGTAGAGGGATCAGTGATTTGGCCACATTAAGAAGGTGTTTAGTTAAAAAGTGCTTCTATCTTTTAAATGAAAAGTTTGTTACATGTAATAAGCAACATGCTGCGTTTAGGTTTGTTTAGTTTCTGTAATGTTTTTAATCAATTCTCTGACTTTGTTCCAAAAGTTTGTGATTAGAGTACAATGCTACCATATGTGGGTCAGTGTGCCTGTTTCTGTTTGACATCTCCAGTAGGAATCTGTTTTTTGGGGATCCCACTTGTGTAGCTTGTCCGGGGTATTGTAACAATGTGCCAACAACCTATAACTAATTTCCTGTAATTTTGTGCTTATGGAACATTTATGCTCTAATATGCAAGCATTGCATTGTTTGTCCGTTATTTCCTCTTTTAATTCCTTCGACCACTTCCTCCTGTGTCCGTCCATCTTTGTGGCCTTAGAATGTTGTAGCCACGAATAGGTGATTGAAGTTTTTTTGAGTGGGGCCCTGCTATGACACACCAATTCCAGGTCAGTTATGGGTCTGTGGAAGTTCTGTGGGTTTTTGTTTTGCTTAAATAGCTTCGTAGTTGAAGGTAGGACCAATGACGTATATGGGGAAGGGGTTGTTTTCTGACCTAAGAGTGGTCTATTCTTTGATTTAACCTCCAGTGAAACAGTCACCTGTCAACAGCCGGGTATTCTGATGTGTTGGTTGGAATATTGTGTTTTGAGTACCCGGGGTGAAGTCAGGGTTGTCTTTCAGTGGTGTCAGTGGGCTTAGGGACGTGGTGATATTCTTTTGTTTGGCTAAGGAGTGCAAAATCCCCAGTGTGTTACCTGTGAGGGGGTGTCTGCATAAACCAAGGGGATAACTGGTCCAGGGGATCCAAGGTGAGTATTTTAATGGTAATGGGTTTAATTCTGCTTCTAGCAATACCCAATCTTTCATGTGACCATGGCAGTGCCAATCAATTATCCTAGCTATATGTGAAGCGTAGTAGTATGTTTAAAATTTGGCAATCCGATCCCACTTAACTCCTTGGGTTTTGTCAGCCAGTTAAATCTAAATCTAGGTTTCTGTTGGTTCCATAAAAATGTTAGCAAGATTGAATTTAGTGCTTTAAAGACATTTTGGGGAATTGTGACAGGTAGGGTGTGCATCAAGTAGAGGAACTTAGGCAAGATCACCATTATGATGATCGCTGCACATCCAAACCTGGAAAATAATTCTAGGTGCCAGTTTTGCTCAAAGATGGTCTGCAATTGTGGGGTTAGCCATATTCCCAGGTATTTAAGTACCCGGGGGTCCCATCTGAAGTGTGAATTGGTTTTAGTCAGTGCGAGTATTCTGTCTGGGAGGGAGACATTAAATGTCTCGGATTTCGTGTAATTTATTTTCAGAATTGAAATGTATCAGGCATATTCCTTTAGCAAAATTGGGTAGGGTTATTGTCAGATTTGTCAGAAAGAAAAAAAGGTCATTCACGTAGGCTGCCAACTTGAACTCCCTGTCCCAAACCTGGAATCCAGTGATTGCGGTGTTAGTTTTAATAATTCTGATTAGGGAAGGGCCGAACACCCCCCCTCCCATTCGGTTCGCACTAGAACATGCGAACAGGCAAAAATGTGTTCGGACACGCGAACAGCGTTAAAGTCCTTGGGACATGAACATGAAAAATCAAAAGTGCTAATTTTAAAGGCTTATATGAATGGTATTGTCTTAAAAAGTGTTTGGGGACCTGGGTCCTGCCCCAGGGGACATGTATCAATGCAAAAAAAAGTTTAAAAATTTTTTTTTCGGGAGAAGTGATTTTAATAATGCTTAAAGTGAAACAATAAAAGTGTAATATTCATTTAGATTTCGTACCTGGGGTGTCTATAGTATACATGTAAAGTGGCAGATGTTTCCTAGATTTAGAACAGTCTGACAGCAAAATTACATTTCTAAAGGAAAAAAAAAAAGTCATTTAAAACCACTCACGGCTATAATGAATTGTCGGTCTCGGCAATACACATAAAAGTTCATTGATAAAAATGGCATGGGATCCCCCCCCCAAGGGGAACCCCGAACCAAAAAAGAATGTGGGGGTCCCCCCAAATTCCATACCAGGCCCTTCAGGTCTGGTATGGATATTAAGGGGAACCCCGCACCAAAATATTAAAAGAATGGCGTAGGGGTCCCCCTCAAAATCTATACCAGAGCCTTCAGGTCTGGTATGGGCCCCTACGCCATTTTTTTTTCAATTTGGCACAGGGTTCCCCTTAATTTCCATACCAGACCCGAAGGGGCCGGATTTAGGGGAACCCCCACGCAATTTTTTTTTTACATTTTGGTTCAGGGTTTCTCTTAATATTCAAAGGTATCCTGTTAATGGACGGGGGGGGGGGGGGGGTCCATGCTCTTTTTTTCAATGAGTTTTATCTATATTGCTGAGACCCGACAATTCATTACAGCCGCGAACAGTTTTAAATGACAATTTTTCCTTTAGAAATGTAATTTTGCTGTGGCACTGTTCTAAACACATGAAAAATGTGCCACTTTACAGGCATACTGTAGACACCCCCCCCCCCCCCCCCCCCCGGCACAATATTTAAAGGGATATTTTATTTTTATTGTTTCACTTTAAGCATTCAAAAAAACACTGCTTCCAAAAAAACTGACTTTTAAAAAAAATGTTTTTGCATTGATACATTTCCCATGGAGCAGGACCCAGGTCCCCAAACACTTTTTATAACAATAACTTGCATGTAAGCCTTTAAAATTAGCACTTTTGATTTTTCATGTTAGTGTCCCATAGACTTTAACGGTGTTTTGAATTTTCCCCAAACATCGCATATTGTACGGTGTTCACAGAACATCCAAACAACCAAAGTTCGCCTATCCCTATACACCATGGGGTGGAAATAGATAAAGATAAGGACAGGAAGAGGAAAGGAAAATAGGGAGGAAAAGTAGTCCTCCCTTCGTAGTGATGATCTTACACCCCAGAAGAAGTCACTCACTAAAGTGGAGTAGTGAACCCTGTATCTTGACTCAGGAGCAACTCACACACAAGGTCATTCTGTGGGGTAGAAGGGGGTTGACAATTCACCTCTGAAGTTTGTTAGGTTTAGTCCAAACAAGTAAACTTAAAGGGACATCCGAACTGTTTAATAAGGGGGCACCCAGATCCCGCCCCACATTGTACCTGTACACATTCACCCAAAAAAGTGTCAAAGTATAAATGACAGTTGACAGTTTTTGACAATCCTTTATTAAAAAAAGTCCCGCAAAGTAAATTCATCTTCAATCACAGAGCCGACGACCCGAGAAAAAAAAAAACGGAAAAACTCTGCCTGATTCTGCTGATTGATTCTACTTTCACCATGGTACAGAGTAAAATCAAGACACTCAACAGTTTTCTAACACCAACTTTTCAGAGTCTGACAGGCTTCCTGGGAGGAACTACACAACAGTAGCTCATTGAAGAAGATGGAACCATGGCTAGGTACCTAAGACTGTAAGGTTGCCTGGAGAGTTATTGAGTAGACTGCAGGTGAGTCTATATAGCCATGGCAAGTGATTCTAGGTTATATGGCACCCTCTATAGGAAAATGCTAGCAGTAGTTGTGTCTCTTCATCAACAAGGACGGAGAAAAAAATATTACTTAAATCAATAACTGAAAAACACACTGCCGAGGCAGGTATGGAGGTAATGAGAGATGGCACATCAGGTACAATAGGGCAATTGGAATCACAAGGTTATTTATGGCTCGGAGATCCTGCAAAAACCTGAATGGTCCATTACTCTTTTTGACTGGGAGTGTTATAAGGTGATATGCTGGGTCTTAAAAATGCCTTGTTTCAGGCATTGCTCGATAACGGGTCTGATACCTTCCTCCTTCTCTTTGGAGATGGTACTGCTTGTGGCAAAAAAGGATACTCCTTGTTTTAGTCTGGCTTTGTAAGGGGTACATGAAATGTATCCTACATCAAGACTGTCTTTAACCCAGAGGGGGTGGTCCTGTGGAAATGGAGGAGGGATTTCAGTTTGAAAGAACAATGATAATTCTGTGGCTACGCCCCCTCTTCGAGTCAAGAAAATTTAAATTTCTAAGACTCCTAGTAAATCTCTTCCCAAAATATTTACCAGTCATGAAGATATTATCCTGAATGAATGAGGTAAAGGGACAGTTCCAGTGACAAAGTCACTCGCTATCAAGGATTGTATCTGCTGAAGAGGTTGCTTCCTCTTGGCCTATTTGAATGGGGGGGGGGGGGGGGGTCCCTGTTTCCTTCATGTACTTTATGTCCCACTCAGGGTCCCCTGACCATATCCATAGGGAATTGGTCATTTGCACCTGTGCTTGGGAAGGATGAGCTACTGCACATACTTTTAGTTTATCTGGCTAGATCGTATATGAAAGGATTTATGAAAAAATAGTCAGTTTTGCATACTCTGATCACATGTCTTTACATGTATTTACATATCTTTATGTGTCTCTTCGGGATTAGGCAGGGAATATTCTTTACTTTCTCCCTTACCCATTTTTAATTTGGTTACAAACAACTTATACAAACTTACCATAGGGTCATTGTCTTACCTTACAAGACCATCTTGCAATGTACAACAATAATATAAGCTCTAAACAATATTCTTATACAGTATAATACAATATTCTTATGCAATATAATATTCTTCTACAGTACAATATATTATTCTGCGATAGAAAGAAGAAGCGAAAGGTTGGTAGAATTCCTTAAGAGTCTTTATTTTAGCCTCTCAAAGACTAACATTAATGTGCTTGCCAAAAGCACAGCAGTTTACAATGAACCTCTGTACAATTTTGAACTATTAGTCTACCAAAGACTTTCTGCCTTTTAATGTGCTTGCCTAAAGCACGGCAGTTTGCAATATCTGTCTACTAAAGACTTTCTGCCTTTTAATGTGCTATCATAAAGCACGGCAGTTTGCATTTTTGCACTATACAAGGATACGGTATTGTTAGAGCCAAGGCAAGAAGAACTGTCAAAAACACAGACACATTCCTAGAATTACCTCAGATGAACACCGTATCCCACCGCTGCAACCACGATGTAATGGTTAAGTCTTAAACTAGTATTTTAGCTGACAGAGATATTACCTGAAAACCTAATTTAAACTATTTAAATGCTGATGTTCTGACTTTGTCTGAAGACATCATTTCAAAACCAGTTCTTTCCAGACCGTATCTATACTCCTTATCTATACTGTGGTCATTGTGAAAAACAAGACCCTAAAATAAGAGATTATTCCTCTGTCAGCTATATTCAAGTTTCAGTCGTGTTAACTCTTTTTCCTCCTTTAATCACACATAGCAATATACAGTATACAGTTAACACTATAGAACACTGCAATAAAGTGAATTTCAGGATTTTTCAGCCCTTTTAAACTAGGGCTTATTTTCGGGGTAGGGCTTATATTGCAGCCCTCCCCGAAAATCACAGGAGGACTTATTTTTGGGGTAAGTCTTATTTTCAGGGAAATGCGGTAGAAAGGCTAAAGACAGGATGAGTTCCCTTTCATTATTATACAATGGAGAGGCCCAGCTTGTAAACTAGTAACCCTTTGTTGGGACAGACAGTGTTCAAATCTAGATTATAACTCAGGAGATGAGATATTTTGGCATAATGCAGATAGGGTTAACAATGGCAAATGCAGCTTCCTAACCCTCATAAACAAAGAGAAGGCAGTAGGATTTTTCCTTGATAGCATTTCTAGAAAAGAGCAAGAAAAAAGGCGAGCTGCAAATTTTAAATGTTGTTTTTTAAAGGATAAATTCACCTTTGGGAACATGTTACATGTTCCACACAATTTTAGGGTGAAACATGTAACATGTTGCCAGTGCTGCAGCCGCCGCCCGACGCCACCTTCCCTGTAGCTGGCAGCTTGAATTTCTCAAAGAACTACCATGGTGCTGTGGAGTGCTGTGCTAGTTCATTGAGTCTTCCTGTCAGGGAGTGTTGGGATGTATAGAAAAGCGGATATACTGACAGTGTGCAGGAGACCTGCATGGCATCAGCAATCTGCTGATCGCTGGTGAAATGCGTTACAGGCATCTACAAAAAAAAATACCTGCACAAAAAAAATGTGTATTTTTATTTTTTTTTGTGAATGTATCCTTTAAGTTTTATTATGTGAATGGGGACATGTACCAAAAATAAAGTTTGTGTTATGCCAATTTGGCTTCAAAAGTGGTAATACACTTTATATATACTCCTAGCTGCTGTGGCATGTAAACATACAAGCTGTTGGCTTTCAGCTGGAAACAATCTGGTGGCTCTACAGATGCTGGATTGTTTCCACAGACCCTTGTTACTCCCCTATGCAATAGCAATAAACAAGTGAAATGAAGTGAAAATAATTAAAGTTACACTCAAGCGCTTAAAACCCCCCAAAAAATGTATAGCTCCCCACATACTCACAATTGTTTGGCAGTTTGGGGGGCTACTCTCTTCAACCTCTTCTAATATATTTTACTATAAAATATAGGATAATATATTCCTTTTGTGTGCACTATAATTACATTTATTGTATTTTTTACAAATATATGGGTTTGATAACCCATTGTGCTAATATCATGTGACATAGAACATTGGAACTACTACCATTTTATTCTCCAGAGTCTCTTGTTTCAGAAAAGATATACTTTTGGGGGTTAATTAACGATCAGGTCAAAGATGTGCATTTTACCATGTGTGCAAAAAGAACACTCAGGCAATGGAAGAGTTATGGTCTGTCCATTTGCTGTGGTGATAGCAAGGACTGCCAAGATACATATTTTTAGTTGCCATAGCTTACACAGCTAGTTCTTTAACCACTTTATTGTTGGAGGTTTAAATATAACCACCCATCTTCAGATTCACATTTGCTTTCTTGGCTAAGCTGTTATCTACTCTCAGTATACATGGCGATAAAGCTACAGAGCTGTCGGTACTCTGGGAGAGTTCAAAGACGGTCTTGGAATGAGCTATATAAAAAAAGCATTTTCAGCCTTTATGATTAGGTCACAGTGCAATAGGCACTGATGTCACAGATGTCAGACAGATATTGTCTGCTGCTGATAAGATTACAGCAATATCTGCAACCATGATGGTTAAATATCTTTTAATACACAGTATCAAAATACATAACTGGTTGAACAACAGTTGATAGGAAATTATTAATGAAATACAAGAGTACATATACCTTTGAACATATGTATTAACAAAGTGTTTGCAGGAACTAAGGCAAACATCAGAAATAAATACAGACCAACCCAGCACTTGGGAGTGAATCGCAGAGATAACTTCTTCATGTGTTCCACCCTGTTAACTTTCTTTGGCTTCCTGCTAATGTGCAATAAAATTATATAAGCTGTTTTCATTTAAGGTAATGTGTGCATTCACACCCTCAATATTCTTTACAGGCATACATTTTTCTGCATTTATGGATAATTATCTTACACTGAGCATACAGAAAATATTGTGCTGATTTTTGTTTCTGTAATATTGCATTTTAAAGTGATGCATATACATTTGCTCCTACTTTCCTTTCATGTAACATTCTCATAAGAAGCAAACAACTGAAACTAAGTCTATTGAATATAAATATTTATGTGCAAGAGCAGTTTGTAATTACGAGGAAAAGATAAACATGAACAGTAATATGCATAATCAGTGCTTTTTTTCAGCGGGGACAAGGGGGAAACGCAGTTCTGGCACCTCCAGCACTGAATGTATATAATGCCAAGGAGTGCTGGGGTGTGATGGAGAGTCTAATGATGCTGGCTACTGGGACATCTATTGTTGCTTCTTGGGATCCATTGTTGCTGGGGGGTATTTTGTTGGTAGGGGTCCATTTTTGCTGGGGGGATCTATTGTTGCTGGGAGAGATCTATTGTTACTAGAGAGATCTATTGTTGCTGGGATAGATCTATTTTTGCTGGAGGGATATATTGTTGCTGGCCCTGGTTTAAAAATGTTGAGGTTGGATTCACATCATTGCATTATGGTAATAAAAGAAAATGCACTTTATGCATGTTGCTGCGTTGCATTGTCATTCATTTTGAATGCCATTTGAATAAACCTACACAACGCACCTATATTGTGATACGCTGCCCTGGAAAAAGGCACAGGTACATTTTTCTGTTTCGTCTGATGTGTTGGCAGCCCATTCAAAATGACTGAACTTTCTTAATGCAATTCATGATAGACTGGACAGTTGTAAATGGGCTCATTGTCTGCATATTTTAATAATTTACATTTATTTGCCCATGCGCATTATGATCAATAACCCACAAAGAGAATATAAATCTAAGATTTCATTTTCTGCAGGATGGTCACTATGAAACAATGCAGCTATTATCCCAATGCTTTATGACACTGCTAATTAGTGTCGGGAGAAGGATTCGGCCCGATCATGAGTTCGGGCTGAACATTGGCTGTGGCTGCGGCATCCTTAACAACCAATGAGTCATCAGCAGTCAATGGGCTTCCCCGCTAGGGATGAGCCGAACACCCCCAGTTCATTTCGCACCAGAACCTGCAAACGGACCGTAAATTTGCGTGAACTTTAGAACCCTGTTAAAGTCTATGGGACTTGGAACGTTCAAAATCAAAAGTACTAATTTTACAGGTGGTGCAAACAAGACAGGGACTGTAGGTTTGTTGTTAAGTAGAATCTGTTTGTAATTTTGAACTGGTACATTTTTAAAGTGTAGCTCTATTTTTAATCTTTTTGGAAAACATAGGGAAGGGTTATCACCCCAGTAACATTTTTTTTGCTGTCTGTGCACCTCTTCAGAAGATTTCACCTCACTTTCTGTCCCAATGACAAATGTTTTCTGAAAATTTGGGGTTTTTAGTGAAACAAGGATTGGTGATAAAGCATCGGTGAAGAGGGGACATATTTTTTCCATATCAACTCTTACAGGAGAGAATTTCCCTTCCTAGGGGTATATTTCATCTCACTTCCTGTTGTCTGCTTCCGTTTGCAAGTAGGAGTAGTTTGTAAGTTGGATGTTTGAAAGTAGGGGCCTGCCCTATACGTTCTGCCGAAATTTGGGCCTAAGGTATTAGTGTTGTCACAACACTGTAAGCCCTCCCAGTTACTCTTGGGGGCACTGTAACACCCTGCTGTTAACTATTATATCAAGAATTGTAAATACATGCCATGGTTGAACAGTGGTAGAAAAACTGGGCCTGTGGTGGTGGTGGTGGTGGTGCTGGTGCCACAACACTCTGAGTCCTCACAGTTACTCTTGGTGGGCGCTGGAACGGGCCCTGCTGTGAAATATTATATCAAGAATTGTAATTACATGCATCTGTTGAACAGGGGCAGAAAAATTGGGCCTTTGGTGGTGGTGTTGCCACAACATTGTAAGCCCTCACAGTTACTCTTGGTGGATGCAGGAATGGGCCCTGCTGTGAAATATTAGATCAAGAATTGTAATTACATGTCCCTGTTGAACAAGGGCAGAAAAACTGGGCCTTAGGCACTGGTGCCACAACACTGCAACAACTCACAGAAATTCTAGTTGGAGCGCAGGAATGAGCCCTGCTGCAAAGTATTGCATCACAAATTGTAATTACACGCCCCTGTTAAGCAGGGGCTGAAAAATTGGGCCTTAGGCACTGGTGCTGGTGCCACAACACTGCAACCACTCACAGATATTGTAGTTGAGCACAGCAACGAGCCCTCCTGTAAAATATTGCATCAAAAATTGTAATTACATGCCCCTGTTAAACAGGGGCTGAAAAATTGTGCCTTAGCTAAAAATGTTCTTACAAGCTATCAGCATTCTCATTGAGGAGGAAGAGGATAGTCACTCAGAATAACAGGATAGTCACTCAGCATCAGCATAGGCAGTCTTGAAGGGATCTGACATTTAAAAAAAAAAAAAAAAAGATTTGGTTACATCAGCATCAGGTGCTTGGTAGCCGGTGGTGATCCAAGACTGATTCATTTTTATGAAGGTCAGTCGATCAACCGAGTCGGTGGACAGGTGCACCCTGTGATCGGTTACAAAGTCTCCAGCAGCACTGAATGTGCGTTCTGAAAGAACGCTATATGCAGGACAGGCCAACAGCTCAATTGCATACCATGCAAGCTCTGGCCAGTGATCCATCCTCAAGACCCAGTAACCCAGAGGATTTTCGGTGGGAAAGGTGTCCAAGTCTGATCTTGCCCCTAGGTATTCCTGCATGTAAATCAGATGCTGGCAATTGTTGCTGGAACTGATCATACCTTGGGGCTGCGGACTATAAAATTGTTGGAACGCATCGGTCAGATGGCCACCTTCTCCACCACTCCTGCTGTGACTGACCGAAGCCTCAGCAACACGTTGTCCAGGACCAGGAATTTTTAACCTCTCAGTCTCTGGGAACACATTGCACAGACCATTCTGCAAGGCCTTCCGAAGAAGTTTCCTCTGCTCCCTCTGACAAGATAAGGCCCGCAACCTTACTCTTGTAACGTGGATCAAGGAGGGTTTCCAGCCAGTAATGATCCCTCTCCTTGATCCAACGAATATGAGGATCCTTCCGCAGGTGTTGCAGGATCAGGGAGGCCATGCAGCATAGGATGGCTGAGGCATTTGGTCCAGAGTCCTTTGGGTCACTAAGGAAGACATGATCTGCAGCCACCTCCACCCAGCCACGTACAAGTCCACGGGTTTCTTTGGACTGTAAATGATCCCTAAATGACTGCTGCTGCTGAGTGCCAGGCTCCACCTCCATGCTGACACAATCCTCCTCCTCCTCCTCCTCTTCCTGTGTGATCGGCGGGCCAGCAGGAACACTGTCTGAATAAAGGGGGCCTTGAGAGGTAAGGAAGTCCTCCTCTTCCTGTCTCTGTTCTGTCTTAAGTGCCCTGTCCATTATTCCATGCAGCGTGTGCTCCAACAGGTGGACAAGAGGGACAGTGTCACTGATGCATGCACTGTCACTGCTCTCCATCCACGTGGGCCTCCTCAAATGGTGACAGGACAGTACATGCATCCCTGATCATGGCCCACTGGCGTGGGGAAAAAAACAAACTCCCCTAACACTGCCCTGGTGCCATAGTCATACAGGTACTCATTGATGGCCCTCTGCTGCATGTGAAGCCACTGCAGCATGGCCAACATTGAGTTCCACCTGGTGGGCATGTCACAGATTAGATGGTTCTTGGGTAGGTTAAATTCCTTTTGGAGGTCAGCCAGCTGAGAACTGGCATTATATAACCGGAAATGCACACAGACTTTCCTGACCTGCCTCAGGACATCCTGTAAGCCCGGGTACCTGCCCAAAAACTGCTGCACCCCCAAGTTAAGTACGTGAGCCAAACAGGGCACATGGGTCAGTTGTCCCTGTCGGAGGGCAGAGAAGAGGTTGGTGCCATTGTCGCAAACCACCATTCCTAGCTTAATCTGGCGTGGCGTCAACCACCTCTCAGCCTGCCCCTGCAGAGCTGACAGAATATTTGCCCCAGTGTGGCTCCTGTCCCCCAAGCACACCAGCGCAAGCACCATATGGCATCTTTTTGCCTGTGTACTTGCAGGCCATGAAGGAAGAAGAAGAGGAGGAGGAGGAGGTGGAGGAGAGAGGTGTGTCAGAATCACCAGTAGTAGCATTTTGGAGGCATAGTGGCGGAACAACCTCCAACACTACTGCACCTTGTCCTGCATCCTTCCCAGCTGCCAGCAGAGTCACCCAATGCCTGCTGGATCATGAGTCAGCGGTAATATGCACCTTACCACTGACCGCCCTGTCCAGCGAGGACAAGACATTGCCTTCCACATGCTGGTAGAGAGCCGGAATCGCCTTCTGTGCGAAAAAGTGGCGTTTGGGAACCTGTCACTGAGGAACCGCACATGACATCAGTGTACTGATAGCAGATTGCCCGCAAGTACTTGGCTGTGTCACACCTAATTCTACACCTTCATTCCTCTCAGTGCAGGTTTCCGAGTGGACAGAAGGTATAGTGGGGTTGGAGATCCCAGCTGTCAGGAAATGTTCCATCCGCTGATAATATCTGTCTTTTGGCGTGCAGTACTGAGGTCCACCAGCAGGTGTCTCCTGTCAGTTTTGAGCTGTCAGGAGAGCTTTTCCCTGCTGATGCTATATCATCTTTGGGCCGCAGTACTGGCGTCCACCAGCGGATGGATCCTGGCAGTATGGAGCAGGCAGCACCTCCTGCAATCAGGTGTCACTTGAGGCCAATCACAGGCCTATAAATAGCTGGCAAGCACTCATATGTTTGCCTCGGTTTTGTTCCTTGTGCCCTGACCTGCTGCTTGCAAGCCTGATTCTGATTCTGATTCTGAACCTGTTCTTGCGCCCTGAACCTGTGTCCCATGGTTCTGATCCTGTTTCCTTATCCTGGCCCCTACCCTGTCCCACCTGTTACCATTATCCCTGTCCTGCAGTCTTATCTGTCTATCCTCTCCCTGTCCTGTGTTCCCTACCCCATCTGCTGATCTCCCCATGTATGACCTTGGCCTGGCTTGTGTCTCTGATTCTGGACTGCCCTTGTTTATTTGCTGATCCTCTGTGCATGACCCTGGCCTGCCTATCGTTTACGATCCTAGCATTTCCTATTTATTGTACATATCTGTCTGTTGTTGTTTGGGGGTCTCTGTTGGTTGATTTATTGCACTGTGTGGTTGTATTTATATTATTCACTTTCCTTAATAAATCATATTTCACTTATACGCGTTTGGGTTTCCTCTGTTGCAGTCCACACGGTTCTGGTCTTATCTGATACATGACACCAGCTGATTGTCAGAAACCAAGAAATCACACTTGTTTATTAATAAAAATAAAAAGGTAAATAGAGTAAGCGTATTCAAAGCATAGCCAGAGTCCAGTAACAGGATCGAGTAGTCAGCCAGGCCAGAGTTCAGTAACCAAATCGAGTAATTAGCCAGGCCAGAAGTCAGGAATCCAAGTAGAGGAACAGCAAGCAGGATAAGAAGCCAGAAGGGATGTCAGCAAGCCAGTCTTTAAACCCGTAATGCAGGAGATGGTTTCTTGTGATGTGACCAAGGCGAAGGCAGAGATGAAGTGAGCTGGACAGCTTTAAGTAGGCAGGTCAGACAAGCAGGATCAGGAACAGCTGGGTAACTGTGGAGAGAGATGAGAGCTGGCAATTAGCCGACAGCTGAGCAGCCAGCCCAGAGAAGCAAGAGCTAAGCCAGCCCTGACACTGATGAGAAGCCAAGGAGAGGTCCGCTTTTTTCTTTGGTGTGGGTCGACATATGTCTGGTCAAGCATGTGGTGCCCAAGAAGCTGATGTTTTGGCCATGCGAGATACGCTTGAGACATATGTTGCAAATAGCAGTAGTGCGATCTGATGCACTTATCTCAAAAAAGTACTTTTGGAATAACGCGCAGAGACAGCAATGTTCTGCACATGCAGAGCTCTGCGGTGTGATGCAGTCGGTGTGCTGCCCTTAAGCTGGCCCCTGGAGGGCATCCTGCCTCCTTGGAGATGTGCCTCCTCCTCCTCCTCCTCTCTCCTATCAGGCACCCACATGGAGTCAGTGACCTAATCACTGGAGCAAACCTGACAGTATGCTGCACCTGGGGGAACATGACTGCCAGATTGCTATCCTTCTTGGGCACCCCCTCTCTCTGGGTTCACGTTACTGCCTTTCTATAGCTGCGTACCATCATCAGAGCCTTCAAAACACTGGCCATCCTCCTGGAGCATGTACACAACACTGTGGTCAAACAGTTCGGGGGACTCCTCAGGAGGACATGGTGGGGCTAGGGAAGGAGTGACTGATGCCATTGAGCCAAGGGAAGAGGCCACGTTGGCAGCTGCTTTGCCAAAGTACCTGAAGCCTGGGTAAGAGAGGATGAGGCGGGTGAGGACGGCTTGGTCATCCACTCTACCAAGTCTTCGGCATGTTGCGGCTCAACGCGGCCAGTAAAAAAGGACGAGCGTGTCCCACTGCCACGTGCTGATGAGGATGCACCGTGTCCATGACCAGCACTGTTGCCTCTAGACACAGAGCCTACTTGCCATCTTTTATTGGCTCATGACTGTCCGCCTCTCCTTGTTGGCCTTCCAGACATGCTAATGGCCTGCAGGGAGATGTAGCTGCACAAAGCTGGGACGTATATATATATATATATATATATATATATATTGTGGCAGCACGCAGGTAAAATCACCTGGTTGTATCCAGGATGGAAAATATGTATGCCCTAGATTCAGGCTTTATGCGGACTTGTACAACTAGAGGGGAGTGCTGGGAGTCCTATTGTAAGGGCTTACCTAGATTGGAGTCCATGTTGCAGAGATGTATGCTCACCCTTGCAAACACAGCCCACAGTAACAAACAGATAAGCTACCTGGGCTGTGAATCTGTGCACGGGGGCTTGACAGGAATTTGCCAAAGGATTGTCCAGGTAAAGCCGTAGTCAGGGATTTCAGAAGACAGAATAAACAATATACAAGCCAGGGTCGGTAGCCGGGGTCAGTCTTGGAACACTGTAACCAGGAACACAGGAAACTTTGGCAACAAGAGACAATGAACTGACCAAGTCCTTAGAGTGAAGCAATGCTTTATACCCAGATAATTAGGTAACCTGCCACAGCTGATCCAAGAGTGACAGGTACAAACAGAATTGCCCACATTACTTATGCAAAACTAGACATGGCTGGAAAGCAGGCAGAATAGAACTGAGGTGTGGCTCAGAGGTAAGGTAACGGGAACAACTACTGGCAGTCATGAGTTCAATACCACCCAGAGCCACTTGGGGCGTGACCACACCTGGCTGTCCAAAATACACGGTAGGGACCGTGACACCTATAGGGGAAGAGTTAATGAGCCCAGCTGAAGTAAGTGGGCTCATTAAGACCTCTACAAAAAACCCCAGCATGCTTAGGGAGATGCTCCATCCTGGAGCCAGTTTTGTGTTTGTATAGACTGGGGAGTGTGACACCTGTTCTGTGCGGTGAGTTAACGCCTGTGTGGCAAACCTCTACAACAGAGACAGTTGTTAGACAGGGAATCTATGTGTGTAATTGGAGGTCAAGCTGACCAGGATTTATTTTCATGTTTGGCTGTTATATTTTTTACTGCATGTAGCATGTAAACCGAACCTTTTGTTTTTTCCACCTACAACGCTGTCTGCTGTGCCTGATTTTGTGTTGTGAACCCATCCAGGGGGTCACACACACCCGCTGCCGAGCTAACCCCTCACAGTTGGTGGAGAATTTTGGCAGTTTTTTTTTTTTAAGGCCAGCATGGAGGAGATACAGAGACAGCTGGCTCTAGCAAATGCAAATCAGCAGCAAACAAATGCGAGTTTACAAAAGAGCCTTGCAGCCCAGCAGCAGGCAAATGCAAATCAGCAGCAGACAAATGCAACTTTGCAGCAGAGTCTGGAAGCTCAGCAACAAGCCCAGCAGCAATCTGAAGCCCGCTTTATAGACCTGTTGCAGAAGCAAGAGCAGAGTTTTCGACAGCAAATAGAGACATTAATACAGCAACGTCCGCAGACCAATGAGGCAAGTGGTTACAATAATACTGCATCCTTTGGTGTGAGCCGTTTACTGACAAAAATTACTGGAGAGGATGATCTGGAGGTGTTTTTGACCACATTTGAAAGAACTGCTGAAAGGGAAAAGTGGTCTAAGGAGCAGTGGGCTGGACTGGTGGCCCCTCTGTTAACTGGGGAATCGCAGAAAGCTTATTATGACCTAGAGCCTGACCAAGCAAAAGACTATGTGGTGCTAAAAACAGAAATATTGGCACGGCTGGGTGTCACCCTGGCCGTCCGGGCTCAGCGTGTGCATAATTGGACTTTTCAGGTTGGAAAACCCCCCAGGTCTCAAATGTATGATCTCATTCACCTGAGTAGGAAGTGGCTGCAGCCAGAGGTTTTGACCGCACCAAACATTGTGGAACGTGTTGTTATGGATCGTTTCCTGAGAGCTCTTCCTACTGCCATCCAAAAATGGGTAAGCCATGGAGACCCAGAAAATGCAAATAAACTTGTGGATCTGGTTGAGAGGTACTTGGCTACAGAGAACCTGACCACCTCTTCCAGGGACTCACGGACTTTCCACCCTAAGACCAGATCATCCCCAGTGGCGGGTAAGATGACTCCAAGGGGTGAGGGTGGAGAGAGTGAGAGGGTGGGAGTTCTACCTAAGGTCTGGTGGGAGCAGCCCGGGAAGCCCAGGCTGCGAGAGGCAGCGAAAAAGATTATTTGCTACCGCTGCCGGCAAGAGGGACATATTGCAGCCAATTGCCCAGTTGTGGATGAGCTTATGCAATGTGACTTTATAAGGGAGAGACGTCAGTCGCTGTTTGCGACAGTTGCATGTACTGCCATTCGGGGACCTGAGAAACATTTATGTAAAATGTGTATTAATGGTAGAAATGTTGATGTGTTGCTGGATTCAGGTAGCCTGGTAACATTGATAAAAGCTGAATTTGTTACTACAGAGATCTCTGGGAAGAACAAGGTGACTGTTATTTGTGTGCATGGGGACACCCGAGAGTATCCTGTAACTAGAGTGTTTTTTGAGACCCCCAAAGGTAACCTCTCTCATCAGGTGGGGTTAGTGTCTCACTTAACACATGATGCTATTGTGGGAAGGGATTTTCCAAAGTTCTGGGAACTCTGGGATTGTCCTGAGCCCCCCACTGGCGCCCCTATAGACCAGGAACATGACCAGAATTCCTCTGGGAGTGGTGAGGACTCTCCTGAATTTCCCTTGTCGGTATTGGGGGGGGGGGGGGGAAATCGAGAAACTGGGGAGGAGCCAACATTCTCAGATGAAAACATGCCGTCTGTGGAGTTTTCGGATCTTGAGGTTCACAGGGAAAATTTTGCCACAGAACAGTTAAAAGACCCCACCTTAATAAAGGCACGGGAAAATGTGGTGAAAATAGATAGTTAGTGAACCCAGATAAGACTTGCACTTACCCGTACTTCACTATGGAAAGGGACCTGCTGTATCGAGTGGCTCAAAGGGCAGAAGAAACCATTGAGCAACTTGTGGTGCCCAAACCTTACAGGACGTTGGTGTTAGAATTGGCCCATGGGCACATTCTGGGAGGTCATCTGGGGACCGAGAAAACCAGAGAGAGGGTATTGCAGAGATTCTATTGGCCTGGGGTCATGAAGGAAACAGAAAATTATTGTTCCTCCTGCCCTGTGTGTCAGAAGTCGGCACCTATGCCAAATTTCCGTAACCCGCTGGTACCTCTTCCTATCATTGAGGTCCCCTTTGAAAGGATCGCAATGGATTTGGTAGGTCCGATAATGAAGTCCGCTAGGGGGCATCAGTACATTTTGGTTATATTGGACTATGCCACCCGTTATCCGGAAGCAATTCCTCTTCGAAATACCTCGGCCAAAACCATAGCAAAAGAGCTATCTCTTGTTTTTAGCCGCGTGTGTATTTGTAAGGAACTGCTTACGGACCAATGTACACCCATTATGTCCCGGGTTATGAAAGAACTATGCAAGTTGTTCAAAGTGACACAATTGCGTACATCTCTGTATCACACCCAAACAGATGGGTTGGTTGAAAGATTCAACAAAACCCTAAAACAAATGTTAAAGAAGGTGGTGGATAGAGATGGAAAGAATTGGGACTGTCTAATACCCTATCTGATGTTTGCCATTAGGGAGTAGGGATGAGCCGAACACCCCCCCGGTTCGGTTCGCACCAGAACTTTCGAACGGACCCCAAATTCGTACGAACGTTAGAACCCCATTGAAGTCTATGGGACTCGAACGTTCGAAATAAAAAAAGTGCTAATTTTAACGGCTAATATGCAAGATACTGTCCTAAAAAGGGTTTGGGGACCTGGCTCCTGCCCCAGGGGACATGGGTCAATGCAAAAAAAAAGTTTTAAAAACGGCCGTTTTGGCGGGAGCACTGATTTTATTGACGATTAAAGTGGGAAAAAAAGTGAAATATTCCTTTAAATATGGTGCCTGGGGGGTGTCTGTAGTATGCCTGTGAAGTGCCACGTGTGTTCCGTGTTTAGAACAGTCCCTGCACAAAATGACATTTAACGGAAATAACGTCATTTAAAGCTGCTTGCGGTTTTAATGTTATATCTGGTTCCTGCAATATGGTTGAAAATCATTGAGAAAAATGGCATGGGTAGCCCTCCCTGCCCATTACCAGCCCCTTTGGGTCTTGTACGCATATTAAGGGGAACCCCGTACCCATATTAAAAAAAGGAAATGCGTGTGGCCCCCAGGCCCTATATACTCAGAACAGCAGTATACAGGCGGTGCAAACAAGACAGGGACTGTGTAGGTTTGTTGTGTTAAGTTTAATCTGTTTGTAATTTTCAACTGGTACAATTTTAAAGTGTAGCTCCAGTCAAAAAAAAAAATTTTAAGCTTTTTGGAAGGGTTATCACCCGTGTATAATTTGTTTTGTCGTCCATCTTTTTTCATCTCACTTGCTGTTGTCTCCTTCCGTTTGCAAGTAGGAGATGTTTGTAAGTTGGATGTTTGAAAGTAGGGGCCTGCCCTATATGCTCTGCAGAAATGGCGGAACAAGGTGTTGGTTTTGCCACAACATTGTAAGCCCTCAAAGTGACTCTTGGTGGGCGCTGGAGCGCCCTGCTGTGAACGATTATATCAAGAATTGTAATTACATGCCATTGTTGAACAGTGGTAGAAAAATTGACCTTTGGTGGTTGTGGTGCTGGTGCCACAACACTATAAGTCCTCACAGTTACTCTGGGTGGGCACAGGAACGGGCCCTCCTGTGAAATATTATATCAAGAATTGTAATTACATGTCCCTGTTAAACAGGGACAGAAAAATTGGGCCTTAGGCACTGGTGCTGGTGCCACGACACTGCAACCTCTCCCATATACTCTAGTTTTATTGCAGGAATTAGCCCTGCTGCAAAGCATTGCATCAAAAATTGTACTTAACCGCCCCTGTTAAACAGGGGCAGAAAAATTGGGCTGATGGCATCACCCAGAAACAGAAATGTTCTTCCAACATATCATCGGAGGATGAAGAGGAGAGACAATCAACATAACAGGACAGTCACTCAGCATCAGCATAGACAGTCTTGAAGGGATGTGATATTTAAAAAAAAATTATTCGGTTACATCAGCTTCAGGTGCTTGGTAGCTGTGGGTGATCCAAGACTGATTCATCTTGATGAAGGTCAGTTGATCAACTGATTCGGTAGACAGCCGCACCCTGTGATCGGTAACAAAGCCACCAGCAGCACTGAAGGTGCGTTCCGAAACAACGTTGGATGCAGGACAGGCCAGTAGCTCAATTGCATACTGTGCAAGCTCTGGCCAGTGATCCATCCTCAAGACCCAGTAAGCCAGAGGATTTTCGGTGGGAAAGGTGTCCAAGTCTGACCTTGCCCCTAGGTATTCCTGCACCATGTAAATCAGACGCTGGCGATGGTTGCTGGAACCGATCATACCTTGGGGCTGCGGACTAAAAAATTGTCTGAAAGCATCAGTCAGACGGACACCTTCTCCACCGCTCCTTCTGACCAATGCCTCAGCAACACGTTGTCCAGGACCAGGAGTTTGTAACCTCCCAGTCTCTGGGAACGCGTTGCACAGACCTTTCTGCAAGGCCTCCCGAAGATGTCTCATCCTCTGCTCCCTCTGCGATGGCAAGATAAGGTCGGCAACCTTACCCTTGTACCGTGGATCAAGGAGAGTGGCCAGCCAGTAATGGTCCCTCTCCTTGATCCGAAGAATACGAGGATCCTTCCACAGGCTTTGCAGGATCAGGGAGACCATGCAGCGTAGGTTAGCTGAGGCATTCGGTCCGGAGTCCTCTGGGTCACTAAGGACAACATGATCCGCAGCTACCTCCTCCCAGCCACGTACAAGTCCACGTGTTTCTTGGGACTGTAAATCATCCCTACAAGACTGCTGCTGCTGCTGATGCTGAGTGCCAGCCTCCACCTCCATGCTGACACAATCATCCTCCTCCTCCTCTTCCTCCTCCTCATCCTCTTCCTGTGTGATGGGTGGCACAGCAGGAACACTGTCTGGATAAAGGGGGCCTTGAGAGGCAAGGAAGTCTTCCTCTTCCTGCCTCTGTTCTGCCTCAAGTGCCCTGTCCATTATTCCACGCAGCGTTTGCTCCAAGAGGTGGACAAGAGGTACAGTGTCACTGATGCATGCACTGTCACTGCTCACCATCCTTGTGGCCTCCTCAAATGGTGACAGGACAGTGCATGCATCCCTGATCATGCCCCACTGGCGTAGTGAGAAAAAACCAAGCTCCCCTTGACCCTGTCCTGGTGCCGTAGTCGCACAGATACTCATTGATGGCCCTCTGCTGCGTGTGCAGCCGCTGCAGCATGGCCAACGTTGAGTTCCACCTGGTGGGCATGTCACATATAAGGCGGTTCTTGGGCAGGTTCAACTCCTTTTGGAGCTCAGCCAGCCGAGCACAGGCATTAAATGATCGGCGGAAATGCACACATACTTTCCTGGCCTGCTTCAGGACATTCTGTAAGCCGGGGTACCTGCCCAAGAAGCGCTGCACCACCAGGTTAAGGACGTGAGCTACACAGGGCACATGGGTCAGTTGTCCCTGTCGGAGGGCGGAGAGGAGGTTGGTGCCATTGTCGCAAACCACCATTCCTGGCTTAAGCTGGCATGGCGTCAACCACCTCTCTGCCTGCCCCTGCAGAGCTGACAAAACATCCGCCCCAGTGTGGCTCCTGTCCCCCAAACAAACGAGCGCAAGCACGGCATGGCATTGTTTTGCCTGCGTACTTGCGTAGCCCCTGGAACGCCTACGGAGCACCGCTGGTTCTGAGGACAGAGCACTGGAAGAGGCCATGGAGGAAGAAGAAGAGGAGGGGGTGGAGGAGAGAGGTGTGTCACAACCAATAGTAGCATTTTGGAGGCGTGGTGGCGGAACAACCTCCAACACTACTGCACCTTGTCCTGCATCCTTCCCAGCTGCCAGAAGAGTGACCCAATGGGCCGTGAAAGACAGGTAATGTCCCTGTCCATGCCTGCTGGACCATGAGTCAGCGGTAATATGCACCTTACCGCTGACCGCCCTGTCCAGCGAGGCAAGGACATTGCCTTCCACATGCCGGTAGAGAGCCGGAATCGCCTTCCGTGAGAAAAAGTGGCGTTTGGGGACCTGCCACTGAGGAACCGCACATTGTACAAACTCAGGGGGCCGAGTCTACCAACTGAAAAGGCAGCAGTTGAAGTGCTAGCAATTTAGCCAAGCTAGCATTCAACCGCTGGGCATGTGGATGGCTGGGAGTGAACTTCTTTCGCCGGTCCAGCAGCTGGGGCAGGGACATTTGCCTGCTATAATCGGACGTGGGTGTACTGCTAGCAGAGTGCCCGGAAGCACTTGGCTGTGACACACCTAATTCTACACCTTCATTCCTCTCAGAGCAGGTTTCAGAGAGGACTGAAGGTCTAGTGGGGTTGGAGATGCCAGCTGATGAGGAGCAAGGAGAGGGCCGCTTTGTTCTTTGGTGTGGGTCTTTGAGGTATGCTTGCCAACGAGCTGCATGGCAGGTCAACATATGTCTGGTCAAGCATGTGGTGCCCAAGCGGCTGATGTTTTGGCCACGCGAGATACGCTTGAGACATATGTTGCAAATAGCAGCGGTGCAACCTGATGCACTCGTCTCAAAAAAGGCCCACACCAAAGAACTTTTAGAATAACGTGCAGAGGCAGCGCCCTGCACAGGCGGAGCTCTGCGGTGTGATTCAGTCGGTGTGCTGCCCCTAAGCTGGCCCCTGGAGGGCATCCTGCCTCGTTGGACATATGCCTCCTCCTCCTCCTCCTCCTCCTCTCTCCTACCAGGCACCCACGTGGTGTCAGTGCCCTCATCATCCCCTCCCTCTTCATCGCTGTAGCAAACCTGGCAGTATGCTGCAGCTTGTGGAACATGACTGCCAGATTGCTGTCCTTCTTGAGCATCCCCTCTCTCTGCATTCACGCTACTGCCTTCCTCTAGCTGAGTGTCATCATCAGAGGCTACAAAACACTGGGCATCCTCCTGGAGCATGTACCCAACACTGTGCTCAAAGAGTTCAGGAGACTCCTCAGGAGGACGTGGTGGGTCTAGGGAAGGAGTCACTGATGATAACATTGAGAGGAGGGAAGACGATGCGTTGGCAGCTGCTTTGCTAGTACCCTGAGACTGGGTGAGAGAGGATGAGGAGGATGAAGAGGGCTTAGTCATCCACTCTACCAAGTCGTTGGCATGTTGCGGCTCAACATGTCCAGCTGCCGAAAAGAAGGACAAGCGTGTCCCATGGCCGCGTGCTGATGACAATGCACCGCGTCCACGACCAGCACTGTTGTCTCTAGACACAGAGCCTGCTTGCCCTCTTTTATCGGCTCACGCCTGTCTGCCTCTCCTTGCTGGCCTTCCAGCCATGGTAATGGCCTGAAGGGAGTTGGGTAAAAAAGCATTTGGGTAGTGTATATTGTGCTAGAGGCACACAACACCCACTAACTCCTGCAGATGCCTTTATTATAGAACACCAGAGATAAAGGGTTATATACAGATGTATACTGTTCTGTGCTGGAGGCACACACAACTTCCAATAACTCCTGCAGATGGCAAGTGGGCTCAAATAGAGAAGAGCTATGTGGGTGGACATAGCGGTATGTACTGGGTACAGAGCACGCAGACAGCACGCACAAGCTCCTAACACTACTGACTGCAAGCTCTATTATAAAAGATAGATCACTAGCTATATAGGTGAGGTGAATATAGCGGTGTATACTGCGGTCAGGGCACACAGACAACAACCACTACACAACAGCAAGATCGAAAATCGTCCGAAAACGATCGGTGTGTACTGTGTTGAAGGTACACAGAATACCCACTAACTCCTGCAGATGCCTTTATTATAGAACACCAGAGATAAAAGGGTATATACAGATGTATACTGTGCTGTGCTGGAGGCACACACAACTTCCAATAACTCCTGCAGATGGCAAGTGGCCTCAAATAGAGAAGAGCTATGTAGGTGGATATAGCGGTATGTACTGGGTACAGAGCACGCAGACAGCACGCACAAGCTCCTAACACTACTGACTGCAAGCTCTATTATAAAAGATAGATCACTAGCTATATAGGTGAGGTGAATATAGCGGTGTATACTGCTGTCAGGGCATGCAGACAACAACCACTACACAACAGCAAGATCAAAAATCGGCTGAAAACGATCGGTGTGTACTGTGTTGAAGGTACATAGAACACCCACTGCTTCAGACGCCAACATACTACACAAGGCCGCCGCGCTGGCGGCCTTATATAGTGTGGGGCGTTCACTACACAGCCTGAGCTATGATTGGCCATAGGCATCCTGCCTGTGGCCAATCATGGCTCTCCTCGCTGCTGGCGCTGCGATTGGCCAAGCATGCGGGGTCACAGTGTATGCTTGGCCAATCACGAGCCAGCAATGCACTGCGCCATCGCAGTGCATTGTGGGCCGTGAGCGCCACACGAATTTGGCGCGAATGGACCAAAACGTTCGGACTTCGCCGAACGGGCGAACAGCCGATGTTCGAGTCGAACGTATGTTCGACTCGAACACAAAGCTCATCCCTATTAGGGAGGTACCCCAATCCTCTACGGGTTTCTCACCCTTCGAGTTGCTCTATGGGAGACACCCAAGAGGGCTGCTGGATATCGCCAAGGAAACTTGGGAAAATGAGAGTTCTCCTCACAGGAGTGTGATTGAGCATGTCACCCTGATGCAAGATAGAATTGCACAGGTAATGCCAATCGTAAAGGAACATTTGACCCAAGCGCAGTTAGCACAGCAGAGAGTGTACAATCGTGGGGCCAAGACCCGTACTTTTTCCCAGGGGGATAGGGTCATGGTGCTAGTCCCTACGGTTGAAAGCAAATTTCTGGCCAAATGGCAAGGTCCATACGAAGTAATTGAAAAAATTAGTGAGGTGAACTACAGGGTTAGACAGCCAGGAAGGCGAAAGCCGGAACAGATCTATCATGTCAATCTGCTGAAAGCCTGGAGGGATAAGGAATCCCTAGTCGCAGAGATTTTGTCACAAGCCTAGTCTGATTGCTTAGTTCCTGAGGTTGGAATAGCAGTCACCTTATCGAAACCCCAACAACAGGAAGTTAAAGAGTTTGTACTTTGTAACAAAGAGATTTTCTCTGAGCTGCCGGGACAAACATCTGGCGTAGAGCATGACATTATCACCCCGCCAGGAGAAAGGGTAAAACTAAAACCTTATAGAATACCAGAGGCCCGACGGGAGGCAATACGTGGGGAGGTTCAAAGGATGCTGGAATTGGGTGTGATAGAGGAGTCCCAGAGTGACTGGTCCAGTACTAGTGACCAAACCTGATGGGAGCTGGCGGTTTTGTAACGATTTTCGACAATTGAATAAAGTTACAAAATTTGACACCTACCCCATGCCGCGTATAGATGAGTTGATTGACCGGCTGGGAACAGCCCGATATATGACAACTCTTGATCTCACCAAAGGGTCTTGGCAAATTCCCCTGGCCGAGTCGGCCAAGGAGAAAACTGCGTTTGTAACCCCAGATGGGGCATTCCAATATAAGAGAATGCCGTTTGGGTTACAGAATGCACCGTCAACATTCCAGCGGAAAATGGATACGATTCTGAGGCCCCATCAGAAATATGCTGCAGCTTACCTGGATGATGTGATTATCCATAGCACAGACTGGGTCTCACATTTGCCAAAAGTACAAGCAGTCCTAGACTCTATCCGGGAAGCTGGGTTTACGGCCAATCCAAAGAAGTGTACCATTGGACAGGAGGAAGCCAAATATCTTGGGTACACTATTGGGAGGGGGGTGATAAAACCCCAAGTCAATAAAGTCGAGGCCATACAGAGTTGGCCACGTCCCAACAGCAAGAAACAGGCACAAGTCTTTCTGGGAATCGCTGGCTATTATCGACGATTCATTCCCCATTTTGCCTCTCAGGCTGTGCCCCTCACCAACCTGACAAAAGGGAAAGAGTCTGTCATGGTTAAATGGTCCCCAGAGGCTGAAGAAGCATTTCAGTCCTTAAAAACAGCCTTATGTAGCCAGCCAGTGTTGTACTCACCAGACTTCTCTAAGGACTTCGTAGTACAAACTGATGCATCAGACGTTGGGTTAGGAGCAGTGTTATCCCAGGTCTGGAACGGGGAAGAGCACCCAGTCATTTACCTCAGCAGGAAGTTGAAGTCCCATGAGGTAAATTACGCCACGATTGAGAAGGAATGTTTAGCAGTGAAGCGGGCTCTAGATTCCCTTCGGTACTATATGCTAGGTAGGCACTTTGACCTGGTGACTGATCACGCTCCTTTAAAGTGGATGGCTCAAAACAAAGAGACAAATAGAAGGGTAAATAGGTGGTTCCTGGCCCTACAGGAATTTAACTTTACAGTTAAGCATCGCCCTGGTGTTTAAATGGGGAATGTGGATGCTTTGTCTCGGATACATGTGTGTCTGACTGCTTGTGTTACAACCCCAAGGTTGAAACAGGGGGGGGGGGGTATGTGGCAGCACGCAGGTAAAATCACCTGGTTGTATCCAGGATGGAAAATATGTATGCCCTAGATTCAGGCTTTATGCGGACTTGTACAACTAGAGGGGAGTGCTGGGAGTCCTATAGGGGAAGAGTTAATGAGCCCATCTGAAGTAAGTGGGCTCATTAAGACCTCTACAAAAAACCCCAGCATGCTTAGGGAGATGCTCCATCCTGGAACCAGTTTTGTGTTTGTATAGACTGGGGAGTGTGACACCTGTTCTGTGCGGTGAGTTAACGCCTGTGTGGCAAACCTCTACAACAGAGACAGAGACAGAGACAGGGACTGGTGCAGCACAAGGCTGCACTCAGTTGTTAGACAGGGAATCTGTGTGTGTAATTAGAGGTCAAGCTGACCAGGATTTATTTTCATGTTTTTTTTTTGTTTGGCTGTTATATTTTTTACTGCATGTAGCATAAATAAACCACACACACCCGCTGCCGAGCTAACCCCTCACAATATATATATATGATTATACTGCAGCTAGCAGAATCAACTGCCTGCCTGTAGTATTATTAGTATGAGAACACTGGCAATTGTATTCAGGTAAAGCTTTAGGTGCACACTGTGCAAAGGACACTAGAACAAAATACTGCAGCTCCCTGTCTGTATTTGTATGAGAACACCGACAAATGTATTCAGGTAAAGCTTTAGGTGCACACTGTGCAAAGGACACTAAAACAAACTACTGCAGCTCCCTGCCTGTATTTGTATGGGAACCCGGCAATTGTATTTAGGTAACGCTTTAGGTGCACACTGTGCAAAGGACACTAAACCAAACTACTGCAGCTCCCTGCCTGTATTTGTATGAGAATGCCAGAAATTGTATTCAGGTAAAGCTTTAGGTGCAGACTGTGCAAAGGACACAGTACACTAAGTGAAAATAATGCAGCTCCCTGCCTGGCAGTATATTATGAAGAGAATAACAGGAATGGACCTAGCTAAACTGAATACGGTGTATATATATATATATATATATATATATACACACATACACAACACACCTGGGATGCATATATATCCTCTACACACTGTAACTGAGGCTAACTGACTCGCCTGCCTATTCTATCTAACTTAAATCAAATGACACTGTCTCTCTGTCTATCTATCTCTGCCATCGCAACACACTACACAAGGCCGCCACGCAGGAGGCCTTATATAGTGTGGGGCATGTAGTAAACCCTCTGAGACATAATTGGCTAAAGCCACCCTGCGCTGTGATTGGCCAAGGCATGTGGGTCATAGTGCATGCTTGGCCAATCAGCAGCCAGCAATGCACTGCAATGCCGCAGTGAATTATGGGCCGTGACGTGCCACTCAAATTTGGTGCGAATGGCCCATAACGTGCGGAATTCGCCCAACGGGCGAATAGACGATGTTCGAGTCGAACATGGGTTTGACTCGAACACGAAGCTCATCCCTAGTTATTATATAGCACTGCACTGCAACCATGATCCATGTATGTGAAGAAAACGGAAAATTGTATACTCACCTTTCCGTAATTTTCCTTTCTTGATGCATCCCATGGCAGCACACACACATTGGGTTGTACTAAAAAAAAACAGCGGGGGACTTATGGACTTTACAGGCACGACTAAGGAAAGGTAGTTCATGTATATATAAATATTTGGTGTTTTTTTTTGTGTCCATTTGATTAATATCAAATTTAATCATTCAACAGTTTAATTATTAAATTGATGATCTGCTGCCTATGTGTTTGGGCAATGCATTTGTAAATGGTCTCTGAGTACTGGCCACTGAGTTTGGACTAGTAGTGCACCTAGATGGGTCTGAGTACTGTGCGGCCGCCCAGCGTTGCAGGCTTTTTTGCCATGCTGATGCATAGGACCTTGTGTGGCCGCCTGTCTTTCCATCGTATCGGCCGCCGACATCTCCTTGTGATGTGGGACCCTCGTGCTTTTTCTCTTCCCCTGACGGCGAGACGGGCGGACGTTTATATGTCTTTTGATCTATAAGGTAATCTCCTTTCCACCATCATTACGAGCGTTCATCGGGTTATGTGCATATAATGTCCTCTCCTAATCAGAACTATGTCTTTTTTTTCAGGCAATAGTTACAAGAATCTATGTTTGATTCAAACATTTAGTTTTGCCTGGTCTTCTTCTTGTTCCCTCGTGGTATCTCTGATAAGGGTCCCATATTTTATTCATCCAACATGATTGATTGTGCTCGATTATATAGTTGGGATGGATAATGACATACTGGTGAGTTTTTTTAGCTTGCCTATGCCCCCATTAATACCAAATAATATTATATTGTGTTCCTTACTGAATGAGCCCCTTTTTGAGCCCCTTCTTCTACCCTAACACCTATGTCTTAACCATAAGTATACCGTGGGCACTGTTATATTGTTGAATCCCCTCCGACACTTTGGCAGTCTATATTTGGCCGTTATTCCCCAAGCCAAAGGGTAATCTGATTACAATTGATTTTTTCCATACTATATGTTGTGTGTCCCCACAGTGCTCTTCTATGACCATCTTTATGGTGCTTGCTTGAACCACTCTCCTGGTACTACTCAGATTGGTATTTATTATATCATACTATGTCTCTGTTTTTGTCTTCCTTATTTAGGCTATGTTTTTCCGCTTTTAAGTTCCAACTATTTGAGCCCCAGCGGAAGCGTTATCTACAACGCAAAACATGTCGGGCATAAAATCAATACCAGCATTTGTGCCATCTTGTATGAATACCATGTTCTAGCCTATGATACAATAATCATGGACATTAAGCCAAGCTTGATATTATGTTTGTATTTTGTGATATATGCTGGTTACATCCTGTGCTGAGATTGGTCAGACCAGCAAATTAACTTTTCTTGTAAATCGTTTCTGAGGACACTATACAGTATGCGGCCCAGGAGGTCGCCACTGCGCTAGTCGAGTGGGCCTTCAGCCCGTTGGGTATTGGGAGTAGCTGTATTAGGTATGCTCTTTTGATGGTTTTAATTAGCCAAGATGCTATTGTACTGGCTGACCTCTTTTTGCTCCATGCGGGACAACTAGGTCTTCTGTCTTCCTGAGCAGTCTAGTAGCTTCCAAGTATGAAGAAATAACGGATTTTACATCCAAAGGGTGTGGGTCCCCCTCACTAGTAAGGAAAACTGGTAGATTGATTTCAGAGTTAAATTGGAAGGTAGATGCTACCTTAGCTATAAATTGTTCCGAGGGTCTGAGGACAAACTAGATGAGGCTCTTTTATTAACAAAGATTGCAATTCTGAAACTCTTTTAGCAGATGTTATTGCAACCAGAAAGATTAACATGAATGTTAGATCCCATAAGGATATTGATTCCAAAGGAAAGAAGGGTTCTCTTGACAGAGCTTCTAGGACAACTGATAAGTCCCATGTTGGGAAAGATGGCTTCCTGGGTAGCCTTATTTTCAGGCATACTTTCTGGAATTGAATTATGAGGGAATTTAGAGCCCATCTGATTCCCATCATGGCAGACAGGGCAGAAACTTGAACTTTAAGAGTGCTCGAAACTAGTCCTTTTTCCAGGCCTAGTTTCAGGAACTCTAGAACTTGAGAGACTGAAGGGAAGAGTGGGTCCCAGTACTGTTGCAGTACTGTTGCTGTGCAAATGCGGTGCATCTCTCCCAGATTCTGTTATACTTTCTGTTCGCTGTCCTTTTCCTGGCCTGTTACGATGTGGTCACTACCCTGAGTGAACACCTTTGATTTAGTAACCTTTCCTTCTCAACTTCCAGGCCATTGGGTGCAATCTTTCTGGTGCTTGGTGTAAGAATCGGCCTTGCAAGAGCAAATCTGGGGTCACTGGGAGCAGTAATGGGTCCTCCGTGCTCAGCTGTAAGACGGTTATGAACCATGGCCTCCTCGGCCAGAATGGCCAGAAATCTGACTATTAGGGGAATCAGAGGAAATATATATCCTAGGTGAAAGACCCATGGCTGGTGAAGACAGTCGATCCCTGCCACCGTTGGATAGGTGGCCCTCGCTAGGAATCAGGGACACTTGTTCTCTGGAGTTGCCGCCAGGTCTATATCGGGAGTACCCCATCTGCAAGTGAGGAGAGCAAAGGCTTGAGGACTGAGGGACCATTCATTGTTCAATATGAATATTCTGCTCAAATCGTCCACAAGTTGGTTCTGTACTGCCGGAACATACCGTATATACTCGAGTATAAGCCGAGATTTTCAGCCTCTTTTTTGAGGCTGAAAGTGCCCCCCTCGGCTTATACTCGAGTCATCGCTGTCTGCCCGCTCGATCAGCGTGTCGAGCAGACAGACAGCGGCCATTCTACAATTCAAAAGCTTCGCCTCCGGCTCCGCCTTCGCCTGTGATAGGCGGAACACTGAATTTCCCAGCAGCCTGTGTTCCGCCTATCACGGACATCGTATCATCCTCGTACTACGGACGAGGATGATACAATGTCAGTGATAGGCGGAACACAGGCTGCTGGGAAATTCAGTGTTCCGCCTATCACAGGCGAAGGAGGAGGCGCGGCTTTTGAATTTTACAATGGCCGCCGAAGAGGGCACGGGACGGAGGCAAGGCAAGGCAAGGCACGGCACGGCACGGGACGGGACGGGACGGGACGGAGGCAAGGCAAGGCACGACACGACGGCAAGGCACGGCACGGGACGGAACGGAGGCAAGGAGGCAAGGCACGGGACGGAGGCTCGGGACAAAGGTAGGCTGGACACACACACACACACACACACACACACACACACACACACACACACACACACACACACACACAGGGATGGGTGGATGGATGGAGACACACACAGGGATGGATGGATGGAGACACACAGGGATGGATGGATGGATGGATGGAGACACACACACACAGGGATGGATGGATGGATGGACACACACACACACAGGGATGGATGGACGGACACACAGGGATGGACGGACACACAGGGATGGACGGACACACAGGGATGGACGGACACACACACAGGGATGGACAGGCATGTCTCACCCTCGGCTTATACACGAGTCAATAAGTTTGCCAGTTTTTTTGGGGTAAATTGGGGGCCTCGGCTTATATTCGGGTCGGCCTATACTCGAGTATATACGGTATATTGCTTTCAAGTCCGCCAGGTGAACTTGAGCCCATTCGAGTATAGGGCGAACTTCTTCCATGAGCGTGTTGCTCCTGGTGCCTCCTTGTCTGTGAATGTAGTTCACAGCCACCGTGTTGTCCATGCATAAGAGAACACTCTTCCCTGTGAGTGATGGTCTGAATGTTAAGAGAGCCTGCCAGGTGGCCCTGAGATCTAATATGTTTTAGACTATGCCCTGTCCCCCTTGCTCTTGATAATGGGCTACCCACCCCTAAAGACTAGCATCTGTCATGATATTTCTGGTTGTGGGGGGACTATGGGGTGACAGTGTCTAAGGTTGCTGACTTATGTCCACCACCATGTGGATTATTTCACGGCCTGGTTGATAAATATCCGTTGACTCATTGATGACTCGTTTCACTGTCTTAGGAACAAATTCTGGAAGGTCTTTAAATGCCACTGGGACCACTGGACCATCAGGAAGGTGGAAGACATTGAGCCCAAGATGCTTAGACACATTCTGGCAGGTAGGTACTCCATTTCTTTATTTTGTGTACCAACTGACCTATCTTCTCTTGGGAAAATTCAACCGTTTTGGAGCTGGTGTGCAATTCGACACTCAAGAAAACCATTTTTTGTGCTGGGATCAGGCTGCTTTTCTTCCAGTTTATTATCCACCCGAACTGTTGTAGTGTGGAGATCAGTATTGTTCAATGTTGAAGTAGGGTTTGTTGACTGTCGGCCAGGAGGAGAATGTCATCGAGATAGTAATGGACTCTCAGTCCTTTTTCCCTCAGATGTGCTATTACCAAGAGTAAGACTTTTGTAAGGGTTCTGGGGGCCGTCAATATGCCGAACAGGAGACTCTGGAACTGAAAGTACTGGTGACCTATTGCAAAGTGTAGGTATTTCTGGAAGGTTTTGTGTACAGGAATATGCAGATGGGCATTGGACAAATCGACCGACAGCATCCAATCTTTTGTACCCACTGATAGTAATATGGATTGGAGGCTCTCCATTTTGAAGGATTCAATTAGAATCGTTTCGTTGAGGCTTTTTAAATCTAGCACCGGCCTCAAGTCTCCCATCTTCTTTGTTACAAGAAAAAGTAGAGAATAAAGACCTGTACCCCTCTGTTCCAATGAAACCTCTACAATTGCCTGTTTTTGTAGCAATTCCAGGATATATTTGATTAGGAGCTTTTGCTTCACGAGGGATGATGGAAGTCTGGTAACTCAGTAGTGACCCTTGGGGAGTTTGTATTTGAATGTCCATCTGTGACTCTCCTGGATGGTGGATATGGTCCAGGGGTCTTTTATATGATCTGTCCATACCTGAAAAAATAGCCTCAACCTCTCTCCTACTATCACGAGCTGGGCGTGCGTGCCAACAAAATGACTTTTGCTGATCTCCTGTATTGGGGGCTTTGGATTTTTGCACCCTCAAAAAGGACGATTGGGGATTTCGCCAGTTCCATTTAAATTATTTCCCAGTCTGTAAGACTTTGCTTCTCGGTATCTTTCAGGCAGATGACATCTAAAAGGTGGGTTCTTTTGTTGTTTGGGTCTTTTATCAGAAGGATTGAGGCCCGATTTACTTCCCGCAACCTTTGAGATTGCGGAATCTAGCTTAGGACTGAACAGGTTGGTTCCATTGTAGGGGATTCTATACCAACTGGTTTTGGAAGCTGCATCTGTGAACCAGGGCTTTAACCATAGCGCACTCCTGGATATTACCGAGCCCAACATTGCTCTTGCTGAAGATCTTATTATATCAACTGACACTTCTGACATGAAATCTCCTGCTAGTCTGAGTTCCTGCAGGGCAGATACGATTTTTTTTTGATCCACTGCTTCCAGCATCAATTTTTCAATGCTGGATGTCAAGCTAGTGATAGCTCTGCCAACTGCTACCAGAGTGACTTCTGGCCTGCAGGCACCTCCTGCTGCTTAGTAGGCTTTTTTAAGGTCGAGGTCTATTTTTCGATCCATTACATCTCTGATGGTCACGGCATCCTCAATTGGCATAGTTTGTTGTGCCAGGTGCATTAATGAGAATCCACCACTGGATCCAAGATGAGAGGGTTTACAGTTGGTTTTCTTAGTGGATAAAGCTTGGCTAGCCTATTGTTAAGACCAGATTTTTTTATCCGGCTTTTGCCATTCATCCTTTATTAACTCTTCGAGTTCTTCAATAAATGGGAATGTTTCGGGATCCTTTTTAGGTTAGGAAAGTATTTCCTTAGTTTGCGTGGGGCTTCATTCTCTTCTCACCAACCGATCGCCTCTTTCACCGATTTTGTGAAAGGCTCTATTAATGCGAAAACAAATGAAGTGGGCATTGGAGTTTCATCTTTCTCTGGTGAGTCCTCTTGATCTGGAGGAATATAAGAAGTCATAGGCAATGTGGTTTATCTAATCGTTCTGGATGTTGCCACCTGCAGAATAGATTCCTTTACTGACTCTCTAATTATGTTGGACGATTCCCTTGCATCCGTCTCTTTATCACGGGTTGCTTCATCGAAGCAGGTTTGGCATACTAATTTACTAGGCAGAGCTTGTGCCTCGCAGACCCAGCAGGCATTAGCCACAGGAAGGGTATGATGGCTATCTCAAGGTCGGTGGGATGATGCCAAATCTCGGTTGTGATGGGAGGAGGTTCATGACTGGCTTCTCTGGGAATGAGAGTGTCTTGAAGTGAATGCTCTTTGCATTTAGAGTGCGATGACCTTGGCGACCTGCCAGAACTATCAGGATAAGATGATATTAGTGGCATGGCTCTCTTTTCTCCTATTCACTACTTACCCAACGTACGCCCCCTTACCTTATAGTCTGTGGATGGTCTGCTGAAGCAGAAACCTCCATGGGCAAAAGATAGAGTGCACCTGTGAAGGAGATTCGTTTAAACAGAGATGCAGAGGATAGGTAGCCAGGAGCTAAAAGAAGGAGAGAGGATCAAGATTTACCTGGTTTCAGAAGCCAGTACTAGTGGCAGCAAGGCAGCAATGGTGGGAGCAAAACCGTGGTGGTGGGTATGTTTTTACCCTAGAGAGGCTGCCTGGGGAGTATAATGCTGTTTTAAATAAACTGCCACCACGGCGGAACCGACGCCAAAGCCGTGTATGCGGCGTAGCGATTTGCAGATACCTGGAGTCATCTTGGAGACTGGCGAGAGAGGAAACTACCTTTAAGGCTTGTAAAGTACAAAAGATAGTAACATACCCCTGAGATCATCAAAGTGGAGAACTCTGCATAAAGCTCATTTAGAGACTGTACAGTCAGGGCTTCCAACTAGGAGAGGCTGAACCTAGCTGGGGCGAAGCAGTAAGGGGTTCCAGGCTTTAACCAGTTGGTCCAAACAGGTGAGGAAAAAAAAGGAGAATACAGCAGTGGACTCCTTTTCAAAACTTATAGCTAACCAGTTCTATCAGGTTGTGGAGGCAGAGTTACAATCCAATGTGTGTGTGCTGCCATGATACGTCAGGAAAACATTTTTATGTGAGATGTGCTCTACCTCTTGTGCATCCATTGATGTACATTGCAATTTGTATTATTATTTTTTCTCCTTTTTCTAACAAATGCAGTTATGAATGAGTATTACAGAGTAATGTCTGCTATTCTGTAAGGTTACATGTATTGAACATTTATACCTACACGTCACAACAGACTCTGACAGGAATGGTTATGCACTGCTAGAGCTCCCCTCTGTGTGAGGAGAAAAGCTAATTAACCACTTGCCTACTGGGCACTTAAACACCCTTCCTGCCCAGACCAATTTTCAGCTTTCGGTGCTCTCACATTTTGAATGACAATTACTCAATCATGCAACACTGTACCCAAATGATTTTTTTGTCCTTTTTTTCCCACAAATAGAGCTTTCTTTTGGTGGTATTTGATCATCTCTGGGGTTTTTATCTTTTGCGCTATAAATGAAAAAAGACCGTAAATTTTGAAAAAAAAACGCATATTTCTTTGTTTCTGTGACAAAATTATGCAAATTATAATTTTTTCTTCATAAATTTTGGCCACAATTTATACTGCTACATATCTTTGGTAAAAATAACCCAAATTAGTGGATATTATTTGGTCTTTGAGAAAGTTAGAGAGTCTACAAGTTGTGGTGCGAATCATACAAAATTGAACACATCTGATGTACTGGTGGCCTATCTCATTTCTTGTGACCCAAACAAGTCAAGAAAGTACAAATACCCCCCAAATGACCCCTTTTTGGAAAGTAGACATTCCAAGGTATTTAGTAAGAGGCATGGTGAGCTTTTTGATGTTGTCATTTTTTCCCACAATTCTTTGCAAAATTAAGATTTTTTATTTATTTTTATTTTTTTCCACAAAATTGTCATTGTAATAGGTTATTTCTCTCACGTGGCATGTGTATACCACAAATGATACCCCCCAAAAAATTATGCTACTCCTCCATGTGTGGGACTTTTTCACAGCCTGGCCACATAGAGAGGCCCAACATGCAGGGAGCGCCGTCACATCTTCTAGGAGCATAAATTACACATCGAACTTGTTGACTACCTATTACACTTTTGAAGGTCCTGGAGCACCAGGACAATGACACATGACACTGATGACAGATGGCACTTATACATGGCACTGATGACACGTGGCATTGATGACAGATGGCACTAATATGTGGCACTGATGACAGATGGCACGTATATGTGGCACTGATGACACGTGGCACTAATACGTGGCACTGATGACAGATGGCACTAATACGTGGCACTAATACGTGGCACCGATGACAGATGGCACTAATACGTGGCACTAATACGTGGCACCGATGACAGATGGCACTAATACGTGGCATCGATGACGCGTGACACTGATGACAGATGACACTGATAAGTGGCATTGATGACACGTGACACTGACAACAGATGGCACATGACACTGACAGGTGGCACTGATGACAAATGGCACTGATACGTGGCACTGATGACAGATGGCACTAATATGTGGCACTGATGACAGATGGCAGTATGTGGCAGTATTTGACACCTACCCCATGCCGCGTATAGATGAGTTGATTGACCGGCTGGGAACAGCCCGATATATGACAACTCTTGATCTCACCAAAGGGTATTGGCAAATTCCCCTGGCCGAGTCGGCCAAGGAGAAAACTGCGTTTGTAACCCCAGATGGGGCATTCCAATATAAGAGAATGCCGTTTGGGTTACAGAATGCACCGGCAACATTCCAGCGGAAAATGGATACGATTCTGAGGCCCCATCAGAAATATGCTGCAGCTTACCTGGATGATGTGATTATCCATAGCACAGACTGGGTCTCACATTTGCCAAAAGTACAAGCAGTCCTAGACTCTATCCGGGAAGCTGGGTTTACGGCCAATCCAAAGAAGTGTACCATTGGACAGGAGGAAGCCAAATATCTTGGGTACACTATTGGGAGGGGGGTGATAAAACCCCAAGTCAATAAAGTCGAGGCCATACAGAGTTGGCCACGTCCCAACAGCAAGAAACAGGCACAAGTCTTTCTGGGAATCGCTGGCTATTATCGGCGATTCATTCCCCATTTTGCCTCTCAGGCTGTGCCCCTCACCAACCTGACAAAAGGGAAAGAGTCTGTCATGGTTAAATGGTCCGCAGAGGCTGAAGAAGCATTTCAGTCCTTAAAAACAGCCTTATGTAGCCAGCCAGTGTTGTACACACCAGACTTCTCTAAGGACTTCGTAGTACAAACTGATGCATCAGACGTTGGGTTAGGAGCAGTGTTATCCCAGGTCTGGAACGGGGAAGAGCACCCAGTCATTTACCTCAGCAGGAAGTTGAAGTCCCATGAGGTAAATTACGCCACGATTGAGAAGGAATGTTTAGCAGTGAAGCGGGCTCTAGATTCCCTTCGGTACTATATGCTAGGTAGGCACTTTGACCTGGTGACTGATCACGCTCCTTTAAAGTGGATGGCTCAAAACAAAGAGACCAATAGAAGGGTAAATAGGTGGTTCCTGGCCCTACAGGAATTTAACTTTACAGTTAAGCATCGCCCTGGTGTTTAAATGGGGAATGTGGATGCTTTGTCTCGGATACATGCGTGTCTGACTGCTTGTGTTACAACCCCAAGGTTGAAACGGGGGGGGGGGTATGTGGCAGCACGCAGGTTAAATCACCTGGTTGTATCCAGGATGGAAAATATGTATGCCCTAGATTCAGGCTTTATGCGGACTTGTACAACTAGAGGGGAGTGCTGGGAGTCCTATAGGGGAAGAGTTAATGAGCCCAGCTGAAGTAAGTGGGCTCATTAAGACCTCTACAAAAAACCCCAGCATGCTTAGGGAGATGCTCCATCCTGGAACCAGTTTTGTGTTTGTATAGACTGGGGAGTGTGACACCTGTTCTGTGCGGTGAGTTAACGCCTGTGTGGCAAACCTCTACAACAGAGACAGAGACAGAGACAGGGACTGGTGCAGCACAAGGCTGCACTCAGTTGTTAGACAGGGAATCTGTGTGTGTAATTAGAGGTCAAGCTGACCAGGATTTATTTTCATGTTTTTCTTTTGTTTGGCTGTTATATTATTTACTGCATGTAGCATAAATAAACCACACACACCCGCTGCCGAGCTAACCCCTCACAATATATATATATATATATATATATATATATATATATATATATATATATATATATATATATATATAATGATTATACTGCAGCTAGCAGAATCAACTGCCTGCCTGTAGTATTATTAGTATGAGAACACCGGCAATTGTATTCAAGTAAAGCTTTAGGTGCACACTGTGCAAAGGACACTAGAACAAAATACTGCAGCTCCCTGTCTGTATTTGTATGAGAACACCGACAAATGTATTCAGGTAAAGCTTTAGGTGCACACTGTGCAAAGGACACTAAAACAAACTACTGCAGCTCCCTGCCTGTATTTGTATGGGAACCCGGCAATTGTATTTAGGTAACGCTTTAGGTGCACACTGTGCAAAGGACACTAAACCAAACTACTGCAGCTCCCTGCCTGTATTTGTATGAGAATGCCGGAAATTGTATTCAGGTAAAGCTTTAGGTGCAGACTGTGCAAAGGACACAGTACACTAAGTGAAAATAATGCAGCTCCCTGCCTGGCAGTATATTATGAAGAGAATAACAGGAATGGACCTAGCTAAACTGAATACGGTGTATATATATATATATATATATATATATATACACACATACACAACACACCTGGGATGCATATATATCCTCTACACACTGTAACTGAGGCTAACTGACTCGCCTGCCTATTCTATCTAACTTAAATCAAATGACACTGTCTCTCTGTCTATCTATCTCTGCCATTGCAACACACTACACAAGGCCGCCACGCAGGAGGCCTTATATAGTGTGGGGCATGTAGTAAACCCCCTGAGACATAATTGGCTAAAGCCACCCTGCGCTGTGATTGGCCAAGGCATGTGGGTCATAGTGCATGCTTGGCCAATCAGCAGCCAGCAATGCACTGCAATGCCGCAGTGAATTATGGGCCGTGACGTGCCACTCAAATTTGGTGCGAATGGCCCATAACGTTCGGAATTCGCCCAACGGGCGAATAGACGATGTTCGAGTCGAACATGGGTTTGACTCGAACACGAAGCTCATCCCTAGTTATTATATAGCACTGCACTGCAACCATGATCCATGTATGTGAAGAAAACGGAAAATTGTATACTCACCTTTCCGTAATTTTCCTTTCTTGATGCATCCCATGGCAGCACACACACATTGGGTTGTACTAAAAGAAAACAGCGGGGGACTTATGGACTTTACAGGCACGACTAAGGAAAGGTAGTTCATGAATATATAAATATTTGGTGTTTTTTTTTGTGTCCATTTGATTAATATCAAATTTAATCATTCAACAGTTTAATTATTAAATTGATGATCTGCTGCCTATGTGTTTGGGCAATGCATTTGTAAACGGTCTCTGAGTACTGGCCACTGAGTTTGGACTAGTAGTGCACCTAGATGGGTCTGAGTACTGTGCGGCCGCCCAGCGTTGCAGGCTTTTTTGCCATGCTGATGCATAGGACCTTGTGTGGCCGCCTGTCTTTCCATCGTATCGGCCGCCGACATCTCCTTGTGATGTGGGACCCTCGTGCTTTTTCTCTTCCCCTGACGGCGAGACGGGCGGACGTTTATATGTCTTTTGATCTATAAGGTAATCTCCTTTCCACCATCATTACGAGCGTTCATCGGGTTATGTGCATATAATGTCCTCTCCTAATCAGAACTATGTCTTTTTTTTCAGGCAATAGTTACAAGAATCTATGTTTGATTCAAACATTTAGTTTTGCCTGGTCTTCTTCTTGTTCCCTCGTGGTATCTCTGATAAGGGTCCCATATTTTATTCATCCAACATGATTGATCGTGCTCGATTATATAGTTGGGATGGATAATGACATACTGGTGAGTTTTTTTAGCTTGCGTATGCCCCCATTAATACCAAATAATATTATATTGTGT
Source organism: Lithobates pipiens (assembly GCF_037356315.1). NCBI lineage: Eukaryota > Metazoa > Chordata > Amphibia > Anura > Ranidae > Lithobates > Lithobates pipiens. The sequence goes on along the minus strand of NW_027507791.1, from coordinate 155,304,219 downwards.
TCCTTACTGAATGAGCCCCTTTTTGAGCCCCTTCTTCTACCCTAACACCTATGCCTTAACCATAAGTATACCGTGGGCACTGTTATATTGTTGAATCCCCTCCGACACTTTGGCAGTCTATATTTGGCCGTTATTCCCCAAGCCAAAGGGTAATCTGATTACAATTGATTTTTTCCATACTATATGTTGTGTGTCCCCACAGTGCTCTTCTATGATCATCTTTATGGTGCTTGCTTGAACCACTCTCCTGGTACTACTCAGATTGGTATTTATTATATCATACTATGTCTCTGTTTTTGTCTTCCTTATTTAGGTTATGTTTTTCCGCTTTTAAGTTCCAACTATTTGAGCCCCAGCGGAAGCGTTATCTACAACGCAAAACATGTCGGGCATAAAATCAATACCAGCATTTGTGCCATCTTGTATGAATACCATGTTCTAGCCTATGATACAATAATCATGGACATTAAGCCAAGCTTGATATTATGTTTGTATTTTGTGATATATGCTGGTTACATCCTGTGCTGAGATTGGTCAGACCAGCAAATTAACTTTTCTTGTAAATCGTTTCTGAGGACACTATACAGTATGCGGCCCAGGAGGTCGCCACTGCGCTAGTCGAGTGGGCCTTCAGCCCGTTGGGTATTGGGAGTAGCTGTATTAGGTATGCTCTTTTGATGGTTTTAATTAGCCAAGATGCTATTGTACTGGCTGACCTCTTTTTGCTCCATGCGGGACAACTAGGTCTTCTGTCTTCCTGAGCAGTCTAGTAGCTTCCAAGTATGAAGAAATAACGGATTTTACATCCAAAGGGTGTGGGTCCCCCTCACTAGTAAGGAAAACTGGTAGATTGATTTCAGAGTTAAATTGGAAGGTAGATGCTACCTTAGCTATAAATTGTTCCGAGGGTCTGAGGACAAACTAGATGAGGCTCTTTTATTAACAAAGCTTGCAATTCTGAAACTCTTTTAGCAGATGTTATTGCAACCAGAAAGATTAACATGAATGTTAGATCCCATAAGGATATTAATTCCAAAGGAAAGAAGGGTTCTCTTGACAGAGCTTCTAGGACAACTGATAAGTCCCATGTTGGGAAAGATGGCTTCCTGGGTAGCCTTATTTTCAGGCATACTTTCTGGAATTGAATTATGAGGGAATTTAGAGCCCATCTGATTCCCATCATGGCAGACAGGGCAGAAACTTGAACTTTAAGAGTGCTCGAAACTAGTCCTTTTTCCAGGCCTAGTTGCAGGAACTCTAGAACTTGAGAGACTGAAGGGAAGAGTGGGTCCCAGTACTGTTGCAGTACTGTTGCTGTGCAAATGCGGTGCATCTCTCCCAGATTCTGTTATACTTTCTGTTCGCTGTCCTTTTCCTGGCCTGTTACGATGTGGTCACTACCCTGAGTGAACACCTTTGATTTAGTAACCTTTCCTTCTCAACTTCTAGGCCATTGGGTGCAATCTTTCTGGTGCTTGGTGTAAGAATCGGCCTTGCAAGAGCAAATCTGGGGTCACTGGGAGCAGTAATGGGTCCTCCGTGCTCAGCTGTAAGACGGTTATGAACCATGGCCTCCTCGGCCAGAATTGCCAGAAATCTGACTATTAGGGGAATCAGAGGAAATATATATCCTAGGTGAAAGACCCATGGCTGGTGAAGACAGCCGATCCCTGCCACCGTTGGATAGGTGGCCCTCGCTAGGAATCAGGGACACTTGTTCTCTGGAGTTGCCGCCAGGTCTATATTGGGAGTACCCCATCTGCAAGTGAGGAGAGCAAAGGCTTGAGGACTGAGGGACCATTCATTGTTCAATATGAATATTCTGCTCAAATTGTCCACAAGTTGGTTCTGTACTGCCGGAACATATATTGCTTTCAAGTCCGCCAGGTGAACTTGAGCCCATTCGAGTATAGGGCGAACTTCTTCCATGAGCGTGTTGCTCCTGGTGCCTCCTTGTCTGTGAATGTAGTTCACAGCCACCGTGTTGTCCATGCATAAGAGAACACTCTTCCCTGTGAGTGATGGTCTGAATGTTAAGAGAGCCTGCCAGGTGGCCCTGAGCTCTAATATGTTTTAGACTATGCCCTGTCCCCCTTGCTCTTGATAATGGGCTACCCACCCCTGAAGACTAGCATCTGTCATGATATTTCTGGTTGTGGGGGGACTATGGGGTGACAGTGTCTAAGGTTGCTGACTTATGTCCACCACCATGTGGATTATTTCACGGCCTGGTTGATAAATATCCGTTGACTCATTGATGACTCGTTTCACTGTCTTAGGAACAAATTCTGGAAGGTCTTTAAATGCCACTGGGACCACTGGACCATCAGGAAGGTGGAAGACATTGAGCCCAAGATGCTTAGACACATTCTGGCAGGTAGGTACTCCATTTCTTTATTTTGTGTACCAACTGACCTATCTTCTCTTGGGAAAATTCAACCATTTTGGAGCTGGTGTGCAATTCGACACTCAAGAAAACCATTTTTTGTGCTGGGATCAGGCTGCTTTTCTTCCAGTTTATTATCCACCCGAACTGTTGTAGTGTGGAGATCAGTATTGTTCAATGTTGAAGTAGGGTTTGTTGACTGTCGGCCAGGAGGAGAATGTCATCGAGATAGTAATGGACTCTCAGTCCTTTTTCCCTCAGATGTGCTATTACCAAGAGTAAGACTTTTGTAAGGGTTCTGGGGGCCGTCAATATGCCGAACAGGAGACTCTGGAACTGAAAGTACTGGTGACCTATTGCAAAGTGTAGGTATTTCTGGAAGGTTTTGTGTACAGGAATATGCAGATGGGCATCGGACAAATCGACCGACAGCATCCAATCTTTTGTACCCACTGATAGTAATATGGATTGGAGGCTCTCCATTTTGAAGGATTCAATTAGAATCGTTTCGTTGAGGCTTTTTAAATCTAGCACCGGCCTCAAGTCTCCCATCTTCTTTGTTACAAGAAAAAGTAGAGAATAAAGACCTGTACCCCTCTGTTCCAATGAAACCTCTACAATTGCCTGTTTTTGTAGCAATTCCAGGATATATTTGATTAGGAGCTTTTGCTTCACGAGGGATGATGGAAGTCTGGTAACTCAGTAGTGACCCTTGGGGAGTTTGTATTTGAATGTCCATCTGTGACTCTCCTGGATGGTGGATATCGTCCAGGGGTCTTTAATATGATCTGTCCATACCTGAAAAAATAGCCTCAACCTCTCTCCTACTATCACGAGCTGGGCGTGCGTGCCAACAAAATGACTTTTGCTGATCTCCTGTATTGGGGGCTTTGGATTTTTGCACCCTCACAAAGGACGATTGGGGATTTCGCCAGTTCCATTTAAATTATTTCCCAGTCTGTAAGACTTTGCTTCTCGGTATCTTTCAGGCAGATGACATCTAAAAGGTGGGTTCTTTTGTTGTTTGGGTCTTTTATCAGAAGGATTGAGGCCCGATTTACTTCCCGCAACCTTTGAGATTGCGGAATCTAGCTTAGGACTGAACAGGTTGGTTCCATTGTAGGGGATTCTATACCAACTGGTTTTGGAAGCTGCATCTGTGAACCAGGGCTTTAACCATAGCGCACTCCTGGATATTACCGAGCCCAACATTGCTCTTGCTGAAGATCTTATTATATCAACTGACACTTCTGACATGAAATCTCCTGCTAGTCTGAGTTCCTGCAGGGCAGATACGATTTTTTTTTTTGATCCACTGCTTCCAGCATCAATTTTTCAATGCTGGATGTCAAGCTAGTGATAGCTCTGCCAACTGCTACCAGAGTGACTTCTGGCCTGCAGGCACCTCCTGCTGCTTAGTAGGCTTTTTTAAGCTCAAGGTCTATTTTTCGATCCATTACATCTCTGATGGTCACGGCATCCTCAATTGGCATAGTTTGTTGTGCCAGGTGCATTAATGAGAATCCACCACTGGATCCAAGATGAGAGGGTTTACAGTTGGTTTTCTTAGTGGATAAAGCTTGGCTAGCCTATTGTTAAGACCAGATTTTTTTATCCGGCTTTTGCCATTCATCCTTTATTAACTCTTCGAGTTCTTCAATAAATGGGAATGTTTCGGGATCCTTTTTAGGTTAGGAAAGTATTTCCTTAGTTTGCGTGGGGCTTCATTCTCTTCTCCCCAACCGATCGCCTCTTTCACCGATTTTGTGAAAGGCTCTATTAATGCGAAAACAAATGAAGTGGGCATTGGAGTTTCATCTTCCTCTGGTGAGTCCTCTTGATCTGGAGGAATATAAGAAGTCATAGGCAATGTGGTTTATCTAATCGTTCTGGATGTTGCCACCTGCAGAATAGATTCCTTTACTGACTCTCTAATTATGTTGGACGATTCCCTTGCATCCGTCTCTTTATCACGGGTTGCTTCATCGAAGCAGGTTTGGCATACTAATTTACTAGGCAGAGCTTGTGCCTCGCAGACCCAGCAGGCATTAGCCACAGGAAGGGTATGATGGCTATCTCAAGGTCGGTGGGATGATGCCAAATCTCGGTTGTGATGGGAGGAGGTTCATGACCGGCTTCTCTGGGAATGAGAGTGTCTTGAAGGTGAATGCTCTTTGCATTTAGAGTGCGATGACCTTGGCGACCTGACAGAACTATCAGGATAAGATGATATTAGTGGCATGGCTCTCTTTTCTCCTATTCACTACTTACCCAACGTACGTCCCCTTACCTTATAGTCTGTGGATGGTCTGCTGAAGCAGAAACCTCCATGGGCAAAAGATAGAGTGCACCTGTGAAGGAGATTTGTTTAAACAGAGATGCAGAGGATAGGTAGCCAGGAGCTAAAAGGAGGAGAGAGGATCAAGATTTACCTGGTGTCAGAAGCCAGTACTAGTGGCAGCAAGGCAGCAATGGTGGGAGCAAAACCGTGGTGGTGGGTATGTTTTTACCCTAGAGAGGCTGCCTGGGGAGTATAATGCTGTTTTAAATAAACTGCCACCACGGCGGAACCGACGCCAAAGCCGTGTATGCGGCGTAGCGATTTGCAGATACCTGGAGTCATCTTGGAGACTGGCGAGAGAGGAAACTACCTTTAAGGCTTGTAAAGTACAAAAGATAGTAACATACCCCTGAGATCATCAAAGTGGAGAACTCTGCATAAAGCTCATTTAGAGACTGTACAGTCAGGGCTTCCAACTAGGAGAGGCTGAACCTAGCTGGGGCGAAGCAGTAAGGGGTTCCAGGCTTTAACCAGTTGGTCCAAACAGGTGAGGAAAAAAAAGGAGAATACAGCAGTGGACTCCTTTTCAAAACTTATAGCTAACCAGTTCTATCAGGTTGTGGAGGCAGAGTTACAATCCAATGTGTGTGTGCTGCCATGATGCGTCAGGAAAACATTTTTATGTTAGATGTGCTCTACCTCTTGTGCATCCATTGATGTACATTGCAATCTGTATTATTCTTTTTTCTCCTTTTTCTAACAAATGCAGTTATGAATGAGTATTACAGAGTAATGTCTGCTATTCTGTAAGGTTACATGTATTGAACATTTATACCTACACGTCACAACGGACTCTGACAGGAATGGTTATGCACTGCTAGAGCTCCCCTCTGTGTGAGGAGTAAAGCTAATTAACCACTTGCCTACTGGGCACTTAAACACCCTTCCTGCCCAGACCAATTTTCAGCTTTCGGTGCTCTCACATTTTGAATGACAATTACTCAATCATGCAACACTGTACCCAAATTATTTTTTTGTCCTTTTTTTCCCACAAATAGAGCTTTCTTTTGGTGGTATTTGATCATCTCTGGGGTTTTTATCTTTTGCGCTATAAATGAAAAAAGACCGTAAATTTTGAAAAAAAACGCATATTTCTTTGTTTCTGTGACAAAATTATGCAAATTATAAATTTTTCTTCATAAATTTTGGCCACAATTTATACTGCTACATATCTTTGGTAAAAATAACCCAAATTAGTGGATATTATTTGGTCTTTGAGAAAGTTAGAGAGTCTACAAGTTGTGGTGCGAATCATACAAAATTGAACACATCTGATGTACTGGTGGCCTATCTCATTTCTTGTGACCCGAACAAGTCAAGAAAGTACAAATACCCCCCAAATGAGCCCTTTTTGGAAAGTAGACATTCCAAGGTATTTAGTAAGAGGCATGGTGAGCTTTTTGATGTTGTCATTTTTTCCCACAATTCTTTACAAAATTAAGATTTTTTATTTATTTTTATTTTTTTCCACAAAATTGTCATTGTAATAGGTTATTTCTCTCACGTGGCATGTGTATACCACAAATGATACCCCCCAAAAAATTATGCTACTCCTCCATGTGTGGGACTTTTTCACAGCCTGGCCACATAGAGAGGCCCAACATGCAGGGAGCGCCGTCACATCTTCTAGGAGCATAAATTACACATCTAACTTGTTGACTACCTATTACACTTTTGAAGGTCCTGGAGCACCAGGACAATGACACATGACACTGATGACAGATGGCACTTATACATGGCACTGATGACACGTGGCATTGATGACAGATGGCACTAATATGTGGCACTGATGACAGATGGCACGTATATGTGGCACTGATGACACGTGGCACTAATACGTGGCACTGATGACAGATGGCACTAATACGTTGCACTGATGACAGATGGCACTAATACGTGGCACTAATACGTGGCACCGATGACAGATGGCACTAATACGTGGCACCGATGACGCGTGACACTGATGACAGATGACACTGATAAGTGGCATTGATGACACGTGACACTGACAACAGATGGCACATGACACTGACAGGTGGCACTGATGACAAATGGCACTGATACGTGGCACTGATGACAGATGGCACTAATATGTGGCACTGATGACAGATGGCAGTATGTGGCACTGATGACACGTGGCACTGATGACAGATGGCACTGGGGACAAATGGCACTGACAACAGGTGGCACCGGGGACAGATAGCACTAACAGGTGGCACTGGGAACAACAGGTGGCACTGGGGGCAGGTGGCTCTGGGGAAGATGGCACTGGGGAGGATGGCACTGGGGAGGATGGCACTGGGCGAGGATGGCACTGGGCGAGGATGGCACTGGGGGAGGATGGCACTGGGGCGGATAGCACTGAGGCGGATGGCACTTTTTTTCCTTTTTTTTTTTTTAACTTACGACCGCTGCAGCCATTGATTTCTCCCTTCTCACACGCTGTCTGTGTGAGGAGGGAGAGCGGCGCTGAGAGATGATCTCATATGTTTACATATGAGATCATCTCTCATTGGACACGCCGATCGCGCTGTAAACAGCCGCTGTGATTGGCCGTTTACAGCGATCTGTGACTGGCTGTGTCCGAGGGACACGGGCAGCTCAGAACTTCCCCGATGCGCGCTCGTGGGAGTGCGTATTGCGGAAGTAAACAGGAGGCCATTCAGGGACGGCCTCCCGGCAGTTAGCGTCCGCTCTGTAGCCATCTTTCGGCTATAGGGCGGGCGCGAAGCGGTTAATAACCGCAGCCCGCCTGTCCTAGACACACAGAAACACATCGGATATCCCCTGGAACACAGAGGTAATGTTTAGGGGAAAATTATGGTGTTGGGAAGCATCCGCACCAAAAACAAAAATCCCTCCATTAAAGAAACCAAAGCACACACTGCAGCTAAAATGGCTTCCTCCTCAAAAGCCTCAGTGCTCTCACAGAAGCAGCAGCCTATACAAATAACTTCTCCTGGTGAGTCAGTCTATTTCTCATGATTCCCCTGCCTCTCCAGCACTTTTAAGGCAATTTGAAAAAATGCTTAACAAAGCTCTGAGGCAAACTTCAGAACATATCACTAAAAGCCTCACAAAAGAGATAAGAGAGCTGGGTAGCCGCACTGAAGCGCTGGAAACAAGAGTGGATGAAATAGAAATTTCAGCACAGGAATACATGTCTGAACTGGATAATCTTAAGGAGGAAAATCTAGCTTTACAATCACAATTAGAAGATTTTGAGAATAGGGCTAGATGCTCCAATATTAGAATCAGAGGTATCCCAGAGTCAGTGACAGACCTGCAAATTACCATTACTGTCTTATTTCAGGAACTTCTGCCTACATTGTCAGCAGAACGTTTTGAAATGGATAGAATCCATTGTACTCTTGCACCTAAAAAAGCAGACGGTCCCCCACACGATATAATCGTGAAGTTTAATTTTTATCACACTAAGGAGAATCTGCTAGCAGCAGCAAAAGAAAGAAATTAACTATCTTTTCAAGGACAGAAGTACCAACTATTTGCTGATCTCTCTCTACTCACTATAAACATACGCAGAGAAATGAAACGCTTACTACCGATATTACAAAATCATCACATAAACTATCAATGGGGATTCCCCTTTTCTTTACGATTCGCATGCAAAGGCTCAAAATTCATCTGCAGATCAGAGGCAGAACTACAGCAAACTCTACAAAATCTGCATTTAATGGATACCATGTCTGATCTTGATCCCCCACGCAGACTATCAGCATCTTCACAAAAATCCTCCAAACTTTCTGGAAACAACGGAAATCATTCCCACTCTCACAAAAGAAGTCGTTTGGATTCCCCTCCTCAGCAAACTGAAGAAACCATGGACTGAACAATTTAACCACCTTCAGACCAGACCATTTTGCTGGTAAATGACCAGAGGTCTTTTTACAATTTGGCACTGCGCTGCTTTAACTGGTAATTGCGCGGTCATGCAATGTTGTACCCAAACAAAATTTGCGTCCTTTTCTTCCCACAAATAGAGATTTCTTTTGATGGTATTTGATTGCCTCTGCGATTTTTATTTTTTGCGATATAAACGTAAAAAGACCGCAAATTTTGAAAAAAAATGATATTTTCTACTTTTTGTTATTAGAAAAATCCAATAAACTCAATTTTAGTCATACATTTAGGCCAAAATGTATTCAGCCACATGTCTTTGGTAAAAAAAAAGTCAATAATTGTATATTTATTGGTTTGCGCAAAAGTTGTCACATCTACAAACTAAGGTACGTTTTCTGGAATTTACGCAGCTTTTAGTTTACGACTGCCTATCTCATTTCTTGAGGTGCTAAAATGGCAGGGCAGTACAAAACCCCCCCAAATGACCCCATTTTGGAAAGTAGACACCCTAAGGAAATTGATAAGTGACATGTTGAGCCCATTGAATATTTTATTTTTTTGCCTCAAGCGATTGAATAATGACAAAAAATAATTTTTTTTTTACACAAAGTTGTCACTAAATGATATATTGCTCACACATGCTATGGGCATATGTGAAATGACACCCCAAAATAAATTCTGCTGCTTCTCCTGAGTACGGGGATACCACATATGTGGGACTTTTTGGGAGCCTAGCCGCGTACGGGGCCCCGAAAACCAAGAACCGCCTTCAGGTTTTCTAAGGGCGTAAATATTTGACTTCACTCCTCACTACCTATTACAGTTTTGAAGGCCATAAAATGCCAAGATGGCACAAAACCCCCACAAATGACCCCATTTTAGAAAGTAGACACCCCAAGCTATTTGCTGAGAGGCATGTTGAGTCCATGGAATATTTTATATTTTGCCACAAGTTGCGGGAAAATTACAAACTTTTTTTTTTTTTTTTTTTTTCACAAAGTTGTCACTAAATGATATATTGCTCACTCATGCCATGGGCATATGTGAAATGACACCCCAAAATAAATTCTGCTGCTTCTCCTGAGTACGGGGATACCACATATGTGGGACTTTTTGGGAGCCTAGCCGCGTACGGGGCCCCGAAAACCAAGCACTGCCTTCAGGATTTCTAAGGGCGTTACAGTTTTGAAGGCCATAAAATGCCAAGATGGCACAAACCCCCCCCAAATGACCCCATTTTGGAAAGTAGACACCCCTAAATTTAGGGGTACACTAGTGAGACTAGGTAATAAATGGCGGGTGCCCTGAAACTATAAAAAAAATAACTAACCAACCAGCGTCACCTGTGAGGCGGCGTACACACGCGGGGACTGTCTGCCGAAACTAAGTTCGTCAAACAGTCCGCTCAAACTTTTGAATGAACGAACACGCCCACACACGGCACTTTTTGAGCGGACAAATACGGCAAACTTTGTTCGTCGTACTAAGTCCGCGCAACTTTTGAAATGAGCGGACTCGCCCACACACGAGGCAACAGTCCGCTCATTTCGAGCGCGTGTGCAGGTAGGCGGGGCCCGCGACGGAGACGTCGCGGGCTCCGCCGCCTGGAATGGACTTAAAGGGGAACCCCAACGCCGAAAAAAAACGGCGTGGGGGTCCCCCCAAAGTCCACAACAGACCCTTGTCCGAGCACGCTACCCGGCCGGCCAGGAAAGGGGGGCGAGCGAGCGCGCCCCCCCTCCCGAGCCGTACCAGGCCGCGTGCCCTCAACATGGGGGGTGCCTTGGGGAAGGGGGGGCCGCGCGGCCCCCCCACCCCAAAGCACCTTGTCCCCATGTTGATGAGGACAAGGGCCTCTTCCCGACAACCCTGGCCGTTGGTTGTCGGGGTCTGCGGGCGGGGGGCTTATCGGAATCCGGGAGCCCCCTTTAATAAGGGGGCCCCCGGATACCGGCCCCCCACCCTATGTGAATGAGTATGGGGTACAATGTACCCCTACCCATTCACCTGTAAAATAAAAGTACCCAAAAAAAAACACAACACACGAGATAAAATATTTTATTGCACAGCTCCGGGGGTCTTCCGTCTTTGGGGGTCTTCTCGCCGGACTCCTCCGCTATCTTCTTGTAGCTCTTTTGCTAGCGGAGGAGTCCGGCTTTCTTCCTCCCCGCCGCCGGCCTCTTCTCCCGACTTCGGGGGTCTTGTCCCCCTCTTCGGTTCTTCTGCCGGGCCACCGCGCCTTCTTATAGCTCTTTTGCAGGCGGTGGCCCGGTCTTCTGTCGCCGCTGTCGCCGCCGCCTTCCGTTCTTGTTCTTCTTCTTGTTCTTCTTGTTCTTCTCCAGGAGATGTTGACACGTCGCTCTCTCCGGCCGGAATGCCAGAGCCGCGCTGAGCGGCCACTTATATAGTGACAATGGGGCGGTGTCACATGGTATATGTCACATGGGTTGGTCACATGGTGACCCCGCCCCCTTACGATGTCATAGTCCCCATGTGACATCAACCCATGTGACCAACCCATGTGACATATACCATGTGACACCGCCCCATTGTCACTATATAAGTGGCCGCTCAGTGCGGCTCTGGCATTCCGGCCGGAGAGAGCGACGTGTCAACATCTCCTGGAGAAGAAGAAGAAGAACAAGAAGAAGAACAAGAATGGAAGGCGGCGGCGACAGCGGCGACAGAAGACCGGGCCACCGCCTGCAAAAGAGCTATAAGAAGGCGCGGTGGCCCGGCAGAAGAACCGAAGAGGGGGACAAGACCCCCGAAGTCGGGAGAAGAGGCCGACGGCGGGGAGGAAGAAAGCCGGACTCCTCCGCTAGCAAAAGAGCTACAAGAAGATAGCGGAGGAGTCCGGCGAGAAGACCCCCGAAGACGGAAGACCCCCGGAGCTGTGCAATAAAATATTTTATCTCGTGTGTTGTGTTTTTTTTTGGGTACTTTTATTTTACAGGTGAATGGGTAGGGGTACATTGTACCCCATACTCATTCACATAGGGTGGGGGGCCGGTATCCGGGGGCCCCCTTACTAAAGGGGGCTCCCGGATTCCGATAAGCCCCCCGCCCGCAGACCCCGACAACCAACGGCCAGGGTTGTCGGGAAGAGGCCCTTGTCCTCATCAACATGGGGACAAGGTGCTTTGGGGTGGGGGGGCCGCGCGGCCCCCCCTTCCCCAAGGCACCCCCCATGTTGAGGGCACGCGGCCTGGTACGGCTCGGGAGGGGGGGCGCGCTTGCTCGCCCCCCTTTCCTGGCCGGCCGGGTAGCGTGCTCGGACAAGGGTCTGTTGTGGACTTTGGGGGGACCCCCACGCCGATTTTTTTCAGCGTTGGGGTTCCCCTTTAAGTCCATTCCAGGCGGCGGAGCCCACGACGTCTCCGTCGCGGGCCCCGCCTACCTGCACACGCGCTCGAAATGAGCAGACTTCCCTCCGAGCGGGAACAGTTTGCTCATTTCGAAAGTAGAAAAAACGATCAAAAACAGCGCATCAAAGGGACTAGTAGATTGATGTGAAAAAGACTTTAACCACTTGCCGACCGCCGCACGCCGATGTACGTCGGCAGAATGGCACGGGCAGGCATAAGCACATACATGTACGTCCTTTGCCTCCCGCGGGTCGGGGGCCCGATCGGGCCCCCGCCCGGTGCCTGCGGCGGTCGGTTTTCGTTCGGGAGCGATCCCGGACGAGGGGACGGCCATTCATTCATGGCCACCCCCTCGCGATCGCTCCCGACGAATGGAAATCCCCGGTGACATCACTTCCTCTCCTGTAATGTAAACACAGGAGAGGAAGTGATGTATTCTCTCCTCCGTGTCGGTATTTTTCGTTCCGACACGGAGGAGAGCGGATCAGTGAGTTGCACCAACACATCCCACACACAGTAGAACATGCCAGGCACACTCACACCCCCCCTTTACCCCCCGATCACCCCCCCAATTACCCCTGCCCCCCAGTCACAGTGACACCAATGTCATTTTTTTTTTTTTTTTTTTTTTTTTTGCATTGGTGTCATTTGTGACTGTAATAACTGTTAGGGCAGTTAGGGTTAGCCCCCTTTAGTTCTAATGTACCCCCCTAACCCCCCCAATAAAGGTTTAACCCCGTGATCACCCCCCGTCGCCAGTGTCACTAAGGCTGGGTTCACATTGCAGCGGTTTATGAGAACGAATGTGATTCGCACCGCACTGCAGTGCAAATCACATCCGATCTCTGTGCGATTCGAGTTCAGCCATTCGCCGCACCCGCCGCACCCGCCACACCCGCCGCACCCGCCGCAAATTCGCACGGGACCCTTTTTTTGGCCCGCAGCAGAATCGGATCGCATGGGTGTTCACACCATGCGATCCGAGTTTGCAGATCGCACTGCGATATGCGAACTGATCTGGGGGTGTCAGTAACATTTCACTGACACTCCCAGCAGTTCGCATAGGGCAGTGTGAACTGCCGCCGGGAGGCATGCGATGCGGGAACCCGCCGCGGATTTGCGGCGTTTCCGCATCGCTCCAGTGTGAACCCAGCCTAATAAGCGATCATTTTTCTGATCGCCGTATTAGTGTCACAGGTGACGCTAGTTAGGCAGGTAGGTATTTAGGTTCGCCGCAGCTTTTTATAGCGCTAGGGACCCCCATATACTACCGCATAAAGCCCCCTGATTGCCCCCTAGTTAACCCTTTCACCAGTGATCACCATATAACTGTTACAGGTGACGCTGGTTGGTTAGTTATTTTTTTATAGTTTCAGGGCACCCGCCATTTATTACCTAATAAAGGTTTAACCCCCTGATCACCCGGCAGGTGTCATTTGTGACTAATAACTGTTAGGGCAGTTAGGGTTAGCCCCCTTTAGTTCTAAGGTACCCCCCTAACCCCCCCAATAAAGGTTTAACCCCGTGATCACCCCCCGTCGCCAGTGTCACTAAGGCTGGGTTCACATTGCAGCGGTTTATGAGAACGGATGTGATTCGCACCGTACTGCAGTGCAAATCACATCCGATCTCTGTGCGATTCGAGTTCAGCTATACAGATAGTATGGCTGAATTCGTGTCGCACCCGCCGCAAACTCGCACGGGACCCTTTTTTTGGTCCGCAGCAGAATCGGATCGCATGGGTGTTCACACCATGCGATCCAAGTTTGCAGATCGCACTGCGATATGCGAACTGATCTGGGGGTGTCATTAACATTTCACTGACACTCCCAGCAGTTCGCATAGGGCAGTGTGAACTGCCGCCGGGAGGCATGCGATGCGGGAACCCGCCGCGCATTCGTGGCGTTCCCGCATCGCTCCAGTGTGAACCCAGCCTAATAAGCGATCGTTTTTCTGATCGCTGTATTAGTGTCACAGGTGACGATAGTTAGGCAGGTAGGTATTTAGGTTCGCCGCAGCTTTTTATAGCGCCAGGGACCCCCATATACTACCGCATAAAGCCCCCTGATTGCCCCCTAGTTAACCCTTTCACCAGTGATCACCATATAACTGTTACAGGTGACGCTGGTTGGTTAGTTATTTTTTTATAGTTTCAGGGCACCCGCCATTTATTACCTAGTCTCACTAGTGTACTCCTAAATTTAGGGGTGTCTACTTTCTAAAATGGGGTCATTTGGGGGGGGGGGGTTTGTGCCATCTTGGCATTTTATGGCCTTCAAAACTGTAACGCCCTTAGAAAGCCTGAAGGCGGTGCTTGGTTTTTGGGGCCCCGTACGCGGCTAGGCTCCCAAAAAGTCCCACATATGTGGTATCCCCGTACTCAGGAGAAGCAGCAGAATTTATTTTGGGGTGTCATTTCACATATGCCCATGGCATGCGTGAGCAATATATCATTTAGTGACAACTTTGTGAAAAAAAAAAAAAGTTTGTAATTTTCCCGCAACTTGTGGCAAAATATAAAATATTCCATGGACTCAACATGCCTCTCAGCAAATAGCTTGGGGTGTCTACTTTCTAAAATGGGGTCATTTGTGGGGGTTTTGTGCCATCTTGGCATTTTATGGCCTTCAAAACTGTAATAGGTAGTGAGAAGTGAACTCAAAAAATTACGCCCTTAGAAAGCCTGAAGGCGGTGCTTGGTTTTCGGGGCCCCGTACGCGGCTAGGCTCCCAAAAAGTCCCACATATGTGGTATCCCCGTACTCAGGAGAAGCAGCAGAATTTATTTTGGGGTGTCATTTCACATATGCCCATGGCATGCATGAGCAATATATCATTTAGTGACAACTTTGTGAAAAAAAAAAAAAAAAAAAAAAAGTTTGTAATTTTCCCGCAACTTGTGGCAAAATATAAAATATTCCATGGACTCAACATGCCTCTCAGCAAATAGCTTGGGGTGTCTACTTTCTAAAATGGGGTCATTTGTGGGGGTTTTGTGCCATCTTGGCATTTTATGGCCTTCAAAACTGTAATAGGTAGTGAGGCGTGAAATCAAAAATTTACGCCCTTAGAAAGCCTGAAGGCGGTGCTTGGTTTTCGGGGCCCTGTACGCGGCTAGGCTCCCAAAAAGTCCCACATATGTGGTATCCCCGTACTCAGGAGAAGCAGCAGAATTTATTTTGGGGTGTCATTTCACATACGCCCATAGCATGTGTGAGCAATATATCATTTAGTGACAACTTTGTGTAAAAAAAAAAAAAAAAATTTTTTTTTGTCATTATTCAATCGCTTGAGGCAAAAAAATAAAATATTCAATGGGCTCAACATGCCTCTTATCAATTTCCTTAGGGGGTCTACTTTCCAAAATGGGGTCATTTGGGGGGGTTTTGTACTGCCCTGTCATTTTAGCACCTCAAGAAATGAGATAGGCAGTCGTAAACTAAAAGCTGCGTAAATTCCAGAAAACGTACCTTAGTTTGTAGATGTGACAACTTTTGCGCAAACCAATAAATATACAATTATTGACTTTTTTTTTACCAAAGACATGTGGCTGAATACATTTTGGCCTAAATGTATGACTAAAATTGAGTTTATTGGATTTTTCTAATAACAAAAAGTAGAAAATATCATTTTTTTTCAAAATTTGCGGTCTTTTTACGTTTATATCGCAAAAAATAAAAATCGCAGAGGCAATCAAATACCATCAAAAGAAAGCTCTATTTGTGGGAAGAAAAGGACGCAAATTTTGTTTGGGTACAACATTGCATGACCGCGCAATTACCAGTTAAAGCAGCGCAGTGCCAAAGTGTAAAAAGACCTCTGGTCATTTACCAGCAAAATGGTCCGGTCTGAAAGTGGTTAAAATGTCATTTATTAAATGTAAAAAATAAACACAGACATCTGATCCCTGCAGGATCTCAAACACATAAAAAACACCAATCATAAAACGGACAGATGTTTGGTAATGAAAAGCTCCTCAGATCTCTCAATTATAACTTTGGAAAGGTCAAAACCAAAGACCAATGTGCACAGCTTTCGAATGCCTAATGAATGCAATCAATCATCTGAAAGAACCCAAAAAGTCAGTGTAAACGAATGGAACAACGTTCCTAGGGACACTCACTTCATAGGTGTTCAATGGGCTGCAGAGCTGATGAGTCCAGTCTGATGACCGAGGGGGAGGTGTTTATTTCAGCTCCATCTGAAGCGTTCGGCTTGGAGGCAGAGGTGTAATGCTGCACGCTAGGTGGTAAAGATCAAGCTTAGTCACCAGATGATATCAGCTGTACACATAGGCAGCTTGGAGAACGCTGCACTGCCTGCAGTGCCGCTTGTCCGAGCGGCTGTGGATCACATGAGAGGCTTGTCACGTGGAAGGCTGTGAAGGGGAAGGTTGCTATGCCGACTCTCCTGCTTACATGTTTCGCGCTCCTGCGCTTTGTCAAAGCTGGAGCGGCATACAGCAACCAGAAAGATAAAGGCATCGGGTAGTGTGTAGGGGCGGGGACTGTCGAAGTCTCTCAGGTTAACCCCTAATGTGTCACTAAGCCTCCTGCAGTTAAAACCTTATTAGACACCATATGTTTCAATCCACATTTCCTATTAGATGTTTTCTAACAGTTCTTTCACTGACACAGACCCCTGTCTAATAAGGTTTTAACTGCAGGAGGCTTAGTGACACATTAGGGGTTAACCTGAGAGACTTCGACAGTCCCCGCCCCTACACACTACCCGATGCCTTTATCTTTCTGGTTGCTGTATGCCGCTCCAGCTTTGACAAAGCGCAGGAGCGCGAAACATGTAAGCAGGAGAGTCGGCATAGCAACCTTCCCCTTCACAGCCTTCCACGTGACAAGCCTCTCATGTGATCCACAGCCGCTCGGACAAGCGGCACTGCAGGCAGTGCAGCGTTCTCCAAGCTGCCTATGTGTACAGCTGATATCATCTGGTGACTAAGCTTGATCTTTACCACCTAGCGTGCAGCATTACACCTCTGCCTCCAAGCCGAACGCTTCAGATGGAGCTGAAATAAACACCTCCCCCTCGGTCATCAGACTGGACTCATCAGCTCTGCAGCCCATTGAACACCTATGAAGTGAGTGTCCCTAGGAACGTTGTTCCATTCGTTTACACTGACTTTTTGGGTTCTTTCAGATGATTGATTGCATTCATTAGGCATTCGAAAGCTGTGCACATTGGTCTTTGGTTTTGACCTTTCCAAAGTTATAATTGAGAGATCTGAGGAGCTTTTCATTACCAAACATCTGTCCGTTTTATGATTGGTGTTTTTTATGTGTTTGAGATCCTGCAGGGATCAGATGTCTGTGTTTATTTTTTACATTTAATAAATGACATTTTAAAGTCTTTTTCACATCAATCTACTAGTCCCTTTGATGCGCTGTTTTTGATCGTTTTTTCTGCTGCATCCATTTTTTGCCAAGTCCATAATGGGTTAACAGCCGCACATTGAGACCATCTACAGGACATTTATTTAAATAAACAAACATCCCACGAGATAGTCAAATGCTCTTAAAGAGACCATTCATTTGTGCGCCAACTTTATCTTGTTTTGTTTTTCATTTCGAAAGTAGCCTACACACGGGCGGACTGTTCGCTCAAACCAAGTTTCAGCGGACAGTTTTTCGGAATTTCCGAAAAACTTTGTTCGTCAAACTGTCCGCTGAAACTGTCCGCTGAAGCCCCACACACGAGCGGACTGTCTGCTGAAACACTGTTCAGCGGACAAAGTTGAGCCAACAGTCCGCCCGTGTGTACGCGGCCTGACAGTTATATGGTGATCACTGGTGAAAGGGTTAACTAGGGGGCAATCAGGGGGCTTTATGCGGTAGTATATGGGGGTCCCTGGCGCTATAAAAAGCTGCGGCGAACCTAAATACCTACCTGCCTAACTAGCGTCACCTGTGACACTAATACAGCGATCAGAAAAACGATCGCTTATTAGGCTGGGTTCACACTGGAGCGATGTGGGAACGCCACGAATGCGCGGCGGGTTCCCGCATCACATGCCTCCCGGCGGCAGTTCACACTGCCCTATGCGAACTGCTGGGAGTGTCAGTGAAATGTTAATGACACCCCCAGATCAGTTCGCATATCGCAGTGCGATCTGCAAACTCGGATCGCATGGTGTGAACACCCATGCGATCCGATTCTGCTGTGGACCAAAAAAAGGGTCCTGTGCGAGTTTGCGGCGGGTGCGACACGAATTCAGCCATACTATCTGTATGGCTGAACTCGAATCGCACAGAGATCGGATGTGATTTGCACTGCAGTGCGGTGCGAATCACATCCGTTCTCATAAACCGCTGCAATGTGAACCCAGCCTTAGTGACACTGGCGATTGGGGGTGATCACGGGGTTAAACCTTTATTGGGGGGGTTAGGGGGGTACCTTAGAACTAAAGGGGGCTAACCCTAACTGCCCTAACAGTTATTACAGTCACAAATGACACCCGCCGGGTGATCAGGGGGTTAAACCTTTATTAGGTAATAAATGGCGGGTGCCCTGAAACTATAAAAAAATAACTAACCAACCAGCGTCACCTGTAACAGTTATATGGTGATCACTGGTGAAAGGGTTAACTAGGGGGAAATCAGGGGGCTTTATGCGGTAGTATATGGGGGTCCCTGGCGCTATAAAAAGCTGCGGCGAACCTAAATACCTACCTGCCTAACTAGCGTCACCTGTGACACTAATACAGCGATCAGAAAAATGATCGCTTATTAGGCTGGGTTCACACTGGAGCGATGCGGGAACGCCACGAATCCGTGGCGGGTTCCCGCATCGCATGCCTCCCGGCGGCAGTTCACACTGCCCTATGCGAACTGCTGGGAGTGTCAGTGAAATGTTAATGACACCCCCAGATCAGTTCGCATATCGCAGTGCGATCTGCAAACTCGGATCGCATGGTGTGAACACCCATGCGATCCGATTCTGCTGCGGGCCAAAAAAAGGGTCCCGTGCGAATTTGCGGCGGGTGCGGCGGGTGCGACACGAATTCAGCCATACTATCTGTATGGCTGAACTCGAATCGCACAGAGATCGGATGTGATTTGCACTGGCGACGGGGGGTGATCACGGGGTTAAACCTTTATTGGGGGGGTTAGGGGGGCACATTAGAACTAAAGGGGGCTAACCCTAACTGCCCTAACAGTTATTACAGTCACAAATGACACCAATGCAAAAAAAAAAAAAAAAAGCAATTGGTGTCACTGTGACTGGGGGGGCAGGGGTAATTGGGGGGTGATCGGGGGGTAAAGGGGGGTGTGAGTGTGCCTGGCATGTTCTACTGTGTAGTGTAGTGCTTGTGCAACTCACCGATGCTCTCTCCTCGGTGCCGGAACGAAAAATACCGACACGGAGGAGAGAATACATCACTTCCTCTCCTGTGTTTACATTACAGGAGAGGAAGTGATGTCACCGGACATTTTCATTCGTCGGGAGCGATCGCGAGAGGGTGGCCATGAATGAATGGCCGTCCCCTCGTCCGGGATCGCTCCCGAACGAATACCGACCGCCGCAGGCACCGGGCCCCCGACCCGCGGGCAGGCAAGGACGTACATGTAAGCCCTTATGCCTGCCCGTGCCATTCTGTCGACGTACATCGTCGTGCGGCGGTCGGCAAGTGGTTAAGCTGTTCCCCTGACTTGCTATTATATTTGAATCATAATTTACCTACCCACTATTCACCTTTTCACATACCCATTAATTTTGAAACCTGGATGAAAACTCATTTGACTTCCTAAATTCAAAACATAATATTGCAACGCCTAATCTGAGTCTATTTGTTATGATATAGAACATAATTATATATTTATATAATTTAAATATATATATTTATATATATTCATATACTTATGTATTGAACATGTGTAGTTTATTTGCTTAATGCACATTTATTTAATTCCCCTTAATTCCCCTTTCCCCCATTCCCCCCACATATTATATAAATATATATATATATATATATATATATATATATATATATATATATATATATATATATATATATATATATATATATATATATTTATTTTATCTATTTATTTATTTATTTATTTATTTTTGTGACCAATCCCTTCAAGACTAATTGGAAGCTCTTATTTGATTTTATTCTATTTTATTTTATCTTTGGGAGTGGGGGGAAGGGGAAGGAAAAAGAAGGAAAAAATAAATAAATAAAGAAAAAAAAGGGAAAAGAAGAAAAAAATAATACAAAAATAAAATAAAAAAATAAAAAAGGGGGAAGGGGGGGTTGGGGTGAAGAGAAAGGGATAGGGAGAGGCAAAAGATAATTTAAAAAAAAGAGAAGGAAGGGTAAAATGAAACAGGAAAAGAGCTATCATCCAAGGTTGCTGACCGTTTTTTTCATTTATTTAAGTTATTAATAAAATTAAATAAAAAACATTTGTTCTGCTCTGTTCTAATATATTTAGTCTCCCTTCCCTCCTTCCCCCATTCCTCCTCCTCTGTAATTAGACTCTAAAAGACAATGTGGTAGGTCTTATCTTATTTTATTTTATTTTATCTTTAAAATCATCTCCTAAGGTTACTGACTGGTCACCTTAGTTTACAAAGTTAAAGATTTATTATGAGATCTAGGTTTTGTTCTGCTCTAGCATATTCAAATTTTTACTAGATGGTTACCTTTATTGAGATTCATATTATTCCATCTATTCTAGGAATAATATATCCCAACACCAAGCGGGTTTTATTTGTATTAATTTTATGTCAAATCATTCCGCATTTTCTTGTTTCCTTTTTTGTTTAAATAATATTAATAAGGCTTTTCTACCTCACACAAAAGTTCAGTGTGCCTCAATTAGCCCTCCTTGTCCGCCCATACATAATATGTGGGCGGATGACACAGGCTACATTCCCCCTGATGGTGGCCTATTCCCCCCATCATGGGTAAACCCTACTTTTCATTACATGCTTTTATGCATCTTGCCTAACTTTATCCTTTTTATTTTCAGTTTTCTCTATCTCTCTATACTCCTAACAGCTTTAGTCCCTCCTCCTTATACCCTCTTTGGGTCCACACGGGTCAATTCATTAACTTCTCTAAAATAAATCTTACTAAACTTACACACACAAAAAAAAAATCTTTCTGGAAGAACGCATAACATCAGCAGAAGTTGTTAAAACCATAAAAGAATTTAAAATAAACAAAAGGCCTGGCCCAGATGGATATTCAGCCTTATATTATAAAAAAAATTCTGAAACTCTTTCACCTATATTAGAGGAAGCATTCAAGACTCTAATAGATGGCTATTCCTTTAGACATTGATTGTTATTATTATCTATTATTTGCATGATCCCCAAACCCCACTCAGATAATACATCTTGCACAAACTTCTGTCCTATTTCCCTCTTAAATCAAGACATTAAATCTTAGCAAAAATCCTAGCTTCCCGCCTTAACAAGATAATTGGTAAAATCATTCATAATGACCAAGTAGGATTTATGCCAACACGGCAAGCAAGTGATAATGTACGTCGAGCAACCCTCTTGGCATACATAGCTAAAAAAAGACGAATTCCTACATGCTTTCTATCTCTTGGCATAAGAAAAGCCTTTGATTCAGTAACCTGGCCTTATTTACATTACACTCTCCAGAAATGGGGATTTGGCCCCCACTTCACTAGTTGGATAACAGCTCTTTATAACAAACCCCAAGCCTACATAAAATATGCAGGATATAAATAGGAACAATTTAACCACTTAAGCCCCGGACCAATTGTCAGCCTAAGGACCAGAGGTCTTTTTACAATTTGGCACTGCACTGCTTTAACTGGTAATCGCGCGGTCATGCAATGTTGTACCCAAACGAAATTTTCGTCCTTTTCTTCCCACAAATAGAGCTTTCTTTTGATGTTATTTGATTGCCTCTGCGATTTTTATTTTTTACGATATAAATGGAAAAAGACAGAAAATTTTTTCTACTTTTTGTTATAAGAAAAATCGAATAAACAAAATTTTAGTCATATATTTAGGCCAAAATGTATTCAGCCACATGTCTTTAGTAAAAAAAATGTCAATAAGCGTATATTTATTGGTTTGCGCAAAAGTTATAGCATCTACAAACTAGAGTACATTTTCTGGAATTTACACAGCTTTTAATTTATGACTGCCTATCTCATTTCTTGAGGTGCTAAAATGGCAGGGCAGTACAAAACCCCCCAAATGACCCCATTTTGGAAAGTAGACACCCCAAGGAAATTGCTGAGAGGCATGTTGAGCCCATTGAATATTTTTTTTTTGTCCCAAGTGATTGAATAATGACATACATCACGGGACACAGGAGAATCATTACATAGTGGGTTATATAGGCACCTCTTGTGATTGGAAACTGGTTAACCCCCAATTAAGTAGAATTCCTCCCTTATATAACCCCTCCCATATGGGAGGCACCTCAGTTTTTTCGCCAGTGTCTAAGGTGGTTGGTCACGTAAAACATGTGCTATGAAGAAAGCTCTGTGCAGGTCCCTGTGGGGGTCTAAGGGCTATGATAACCGGATTCCATATCTCGGGCCGATATTTGACTCCCAAGATGATATGGTACCCGGGCCTCGTCATCCGAAGAAACAAGGTTTTGCCTGTAAGTCCTCTCCTGTTGGAAGACTGGGCTCTGGGAAAACCAGACTTGGTGTACTATTTACATAGTGGCACGAAAGTTTCTGGCAGAGTCTTTTACAAGGTCCAGGTAAGAGGTTCCTCTGAGAAGGAACCCAAAAATCCTGAAGGTTGGCACCGTGATGGGCGAAGGCTGGAATCTGTCTGTTTTCAGCAATTCCTGCGGCGGGGACAGGTAAGAGAAGTTAATCCTATATAAATAATATATTATGAATTTCTTCATGTGAGTAGTTGTATGTCTTACCTGGTTTCCACCACTAGAGGGAGTAAGAGCAGCCTGATGCATACTTACATGCCTTTCAATACACACGCTCAGTGAAGCCTGTTTTTTTTCAGATGGCTCACGTCTCCGCTGTAGACTCTGTCACAATAGAGGTAAGAGAGGGGTCCCACGTAGTCTAGGACTAGGATCTAGGGTCCCCTTGGACGACCGGCAGTCCGCACGCTCCCATACTAATGGAAGGAGGGGGGTGTGGTTGTGGGCCCTGCACGGCGGCGCGCACGGCGCTTTACTGCGCAGGCAATTTTAAAAAGCCCAGAGCGCCAGGGGGCTGTAAGTGGAAGACACAGGAGCTGTGGGCAGTAAGCATCCTAAGGGATTGGATCCAGGCAAACCTAAGACACCTACTCAGCATCAGGTTGTGCAGTTTAAGCATATATATTTATTGTGAGACTTGGAGCACAACAGTGATTGCACTTTTGTACTAGTACCTCTGCTTTGTAGCTTAGGACTATGTCTCCTCATAAGAGGGTCTCAGGGGGAGGTAACAAGGGCCCTGGTAAATCACCGCCTAGGTCTAGGGGTCCTAAAAATGCCTGTAGTTTGCCACCCTCCCTGCAAGACTGGAGCCAACCTCACAGGATGAGTCAGTGCCCCTGTCAGGTTTTGCAGCCTCTCCTAATGTTTCAGCCCCAGTGTATGTCACTGAAGACTCCCTTAAGGCTACATTGGAGGGTTTTAAAGGGAGAATCATGAATTTTATTTCAGCTTCCCTAAAAGATAGCAGAAAAAGGGGTAGATTCCCTCCCTCTGCTGAGATTCCTCTTTCAGATGACACCTCTGACAATGAGGAGAGATCCCTATCATGGGATAGGGATCAAGAGCAGTCGGATGAGTAAGAGGAAGAGGAGAGAGTCCCCTCCTCCCAGGCACTCAGAAAACAGGTTCAATATTATACTGAGTTGGTGTGTACCACTTTCAGAATGCCCGCTGCTGAGGCCTCTACATCCTCTGTTTCTTCCCTGGGGGTCAGGAGAATCCCACAGACTGCTTTTCCTTTCCAATTCATCCCTTAATGGATAAATTGTTGTATGAGGATTGGGGACATCCCGATAAACTGTTTGCTCCTCCTAAAAGGTTTTCTATGCTTTATCCTCTGGAGGAAGGTTTCATCAAGAAATGGGGGGTTCCATCTGTCGATGCGGCTGTTTCTTGTGTGAATAGAAACCTGACCTGTCCTTTGGCTAATGCTCAGGTATTTAAGGATCCAACTGATAAGAAGCTGGAAACATTATTGAAAGCCTCCTTTTCCATGGCTGGCGCTGTAGTGCAGCCTACAGTCGCAACTGTGGGGTTGTGTCAGTTCCTAAAGGAACAGGTTAAGCAGATGCTTGGCCTTCTTCTCAGTGAGGAAGTGGAGAATTATGCAGAAATTCCTCAAATTCTGTGTTTTATGATTGATGCGATTTTGGATTCGGTCCAACAAGCATCTCGTTTGTCTCTCCTGTTGGTACACATGCGAAGGGCCCTATGGCTAAAAAATTGGGCAGCTGAGCTATCATGTAAGAAGTATTTGATTGGGTTCCCGTTTAAGGGGGAACACTTATTTGGGGAGGAATTCGATAAATTCGTCCAAATTATTACAGGGGGTAAATCTACTCTCCTTCCAATCAAAAAGAGCAAACGTCCATCATTTAGGCATTCTCTTTCTCCCAGAGCATCAAGCACTAAGCAGTGGCACCGGCCTTCCCAACCTCCCCCTACAGTAAAGGCCCAAGGTCATGCCCAGGGGCAGAAAAAGACTTGGGGCGGAAGCCTGCCAAGCAGAGCCCAAAAGCTTCCCTGTGAAGGGGCGCCCCCACTCGGCCGAGTGGGGGGAAGGCTCCTGCAGTTTGCAGAAGCCTGGCGGGAAGAGATCCTGGACAAGTGGGTAACCTCCTTGATATCTCTGGTCTACAAGCTAGAGTTTCAGGAGATCTCACCTTCTCGCTTCCTAAGGTCAAGGATCCCCAAGGATCCAGTAAAGCAAAAACCACTACTTCTGGCCTTAGATCACTTACTATCCCAGGGGGTGATAGTGGAAGTGGACCCAAAAGAACAGGGTTCAAGCTTTTACTCAAATCTCTTCACCGTTCCAAAGCCACATGGAGGTGTCAGACCTATCCTGGATCTGAAGGATCTGAACCAGTTTTTGCGCATTCGGTCTTTCCGTATGCAGTCAATATGTTCTGTGGTCTCCTCCCTGCAAGGGGGAGAGTTTATGGCATTGATAGATATCAAGGATGCATATCTTCATGTGCCAATTTTTTCCGCACACCAAAAGTATCTAAGGTTTGCGGTAGATCAGCGCCATTTTCAATTTGTTTTTCTAGACCCTCTCTTGGCAAACCTAAGAGCTCAGGGTATAACCGTGATGGCTTATCTAGACGATTTACTTCTCATAGAGAAAACAGTAGCGCTCTTGAACCACAGTGTTACCAGAATGTTAGAACACCTGGAACGCCTAGGTTGGATTATAAACCTAGAAAAGTCGTCCCTACAGTCTGCTACCAGGTTGGAGTATCTGGGCATGGTCATCGACACCGCCCAGGGTGGGGTGTTTCTATCAAGGCCAAAGGCCATGGCTATAAGGCATCTGGTGTGCCTAATTCTGGGCAGAAGATCTTCCCCCATTCGGTTGTGTATGAGACTGTTAGGGAAAATGGTTGCCTCCTTCAAGGCCGTTACATTCGCCCAGTTTCACTCAAGGCCTTTGCAAAGATGCATCCTTGCGGCTTGGAACAGGAAGCCCCAGGCCTTGGACCTTCCTATGTGTCTATCCCCAGGGACATGCAAGAGTCTCCTTTGGTGGTTACAGACCAAGAATCTGCTGAAAGGCAAAACTTTTCTTCCTCTTCCATGGAAGATTATAACTACAGATGCCAGCCTGACAGGCTGGGGAGCAGTGTTGGGGGAGTCGTACTCGCAGGGGAAATGGTCTGCGATTGAGAAGCTATTGCCCATAAATGTTTTTGGAAATCCGTGCAGGTTATATGGCTGTCACAAGTGGGGCACTCCGGACATAGATCTGTTTGCGTCCAGATTCAACAGAAAACTGGACAAATTTGTGTCAAGGACAAGAGATGTACTTGCTCAGGGGTCAGATGCTCTGACAGTTCCCTGGGATCAGTACAATCTAATTTATGCCTTCCCACCATTCCTGCTTCTGTCACGGTTCCTGGGAAGAGTCAAGAGGGACACAAAGTCGGTTCTTTTGGTAGCCCCGGCTTGGCTCAGGTGACCTTGGTACACAGAGATCTTGAAGTTGGCAGTAGGCAGGCCGTGGATCCTCCCTCTCCGTCCAGATCTACTCTCGCAGGGTCCAATTTACCATCCTGCTTTACACAGCCTAAGTTTAACGGTTTTGCTGCTGAGACCCACATTATGAGAGATTGTGGACTTTTGGAGCCAGTCCTTTCTACTCTGGTCAATGCCAGAAAGCCGGCCTCCAGGCTTATTTACTACAAGATTTGGAAGGCATATGTTTCCTGGTGTGAACCCAGGGCATGGCATCCTAGAAAGTATGTCATTAGCAGGATCTTGGCTTTCCTCCAGTCAGGCCTAGAAATGAATTTGGCCGTAAGCACTATCAAGGTGCAGATTTCGGCCTTGTCAGTGTTTTTCCAGAAGCCACTTGCATCACATTCCCTTGTGCAGGCTTTCATCCAGGGGGCTATGCGGTTAAGTCCCCCAGTCAAACCTCCGGTATGCCCATGGGATCTGAATTTGGTTCTCTCGGCATTGCAGGGGAAACCATTTGAACCTTTGCATCTGGCTTCATTAGTTCTTTTGACTAAAAAATTGGTTTTCTTGATAGCCATATCCTCGGCTAGAAGAGTGTCAGAACTAGCAGCTCTCTCTAGCAAGGAACCTTATCTAGTTATTCATAAGGACCGGGTAGTAACGCGTCCTAATAGGTCCTTTCTACCTAAGGTGGTTTCAGGATTCCATTTGAATCAAGATGTAATCCTACCATCCTTTTTTCCAGATCCACAGTCCGTGGAAGAAGAGTCTTTGCACACTTTAGATGTAGTAAGGGCAATCAGTATCTATCTTCAGGCAACTGCTCAGATAAGAAAAACTGATTGCTTATTTATTTTGCCGGAAGGCCCTAGGAAGGGCCAGGCGGCATCAAAATCCACTCTCTCAAGGTGGTTTAGACAGGTTATTTTTCAGGCCTATAGTGTAAAGGGGAAGAGTCCTCCTTTTCAAGTGAAAGCGCACTCAACGAGGGCTGTAAGTGCTTCTTGGGCAGTGCATTACCAGGCATCCCTTGCTCAGATCTGTAAGGCTGCAACTTGGTCATCAGTCCACACATTCACCAGATTTTATCAGGTGGATGTCAGAGGGCAAGAGGATATCACCTTTGGGCGCAGTGTACTGCAGGCTGCAGTTTAGATCCTCTGGTCCATGAATGAATGAAATACTTATATAGCGCACAATGCGAACTGAATCGCCTCTAGGCACTGTGGCGAGCTTTGATCATCTGCTAAAAGAGGAAGGTCTTGAGTTTTTTCCTAAAAGCCAGGTGATTTTCTTCCAGGCGGATGTTGATTGGTAGAGCATTCCATAGCCGAGGCCCTTGGACAGCGAATCTCCGATCACCCTTGGATTTATACCGGGCTTTGGGCACGAGGAGGAGGTTTTTGTTGGCTGATCGAAGACTGCGGTTTGGTGTGTAATGATTTATTTTCTCCATTAGGTATTGCGGAGCTTCTCTATGCACGCATTTGTGGGTGAGGCAAAGGGTCTTGAACGTGATCCGATTTTTTACGGTTAGCCAATGTAAGCTCCTCAGTGAAGGAGAAATGGATTCCCAGGGTTTTTTTCCTGTTATCAGCCTTGCCGCCGTGTTTTGGATCAGTTGTAATCGCGCAAGTTGATATTGTGGTAATCCTATGTAAAGCGAGTTTGCGTAGTCCAGTCGTGAATTAATGATTGTTCCAACTACCACTGCTTTGTCATTCTTTGGGATAAAAGGGATGAGTCTGCGAAGCATGCGCAGCAGATGGTGAGATCGACTGACTACAGATCCTATTTGCGCATCCATTGACATTTGTGCGTCTAAAATAACCCCGAGACTCTTCGCTTTGGTCTTTGGGGAGATAGTCTGCCCAAAGACGGTTGGTGGAGACCAGGAGGTTTTGGTTGCGGGCTTATGATTTGGGTGTAAGATAAGAAGCTCTGTCTTTGATTGGTTCAGCTGGAGGGAGTTGGTGGTCATCCAGTCCTCTATTGATTTGAGGCAGTTTTCAAGTTGTTGTTGGTGATCTTTTTTTCCATTGATCCGGAAATAAAGTTGCGTGTCGTCAGCGTAAGAGTGGAAGCAGAGATCTGAGCATCTGATGATTTGAAGGAGTGGGCGAATGTAAATGTTGAAGAGAACGGGTGACAACGGAGAGCCTTGAGGGACTCCGCAGGTGACTGCCCGAGTTTCGGAGAGGAATTTTCCTAGTTTCACTGTCTGTGACCGATTTCCTAGGAAGGACGCGAACTAATGGAGATCTATGTCTTGGACTCCGGCTACTTCTGTGAGGCGGACGAGTAGAGTATTGTGATCTACTGTATCAAACGCTGCACTTAGGTCTAGCAGTATGAGGAGACACGGCTCTCCGTCATCTGCTGCTTCGAGGGCGTCATCCCAAATCTTGAGGAGAGCTGTTTCTGTTCCATGACCCGGGCGGAAGCCTGATTGCAGCGGGTCCAGGAGTTTGTGAGTATCCAGGTGAAGTTGTAGCTGATGTACTACAGCTTTCTCCATGATCTTAGAAATGGTGTTGAGGCTTGTAATCGGCCTACGGTTGTTTGGATCCTGAGGGTCCAGGTTTGGTTTCTTGAGTAGAGGTTTGACGATGCCTTGTTTGAGGATGCTGGGAACAATTCCTTTGTGGAATGATCGGTTTATGAGGTGGGTTATGGTTGGAGCCACGATGTCGGAGCATTCTTTCAGTAGTTTTGTGGGGATGATGTCAATAGGTGAGGTACTGTCACGCAGTTTATTAATGATGTTTTTTGCGGTGTCTACGGTAATTGGGGATAGTGAAAATTTTGGCGGTTGTGGTATGTTGGTGCGGACATCCTCTTTATGTATTTGCTGGCTGAGGTTGGATGTTTTCTTCTGACAAATTGTTTCCCTGATGGTTTTGACTTTATCAATGAAAAAATCCGACAGTTTGTCACAGTAATCCTGGGATTCGCTTTCTGGGGGTTCTAGGCACACCGGATTCATTGATTGATTAACCAGTTTAAACAGTTCCCGTGGTTGGTTTGTGGTCGTTGAGATTGTATATGAGAAGTGGTCCTTTTTGGCTTTGAAGACTGCTTTCCGATAATTCTCTGTCAGACCTTTGTAGTTAAATAGGTTTTCCTCGGTGGGATTTCTTCTCCATGTTCTTTCCGCTCTTCTGCGTTCTTGCTTTAGTACGGAGAGGGAGCTATTAAACCATCCAGCATTTTTCTTCCTGATGAGAGCCCTGCGTTTTGGTGCTACCGAGTCTGCTGATTGCAGTAATGCCTTGTTCAGGGAGTTGAGTGTTTCCTCCGTAGAGTGGTTTAAGGTTATTGTATTGTCCATGGCGGTCTATGATTCTGATCTGTGTCTCCCTCCCCTCAAACTGAGCATTGCTTTGGGACATCCCACTATGTAATGAAGCTCCTGTGTCCCGTGATGTATGATCAAGAAAATAGGATTTTTATATACAGCTTACCTGTAAAAATCCTTTTCTTGAGAGTACATCACGGGACACAGGGCTCCCGCCCTTCTTGGGTTTTACGTGGTTTCTTATTGCTTTGCTACAAAACTGAGGTGCCTCCCATATGGGAGGGGTTATATAGGGGAGGAATTCTCCTTCATTGGGGGTTAACCAGTGTCCAATCACCAGAGGTGCCTATATAACCCACTATGTAATGAAGCTCCTGTGTCCCGTGTTGTACTCTCAAGAAAAGGATTTTACAGGTAAGCTGTACATAAAAATCCTATTATTGCTCACACATGCCATAGTTATATGTGGAATTGCACCCCAAAATATATTCCGCTGCTTCTCCTGAGTACGAGGATACCCCATGTGTGGGACTTTTTTTCGAGTCTAGCCGCGTACGGCACCTCGAAAACCAATCACCGCCTTCAGGATTTCTAAGGGTGCAAATTTTTGATTTCACTCCTCACTACCTATCACAGTTTCAAAGGCCATAAAAAGCCAAAATAACACCCCCCCCCCCCCAAATGACCCCATTTTGGAAAGTAGACACCCCAAGCTATTTATTGAGAGGCATGTTGAGTCCATGGAATATTTTATATTTTGCCATAAGTTGCGGGAATATTACAAACTTTTTTTTTGCACAAAGTTGTCACTAAATGATATATTGCTCACACATGCTATGGGTATATGTGAAATTATACCCCAAAATACATTCTATTGCTTCTCCTGAGTATGGGAATACCACATGTGAGGGAATTTTTGGCAGCCTAGCCGCCATACGGGACCCCGAAAACCAAGCACCGCCTTCAGGATTTAAATATAAAACGCTACCAAAAAAACTGTTAGCGATCGCAGGGATCAGGCCTGACTCTGCGAACGCTGCAGTTATGTGTTTAGTGTTTTGTAAGTGACAGTGATCGATCGATACTGCACTTGGGTGGGCTGGGCGGAGGGGCAAAACGCAGGTGCTAGCAGGTATCTGGACTGATCCCGCTAACAATGCGTTTTTTTGGAACCCTAAACTGCTGGGGATGCTAGTATAGATCTGATCAGATCAGATATTGATCTGTTCAGATACTATACCACTACGGGAGGTGTATGCTTTGCGCGTGGGTGTTAGCTGTACTGGCACTAACCTAGCGCTGCCTGGGGCGACGCAGACCCTATCTGACCCTAAAACCTAATTGATATCACCCGCCGGGTGATCAGGGGGTTAAACCTTTATTGGGTAATAAATGGTGGGTGCCCTGATGCTATAAAAAGCAAACTAACTAACCAGAGTCACCCGTAACACTTATACGGTAATCACTAGTGAAAGGGTTAACAATCAGGGGAACCTAAATAACTAACTGGCTAACCAGCGTCACCAGTGACACGTATACTGTGATCACTGGTGAAAGGGTTAACTCTAGGGGCAATCAGGGGGTTAAAACCTTTATTAGGTTGTATATGGGGTACTCATTTTGGGGAAAAGAAATGTTGTTAAAATGTCGATTTTACCCAAACTACTATACTTATTTAGAGTATTACCGATTGCAGTACCCGCTTACTACTTACGTATTATCCAGAAAAGAGTATCTAAGTTTATTTGGGGATCTTCAAAACTGCGTATCCCTCTCAAAACATTATACTTACCTAAAAATGTAGGTGGTCTGGGAGTACCAAATTTTGCCACTTATTATAGAGCAGCTCACATAGCTAGTTTAACTAAGGCTTCATGCACACGAGACGCAGATGCAAACGCTGCTGGACACATGTTGAAACCGGCGTTTAGAAACGCGCGTTTTGCCGCGATTTTACCGCGATTTAGCGGCGTTTTACCGCGTTTGCGTCTAGAAGCGTTTAGTTAAGCTAACATCATGGACCCTCCCCAGCTCAAAAATTAACTATTTCAGCAATTTTGTGAGACCAGAGTGAGTAGCAGCAGCTGTGAGAGCTGCAGTGTACTTGTATTTAGCGTGTCACTTGCCACGGCACCTGCCACAAGTTGTGGATTGTCCACTTGCCACGTGACTTGCCACATCACCTGCCACGTCACTTGCCATGTCATCTGCCACAAGTTGTGGATTGTCCAACTGCCACGTCACCTGCCACAAGTTGTGGATTGTCCACTTGCCACGTGACTTGCCACATCACCTGCCACGTCACTTGCCACGTCACCTGCCACAAGTGTTGGATTGTCCACTTGCCACGTCACTTGCCACAAGTTGGGGATTGTCCACTTGCCACATCACCTGCCACAAGTTGTGGATTGTCCACTTGCCACGTCACTTGCCACATCACCTGCCACGTCACTTGCCACGAGATGTGGATTGTCCACTTTCCACGTCATCTGCCATGCCACCTGCCACAAGCTGTGGATTGTCCACTTGCCATGTCACCAGCCACATCACCTGCCACAAGTTGTGGATTGTCCACTTGCCACGTGACTTGCCACATCACCTGCCACGTCACTTGCCACATCACCTGCCACAAGTTGTGGATTGTCTATTTGCCACGTCACTTGCCACATCACCTGCCACGTCACTTGCCACGTCACCTGCCACAAGTTGTGGATTGTCCACTTGCCACGTCACCTGCCACAAGTTGTGGATTGTCCACTTGCCACGTCACTTGCCACGTCACCTGCCACAAGTTGGGGATTGTCCACATCACCTGCCACGTCACTTGCCACATCACCTGCCACAAGTTGTGGATTGTCCACTTGCCACGTCACTTGCCACATCACCTGCCACGTCACTTGCCACAAGATGTGGATTGTCCACTTTCCATGTCACCTGCCATGCCACCTGCCACAAGTTGTGGATTGTCCACTTGGCACGTCACCAGCCACATCACCTGCCACAAGTTGTGGATTGTCCACTTGCCACGTGACTTGCCACATCACCTGCCACGTCACTTGCCACATCACCTGCCACAAGTTGTGGATTGTCTACTTGCCACGTCACTTGCCACATCACCTGCCACGTCACTTTCCACGTCACCTGCCACAAGTTGTGGATTGTCCACTTGCCACGTCACCTGCCACATCACCTGCCACAAGTTGTGGATTGTCCACTTGCCACGTCACTTGCCACGTCACCTGCCACAAGTTGGGGATTGTCCACATCACCTGCCACGTCACTTGCCACATCACCTGCCACAAGTTGTGGATTGTCCACTTGCCACGTCACTTGCCACATCACCTGCCATGCCACCTGCCACAAGTTGTGGATTGTCCACTTGCCACGTCACCAGCCACATCACCTGCAACAAGTTGTGGATTTCCACTTGCCACGTGACTTGCCACATCACCTGCCACATCACTTGCCACGTCACCTGTCACAAGTTGTGGATTGTCCACTTTCCACATCACTTGCCACCTGCCATGTCACTTGCCACAAGCTGTGGATTGTCCACTTGCCATGTCACTTGCCACGTCACCTGTCACGTCACTTGCCACGTCACCTGCCACAAGTTTTGGATTGTCCACTTGCCACGTCACTTGCCACGTCAGCTGCCACGTAACTTGCCACAAGATGTGGATTGTCCACTTGTCACATCACCTGCCACATCACTTGCCACATCACCTGCCACGTCACCTGCCACAAGTTGTGAATTGTCCACTTGCCACGTCACTTGCCACATCACCTGCCACGTCACTTGCCACGAGATGTGGATTGTCCACTTGCCACGTCACTTGCCACGTCACCTGCCACGTCACTTGCCACGTCACCTGCCACAAGTTTTGGATTTTCCACTTGCCACGTCACTTGCCACGTCAGCTGCCACGTTACTTGCCACAAGATGTGGATTGTCCACTTGTCACATCACCTGCCACATCACTTGCCACATCACCTGCCACGTCACCTGCCACAAGTTGTGGATTGTCCACTTGCCACGTCCCTTGCCACGTCCCTTGCCACGTCCCCTGCCACGTCACCTGCCACAAGTGGATTGTCTACTTGCCACATCACTTGCCACATTACCTGGCACAAGTTGTGGATTGTCCACTTGCCACGTCCCTTGCCACGTCCCTTGCCACGTCCCTTGCCACGTCACCTGCCACAAGTGGATTATCCACTTGCCACGTCACCTGCCACGTCACCTGCCACAAGTTGTGGATTGTCCACTTGCCACGTCACTTGCCACGTCACCTGCCACAAGTTAGGGATTGTCCACATCACCTGCCACGTCACTTGCCACATCACCTGCCACAAGTTGTGGATTGTCCACTTGCCACGTCACTTGCCACATCACTTGCCACGTCACTTGCCACAAGATGTGGATTGTCCACTTTCCATGTCACCTGCCATGCCACCTGCCACAAGTTGTGGATTGTCCACTTGCCACGTCACCAGCCACATCACCTGCCACAAGTTGTGGATTTCCACTTGCCACGTGACTTGCCACATCACCTGCCACATCACTTGCCACGTCACCTGTCACAAGTTGTGGATTGTCCACTTTCCACATCACTTGCCACCTGCCATGTCACTTGCCACAAGCTGTGGATTGTCCACTTGCCACGTCACCTGTCACGTCACTTGCCACGTCACCTGCCACAAGTTTTGGATTGTCCACTTGCCACGTCACTTGCCACGTCAGCTGCCACGTCACTTGCCACAAGATGTGAATTGTCCACTTGTCACATCACCTGCCACATCACTTGCCACATCACCTGCCAGGTCACCTGCCACAAGTTGTGGATTGTCCACTTGCCACGTCACTTGCCACATCACCTGCCACGTCACTTGCCACGAGATGTGGATTGTCCACTTGCCACGTCACTTGCCACGTCACCTGCCACGTCACTTGCAACGTCACCTGCCACAAGTTTTGGATTGTCCACTTGCCACATCACTTGCCACGTCAGCTGCCACGTCACTTGCCACAAGATGTGGATTGTCCACTTGTCACATCACCTGCCACATCACTTGCCACATCACCTGCCACATCACCTGCCACAAGTTGTGGATTGTCCACTTGCCACGTCCCTTGCCACGTCCCCTGCCACGTCACCTGCCACAAGTGGATTGTCCACTTGCCACATCACTTGCCACATCACCTGCCACAAGTTGTGGATTGTCCACTTGCCACGTCACCTGACACAAGTTGTGGATTGTCCACTCGCCACGTCACTTGCCACATCCCCTGCCACAAGTGGATTGTCCACTTGCCACGTCACCTGCCACAAGTTATGGATTGTCCACTTGCCACGTCACATGCCAGTCACCTGCCACAAGTTGTTGATTTTCCACTTGCCACGTCACCTGCCAGGTCACTTGCCGCGTCACCTGCCAGGTCACTTGCCACGTCACCTGCCACAAGTTGTGGATTGTCCACTTTCCACGTCACTTGCCACTTCACCTGCCACGTCACTTGCCACAAGTTGTGGATTGTCCACTTGCCACATCACTTGCCACCTGCCATATCACTTGCCACAAGTTGTGGATTGTCCACTTGCCACGTCACTTGCCACCTGCCATGTCACTTGCCACAAGTTGTGGATTGTCCACTTGCAATTGCTTAAAATATTTTTCTAATGGTTTTTCATCATTTGCAATCATTTTTGAGATTTTTAATGTAAAAAAAAAGGTCACCTTTAAAAACGCATATAAACGCAAACGCGGCTAAACGCGGTAGCGGCGGTTGGCCGCGTTTTACCGCGTTTTGCCGCGTTTTGCGTCTAAAACGTGGAAATTTTGGTTTCTGAACGCATTTTTTTGCTTCTGGAAAAACGAGACTAAACGCAACTGCATAAAAACGGAAAAAAACGAGACTGTGTGCATGGACACATAGGATAACATTGAATGAGTTCAGGGGCAGTTGAAAAAACTGTCCAACTGCATCTGAACGCGCGTTTAACTGCGTCTCGTGTGCATGAGGCCTAAATATCATGCCACTCAGGAATTGGGTATTGATAGAGGCTTGTGATTGTGACCCTTTATCGATTTCCAATATATTATGGTTACATTCCAAAAATCATCTTGGTTTAAGTAAGCCTATTACTAAACATTACTTTTCCCTCTGTGACAGGCTTAAATTCAAATATAAATTGCAATTTTCACACAACCCCCTCCTCTCCTTCTTCAAAAATCCAACATTTTACCCAGCATGGATTTATCCTCTCTCTTTTAAAGCATATACTGAACTTCCACAACTTTGTTAACTCGTCATCTTTTATCCCTTTTCCATCTCTCTGCGAAGCACACGGTATTCGTTAATCGGAATTGTTCCGATACTTACAAATAAAAAAATTCTTCACACCTAATACCATTTCTGATGTACCTTTGACCCACTTAACCAGTTTTGATCCACATGCAAGAACGACCCACATGCTAGAGGACGAATTTCCTCCCTCTACTCTCAATTACTAATAAACTCTGATAAAGATATACCTACTTATGTGCGAAAATGGGGGGAGGACTTGGAATACACTCTAGACGAGGCAGAGTGGATTAAAATTTGGTCCACAATTAAATCTTCCTCCCCTAATGTACTAGCCATGGAAACCAACTATAAGGCAATAACTCGGTGGTACTTAGTACCTGCCAAAATCACTAAATGTACCCCTGGATACTCAGATCACTGTTTTCGGGGCTGTTTGGAAAAAGGTACATATAAACACATTTGGTGGTTCTGTCCAATAGTACAGACATTTTGGAAAGAAATATTTACATATGCCTCCAAAATGTTCAATATTATCCTTCATCCTAACCCTACAACAACACTACTATGCCTAAAACCAGAGTGTCTAACTCATGCCCAATTTAAACTATTTGTATTTTTGCTCACAGCAGCAAAACAAACTGTGGGGAAAGCTTGGAAAACCCCCTCTTTATAGTTGGCCGAGACCAAACAAAGAATGAATAATTTTATGATACACGCTAAAATGGCTGCTATTGAACAAAACCAAATACCTAAATTTCGTAAACTATGGCAGCCTTGGTAAGAACATTTCTTACCATTATCATTCAATGATATTGTTTTATGGCCATGGTAGATGATTTAACCACTTGCTTACTGGGCACTTAAACCCCCCTCAGTCCCAGACCAATTTTCAGCTTTCAGCGCTGATGCACTTTGAATGACAATTGCGCGGGCATACAACACTGTACCCAAATGAAATTTCTATCATTTTTTTCCCACAAATAGAGCTTTCTTTTGGTGGTATTTAGTTACAGCTCGGAGTTTTATTTTTTGCTAAACAAACAAAAAAAGATGCAAAAAAAAAATAAAAATAAAATCATGTTTTAATAGTTTGTTATAAAATTTTGCAAACGGGTCATTTTTCTCCTTCATTGAAGTGCGCTGATAAGGCGGCACTGATAGGCTGCATTGGTGGGCACTGATGGGCTGCATTGGTGGGCACTGATAGGCTGCATTGGTGGGCACTGATAGGCTGCACTTGTGGGCACTGATAGGCATAGTTAAGGCGGCACTAATAGGCACAGATAAGGCGGCACCGATGGGCACAGATAAGGCGGCACTGATGGGCAAAGATGGGCACAGATAAGATGGCACGGATGGGTGGCACGGATAAGTGGCACGGATGGGTGGCACGGATGGGCACTGATAGGTACCACAGATAGATGGGACTGATGGGCACTGATAGGTGGCACTGATAGGTGGCTCTGATAGGTGGCACTGCTGGGCACTGATGGGCGGCACTGCTGGGCACTGATGGGCGGCACTGCTGGGCACTGATGGGCGGCACTGGGGTGCAGCACCTTTGAGGCAGATTGGGTGGCACTGTGGGTGGCACTGTGGGTGGCACTGTGGGGTGGCACTGTGGGTGGCACTGTGGGTGGCACTGTGGGTGGCACTGTGGGGTGGCACTGTGGGCATTATGGGCACAGACGGGGGGCACTTACTTTTACTTTGTTATTTTTCAGGATGGCACTGCGGGAGGCAGGTGGGCACTGGCAGGTGGCATGTGGTGCCTTTCATTGCTGGCCGTGATCGGGACTGATGTCCCGATCACGGCCGCCGGTGATCGGCTTTTTTTTTTTCTCCTCGCGCTGTCAGCGCGAGGAGGAATAATAGCCGATTACCGGCTCCGTTCTATCACATGATCAGCTGTCATTGGCTGACAGCTGATCACGTGATAAGGGGTCGGGATCGACCCCTTACACGGATCGGTGATCAGGCGAGTCTCACGGACTCGCCGATCACAGAGCGCGCCGCGCGCGCCCCTCAGGGGGCGCGCAGGCCGCTCGTAACCAGGACGACGTCAATAGACGTAGTGCTGGAAATCTAGGTCCGCGCTAATGCCGTCATTCGGCAATAGCGCGGTACCCAAGTGGTTAAACTCATGCTAACAATACTTATTGGACTGTGACTTTTGGATCGACTTGGTGGACCCCTCTTTTCATTTATTTTACCTTTTTCATTCTTCACTCTTTACCTTATTCTTCCTCTCTCTACTCTGTCTCTCTTTACACCTTATGATTTAGCTATATCTTTGGTTAAAAAGAAATCATTAGTAATGTAACATATTTCATTATATCAAGATTATTCAGGAAATCTTTGTTTCGTTTTTTTCATACTCTTAAATATTACATAATATTTGAATGTTTTCATCAATATTGGTTTAGTTCATAATTGTTAACTAATTACTTCAATTTTTCACGATGCTTTACCTCACGATCAATTCTATAAATGTAAGCACATATGATTACTACATAAGTATTCTGAATTGTACAATACTCAATATTAATTTATTGTACTAAATTTCATTGAACTTAATAAAGTATTTTTGGCAAGGAACATTTATGCCTACATATCTGTTGTACTTTTTTTTTAATGTTTTTTATTTAGGTGACTATAAAACAGTAAGTATTTATGTATGCTCATTCTTTAACCACTTCCCACCTGGCCAATGCGTATATACGGCCGGGTGGGAGCCGCCTGCTCCTGATAGGACGTTTGGGAACGTCATTCAGGAGCAGCGGGATCGCGCGCGCGCGCGCCCGCGCAGCGGCGCGATCCCGATGTGCTCGTGTCACCCGGACACGGCACATCTCAGATCGGCAGGAGGGCTCTGTGATTGGCCCTCCTGATCACATGACGGCCGTGTCCAATCACGGCCGTCATGTGATGTAAACAAACAGCCGGTTGCTAGGCAATCGGCTCTCCTCTCCTCACACGGAAGTCACCGCTGAGGAGAAGAGAGCAGATCGCTGCAGCCGGCTGATGATCAGTGAGTATGGGCTGCTTTTTACAGCTTTTTACTCACTGATCATCAGTGTAGTGTACACACACAACACACCACACAGTACAAACACAGTCCCCACATATGTCCCCAAAACACACATGTCCCCAAAACATACATGTCCCCAAATAATAAAAACACATGTCCCTAATAATAAAAACATGTCCCCCACATATGTCCCACTAAAATCACATGTCCCAATGATTATCTGCACACATATGTACGTGATCACCTGCACACATATGTACATGATCATTTGCGTACATATGTCCGTGATCACACAAACCAATTATTATACACTTAACGGAATTTTTTTTACCAAAAACATGTAGCAGAATACATTTTGGCCTAAATTTATGACAAAATTTGATTTTATTGGATTTCTTTTCAAATAGAAAAAAGAAAATATAGTTTTTTTTTCCAAATTTCCGCTATTTTTGCGCTTATATCGCAAAAAAAAAAAACGGAGTCGTGAATAAATAACACCAAAATAAAGCTCTATTTGTGCGAAAAAAATGATAACAATTTCATTTGGGTACAGTGTAGCATGACCACGCAATTGTCACTGAAAGAGCGAGAGCGCTGAAAGCTGAAAATTGGGCTGGGAAGGAAGGGGGTGAAAGTGCCCTGTATTGTAGTGGTTAATCATACTACACTATTATGCAGATCTCAGCGTACTTAGCACCGTGGCTTGGTGGTCTGCTCAGATGTCTCCTAAGCACTCAAGGTATGAGTTAAAATCACAGCCAAACTACAATCCACCAGCTGTGTTCATTTTTCCAGTGCACATGCAAATTAACCCATTCCCGCCGAGCATACGCAGATGTGCATACTCGGCTTTCGGGGGTTATACCAGGATGATGCCTGCAGCTGCAGGCATCATCCCGGTACCATTTTTTAGAGCCAGCGATCGGCTTTCCAGGTATAACAAGCGATGCGGATAAAAGCTGTTATACCGGAGGAGCAGGAGGGGGCACCTCCCCTCCCGCCCCCTCCCATCGCTCTTACTGGGCCTCCCGTCCAACCGGGAGTTCCGATCTGCATTGCACCACTTCCGGTGTCTAGGAAGAAAGAAGCCGGAAACAGCTCCTGAATGTAAACACGGAAGTCATGTCACAACAACACTTCCGGTTTACTAGGCTGCCAATGGCGCCAGTTTTAAAAGAAAATACAGTATTTAGATTCACAGTTTTCAGTGATCTAAATACTTTAAAGTCCAAAGGAGGGATTAGAGGTCTTTTAGACCCCCGATCCCTCCATAAAGAATACCTGTCACTACCTATTACTAGCACAAGGGATGTTTACATTCCTTGTGACAGCAACAAAAATTATCTTTTTTTTTTTTTTGAAAACCCAATTCAATTATATAAAATTAAATAAAATAAATAAGAAAAAATATATATTTTTAAGCACCCTTATCCTGGGGGCTTGCGCAGCAAAGAAAACGCATACAGAAGTACAAAAAAATATGTGTTATGTAAACTCTGTTCAAATTACACATGTGAGGTATTGCCGCGATCGTCACAGTGAGAACAATAATTCTAGCACTAGATCTCCTCTGTAACTCTAACCTGGTAACCGTAAAACATTTTTAAAGCATCACCTATGGAGATTTTTAGGTACCGTAGTTTGTCGCTATTCCACGAGTGCGTGCAATTATAAAGTGTGACATGTTTTGTATCTATTTACTCAGCGTAACATTATCTTTCACATTATATAAAAAAATTGAGCTAACTTTTCAGTTTTTTTTTTTTTAATTCATGAAAGTGTCTTTTTCCCAAAAAGTTTTGTTTGAAACACTGCTACACAAATACTGTGTGACAAAATATTGTAACAATCACCATTTTATTCTCTGCTAAAAAATATATGTAATGTTTGGGGTTTTTTTCAGCAATGCAATCTTTTAGTATCCCTCAGTGGGATTTGAACCCATGAGTCCTGTGAGACCTGAGTGTTTTTCAAGGTAGAAGCACTGACCACTAGCCTATTAATTTTTAATTCTATACAATAATGTTTAGCAAATGAGCCATTAATATTAGGGAAACAACCATGCTCATGCTGATGTGGCATTCTCTATTAGGAAAATTTTTGTTTTTAAATGACGTGGGGTTCCCCCCCTAGTACATACCAGGCCCTTTGGGTCTGGTATGGATTTTAAGGATTTTAAGGGGGACTCAGTGGCAAAATTAATTAAAAAATTTGGTGTAGGGTCCCTCCCCAAAATCCATAACAGGTCCTTTGGGTCTGGCATAGATTTTAGGGAACTCCACTCCAAAATGAAATAAAAAAATGGTGTGGGGTCTCCCCCAAAATCCATATCTAATCCGAGAATTCAGCCTGGAGGTCAGGATGGGGGGGGGACGAGCGCCCCCTCCCTGAACCATACCAGGCCACATTCCCTCAACATGGGAAGGGTGCTTTAATGTGTCCCTCAAAGCACCTTGTCCCCTGGCTGGGGGTTGTCAGGGACTGTGGGCGGGGGGGCTTATCAGAATCTTGAAGCCCCCTTTAACCCCCCAGATGCCGCCCCTCCTATGTGAATGGGTATCGGGTACATATGAGCAGCAGCTCTTCTCATGAAAGGAGTACAATTCCTGGGGTCATGTGCATGCCTTTTCCTGATGATGCATTTCTGGATCAAAAAGTGCCCCATGTGAATAAATATGCGCAATGAAAATTAGCGTCCACGAATTAGTGCTCCCGCAATGCAATTTTGTTTTTCGTTTTGTTTCTTTGTCCACAAAAGAATTACACTAGCCCTGAAATTCAGCTTTGTAGCAGGGTTGTTTTTTTTATTCCCCATCCCCCATTACACTTTCTATTCTTCTACTTCTACTTTACTAAAGTTTTAAATTGGTAAGAATAGTTTTCACTTAGAAAATATGTATTTATAGTCTGTAAAAGTCAAACAAAGCAAAAAAGAATCAACTATTCTGCCTATATAAGTCGCCGTGCACCGTGTCCACGGCATTACAGCGGTAGAGAGCATTGTGTCAACATCGGAAGAACAGAAGAAGGAAGAAAAGATGGTGACGGCGATGGCAACGAAGGAGAAAGCCAGGCCACCGATAGAAAAAGAGCTGCAAAAGAGCAGAAGATAGCGGAGGAGCCCGAGAGAAGAACCTGAAAGCACGGAGAAGTTGGAAGAAGACCCCCGAAGTTGGAAGACCCCCAGAGCTGCCTAATAAACTACTTTAAAAACCTGTGTAGTGTGTTTTTTTATTGACACTTTTTCCTCCAGGTGAATGGGTAGGGGTACGATGTACCCCATACTTATTCAGATAGGGTGATGGGCCGGGATCTGGAGGTCCCCTTAATAAAGGGGGCTCCCAGATTCCGATAAGGCCCTTGTCCTCATCAACATGGGGACAAGGTGCTTTGGGGTGGGGGGCCGCAGGGCGCCCCCCTTCCCCAAAGCACCCACCCCCCATGTTGAGGGCATGCGGCCTGGTATGACTCAGAAGGGGGGGCGCTTGCTCGTCCCCATCCCCTTTCCTGACCAGCCGGGCTGCATGCTCGGATAAATGTCTGGTATGGACCTTGGGGGGACCTCCACGCTGTTTTTTCAGCGTAGGGGGTTTCCCTTAAAATCCATACCAGGCAACAGGGCTCGCAAGGTGTCAATCTTGCCAATGAAAGCTGCAAGATTGACTTCCCTTTCTAGTCCCGTCATACCTGGAGTCACATTCAAAATGAACAGAAGGGCAAGTCCATTCATTTTGAAAGTCCGTCGGGAAGTCTGTCAGACCTAGTCTGCCGGAAAGTTAGTTCGTGTGTACGCAAGTCAGCTCATTCAGAAAGTCTGTTGGACCTCCGCTGAAAGTCCGTCGGGAAGACCGTCTGACCTAGTCCGTCGAAGAGTCCGGACACAAAGTGGAAGAAAAATAATAAATGCTTTTCATTTTTTTTTTACAAATAAATAAGTAAATTGTATTCAGCCCCCCGAATCAATATTTTGCAGAACCACCTTTCACTGTAATTATAGCTGTAAGGCCGCGTACACACGCGGGGACTGTTCGCTCAACTTTGTTCGTCAAACAGTTTCAGCGGACAGTCCGCTCAAAATTAGCATGGACGGACTGAAACCGTGCGCGATGACGTGAATGGCACGTACGACGGGACTAGAAAACTACGTCCTATACACTGCAATGCAACCTTCGGCGTGTAAATTCTTTCTGAGCATGCGCGAGACTTAGTTTGACGAACAAGCCTACACATGAGGGGACTGTCCGCTGAAACAAAGTTTCAGCGGACAGTTTTTCGGAAATTCCGAAAAACTTTGTTCAGCAGACTGTCCGCTGAAACTGTCCGCTGAAGCCCACACACGAGCGGACTGTCCGCCGAAACACTGTTCAGCGGACAAAGTTGAGTGAACAGTCCCCGCGTGTGTACGCGGCCTAAGTCTTTTTGGGTATGTCTCTATCAACTTTGCAAATCTAGAGAGTGAAATTTTGCCCATTTTTTTTTACAAAATAGTTCAAGCTCTATAATCTAATCTATAAACAGCTATTTTCAAGTCTTGCCAAAGATTCTCAACTGGATTTAGGTCTGGACTTTGATTGGGCCACTCTAACACATGAATATGCTTTGATTTAAACCATTCCGCTGTAGCACTGGCTATATGTTTAGGGTCGTTGTCCTGCTGGAAGGTGAACCTCTACCCCAGTCTCAAGTCTTTTGCAGATTTTAACAGGTTTCCCTCTAATGCCACCTACACATGTAGCGGACTATCCGGCGGACTTAGTCTGGTGGACTTCCCACCGGACTGTCCGCTGGACTTTCTGAACGGGCTACTTGCCCACACACGGCACTTTTTCAGCGGACTAATACGGCGTACTAAGTCCGCCGGACTATCCGCCGTACTTTTTAAAAATGAACAGACTCGCCCACACACGCGGAGCAAAGTCTGCTCATTTTGAGCGCATCTCCAGGTAGCCGGGGCCAGTGAAGGAGGCGTCGCTTGCCCCGCCACCTAGTATGGACTTAAAGGGGAACCCCTACGCC
Source organism: Lithobates pipiens (assembly GCF_037356315.1). Lineage (NCBI taxonomy): Eukaryota > Metazoa > Chordata > Amphibia > Anura > Ranidae > Lithobates > Lithobates pipiens. The sequence continues at coordinate 155,260,454 of NW_027507791.1, read as the reverse complement.
GAAAAAAATCGGCGTGGGGGTTCCCCCCCCTAGGTCCACATCAGACCCTTATCCGAGCATGCTACCCAGCCGGCCAGGAAAGGGGGTGGGGACTGTGACATCATAAAAGGCAGGGACATCATCCGGGGATGTCCCTATATACGTCGCTGCGCGCAGCGTCCCTGCCATTGTGAGCGGAGGATGCGACGAGGCAACATCTGAAGAGAAGAACAGAAGAACAGAAGAACAGAAGACGGCGACAGCGGCGACAGAAGACCGGGCCACTGCCTGTAAAAGAGCTAGAAGAAGGCGCGGTGGCCCGGCAAGAAGAACCGAAGAGGGGGACAAGACCCCCGAAGTCGGAAGAAGAGGGCAGCGGCGGCGAAGAAGAAAGCCAGGCTCCTCTGCTAGCAAAAGAGCTAGCAGAAGACAGCGGAGGAGTCCGGCGAGAAGACCCCTGAAGATGGACAGAAGACCCCCGGAGCTGTGCAATAAACTATTTTAACCCTTGTGTGTTGTGTTTTATTTTTACTTTTTTCCACAGGTGAATGGGTAGGGGTACATTGTACCCCATACTCATTCACATAGGGTGGGGGGCCGGTATCCGGGGGCCTCCTTATTAAAGGGGGCTCCCGGATTCCGATAAGCCCCCCGCCCACAGACCCCAACAACCAACGGCCAGGGTTGTCGAGAAGAGGCCCTTGTCCTTATCAACATGGGGACAAGGTGCTTTGGGGAGGGGGGGCTGCGCGCCCCCCCCTTCCACAAGGCACCCCCCATGTTGAGGGCACGCGGCCTGGCATGGCTCAGGAGGGGGGGCGCTCACTCGTCCCCACCAACTTTCCTGGCCGGCCGGGTAGCGTGCTCAGATAAGGGTCTGATGTGGACCTAGGGGGGACCCCCACGCTGATTTTTCGGCGTAGGGGTTCCCCTTTAAGTCCATACCAGGTGGCGGGGCCAGCGAAGCCTCCTTCGCTGGCCCCGGCTACCTGAAGACGCGCTCAAAATGAGCGGACTTTTCTCCGGGCGGTAAAAGTCCATTCATTTCAAAAGTACGGCGGACTGGCACTCACGCGGCCGGATTGTCCGCCGAAATGCGAGTCCGGCGGTAAGATTGGAGTGCAAAACTACTTTCTAAGTCCACCGTACTTTTGGGTAAAAAAAATCCGCCGGAGGCTACACACGGGCAGATTGTCTGGCGGACTTGAGTTTGCCGGACTTTTCCACCGGATTGTTTGATCGTGTGTATGCGGCATAACATTGCCCTATATTTGGCTCCATCCATCTTCCCATCAACTCAGACCAGCTTCCCTGTCTCTGCTGCAGAAAAGCACCCCCACAACATGATGCTGCTCTGATTAATGCTCTCCATCCCTAGCCTGTCTGTTTAGGTGAATGGCCATGTCTTGGTAGGTTTGCAGTTGTGCCATACTCTTCATTTTCAGATGATGGATTGAACAGTGCTTCGTGAGATGTTCAAAGCTTGGGATGTTTTTTTTATAACCTAACCCTGCTTTAAACTTCTTTACAACTTTATCCCTGACCTGTTTGGTGTGTTCCTTGGCCTTTAGGGCCGGTTCACACTATTGTGATGGCAGACATCGCATGTAATGCACAGCGCACTACTGTTCACATTACATGCAATGTCTGTGCGGGTGCGATGTCAGCCATACAGATAGTATGGCTGATATCGCACCGAATTCGATGCAAACATGCACAGGACCCTTTTTTCTGTTCATACCAGAATCAGATTGCATGTGTGTTCACAGATATGCGATCCGATTCATGTCCGAACTGTCAGTTCGCAGTGCGATATGCGAGCTGAAATGGGGGTGTCATTAACATATAATGACACTCCCCAGCAGTTTGCATATGGCAGTGTGAACTGCCGTGCATTCTGGGAGTGATGCGGGAACCCGCAGTTGATTCGCAGGATTCTTCTGTCGCAATAGTGTGACCCGGTCCTTATGATACTGTTTGCTCACAAAGGTTCTCCAATAAACCTCTGAGGGCTTCACAGAACAGTTGTATTGATATTGAGATTAAATTACACACAGGTTGACTCTATTTGCTGTTCACAGAAGCTCTCCATTCAACCTGACAGAGCTTGAGCTATTTTGCAAAGAAGAATGGGCAAAAATGTAATTCTCTAGATGTGCAAAGCTGGTAGAGACAAAAAGACTATAGCTGTAATTGCAGTGAAAGGTGGTTCTACAAAGTATTGACTGGCTGAATACAAATGTACGTCATACTTTTCACACATTTATTTCTAACAAAAATGTGAAAACCATTTATAATTTTCCTTCCACTTCACAATTATGTGCCACTTTGTGTTGGTCTATTAAATCACAATAAAATACATTACCCTATTGGTTGTGACATGACAAAATGTGGAGAATTGCAAGAGTTATGAATACTTTTTCACGCACCGTATGTTCCATATCAATATCTTAGATGCAACTTATTCTTTATTACTCTATTCTTTATACTCTATTTAGGAATGCTGCTGCTGATATTTTTCCACACTTTCGTCATAAGTTGTAAACATTCCTACATCTGGATAGATCAAAAATATCCATGGTATTTTCCTGTTGTGAATCCATCTTCCCCAATAAATGGCCTCTCTCCTCTGTCATTGGCAAAGAGCTTCAGAAGCTTTGTTGAGACATCAGTGTGCATAATATCCAGTCACAAGCAGGAACATACCATGGATATTTCTGATCTATCCAGATGTAGGGGTGTTTACAGCCTATGATGAAAATATGGCAAAATACCAGCAGTAGCACTCTTACAGAACCAATCATTTGCATCTAAGCTATTGATGTGGGTCGTAAACACATGTAGTGGAATAATACATGCACACTAATCTCAGCCGGACCCAAGCTATCCTTGAGGGTCTCATTCTTTTATTCCAGTTTGCACCTCTTAGATATTTAATACAGCTATTGTTCACAGCAAGGGTTTGCTGTCATCTGCAGGGATATCCCCCTAGGGAAGTAATTCAATTTTTTTATTGTAAATACTATGGCTACGTTGATAAGACAGAAGGAATGTAATTACATGTTAAATGTTTTACTATGTTAAATAAATAATTAAGTATATCTTATTGCTAATTTAGGAGTTATTATATAGCAATCTTAAAAGCCCTAACAGGCTATTGTTCGTTTTTGTGGTATTCTATCAAAATAACTGGTAGATTTATGAAGGGATACACTATGGTATACACTATGGTGTGCTCTACGGCTACTTTCACACTGAGGCACCGGGCGCGCTGGCGGTAAAGCGGCGCTATATTTAGCAGTGCTTTTCAGTCGCTAGTGGGGCAGTTTTAACCCCTGCTAGCGACCAAAAAAGGGTTAAAACCGCCCGCAAAGTGCCGATGCAGCGGCACTTTGCAGGCGGGTTTGGAGTGCTGCCCCATTGTTTTCAATGGGAAGGGGCACTTTAGGAGCTCCTACAATGCTGCAAAGATGCGGCTTGCAGAACATTTTTCAGCGTCCTGCAAGCGCACCCCTCCAATGTGAAAGCCCGAGGAGAGACAGCAGTGGCTGTTTGAGGGCACTTTGCAAGTGCTATTTTTAGCACTCTAGCACCTGCAAAGCGCCTCAGTGTGAAAGGGGCCTTAATCAGATGCGTGCAAAAAAGGTCAATACTGCAAAGGTCTGCATAGTGGACCTAAAGATAGCAGTGGCCTGCACCTGTAGAGCAGTGCCATCCACTCCTTTGCAAACTGCCTCTGGAGGACATCCTGCATTGCTGATGTTGTGCCTCTCCCTCAATTTTGTCATCTAACATCTCAGGCACCCAGGTATGATCTGCTACCTCATCATCCCCACCTTTCTCATTGCTCAAGTCCACTTAGCAGTATGCTGCAGCTTCTGAAACATCACTGGTATTTGTTTCCCCCGGCATGCTGTTCCCTCCCTCTATGCCCCTGGTGCTCTCTTCCTTATGTAGCGAGGTCCCGGGCCCCCAGAGGCCTAATGGGGACCTCCAGAGTTAGGGACAGCTGACTTCCTTCTGAGCAGAGTGGGTTACAAGGCATGGTGGGTATAATGCAAGGTGGATTGATGGGAGTTAGACACTTGAATATGAAGAGATTTATTGTCTCTTAAACAGAACTCTGGGAAAGTTGGTTAGAGCCAGGACACCCTTTAGTAGTTGCAATGTTAATTGGTAGACTCTGAGACTTCTATAGGCAGACAGTAATGCAAGGAAAGTCATCCAGCTAGACACCACATCTGCGTGAGTAGGACTGCTGTCTCCTATGGCAAAAATCTTGTATTAGTTTCTAACAAAGGTTGCAATGAACTCACTGAGCTGAGGTCTCAGTCTTTCACTAGACTACCAGATCCACGCACTACTGGATCTCCTGAGCTACTCCAATCTTCTCACTCAGTATCTTCCTCAAGCGTCACCCCTGCTTCTCTGCTGGGTCCCTAGATTGGCACTCACAGATACTCCACAAACATCACCCCGCTAGCCTGCTTGGTGCACAATAATGCTTTGCAAGCATCACCTCCACTGGCTGGGTCCCTGGCTTATCATTTGCTGAAGTTGTCTCAATTCACCAGCGTCCCTGGCTGGTAAGAATTAGACATGTGCAGAGTAAAATATTTTGTTTCGGAATTTAGTTTTCGTCCGAAAAATTTATTTATTTAGTTACTCACGAAATGAGTTTTTATTTATTTTGTTTTTCGTTCAAAAATTGCATTCGTCCGAAAATCCACATGAATTACGGTTGAATCTGTCTTTGAAGGCTTATGGTGTCTGTCGAATGTATAAAGAAGATTCGACGGAGCTAGTATATAGCATACTTCGTGTGAACTTTAGAACCCTATTAAAGTCTATGGGACTCCAACGTTCAAAATCTAAAGTGCTAATTTTAAAGGTTAATATGCAAGTTACTGTCCTAAAAAGTCTTTGGGGACCTGGGTCCTGCCCCAGGGGACATGTATCAATGCAAAAAAAAGTTTTAAAAACAGCCGTTTTTTCGGGAGCAGTGATTTTAATAATAAAATTTATTAATAATTAAAGTGAAACAATAAAAGTGTAATATTCCTTTAAATTTCGTACCTGGGGGGTGTCTATAGTATGTCTGGGAAGGGGCGCATGTTTCTGGTGCTTAGAACTGTCCCTGCACAAAGTGTAATTTATGCAGGAAAAAAAGTCCTTTAAAATCACTCGCAGCTATTATGAGTTGTTGGCTCTGTAATACAGAGAACACTCATTCATTAAAAAAAAAAGCGTGGGGGTCCCCCAAATTCAATTACCAGGCCCTTTAGGTCTGGTATGGATATTAATTGGAACCCTGCGTCAAATTTAAAAAAAAAATATTGACGTGGGGTTCCCCCTAAATATACATACTAGACCCTTTATCCGAGCACGGAACCTGGCAGGCCGCAGGAAAAGAGGGGGGGACCAGAGAGCGGCCCCCCTCCCTCCTGAACCGTACCAGACCACATGACCTCAACATTGGGAGGATGCTTTGGGGGTCTGTGACCCCTAAAAGCACCTTGTCCCCATGTTGATGAGGACAAGGGCCTCATCCCCACAACCCTTGCCGGTGGTTGTGGGGGTCTGCGGGCGGGGGGCTTATCAGAATCTGGAAGCCCCCTTTAACAAGGGGACCCCAGATCCCGCCCCCCCTGTTTGAAATGGTAAGGGGGTACAAAAGTACCCCTACCATTTCACAAAGAAAGTGTAAAAAATAGTTAAATAAGACAAACACACTTTTGAAAAATACCTTTATTAACCACTTCCCGACCAGCGCACGACGATGTACGTCGAAAGAATGGCACGGGCAGGCATATTGGCGTACAGGTATGTCCAATATTCAATGCCACCCTGCCATCGGGAGCGCGCCGCCGGCGGCGCGCTCCCGCGCTGGTCGGGACCCCCATGAGTCCGGTCGCAGGACCCGCGGACTCGATCGCCACGGGCATCCCCGCGATCGTCTCACGGAGCGGCCGAATGGAGGAAATGCAGAGTAAACAGCATTTCTCCATTCTGCCTAGCAACTAGTGACGCTGATCTCTGCTCCATGTGATTGGAGCAGAGATCAGTGTTCACTAAATGAAAGCCCAACCCCCCCACAGTTAGTAACACACCCCTAGGAACACTTAACCCCTACACTGCCACCCACTGGTTAACCCCTTCACTGCCAGTGTCATTTACACAGGAATCACTGCATTTATATAGCAGTGATTACTGTATAAATGACAATGGTCCCAAAAATGTGTCAAAAATGTCTGATGGGTCCCCCACAATGTCGCAGTCACAATAAAAATCGCTGATCACCGACATTACTAGTAAAAAAAAAAATAATAAAAAAATATTAATAAAAATGCTATAAAACTATCCCTATTTTGTAAACGCTATAACTTTTGCGCAAACCAATCAATAATCGCTTATTGCGATTTTTTTACCAAAAATATGTAGAAGAATACGTATCGGCCTAAACTGAGGGAAAAAAATGTTTTTTTATATATTTTTGGGGGATATTTATTATAACAAAAAGTTAAAAATAATGCGTTTTTTTCAAAATTGTCGCTCTATTTTTGTTTATAGCGCAAAAAATAAAAACTGCAGGGGTGATCAAATACCACCAAAAGAAAGCTCTATTTGTGGGGAAAAAAGGACGTCAATTTTGTTTGGGAGCCACGTCGCACGACCGCGCAATTGTCAGTTAAAGCGACACAGTGCCGAATCGCAAAAAGTGGTCTGGTCTTTGACCAGCAAAATGGTCCGGTCTGCAAGTGGTTAAAAAAAAAAAAAAGATTCCAGCGGTGGTAATCCACTCTTGCTATCCAGCGACGGATGATCATCTCTCCGGGGTCCAGCGATGGTTGATCTGATCCAGCGCAGCAAATCCATCCATCTTCTGTCTCCACAGAGGAGACACTGCGGGGATCCCGGCAGCCTGACGTTTGTTATATGCGGAGGGCGGGGCCACCCGTCACCTGACCCTGCCCCCCTCTGATGCAAGGGGAAACCCAGGCTTCCCCAGTGACATATGGGTGACCCCACCCCCTCTGATGTAACGGAAACCTGCCTGTGTTACATCAGAGTGGGCGGGGTCACCCATACGTCACGGGGTCAGGTGACGGGTGGCCCTGCCCTCCGCATATAACAAACGTCAGGCCGCCGGGATCCCCGCAGTATCTCCTCCGTGGAGACAGAAGATGGATGGATTCGCTGCGCTGGATCAGATCAGCCATCGCTGGACCCCGGAGAGATGATCATCCGTCGCTGGATAGCAAGAGTGGATTACCACCGCTGGAATCTTTTTTTAATTTATTTTTTATTTTTAATAAAGGTATTTTTCAAAAGTGTGTTTGTCTTATTTAACTATTTTTTACACTTTCTTTGTGACATGGTAGGGGTACTTTTGTACCCCCTTACCATTTCAAACAGGGGGGCCGGGATCTGGGGGTCCCCTTGTTAAATGGGGCTTTCAGATTCTGATAAGTCCCCGTCCGTAGACCCCCACAACCACCAGCCAGGGATGTGGGGATGAGGCCCTTGTCCTCATCAACATGGGGACAAGGTGCTTTGAGGGGTCACAGAACCCCAAAGCATCCTCCCAATGTTGAGGGCATGTGGCCTGGTATGGTTCAGGAGGGAGGGGGGCAGCTCTCTTGTCCCCCCCCCCCTCTTTTCCTGTGGCCTGCCAGGTTGCGTGCTCGGATAAAGGGTCTGGTATGGATTTTTAGGGGGAACCCCGCGTCAATTTTTTTTTAATTTGACGCAGGGTTCCTCTTAATATCCATACCAGACCTGAAGGGCCTGGTAAATGAATTTGGGGGACCCCCACGTTTTTATTTATTTATTTTTTATCTTTTTTATCAATGACTTTCAATGAGTGTTCTCTGTATTACGGAGCCGACAATTCATAATAGCTGCGAGTGATTTTAAAGGACTTTTTTTCCTGCATAAATAACACTTTGTGCAGGGACAGTTCTAAGCACCAGAAACATGTGCCCCTTCACAGGCATACTATAGACACCCACCAGGTACGAAATTTAAAGGAATATTACACTTTTATTGTTTCACTTTAATCATTATTAAAATCACTGCTCACGAAAAAACGTCCGTTTTTAAAACTTTTTTTTGCATTGATACATGTCCCCTGGGGCAGGACCCAGGTCCCCAAACACTTTTTAGGACAGTAACTTGCAGAATCTTTTCTCTCTGTCAAATCTTTTTTCTCTGTTGAATATTTTCTCTATATAATCTTGGACTAATAGAGGTAAGGTTAGGCACATTCGACCACAGGTTCTATAGACACAGATTGTTATTGTCAGAGTCACGTCGAATCTCCTATTCTATATCGAACTGTTGTAACAACGAAAGTGAAAATAAAGCATTTATTTATGTCGGATCTTTCGTTTTTCGGATTCTGTGCTTTCGTTATTGTTTGTCAAAACGAAAACGAAAATACCTGAAATTCGGACGAAATGCATTCGGACAAAAACTAATGCACATGTCTAGTAAGAATACTGCTCTGGTACTTCAACTACTCACAGTGGTCCCTGGTAACAAGGTTGATGGTCTCTTGGTGGGGACAACTTCTCCTTTTACTTCCGACCACAACTGGTTGTAGAACCATTACTTCTAGTTGGACTGCAAGCCACAGTTCCAACTCTACACTGCTCTCTTGCTTTTGGATAGGCCCTCTGACAGCTTAGCAGCCAGATGCCCCCGGGGTAGGCCTCAGGCTTACGGCCTAGCAGCCCAGGGCAATACAACACATGTCCACTCACACAGCCATCCAGGTGACACTGACCCCTAGTCACCTGACTCCATCCAAATAAATAGGCTCTCTCAGCAGGCCAAGGGACCTAGGAAATCCCTGCCCATTGGCTGAGACACCCCATTCATTCTTAATCTGTCCTTGTAATTAGTGATGGACGAACGTTTCGCCCGGCGGTCGTTTCGCGGCGAATTTCCGACATTCGCGGTCCGCACGTTCGAACGCCTTTTTCCGTCGTTCGCCGCGGCGGACTTACGTGTTTAATGTATACAAGAACTTTAACCTTTGGTGACACGTTTATCATGTGATACAGGACAGCCAATTGAGACATGACAGCACATGGACACTTGTACATTCCCCCTAACCTATAAATACACCCGATCCGGTGGCCATTTTACATTCTTTCTTCTGTTACGATAGGGACAGGTTCCTGTGTGGAGTAGGGAGAGATAAACCACTAGCTATTTGGTACACAAAAGTTCTTTTCAGGACTGGTATAGGTGTTAGGTGTTGATAGGTTTGCTGTGCTGCTGATTCTTGCAGCAGCCTGAGTGTCTTTTGTTAGTTTAGAGAAAGGGAAAGGACGGTGTATGCTACAGGGACAGCCAGATTAGTCTTTCATCATCATCATCATCATCATCATCATTAGCTGTTACTATCAAGGTCCACAAAAGAGCTGTTCCAGTAACCACTAATCGTTCTCTTTTTTTGCCAATTTGTATAGGGACAGGAAGGAAGCAGTGTTGTCAGGCAGTGAGGGTAATTTTAAAGACTTGCTGTTATTATTAGTTCCACAAAGGTTCTTTTCAGGACTGGTATCAGTGGTACAGTAATAGGCTTGTACATGTATAATATTCTTTCTTCCAAATATAGAAAGGATATTATACTTGACTGCTGCCCTTCTGCTGCAGTCTGCTAAACATTCACAACTCACTTGTTCCACAAAAGTTCTTATAAGGACTGGTAACTTGGTATAGGGTGCTACGGTACATAGGCTTGAGTGCGGTACAGTCTGCTGTTCTGTAAGGACCGCTATCGGTCCACAATAGATAGGGTTGACGTGCACCACTGCTGACTGCTCACCTATACTGCAGCAGTCCTTCAGCGGTATAGGGACTGACGTACAGTCTGCTAATCACTAACACACAACCTGCTTGTTCCACAAAAGTTCTTATAAGGACTGGTAACTTGGTATAGGGTGCTACGGTACATAGGCTTGAGTGCGGTACAGTCTGCTGTTCTGTAAGGACCGCTATCGGTCCACAATAGATAGGGTTGACGTGCACCACTGCTGACCGCTGCCCTATACTGCAGCAGTCCTTCAGCGGTATAGGGACTGACGTACAGTCTGCTAAACACTAATACACAACCTGCTTGGTCCACAAAAGTTCTTATAAGGACTGGTAACTTGGTATAGGGTGCTACGGTACATAGGCTTGAGTGCGGTACAGTCTGCTGTTCTGTAAGGACCGCTATCGGTCCACAATAGATAGGGTTGACGTGCACCACTGCTGACCGCTCACCTATACTGCAGCAGTCCTTCAGCGGTATAGGGACTGACGTACAGTCTGCTAATCACTAACACACAACCTGCTTGTTCCACAAAAGTTCTTATAAGGACTGGTAACTTGGTATAGGGTGCTACGGTACATAGGCTTGAGTGCGGTACAGTCTGCTGTTCTGTAAGGACCGCTATCGGTCCACAATAGATAGGGTTGACGTGCACCACTGCTGACCGCTGCCCTATACTGCAGCAGTCCTTCAGCGGTATAGGGACTGACGTACAGTCTGCTAAACACTAATACACAACCTGCTTGGTCCACAAAAGTTCTTATAAGGACTGGTAACTTGGTATAGGGTGCTACGGTACATAGGCTTGAGTGCGGTACAGTCTGCTGTTCTGTAAGGACCGCTATCGGTCCACAATAGATAGGGTTGACGTGCACCACTGCTGACCGCTCACCTATACTGCAGCAGTCCTTCAGCGGTATAGGGACTGACGTACAGTCTGCTAATCACTAACACACAACCTGCTTGTTCCACAAAAGTTCTTATAAGGACTGGTAACTTGGTATAGGGTGCTACGGTACATAGGCTTGAGTGCGGTACAGTCTGCTGTTCTGTAAGGACCGCTATAGGTCCACAATAGATAGGGTTGACGTGCACCACTGCTGACCGCTCACCTATACTGCAGCAGTCCTTCAGCGGTATAGGGACTGACGTACAGTCTGCTAATCACTAACACACAACCTGCTTGTTCCACAAAAGTTCTTATAAGGACTGGTAACTTGGTATAGGGTGCTACGGTACATAGGCTTGAGTGCGGTACAGTCTGCTGTTCTGTAAGGACCGCTATCGGTCCACAATAGATAGGGTTGACGTGCACCACTGCTGACCGCTGCCCTATACTGCAGCAGTCCTTCAGCGGTATAGGGACTGACGTACAGTCTGCTAAACACTAATACACAACCTGCTTGGTCCACAAAAGTTCTTATAAGGACTGGTAACTTGGTATAGGGTGCTACGGTACATAGGCTTGAGTGCGGTACAGTCTGCTGTTCTGTAAGGACCGCTATCGGTCCACAATAGATAGGGTTGACGTGCACCACTGCTGACCGCTGCCCTATACTGCAGCAGTCCTTCATCGGTATAGGGACTAAGAGTTTTGTCACAGGGTCATTTAAAAAATGACAGGCAGAGGAAGAGGCAGGCCCTTCCGCAGGGGTGGTAGGGGTAGGGCAGGAGCAACAGGCTTGAGCCAAAGTGGGAAGTTGCAGAAGGTGCGTTCAATTACTTTAAAGGATGCACCAGACTTGGTTGAGTGGCTCGCTCAGCCTTACTCTTCTGCACCCTCCTCATCCTCTCGATCTGCACCCTCTTCTTCACTCTCTGCTATGTGCACCCCCAAAGACACTACCACCAACAACACGACCACCACCACCACCACCACATACCTTCCGCTTGAGTCACTGGAATTATTTTCCGATCCATATCAAGAGGACATTTCTGATGCGCAGCCACTCTTGGTATTGGATCAGGAAGAGGAGGTAGCAACAAGCGCTACTCAGCAGTCTGACGCCAGTACCCAGATCAGCCCAAGGAGGAGGTTGGTCCCCGGTGTTGCTGCCTACTCCGAGATCTCTACTTATAGCGGTGGGGAAGGTGACGTTGATGATGACGTGTCTAGTGATGTCACGTGGGTGCCCACAAGAGAGGAAGAGGAGGGGAGTTCAGAGGGAGATATGGACCAGCAGATAGGGAGGAGAAGCAGCAATGACTTACATTGCACAGCAGGGACAAAGCAGACTGCAAATGTATCAGGAGCGAGTCATCGACCATGTACGGTCACATCTGGCGCTCCCAGGACACCGGCACATGGCTCCGCAGTGTGGGCTTTTTTTAACGTGTCCGCTGCTGACAATAGCGTTGCCATCTGCAATCTTTGCAGTCAACGCGTTAGTCGCGGTAAGCCCAATACTCACCTAGGGACGACCGCCTTAAGAAGGCACATGAGCAGCCATCACCGAGCCCAGTGGGAGCAACGGAACACACAAAGCCACACTGCAGGCTCTCACCGTCCAGCCTCGTCTTCTACTTCTCCTTCTCCTCTCTCCTCACAATTGTCCTCCACTCCACCTTCCATCACGCCAAGCTCACATTTTTCTGCAAAAAGGCAGGCTTCCGTGGGCCTAATGTTTGAGCGTAAAAAAATGATGACGCCGGATAACCCTCTTGCCCAACGGTTGGCGGCTGGCTTGTCAGAACTCATAGCCCGCCAACTACTGCCATATAAACTGGTGGACTCGGAGGCCTTTCGCAAATTTGTGGCCATTGGAACACCACAATGGAAGGTCCCAGGAAGGAAGTATTTCTCAGAGAAGGGCATCCCAGAGCTATATGGCCATGTTCAGCGGCAAGTGAATGTATCTCTGGCACACAGTGTCGGTGCCAAGATACATCTGACCACAGACACGTGGTCTAGCAAACACGGGCAGGGAAGGTATATCAGTTTTACTGCCCACTGGGTGAACCTTCTGACGGCCGTCAAGCATGTAACCCGTGGCACCCGTGTAGATTTGGTTTTACCGCCACGGATTGCATGCAGGCCTGACTCTTCTTCTCCTCCTCCTACTCCATCCTCCTCCCTCTCCTCCTCAGCTGCCTCCTCCTTTTCCGCTGCTAGCGTCTCTTCCACTGCACCGCCCAAGCTCCCCAGAACCTATTCCACATGCCAGGTGAGACGTTGCCATGCCGTGCTGCGTCTGTTGTGCCTGGAAGCAAAGAGCCACACTGGCCCGGCACTCCTTTCAGCTTTGCGTTCACAGGCAGATGAGTGGCTAACACCGCTCAATTTGACAGTTGGTAAAGTGGTGTGTGACAACGGTGCCAATCTGCTTAGCGCATTGAAACAGGGCAAAATCACGCACGTGCCGTGCATGGCACACGTCTTAAACTTGGTCGTGCAGCGATTCCTTGTCAAATACCCTGGGGTCCAGGACATCTTGCGGCAGGCAAGGAAAATCTCGGCCCATTTCAGAAGATCTTACACGGCCATGGCTCGCCTTGCTGACATTCAGCGGCGACACCATCTGCCGGTCAGACGTCTTATTTGCGATTGCCCGACGCGATGGAACTCAACCTTCTATATGCTTGATAGGCTGCTCCAGCAGAAACGTGCAGTTAACGTCTACCTGTATGAACTCTGCGAAAGAAACGGTTCTGGGGAGCTGGGTTTTTTTTCACCGCGCCAGTGGCTGCTCATGCGCGACACATGCAGACTTCTGCGGCCATTTGAGGAGATCACCAAACTGGTCAGTCGCAGCCATGGCGCCATCAGTGACATGGTACCTTATGCCTTCTTTCTGGAGCGTGCATTGCGTCGTGTCATTGATCAGGCTGTGGAGGAGCAGGAGCGGGAAGATGAGGAAGTCGCAATGCTGGATGAATTCCCAGGGGGGGCTACTCTATCTGAGACAAGTCAACAACAGGAGTCTGATGAGGAGTCAGAGGAGGATGGTGCCGGGGCGGATGAGCAGGAGCAAGAAGAGCATGCTTTAAACCTTTCTGGGATCCCTGTTGTGCGAGGATGGGGAGAGGAGAATGAAGAGGACGACATTATCCTGGATGATGAGCAGGAGCCAGGCCACCACACCGCTTCCACTTTAGTGCAAATGGGGGCCTTCATGCTCCAGTGTTTTAATAGGGACCCCCGTATAAAAAGCATGAGGGTCAAGGACCAGTACTGGGTGGCAACGTACTTAGACCCCCGGTACAAACACAAAATGGCGGAAATGTTACCGCCGTCGCAGAGGGCTGTCAGAATGCAGCACTTCCAGGCCTTGCTTCGAGAAATGCTGCATTCTGCTTTTGCGTGCGCTGGCAGAGGAGCAATTCCCACTCCCAGAGAAGGATTTGCGGGTACCAATCCAACAGCGCCTGCAAGAAGAGGCCGGTTTGAAGATGTGTTGGTGACTTCGGATATGAGGTCATTCTTTCAGCCGACCCATCGACAGGTGTCATCCGGATCCAGCATCAGGGAACGCCTAGACCGTCAGGTGTCCGACTACATTGGGTTAACGGCCGATGTGGACGCTCTGAGGAGTGATGAACCCCTAGACTACTGGGTGGGCAGGCTTGACCTCTGGCCAGAGCTTGCCCAATTTGCAATCGAACTGTTGGCTTGCCCCTCATCCAGTGTCCTGTCCGAAAGGACGTTCAGCGCAGCAGGGGGGATTGTGACCGATAAGCGTACTCGCCTAGCTCACCACAGTGTTAACTACCTCACATTTCTAAAAATGAATGAGGCATGGATCTCGGAGGAATTCAACACATGTGACCAGTAGACCATGTATATGTCTATAAACTATTTTTTTAATCAAGCACACAGACCTTCTTAATTCATTTGGCTCACTTCCTTGACCCAAAAAAGCACACCGTACTATATGCCCCTACCCTCCTCTTTGAAGAGGTTGAGCGGTGTCATATTTCTACTGGGGCTGCTTATGATATCCCTGTGCTGTGCTGACTTCCTCCTGGGGGTTCTTATTATGAAGGGATCACACTATCCCTGTGCTGTGCTGACTTCCTCCTGGGGGTTCTTATTATGAGGGGATCACACCATCCCTGTGCTGTGCTGACTTCCTCCTGGGGCTGCTTACGGTGCTGCTGTCAGTGCTGTATGTCACGGTGCTGCTGTCAGTGCTGTATGTCACGGTGCTGCTGTCAGCGCTGTATGTCACGGTGCTGCTGTCAGCGCTGTATGTCACGGTGCTGCTGTCAGCGCTGTATGTCACGGTGCTGCTGTCAGCGCTGTATGTCACGGTGCTGCTGTCAGCGCTGTATGTCACGGTGCTGCTGTCAGCGCTGTATGTCACGGTGCTGCTGTCAGCGCTGTATGTCACGGTGCTGCTGTCAGCGCTGTATGTCACGGTGCTGCTGTCAGCGCTGTATGTCACGGTGCTGCTGTCAGCGCTGTATGTCACGGTGCTGCTGTCAGCGCTGTATGTCACGGTGCTGCTGTCAGCGCTGTATGTCACGGTGCTGCTGTCAGCGCTGTATGTCACGGTGCTGCTGTCAGCGCTGTATGTCACGGTGCTGCTGTCAGCGCTGTATGTCACGGTGCTGCTGTCAGATGCCTCTATCACGGTGCATGTGTCATTCCGGTATGTCTTCTTTGCCTACCCTGGTCCCTGACCTTCCCTCTCCTCCATTGCCTTCATTAGCTCCATAGTCCTGAATTGTTAGAACAATTTCCCAAATAAAATAAAAATGCTTGTAGTTATCGATCCCAAATTCACCTCATACATGTATTATGTCATTGTCCAGATGGTGGGACTACGTTTTACCCCCTAATAATTACCACGTGGCCGCAAATTCGACATGAAGGTTTGCAAAGTTCGCCTCCCATTGAAGTCAATGGGGCCCGCGGCGAACGTTCGGTTTTGCGAACGTTTGGGTCCGTTCGCATTTCGCTTTCGCGAAACGTCCCGTCGGAAGTTCGTCCATCACTACTTGTAATGCTCTTGTTTTATCTAATTCTAAGTCATTAGTGTGAAGTTATTGGCAAAAGTGCTAGCCACTAGACTGGTGAAAATAATCTCTAATGCCGCGTACACACGAGCGGACTGTATGGCGTACTTAGTCCGCCGAAACACATTTCAGCGGACAGTCCACTCGTGTGTGGGCTTCAGCAGACTTTTTCAGCGTGCAGTCCGGCGTACTAAGAATTTCGTTTTTTTCGAAATTCTGTCCGTCGTACTCGCATTTCGGCGGACAATCCGGCCGTGTGTATGCCAGTCCGCCGAACTTTTGAAATGAGCAGACTTTTCCCGCCCGGAGAAAAGTCCGCTCATTTCGAGCGGGTATCCAGGTAGGCGGGGCCCGTGAAGGAGACGTCGCTGGCCCCGCCGCCTGGTATGGACTTAAAGGGGAACCCCAATGCCGAAAAAAATCGGCGTGGGGGTCCCCCCCAAGTCCACAACAGACCCTTGTCCGAGCACGCTACCCGGCCGGCCAGGAAAGGGGGGCGAGCGAGCGCCCCCCCCCCCTTCCTGAGCCGTACCAGGCCGCGTGCCCTCAACATCTTCCCGACAACCCTGGCCGTTGGTTGTCGGGGTCTGCGGGCGGGGGGCTTATCGGAATCCGGGAGCCCCCTTTAATAAGGGGGCCCCCGGATACCGGCCCCCCACCCTATGTGAATGAGTATGGGGTACAATGTACCCCTACCCATTCACCTGTAAAATAAAAGTACAAAAAAAAACACAACACACGAGATAAAATACTTTATTGCACAGCTACGGGGGTCTTCCGTCTTCGGGGGTCTTCTCGCCGGACTCCTCCGCTATCTTCTTGTAGCTCTTTTGCTAGCGGAGGAGTCCGGCTTTCTTCCTCGCCGCCGGCCTCTTCTCCCGACTTCGGGGGTCTTGTCCCCCTCTTCGGTTCTTCTGCCGGGCCACCGCGCCTTCTTATAGCTCTTTTACAGGCGGTGGCCCGGTCTTCTGCCACAATGCCAGGGCCGTGCTGCGCGGCCACTTATATAGGGACAAGGGGCGGTGTCACATGGCTTTATGTCACATGGGTTGGTCACATGGGTTGATGTCACATGGGGACTATGACATCGTAAGGGGGCGGGGTCACCATGTGACACCAACCCATGTGACATAAAGCCATGTGACACCGCCCCTTGTCCCTATATAAGTGGCTGCGCAGCGCGTCCCTGGCATTGTGGCCGGAGAGAGCGTCGAGTCAACATCTCCTGGAGAAGAAGAAGAAGAACGGAAGGCGGCGGCGACAGAAGATCGGGAAACCGCCTGTAAAAGAGCTATAAGAAGGCACGGTGGCCCGGCAGAAGAACCGAAGAGGGGGACAAGACCCCCGAAGTCGGGAGAAGAGGCCGGCGGCGAGGAAGAAAGCCGGACTCCTCCGCTAGCAAAAGAGCTACAAGAAGATAGCGGAGGAGTCCGGCGAGAAGACCCCCAAAGACGGAAGACCCCCGTAGCTGTGCAATAAAGTATTTTATCTCGTGTGTTGTGTTTTTTTTTGTACTTTTATTTTACAGGTGAATGGGTAGGGGTACATTGTACCCCATACTCATTCACATAGGGTGGGGGGCCGGTATCCGGGGGCCCCCTTATTAAAGGGGGCTCCCAGATTCCGATAAGCCCCTCGCCCGCAGACCCCGACAACCAACGGCCAGGGTTGTCGGGAAGAGGCCTTTGTCCTCATCAACATGGGGACAAGGTGCTTTGGGGTGGGGGGGGCGCGCGGCCCCCCCTTCCCCAAGGCACCCCCCCATGTTGAGGGCACGCGGCCTGGTACGGCTCAGGAGGGGGGG
This sequence comes from Lithobates pipiens, assembly GCF_037356315.1. NCBI lineage: Eukaryota > Metazoa > Chordata > Amphibia > Anura > Ranidae > Lithobates > Lithobates pipiens. The sequence continues at coordinate 155,242,887 of NW_027507791.1, read as the reverse complement.
GGCGCTCGCTCGCCCCCCTTTCCTGGCCGGCCGGGTAGCGTGCTCGGACAAGGGTCTGCTGTGGACTTAAGGGGTACCCCCACGCCGATTTTTTTCGGCGTTGGGGTTCCCCTTTAAGTCTATACCAGGCGGCGGGGCCAGCGATGTCTCCTTCGCGGGCCCCGCCTACCTGGAGACACGCTCGAAATGAGCGGACTTTCCTCCGCGTGTGTGGGCGAGTCCGTTCATTTCAAAAGTAGGGCGGATAGTACGGCGGACTTAGTACGCCGTATTAGTCCGCTGAAAAAGTGCCGTGTGTGGGCAAGTAGCCCGTTCGGAAAGTCCGACGGACAGTCTGGCGGAAAGTACGCCAGACTAAGTACGTCATACAGTTCGACCGTGTGTACGTGGCATAAGATGTGCATATAGACCAATCAGGTTTTATCTCAAATAGATCTTTATATCTCAATTTGCAGGTTTCGTCTGAAAGCATGAGTAACACAGCTATATTGTCAATTGATGTGGCAAAAGCTTTTGATAGCATAGAATGGTACTTTTTATGGCATTGTTTAGAAGAATTTGGCTTTGGGCCACAGTTTATAAGATGGATACAACTTCTTTATACTGCCCCAGTGGCACGGGTACAGGTAAATGGACATATATATCGGCATCCTTTCCACTGCAACAAGGAACATGTCAGGGATGTCCACTATCACCTCTGTTTGCTTTGGCCCTTGAACCCTTGCTGCCTCTGTAAATCATAAGATTTTCTCTATACGCGGACGATACACTTCTATTTTTGGGAGATACTTTGTCTTCCCTGGAGCCAGTAATGTCTTTAACCACTTAAGGACCAGGCCTCTTTTTCAGATTTGGTGTTTACATGTTTAAAACTGTTTTTTTTGCTAGAAAATTACTTAGAACCCCCAAACCTTTTATATATTTTTTTATAACACCCTAGAGAATAAAATGGCGGTCATTGAAATACTTTTTTTCACACAGTATTTGCGCAGCGGTCTTACAAGCGCACTTTTTTTGGAAAAAATTCACTTTTTTGAATAAAAAAATTAAAAACAACAGTAAAATTAGCCCAATTTTTTTTTTATATTGTGAAAGATAATGGTACGCCGAGTAAATTGATACCCAACATGTCACGTTTCAAAATTGCGCCTGCTCGTGGAATGGCGTCAAACTTTTAGCCTCAAAAATCTCCATAAGCAACATTTAAAAAATTCTACAGGTTGCATTTTTTGCGTTACAGAGGAGGTCTAGGGCTATAATTATTTCTCTTGCTCTACCTATCGCGGCGATACCTCACATGTGGGGTTTGACCACCGTTTTCATATGCGGGCGCTACTCACGTATGCGCTCGCTTCTGTGCGCAAGCTCGTCATGACGGGGTGTTTTTAAAAACCTTTTTTTTTTTCTTATTTATTTTAATTGATTTTATTTATTTTTACACTGTTTTTAAAAAAAAAAAATGGATCACTTTTATTACTATTACAAGGAATGTAAACATCCCTTGTAATAGAAAAAAGCATGACAGGTCCTCTTAAATATGAGATCTGGGGTCAAAAAGTCCTCAGATCTCATATTTGGACTAAAATGCAAAAAAAAAAGAAAAAAGAAAAAAATGACATTTAAAAAAAATATACATTTAAGAGGTATGGGCGGAAGTGACGTTTTGACGTAGCTTCCGCCCTCCTATGGTATAGAGACGAGTGGGGGCCATCTTAGCCTCACTCGTCTCCATACCCAGCTAGGAAAAGGACCCGATCGCCTCCGCCGCTACCGATGGCTCCGGTAAGCGGCGGAAGGTGCGGGAGGGCAGCGGGAGGGGGGGTGGCACCTCTCCCACCGCCGATAGCGGTGATCTCGCAGCGAAACCGCCGCGGAGACCCCCGTTATCGGCTTTATTTTTCTCACCTCAGCATGAGGTGAAAAAACAGCTGATTACCGGCTCTGTTTACATCACGTGGTAAGGGGTCAGGGAGCGACCCTTTACTCTGATCTGTGATCCAGCGAGTCTCAGACTCGCTGATCACAGAGCGCACGGCGCACCCTGCAGGAGTTGCGCACCACGCGCCCTGCAGGAGGCGCGCAAGCCGCTCGGGCACGGGAGGACATCAATAAATGCCCTGCCGGCAAAGCGGGTCCGCGCTGTAGCCGTCATAGCGCAGATCTGAAGAAGTTAATTGGTGCGCTGGAAAATCAATAATTGAACATGCGAACTGGTGCACATTGAAGTGCAAATAGCGATAATAAATACCCACATATGTAAACTGTAACTTTGGCTAGGGTAACTGCGGTCTTCTCATTGATAATAGAGCACGCCCAATATAATTGGTTCATTTCATCTCATTGGATGTGTCTTGTTAGGTAATTAGTAGGTGTTCTTAGTTAATTAACCCTTTTGATGCTAATCTCATTCCTATCACTTCTAATATATTCTTTGAAATTTTGTTTTTTTTTCTTCTTTTTTTATCCAAATCTTTATACATTACAAAGAACAGAAGTGTTTCTAAACCCAATAAATGTATATTTTTAGATCTTGATCTTTAACTGGTTCCCAACCGGCGCACACCGATGTACGTCGGCAGAATGGCACGGACAGGCATATGGCATACAGGTACGTCCAATCTTTAATGCCGCCCTGCCATCGCGAGCGTGCCGGTCGGGACCCCCGTGAGTCCGGTCGTGGGTCCCGCGGACTCGATCGCCGCGGGCTTACCCGCGATCGTCTCACGGGGCGGCTGAACGGAAAGATGCCATTGTAAACGGCATTTCCCGTTCTGCCTAGCAACTAGTGACGCTGATCTCTGCTCCATGTGATTGGAGCAGAGATCAGTGTTCACTAAATGAAAGCCCAGCCCCCCACAGTTAGTAACACACCCCTAGGAACACTTAACCCCTACACTGCCACCCACTGGTTAACCCCTTCACTGCCAGTGTCATTTATACAGGAATCACTGCATTTATATAGCAGTGATTGCTGTATATATGACAATGGTCCCAAAAATGTGTCAAAAATGTCCAATGTGTCCGCTATAATGTCGCAGTCACAATAAAAAATCGCTGATCGCCGCCATTACTAGTAAAAAAAAAGAATTATTAATAAAAATGCCATAAAACTATCCCCTATTTTGTAAACACTATAACTTTTGCTCAAACCAATCAATAATCGCTTATTGTGATTTTTTTACCAAAAATATGTAGAAGAATACGTATCGGCCTAAACTGAGGGAAAAAAATGTTTTTTTATATATTTTTGGGGGATATTTATTATAACAAAAAGTAAAAAATAATGCGTTTTTTTCCAAATTGTAGCTCTATTTTTGTTTATAGCGCAAAAAATAATAACTGCAGGGATGATCAAATACCACCAAAAGAAAGCTCTATTTGTGGGAAAAAAGGATGCCAATTCTGTTTGGGAGCCACGTCGCACGACCGCGCAATTGTCAGTTAAAGCAACGCAGTGTCGAATCGCAAAAAGCGGTCTGGTCTTTGACCAGCAAAATGGTCTGGTCTGTAAGTGGTTAAAGATGACCATACACTTCAATCAGTTAATTGTTAAATAAATTAGATTTAATGCAAGAGAGTTTGATTTCCTATAATTTGAATTCATTGTGCATCTTTCTATTACCTATTTTGCCTAAATATCAAGTTGTACAGAGATTGGCCAATCAGATTGCATAGTGCATGATCATCTTAAGTGCCAAATTTGGAATGTAGATGTGCCATGACCCACTTGTATTTTCCAAACGATATTTCTTGGGCATTATACAAGGCACATGAAAAAGCATCTTTTTTCAAGACATGCTAGAGTAATCAGGAATCTTCAAACTACGGCTCTCCATCTGTTGCAGAACTACACATCCCATGAGGCATTGTAAAACGCTGACATTCACAATTTCACAGACATGACGGGAATTGTAGTTCCTGAACAATTGGAGGGCCGTAGTTTGAAGACTCCTGTGCTAGACCATTATTATGCCTCCAGAATTGTGAGTGTGGCATCTACCCAACTTCTCTCTGCTGGTGGACACAAGAACCTATATCTATATAGATATATACAAACACTGAAGCAGGAAGCAATATACACTGGCCGAAGTGAATCTGTACACGGGAAGTAGGTGTGTGTTTTGTGTCCAAATCATTTAGACATACACACATGACCCACACAAACACCACTCCATGTAAAATAAAAAATGATCTTAATTTGCAAATAAGGATCATCTCCTCCTCAGAGAACAGTGAGCAGGGCATGGTGGTGAGAAGAAATTAGCAGCAGTACAAGCAACTTCCTGGAGGGGCGTGATGTCATTTCTGTGTGCTGGCCACCGTTTCCGGGAACCAGATATGCGCACAGTTGCGCATCTCATATACACAGCGGGCGCGCATCTAGCTGCAGGAACCCAATTTTTAAGGAAATTAATAGTAAAACAGATGCAGAGTTCAAGGACTGGACTAACAAACGTTTATAGTGAAAGGCAACTGGTGTTTTCTATTAAACAAGGTCTAAATGGCCATTGACATTCATCACAGTTGAATGTGTCTTTGTAAAGTTAAACTAAATGAAATCCTTTCTTATTTTTGCTTGGGGATAGAGTGCAGAGGGATTAGAAGTCTTGTCAGTTTTTGGGGATGTCTGAACCCCTGATAGGGTGAAGACACCATACAAATTTTGGCAGTTGCTCCTTCAAATTTATTAAGCTTCCTGTCACATAGCCAAACAGGAAGTGAGGTTAAAACCCTACCAATGTCTTCCCTTGGGGACATACAGGTCAATCTAAATAGTTCCCCCATTAGATAAATTGCACTCTAGCATTTTGCTGTGTACACCCCAAATTATTAGGTATCTTGGACTTTGGGGTTTATTTACTAAAGGCAAATCCACTTTGCACTACAAGTGAACTTGGAACAGCATCTTTTCTTCTACATGGTTGGATGATAAAAATCACCAGTGCTTCCCTTCAGATTTATAGCAAGTACACTTGTATTGCAGAGTGGATTTGCCTTTAATAAACCCCAAAATACCTAATAATTTGGGGCATGCACAACACAGCGCTAGCTAGAGTGTAATTTGCCTAATGGGGACACTAGTTAGATTGACCTGTGTGTCCCCAAGGAAAGACATTGGTAGGGGTTTACCCTCACTTCCTGTTTGGCTATGTGACAGGAAGTGAAGCCAATTTTCAGAAAAGGGACACAAAGCCCAACCTAAAAAAAGACAAGCAGGCGTTCTAACACTCACTTGGTTTCCCTCAAATTCCCACAATTATAATAGGATTGTCTTGAGCTAGATTTTAGCTCAGTGCTCTAAATCAGTGGTTCCCAACCCTGTCCTCAAGTACCCCCAACAGGCCATGTTTGCAGGTTTACTTTCATCTTGCACAGGTGCTTCAAATCAGAGTCAATGGTTTGGTATTTTGGACAGCTATTTAGCTAAGATAAATTCCCAAACTATGTCCCGTCGGCATTACTAGAGGACTGAAGCTGAGAACCACAGCGCTAAAATGGAAAATGTAATACTTACCTCGCTGTAAAACATTTGTGTAGCACTGACCCCCGAAGGAGCTGCTGGTTTTATTTGGGCTTACCGTTATCTCACCTGCTTGCTTCTCCATCTTGGGGATCCCATGGTAAATGGCCCAAAGAATGTTTAAACTGACACTGAATCCTCTTTTGAGTTATTTATTTAGAAAAAACAAAGTCCCTTAATGGAGGGTAGAGGGTTAGGGGTGATTTAAGGCACTTAAATTGCAAGGTGAAAGTATTGAGAGAATCCAGAGAATAAAACTGTTTCACAACTGGATTCAACAACCCCCGGATGCTCGGTAAAGTCTCTGCCAAAGACTTGTGAGATACACTTGAGCATTACTGAGGGATGTGGATAAATTTAAAGAACTGACATACGGTACCAGTTTCTCTCAGCCGATCCGACGATACCATATGAGTGTTGATCCAGGTTGCGTCCTTCAACTAAGTCTCCAGGCTCTTTCAGAGAAACCAGCCTTGCGTATGGTCTTCTCCTGAAAGAGTCCTCCCCTGGGGTTCTTCAGTTGCTGGGCCTCTCCCTTTAGATGAGACGGCACCAGACCATCCCTGGACAAGTAGGCCCCAAAATTTGCTCGGGCCTATCCCTTCAGTTGCGTTGCCTCAGGCCAGCTGGCCCCAAGACACAGGATGCATAGTTCCACACCCCAGGCCAGGAGGGCCATGGGGCTGGGTCAGGAGGACCACCAGAACCAAACGGACAGAAGATAATCCCCCGCCAACATGGCGTCGGTAGCTTAAATACCACCTCCCAGAATGCACAGCAGGAAAAAACTCCCACTGGGCTGGTTTTCGAGAGATAATTGGCATCCAATGCATCCAGCTAGATTGCGTTTCTACTCTTGCCGGCGGTGACAGCAACACCTGCGGTCAAGGAGAACCCAGTGCAACCCAGCTGGACTGGTACGGAAACCAGAAATGTATAAAAATAATCCTGAAGCCCAACTATGGCTTCAGGCAACTTAACTTTACAAAAAAACAATAGTGCCTGCTCTTCAGGGGCCAGCGCTACATTTGCTACAAATTTTATTGGTCAATAAAACAGGACTTGGAAAAGAGCAAGGAAATCAAAAACCACATGTATGTTAATTTGAGCCACTAACAGAATATGGTTTTGAGGTCTGTGACACAGACACACTTGCCTCTTTACAGAGCAAGGTAAAGGATTGTATCTGCAAGCTTTATATAACATAGGTTTGTGCCCTAATGAGGCAATTGAAAACACATGCACAGTCCATGAAAAATCAAGGTGAGTAGAAAATTCTGGACAGCCACACTCCAAATGAAATTTCTCGTGCCCTTATTAGAACATCAGGATCACACTGTACATATCACAGCAAAGTAATACAGAACCAAAAACAGCTGTCACGTTTCACACTAAACATAGTGCTTACTCATAGCTAGTGATCACTAAAAATGCTAGCAAATATATACTATTTGTGATAAAACATGTGACTGAATTTTTGATTAATTAATTCATTGGCTAACTTTACTTAAAAATTAAAGTAGTAAAAAATATTGAAAAATATATGTATACAAATAAATTATGTAAAATAGTGAAAAACATCTATGTGAATATTTGACAAAAGGAGAAAAAAAGAAAATTGTTTGGGACTTTAAATGAGGTGATAGGGGCCGTTCACATCCCCTCCTCCATCCCGATTTAGTATTTAAAAAAAAGGAAAAGAGCAACAGGCGGGACTTTATATGAGGCACACGGGGGCAGAAGCATAAAATTTGGTAAAAAACAAGTTTTTAATAAATACAGGTAATCATATATTTACATGTTATTGCACAGTCATAAATTAGTATTTTCTATTTCATCAATATATACACATTCCAACAAGGACTTAATAGTAAACATATGAAGAGTTGAGTGTTCAATAAACACAAATTATATATATATATGAATACAAGACACATTGAAGCGTCATTTAAAGAAAAAAAAAAACCCCCACAAAAATAAGAGGACAAAAATCAAGAAGGAACGTTCAAGCTTTGTTGAAAATTGTATGCACAAAACGGCAGTTGAAAGCTGTACGCGTTTCGTGACCTTATAGCCACTCGTCAGGAGAAACACCGTAATGGAAGCCTATGGTTAGAGTAAACAACCATATTTTAATAAAAAAAAAAAAAAAAAAAAGAAAAAAAAAAAAAAAGAAAAAAAGAAAGAAAGGAAGAAATAGACACATGTACAGACATGGAGAACCCCCCACAAATGCACATTCGACCCACAGACTTACATATATATATATATCTGCGCAAAGGCGGCACAACACACCGAGAGTCGGGCCAGCCCAAAAATGCCACAGACCGGGGCTGAGGGAGCACGCCCGGGCGACAACAAAAACGCACAAACAACACCCCCGGCAGGTTGATGTATGGGATGTGGCTGGAATTTGGTGTTAAGAGTGGAGTGGCCCTCATGGGGGGACCTATGGAGAATAAGCGATTAATATTAATGTGTGTTAAAATGTGTGTGAGAAGTTAACAAAGGTGTAAACTAAAAGAAAAAGAGTGGGAAACTAGAGTGGGAGAAGAGGGAGATGTTATGGAGAGGGAAAATAAAGAATACCTCGTGCTATGTGAGTAAGGACAAAGAAGCCATAAGTCATGTAGTTGCAATTAGGAAGTGAGGGAGGGAAATCCAGAAGGTGAGACCCTGCACAGGGGGAAGCCCATGCGAGTGGCGCCGCCACAGACCCGCTGCCAGCGTCATGCATCCGAAATCCAAGGGGGCTAGGAAGGAGTCACACAGCTGCCAGCCATACCGACCAAGCTAGACAGCCGCACGCGCCAAACCCAGCCCCCAAATGGTCAGAGATGGTTAACCCGGCAGCCAGAACAAGCACGCCAGAAAGGCATCACTTATCCGGCGCCGGAAGCATGACGTCGACGAGCAGTGGAGGAAACCCCACCCACCCCACGTCAGAACAGGGCGGGGGGAGATCCCCAGTGCACGTTGCAACCCCGGGTCATGACAGGAACAAGCACAGCCACAAAACAGACAGCACCCGACACCGCCTATGCGCACATACAACGAAGTCAGCGGATTAAAAAAAATTAAATAAAAAATAAAAGGATATAGTCTCCAATTAATAGTTTCTACACACAAATAATCAAAATGCATACCAAAAAAAATAATCTAAATGAAAAGTTAGAAAAGGATATAAATTAAATTAAATGTTAGTGCTACCGCGTGCCTCCATCCCTAATTATTTAATTTGACAAAAGGAGAAAAAAAGAAAATTGTTTGGGACTTTAAATGAGGTGATAGGGGCCGTTCACATCCCCTCCTCCATCCCGATTTAGTATTTAAAAAAAAGGAAAAGAGCAACAGGCGAGACTTTATATGAGGCACATGGGGGCAGAAGCATAAAATTTGGTAAAAAACAAGTTTTTAATAAATACAGGTAATCATATATTTGCATGTTATTGCACAGTCATAAATTAGTATTTTCTATTTCATCAATATATACACATTCCAACAAGGACTTAATAGTAAACATATGAAGAGTTGAGTGTTCAATAAACACAAATTATATATGAATACAAGACACATTGAAGCGTCATTTAAAGAAAAAAAAAACCCCCCACAAAAATAAGAGGACAAAAATCAAGAAGGAACGTTCATGCTTTGTTGAAAATTGTATGCACAAAACGGCAGTTGAAAGCTGTACGCGTTTCGTGACCTTATAGCCACTCGTCAGGAGAAACACCGTAATGGAAGCCTATGGTTAGAGTAAACAACCATATTTTAATAAAAAAAAAAAAGAAATAAAAAAAAGAAAAAAAGAAAGGAAGAAATAGACAAATGTACAGACATGGAGAACCCCCCACAAATGCACATTCGACCCACAGACTTACATATATATATATATCTGCGCAGAGGCGGGACAGCACACCGAGAGTCGGGCCAGCCCAAAAATGCCACGGACCGGGGCTGCGGGAGCACTCCTGGGCGACAACAAAAACGCACAAACAAACACCCCCGGCAGGTTGATTTATGGGATGTGGCTGGAATTTGGTGTTAAGAGTGGAGTGGCCCTCATGGGGGGACCTATGGAGAATAAGCGATTAATATTAATGTGTGTTAAAATGTGTGTGAGAAGTTAACAAAGGTGTAAACTAAAAGAAAAAGAGTGGGAAACTAGAGTGGGAGAAGAGGGAGATGTTATGGAGAGGGAAAATAAAGAATACCTCGTGCTATGTGAGTAAGGACAAAGAAGCCATAAGTCATGTAGTTGCAATTAGGAAGTGAGGGAGGGAAATCCAGAAGGTAAGAAGGCGCCACCCGCGGGGCGTGGCCTGGCCGGCGATGGAGTGAGACGCATGTGAGCTGAGCTCTGTACCATCCGATATCCTTGGCGTCTATCCTGAGTGCCTGCAGGCCTCTCCGTGCTGACTTACCATGCCCATCGGTGCCCGAATTGAGTGTGGACATGTCCCCGCCGAAAAGAAGTGCCGCAGCGGCTGCGGCGTTCGATAAATTCCGGAGGCAGGAGCGAGACCACGAGGACCAACATGGCGGCCCGGCCTCTTCACCAGCGGAGCCTGCTGCGCCGGATACGGCGAAGGTGCTGGAGGCAATCTCCTCTTGCCAGTCCGTCCTCACTTGCAAGATCGAGGAAGTCTAGGTGGACATTTCCCTGATTCGCCAGGATCTATCCAAGCTGAGAGATAGGGTTACAGAAACGGAGACCAGGATCGGTCAGGCCGAGGATGTCCTGTTCCCGCTACAGCACGCGCAGGAGGACATCCAACGGAGAATGCATCAGTTGGCCCAGAAGCAGGATGACCTAGAAAATAGAGCCCATTGGTCCAATCTACGGTTTGTGGGTCTACCAGAGGGCTCAGAGGGCGCAGACCCGGCTACGTATTTGGAGAACCTTCTCCTCAAGTCCTACGGCAGGAAGGCCTTCTCTACCTCATTTGTAGTGGAAAGGGCTCATAGGATGCCGGCACGTCCGCCGCCTGACGGAGCCCCGCCGCGTACCTTCATTGCCAAACTCCTGAATTACCATCCTGCAACTCACCCGGGAGAGGGGAAACATCCCCTTCCAGAATGGTCACATTTCAGTCTTTCCGGACTTCTCGGCGGAGGTCCAGAAGCAACGTTCCCGCTTTGTGGAGATCAAGCGGCGCCTCCGGGCCCACCACGTAAAGTACGCTATGCTTTTTCCAGCCAGGCTTCCAGTGGTGGGAGAAGATCGTGCTCACTTTTTCGAAGATCCGGCGGCGGCGGTGGCTTGGCTGGATCAGAGGGACGTGGCCCGTAATCGGCCGCCGCGGGACTGATCGCTTCGTGGGCTTGTGAGTACGCTACCTGCAATATACTTTTTTCGATCCTTGCTGCCCCGGCTGGCGGGGTATCGTGGGTCGGATCCTACTGCTCCGGATATGATGACTGCTTACCTGGGCACCTGTATCCCCTTTATTTTTCCCAGTTCTGCCTGTGGCTGTAAGGGGGGCTTATGTTTTTTCCCCCCTTGATGTCCCCTCTACTGCACGGGTGCTCTTTGACTATGGTTAGGCATCTAACTGTCATGGCAAGAGCCTCATTAACATCACCAGGATCTGCATCAGGCCTCAGGCTTAACGGAACTCATATGCTGGCCTTCTTTCCCCTCCCCCCCTTTTTTCTTTTTTTTTTCCTTCCCCTCTCCCCCCCCCCTTTTTTTTCTTTCCCTTCCCTATCTCATTTCCTCCTACTGCTTCATTTTTCATACCCTTCCCTTTTTCCCTCCTTTACCGATCTGCTCTCCCCTCTCCTTTCTCCATCCTTTGTGTTCCCCTTATCTCTCCTTCTCCCTCTCTTCCCCCTCCTCCCTTCCCCTCTACCTCCTCTTGTTCTCTCTAACTTACTTTTCCTCCCCCCGTCTTCCCCAAGGCCATGGTTCTTTTGGAAAGAGTTCATATTCTGCATGACGCTTGAAAATTGCCCTGTAAGTGTATGCAGCCGGGAGACGGAACCTTGCTTGTGACAGACTTTTTCTAAGACCCACGGAGCCTGAGCCTTGTTCTCTAAACGAACTGACTCTGCTGTTTGTACGCACAGTGATGTGATAATGTGGGCACTTCATAACTATGGTGATGTGAGTTAAGTTCATTTACATGTTCAGCTGCTGGTTGTTACACCAGTGAGCGGCGTGCGTGTGTTGCACTCCATCGCTGGGAATACACCCAGCGAAACTTTCGCCCCCGTGGCTTACTGGGTAGTGATGGCCGAACGGTTCGCCCGGCGGTCGTTTCGCGGCGAATTTCCGACATTCGCGGTCCGCACGTTCGAACGCCTTTTTCCGTCGTTCGCCGCGGCGGACTTACGTGTTTAATGTATACAAGAACTTTAACCTTTGGTGACACGTTTATCATGTGATACAGGACAGCCAATTGAGACATGACAGCACATGGACACTTGTACATTCCCCCTAACCTATAAATACACCCGATCCGGTGGCCATTTTACATTCTTTCTTCTGTTACGATAGGGACAGGTTCCTGTGTGGAGTAGGGAGAGATAAACCACTAGCTATTTGGTACACAAAAGTTCTTTTCAGGACTGGTATAGGTGTTAGGTGTTGATAGGTTTGCTGTGCTGCTGATTCTTGCAGCAGCCTGAGTGTCTTTTGTTAGTTTAGAGAAAGGGAAAGGACGGTGTATGCTACAGGGACAGCCAGATTAGTCTTTCATCATCATCATCATCATCATCATCATTAGCTGTTACTATCAAGGTCCACAAAAGAGCTGTTCCAGTAACCACTAATCGTTCTCTTTTTTTGCCAATTTGTATAGGGACAGGAAGGAAGCAGTGTTGTCAGGCAGTGAGGGTAATTTTAAAGACTTGCTGTTATTATTAGTTCCACAAAGGTTCTTTTCAGGACTGGTATCAGTGGTACAGTAATAGGCTTGTACATGTATAATATTCTTTCTTCCAAATATAGAAAGGATATTATACTTGACTGCTGCCCTTCTGCTGCAGTCTGCTAAACATTCACAACTCACTTGTTCCACAAAAGTTCTTATAAGGACTGGTAACTTGGTATAGGGTGCTACGGTACATAGGCTTGAGTGCGGTACAGTCTGCTGTTCTGTAAGGACCGCTATCGGTCCACAATAGATAGGGTTGACGTGCACCACTGCTGACCGCTGCCCTATACTGCAGCAGTCCTTCAGCGGTATAGGGACTGACGTACAGTCTGCTAATCACTAACACACAACCTGCTTGTTCCACAAAAGTTCTTATAAGGACTGGTAACTTGGTATAGGGTGCTACGGTACATAGGCTTGAGTGCGGTACAGTCTGCTGTTCTGTAAGGACCGCTATCGGTCCACAATAGATAGGGTTGACGTGCACCACTGCTGACCGCTGCCCTATACTGCAGCAGTCCTTCAGCGGTATAGGGACTGACGTACAGTCTGCTAAACACTAATACACAACCTGCTTGGTCCACAAAAGTTCTTATAAGGACTGGTAACTTGGTATAGGGTGCTACGGTACATAGGCTTGAGTGCGGTACAGTCTGCTGTTCTGTAAGGACCGCTATCGGTCCACAATAGATAGGGTTGACGTGCACCACTGCTGACCGCTGCCCTATACTGCAGCAGTCCTTCAGCGGTATAGGGACTGACGTACAGTCTGCTAAACACTAATACACAACCTGCTTGGTCCACAAAAGTTCTTATAAGGACTGGTAACTTGGTATAGGGTGCTACGGTACATAGGCTTGAGTGCGGTACAGTCTGCTGTTCTGTAAGGACCGCTATCGGTCCACAATAGATAGGGTTGACGTGCACCACTGCTGACCGCTCACCTATACTGCAGCAGTCCTTCAGCGGTATAGGGACTGACGTACAGTCTGCTAATCACTAACACACAACCTGCTTGTTCCACAAAAGTTCTTATAAGGACTGGTAACTTGGTATAGGGTGCTACGGTACATAGGCTTGAGTGCGGTACAGTCTGCTGTTCTGTAAGGACCGCTATCGGTCCACAATAGATAGGGTTGACGTGCACCACTGCTGACCGCTGCCCTATACTGCAGCAGTCCTTCAGCGGTATAGGGACTGACGTACAGTCTGCTAATCACTAACACACAACCTGCTTGTTCCACAAAAGTTCTTATAAGGACTGGTAACTTGGTATAGGGTGCTACGGTACATAGGCTTGAGTGCGGTACAGTCTGCTGTTCTGTAAGGACCGCTATCGGTCCACAATAGATAGGGTTGACGTGCACCACTGCTGACCGCTGCCCTATACTGCAGCAGTCCTTCAGCGGTATAGGGACTGACGTACAGTCTGCTAAACACTAATACACAACCTGCTTGGTCCACAAAAGTTCTTATAAGGACTGGTAACTTGGTATAGGGTGCTACGGTACATAGGCTTGAGTGCGGTACAGTCTGCTGTTCTGTAAGGACCGCTATAGGTCCACAATAGATAGGGTTGACGTGCACCACTGCTGACCGCTCACCTATACTGCAGCAGTCCTTCAGCGGTATAGGGACTGACGTACAGTCTGCTAATCACTAACACACAACCTGCTTGTTCCACAAAAGTTCTTATAAGGACTGGTAACTTGGTATAGGGTGCTACGGTACATAGGCTTGAGTGCGGTACAGTCTGCTGTTCTGTAAGGACCGCTATCGGTCCACAATAGATAGGGTTGACGTGCACCACTGCTGACCGCTGCCCTATACTGCAGCAGTCCTTCAGCGGTATAGGGACTGACGTACAGTCTGCTAAACACTAATACACAACCTGCTTGGTCCACAAAAGTTCTTATAAGGACTGGTAACTTGGTATAGGGTGCTACGGTACATAGGCTTGAGTGCGGTACAGTCTGCTGTTCTGTAAGGACCGCTATCGGTCCACAATAGATAGGGTTGACGTGCACCACTGCTGACCGCTCACCTATACTGCAGCAGTCCTTCAGCGGTATAGGGACTGACGTACAGTCTGCTAATCACTAACACACAACCTGCTTGTTCCACAAAAGTTCTTATAAGGACTGGTAACTTGGTATAGGGTGCTACGGTACATAGGCTTGAGTGCGGTACAGTCTGCTGTTCTGTAAGGACCGCTATCGGTCCACAATAGATAGGGTTGACGTGCACCACTGCTGACCGCTGCCCTATACTGCAGCAGTCCTTCAGCGGTATAGGGACTGACGTACAGTCTGCTAATCACTAACACACAACCTGCTTGTTCCACAAAAGTTCTTATAAGGACTGGTAACTTGGTATAGGGTGCTACGGTACATAGGCTTGAGTGCGGTACAGTCTGCTGTTCTGTAAGGACCGCTATCGGTCCACAATAGATAGGGTTGACGTGCACCACTGCTGACCGCTCACCTATACTGCAGCAGTCCTTCAGCGGTATAGGGACTGACGTACAGTCTGCTAATCACTAACACACAACCTGCTTGTTCCACAAAAGTTCTTATAAGGACTGGTAACTTGGTATAGGGTGCTACGGTACATAGGCTTGAGTGCGGTACAGTCTGCTGTTCTGTAAGGACCGCTATCGGTCCACAATAGATAGGGTTGACGTGCACCACTGCTGACCGCTGCCCTATACTGCAGCAGTCCTTCAGCGGTATAGGGACTGACGTACAGTCTGCTAATCACTAACACACAACCTGCTTGTTCCACAAAAGTTCTTATAAGGACTGGTAACTTGGTATAGGGTGCTACGGTACATAGGCTTGAGTGCGGTACAGTCTGCTGTTCTGTAAGGACCGCTATCGGTCCACAATAGATAGGGTTGACGTGCACCACTGCTGACCGCTGCCCTATACTGCAGCAGTCCTTCAGCGGTATAGGGACTGACGTACAGTCTGCTAAACACTAATACACAACCTGCTTGGTCCACAAAAGTTCTTATAAGGACTGGTAACTTGGTATAGGGTGCTACGGTACATAGGCTTGAGTGCGGTACAGTCTGCTGTTCTGTAAGGACCGCTATCGGTCCACAATAGATAGGGTTGACGTGCACCACTGCTGAC
The DNA here is from genome assembly GCF_037356315.1 of Lithobates pipiens. Taxonomy (NCBI): domain Eukaryota; kingdom Metazoa; phylum Chordata; class Amphibia; order Anura; family Ranidae; genus Lithobates; species Lithobates pipiens. The sequence goes on along the minus strand of NW_027507791.1, from coordinate 155,227,348 downwards.
CGCTCACCTATACTGCAGCAGTCCTTCAGCGGTATAGGGACTGACGTACAGTCTGCTAATCACTAACACACAACCTGCTTGTTCCACAAAAGTTCTTATAAGGACTGGTAACTTGGTATAGGGTGCTACGGTACATAGGCTTGAGTGCGGTACAGTCTGCTGTTCTGTAAGGACCGCTATCGGTCCACAATAGATAGGGTTGACGTGCACCACTGCTGACCGCTGCCCTATACTGCAGCAGTCCTTCAGCGGTATAGGGACTGACGTACAGTCTGCTAAACACTAATACACAACCTGCTTGGTCCACAAAAGTTCTTATAAGGACTGGTAACTTGGTATAGGGTGCTACGGTACATAGGCTTGAGTGCGGTACAGTCTGCTGTTCTGTAAGGACCGCTATCGGTCCACAATAGATAGGGTTGACGTGCACCACTGCTGACCGCTGCCCTATACTGCAGCAGTCCTTCAGCGGTATAGGGACTGACGTACAGTCTGCTAAACACTAATACACAACCTGCTTGGTCCACAAAAGTTCTTATAAGGACTGGTAACTTGGTATAGGGTGCTACGGTACATAGGCTTGAGTGCGGTACAGTCTGCTGTTCTGTAAGGACCGCTATCGGTCCACAATAGATAGGGTTGACGTGCACCACTGCTGACCGCTGCCCTATACTGCAGCAGTCCTTCAGCGGTATAGGGACTGACGTACAGTCTGCTAATCACTAACACACAACCTGCTTGTTCCACAAAAGTTCTTATAAGGACTGGTAACTTGGTATAGGGTGCTACGGTACATAGGCTTGAGTGCGGTACAGTCTGCTGTTCTGTAAGGACCGCTATCGGTCCACAATAGATAGGGTTGACGTGCACCACTGCTGACCGCTGCCCTATACTGCAGCAGTCCTTCAGCGGTATAGGGACTGACGTACAGTCTGCTAATCACTAACACACAACCTGCTTGTTCCACAAAAGTTCTTATAAGGACTGGTAACTTGGTATAGGGTGCTACGGTACATAGGCTTGAGTGCGGTACAGTCTGCTGTTCTGTAAGGACCGCTATCGGTCCACAATAGATAGGGTTGACGTGCACCACTGCTGACCGCTGCCCTATACTGCAGCAGTCCTTCAGCGGTATAGGGACTGACGTACAGTCTGCTAAACACTAATACACAACCTGCTTGTTCCACAAAAGTTCTTATAAGGACTGGTAACTTGGTATAGGGTGCTACGGTACATAGGCTTGAGTGCGGTACAGTCTGCTGTTCTGTAAGGACCGCTATCGGTCCACAATAGATAGGGTTGACGTGCACCACTGCTGACCGCTGCCCTATACTGCAGCAGTCCTTCAGCGGTATAGGGACTGACGTACAGTCTGCTAAACACTAATACACAACCTGCTTGGTCCACAAAAGTTCTTATAAGGACTGGTAACTTGGTATAGGGTGCTACGGTACATAGGCTTGAGTGCGGTACAGTCTGCTGTTCTGTAAGGACCGCTATAGGTCCACAATAGATAGGGTTGACGTGCACCACTGCTGACCGCTCACCTATACTGCAGCAGTCCTTCAGCGGTATAGGGACTAAGAGTTTTGTCACAGGGTCATTTAAAAAATGACATGCAGAGGAAGAGGCAGGCCCTTCCGCAGGGGTGGTAGGGGTAGGGCAGGAGCAACAGGCTTGAGCCAAAGTGGGAAGTTGCAGAAGGTGCGTTCAATTACTTTAAAGGATGCACCAGACTTGGTTGAGTGGCTCGCTCAGCCTTACTCTTCTGCACCCTCCTCATCCTCTCGATCTGCACCCTCTTCTTCACTCTCTGCTATGTGCACCCCCAAAGACACTACCACCAACAACACGACCACCACCACCACCACCACATACCTTCCGCTTGAGTCACTGGAATTATTTTCCGATCCATATCAAGAGGACATTTCTGATGCGCAGCCACTCTTGGTATTGGATCAGGAAGAGGAGGTAGCAACAAGCGCTACTCAGCAGTCTGACGCCAGTACCCAGATCAGCCCAAGGAGGAGGTTGGTCCCCGGTGTTGCTGCCTACTCCGAGATCTCTACTTATAGCGGTGGGGAAGGTGACGTTGATGATGACGTGTCTAGTGATGTCACGTGGGTGCCCACAAGAGAGGAAGAGGAGGGGAGTTCAGAGGGAGATATGGACCAGCAGATAGGGAGGAGAAGCAGCAATGACTTACATTGCACAGCAGGGACAAAGCAGACTGCAAATGTATCAGGAGCGAGTCATCGACCATGTACGGTCACATCTGGCGCTCCCAGGACACCGGCACATGGCTCCGCAGTGTGGGCTTTTTTTAACGTGTCCGCTGCTGACAATAGCGTTGCCATCTGCAATCTTTGCAGTCAACGCGTTAGTCGCGGTAAGCCCAATACTCACCTAGGGACGACCGCCTTAAGAAGGCACATGAGCAGCCATCACCGAGCCCAGTGGGAGCAACGGAACACACAAAGCCACACTGCAGGCTCTCACCGTCCAGCCTCGTCTTCTACTTCTCCTTCTCCTCTCTCCTCACAATTGTCCTCCACTCCACCTTCCATCACGCCAAGCTCACATTTTTCTGCAAAAAGGCAGGCTTCCGTGGGCCTAATGTTTGAGCGTAAAAAAATGATGATGCCGGATAACCCTCTTGCCCAACGGTTGGCGGCTGGCTTGTCAGAACTCATAGCCCGCCAACTACTGCCATATAAACTGGTGGACTCGGAGGCCTTTCGCAAATTTGTGGCCATTGGAACACCACAATGGAAGGTCCCAGGAAGGAAGTATTTCTCAGAGAAGGGCATCCCAGAGCTATATGGCCATGTTCAGCGGCAAGTGAATGTATCTCTGGCACACAGTGTCGGTGCCAAGATACATCTGACCACAGACACGTGGTCTAGCAAACACGGGCAGGGAAGGTATATCAGTTTTACTGCCCACTGGGTGAACCTTCTGACGGCCGTCAAGCATGTAACCCGTGGCACCCGTGTAGATTTGGTTTTACCGCCACGGATTGCATGCAGGCCTGACTCTTCTTCTCCTCCTCCTACTCCATCCTCCTCCCTCTCCTCCTCAGCTGCCTCCTCCTTTTCCGCTGCTAGCGTCTCTTCCACTGCACCGCCCAAGCTCCCCAGAACCTATTCCACATGCCAGGTGAGACGTTGCCATGCCGTGCTGCGTCTGTTGTGCCTGGAAGCAAAGAGCCACACTGGCCCGGCACTCCTTTCAGCTTTGCGTTCACAGGCAGATGAGTGGCTAACACCGCTCAATTTGACAGTTGGTAAAGTGGTGTGTGACAACGGTGCCAATCTGCTTAGCGCATTGAAACAGGGCAAAATCACGCACGTGCCGTGCATGGCACACGTCTTAAACTTGGTCGTGCAGCGATTCCTTGTCAAATACCCTGGGGTCCAGGACATCTTGCGGCAGGCAAGGAAAATCTCGGCCCATTTCAGAAGATCTTACACGGCCATGGCTCGCCTTGCTGACATTCAGCGGCGACACCATCTGCCGGTCAGACGTCTTATTTGCGATTGCCCGACGCGATGGAACTCAACCTTCTATATGCTTGATAGGCTGCTCCAGCAGAAACGTGCAGTTAACGTCTACCTGTATGAACTCTGCGAAAGAAACGGTTCTGGGGAGCTGGGTTTTTTTTCACCGCGCCAGTGGCTGCTCATGCGCGACACATGCAGACTTCTGCGGCCATTTGAGGAGATCACCAAACTGGTCAGTCGCAGCCATGGCGCCATCAGTGACATGGTACCTTATGCCTTCTTTCTGGAGCGTGCATTGCGTCGTGTCATTGATCAGGCTGTGGAGGAGCAGGAGCGGGAAGATGAGGAAGTCGCAATGCTGGATGAATTCCCAGGGGGGGCTACTCTATCTGAGACAAGTCAACAACAGGAGTCTGATGAGGAGTCAGAGGAGGATGGTGCCGGGGCGGATGAGCAGGAGCAAGAAGAGCATGCTTTAAACCTTTCTGGGATCCCTGTTGTGCGAGGATGGGGAGAGGAGAATGAAGAGGACGACATTATCCTGGATGATGAGCAGGAGCCAGGCCACCACACCGCTTCCACTTTAGTGCAAATGGGGGCCTTCATGCTCCAGTGTTTTAATAGGGACCCCCGTATAAAAAGCATGAGGGTCAAGGACCAGTACTGGGTGGCAACGTACTTAGACCCCCGGTACAAACACAAAATGGCGGAAATGTTACCGCCGTCGCAGAGGGCTGTCAGAATGCAGCACTTCCAGGCCTTGCTTCGAGAAATGCTGCATTCTGCTTTTGCGTGCGCTGGCAGAGGAGCAATTCCCACTCCCAGAGAAGGATTTGCGGGTACCAATCCAACAGCGCCTGCAAGAAGAGGCCGGTTTGAAGATGTGTTGGTGACTTCGGATATGAGGTCATTCTTTCAGCCGACCCATCGACAGGTGTCATCCGGATCCAGCATCAGGGAACGCCTAGACCGTCAGGTGTCCGACTACATTGGGTTAACGGCCGATGTGGACGCTCTGAGGAGTGATGAACCCCTAGACTACTGGGTGGGCAGGCTTGACCTCTGGCCAGAGCTTGCCCAATTTGCAATCGAACTGTTGGCTTGCCCCTCATCCAGTGTCCTGTCCGAAAGGACGTTCAGCGCAGCAGGGGGGATTGTGACCGATAAGCGTACTCGCCTAGCTCACCACAGTGTTAACTACCTCACATTTCTAAAAATGAATGAGGCATGGATCTCGGAGGAATTCAACACATGTGACCAGTAGACCATGTATATGTCTATAAACTATTTTTTTAATCAAGCACACAGACCTTCTTAATTCATTTGGCTCACTTCCTTGACCCAAAAAAGCACACCGTACTATATGCCCCTACCCTCCTCTTTGAAGAGGTTGAGCGGTGTCATATTTCTACTGGGGCTGCTTATGATATCCCTGTGCTGTGCTGACTTCCTCCTGGGGGTTCTTATTATGAAGGGATCACACTATCCCTGTGCTGTGCTGACTTCCTCCTGGGGGTTCTTATTATGAGGGGATCACACCATCCCTGTGCTGTGCTGACTTCCTCCTGGGGCTGCTTACGGTGCTGCTGTCAGTGCTGTATGTCACGGTGCTGCTGTCAGCGCTGTATGTCACGGTGCTGCTGTCAGCGCTGTATGTCACGGTGCTGCTGTCAGCGCTGTATGTCACGGTGCTGCTGTCAGCGCTGTATGTCACGGTGCTGCTGTCAGCGCTGTATGTCACGGTGCTGCTGTCAGCGCTGTATGTCACGGTGCTGCTGTCAGCGCTGTATGTCACGGTGCTGCTGTCAGCGCTGTATGTCACGGTGCTGCTGTCAGCGCTGTATGTCACGGTGCTGCTGTCAGCGCTGTATGTCACGGTGCTGCTGTCAGCGCTGTATGTCACGGTGCTGCTGTCAGTGCTCTGTATTACGGTGCTGCTGTCAGATGCCTCTATCACGGTGCATGTGTCATTCCGGTATGTCACGCTGCTGGTGATCATCTCCTGCACCCTCTTCTTTGCCTACCCTGGTCCCTGACCTTCCCTCTCCTCCATTGCCTTCATTAGCTCCATAGTCCTGAATTGTTAGAACAATTTCCCAAATAAAATAAAAATGCTTGTAGTTATCGATCCCAAATTCACCTCATACATGTATTATGTCATTGTCCAGATGGTGGGACTACGTTTTACCCCCTAATAATTACCACGTGGCCGCAAATTCGACATGAAGGTTTGCAAAGTTCGCCTCCCATTGAAGTCAATGGGGCCCGCGGCGAACGTTCGGTTTCGCGAACGTTTGGGTCCGTTCGCATTTCGCGTTCGCGAAACGTCCCGTCGGAAGTTCGTCCATCACTATTACTGGGGTTAAGCCCGGTTAGGAATTGTTCAGGGATGTATGCTCCGGCATGGTTGGGGTGGCTGAGAGCTGGGCGGGTGGGGTTGGGATGTTTATGTTCTAGTTCTGGTTGCAGGTTTTATTTATGCCCTATGGCTTCCACTTTGTACTTAGATACGGGAAATGTTTACATGCCAGTTATAATACGATTGATTTTATATAAGCTATATGACCATTTTAGGTTGGGGAGAGTCACTGCTCTGGGGATCGCCCGCCTTCTTCATATCCATGCATTTATGGGATCTCCATCATGGGTGAGTTGAAATTTTTGTCCTGGAATGTCCGGGGGTTACGTGACAAATTAAAGCGCACGGCGGTATTCAACCGTCTTAAATCATATAGGGCGAATATTATAGTTTTGGTGGAAACCCATATTACCACACAACTACAGCTGGCACTGAAGCGCCCCTGGATTGGCTGGGCATATCATGCCACCTATACCCCTTATTCCCGTGGGGTCACTGTTCTGGTGACTAAAACTACCCATTTTGAGTTGATTTATTTGCGGACGGATCCCCAGGGCAGGTACTTATTCTTGCATTGTGTTCTCTATGGGGTTCAATATCTTGTGTTGGCTTTTTATGTTCCACCGCCATATAACTCTACAGTTATTAATGAGGGACTTTCATACATGGCCATGCACCCCACCACCCCTGCCATATGGCTTGGGGATTTTAACATGGTTCTAGACCGGGGAGCAGACAGGATGCGCCTAGATAGGGGTGACCAAGTCCATGGTGAGACCAGACTAGGTCGTACATTCAGGGAGTTCTCCCTCATTGACCCGTGGCGATACAGGTATCCAGAGAAGCGGGAGTATTCGTGCTTCTCGGCAACCCACTCCTCTATGTCCCGCATTGACTACGTTATGACATCAAGGAGCCTACTACCCAGACTGCTGGACGCAGGATACTGTGCCGTTCGCTCTCGGACCACGCTCCTTGCTGGGCTACATTTGAGCTGGCACGTCAGGCGGGTCCGAGGCCGTGGAGGCTACACCCCTTTTGGCTGTCGGCACTGGGCGAATGCGAGGGCATAGAGGAAGAATGGCAGTTCTATTTTGATACTAACCGCGACACGGCCCGGATGGATCACGTTTGGGAGGCCTTTAAGCTGCATGTCCGCTTCACCCTTTCACGGCGGATAGGCTGGTTGAAGAAAACGTCCCTGACCCAGTTGACACAGGCTGCAGAGGCACTGGAGGCAGTTACAGCTGACTTTAGCGCTGACCCCACTCCGGCCAGGGCACAGCTACTTAGGCATCACACTCGCGCACTAGAGCATCTACAGTATGAAAAAGCTAAGCAGAAGCTCTTTTTTACTAGACAACGGGTATTCGAGCAAGGGGAACGTGCGGGGAAGCTTTTAGCCTACCTGGTGCATCAGGACTCCAGGCCTCCGGTGGTAGTCTCCTTGACTGATCGCCGAGAAGTGTAGGTGACTGATCCGCCGGCGGTGGCAGAGATGTTTCGGGAGTTTTACATGGCGATCTACACCTCCCAAGTGACTACTCCGAGAATAGAGACCAAGACTTACCTGGAGGGAATTTCTCTCCCTAGACTGTCACCGACACAGGTCGTGGACCTTGATGCCCCCCTGACCAAGGATGAGGTCGCACTGGCGATAGCATCTCTGGCTTCTGCTAAGGCCCCCGGACAGGATGGCATTCCCTTCGATTTCTATGCCCAATACTCCAACGTACTAGTTCCGGAACTGTTGAAGTTATATAACTATATGTTTGACTCAGAAACCCTTCCTGAGACACTACGCCAGGCCACCATTATTGTGTTGCCCAAGCCGGGCAAGGACCCTCATCTTCCTGAATCTTACCGCCCCATTTCCCTACTTCAGACCGATATTAAAGTCCTAGCGAAGATTTTGGCCATCAGACTAAATAAGATAATATTGTCACTTGTTCATCCCGACCAAACGGGTTTTATGCTGGGGAAAAACACGGCTATGAACATTCGTCGTTTATACATGAATGTTCAGGCGAGGCACGGCTTGGTGGGGTCGAGGGCGGTGGTGTCCCTGGACGCGGCCAAGGCCTTCGACTCCATCGAGTGGGGTTACCTCTGGGAATGTCTGGGGCGTTTTGGTTTTGGCCCCAAATTTGTAAAATGGGTCACCTTACTTTATTATCGGCCGATGGCTAGGGTCGCGGTAAACGGCTGGGTGTCGGATCCCTTCCCCGTTGGGAGAGGCATGCGTCAGGGATGCCCACTCTCCCCTCTTTTATATGCCCTTGCGGCGGAACCCCTGGCGGCCAGACTCCGGCAACATCCGGAGATAGTGGGTCTCCGCAGTGGTACCCTGGTGGAATCAGTGAGTATGTACGCGGATGATACCCTTTTGTACCTGGAGGATGAGGGTCCGTCGCTGCAGATTGCTCTGGAGGTGTTGGGGGAGTTCGGCAGCCATTCGGGCTTAAACATAAATTGGTCCAAATCACAGGTTTTGCCCCTGGATGTGTCGGTGCCGGACCGCTGCGCGGCCTCCCTCCCACTCTCCAGGGTATCCGAGATTCAGTATCTGGGGATACGTATTACCAGAGAACCGAGGGATTACCTTGTACATAATATTGAACCCCTGTTTTTATTTCTAAAAACGCGCACTCAGGCCTGGTCCCGTCTTCCTCTTGGGGTGATGGGCAGAGTTAACTTGACAAAAATGATTTTGCTGCCTAAAATCCTCTATGCGCTCTGGCATTCCCCGGTTCTGATCCATCTCCGCATTTTCAAAACACTAGACAATATTCTGAATACATTTATTTGGGGCTCCTCTAGGCACAAGCTGGCGTGGAGTACTCTTAAAAACCCGTCGTGTTCAGGGGGGGTGGCCCTTCCGGACTTCCAGGCTTACTACATGGCGGCACAATTATCACATTTCTATCACCTGCACAGGTCGGATGGGGTAAGATATCAGGCGCTGGTGGGCGGCGGAGAGGGTCTACTTACTCATACTCCTCTGCAGTTGCTCTTTCGGGCTGGGAGGGCAGGGGATACCCAGACCCCTTTGTTGTCCTACCATAGGAGGATCTGGAGGTTGGCGATGGGGGTTGTTGACGCTGACTTTCATCATTCGCACACCCCTCTGTGGTGTAACCCCGCTTTGCAGGAGCTACTAGTCATCCCTGGGGTTGCCTTATGGGCCTCTAGGGGTATTATTTTTCTACATCAGGTCATATCCCCACTCGGCATATGTGATTTTTCTACATTGCGGGCGGAGTTTGACCTGCCCCAATCGATGCACTTCCGATACCTACAGTTGCGACACGCACTTAGATCCCAGTTTGCCGCAGGCCTCCCAAACGTCCAGACTCTGTCCTTGGTTGAGTTGCTGATGGGTGACACCTCGTCTCAATTGATCTCTAAATTATACAACTTACTGAGGGCAAGGGCGGTGATGCAGATCTCTGAGAGAGCCAGGATTAGATGGGAGGAGGACACGGGTCCGCTGGAGGGGTCGGATTGGGACGAGTTGCTTGAAAATGTTAAGCAGGTATCACTGAAACTGCCAGACCGCCTTACGCAACTATAAATAATTCATAGATCGTACCTAACCCCTGTCAGGCTGGCGAAATTCCAGCCCGATCATAGTCCGGGATGCCCTATGTGCCCAAGTCCCACTGGAACTTTTTACCATTTAATGTGGACATGCCCTGAGATTCAATCTTACTGGGCGCAAGTAATCCACTTCCTACACGACCACATGGGGTCACTCCTCCAACTAGACCCGAAAGTGTGTGTATGGGGATGTTCCCAGATGTTACTATGGATACGTACCTGACCACATTTCTACAGTCAACGTTGTTTATTGCGAGGAAACTGATAGCGAAACATTGGATGCGTCCGGCTCCTCCTATGGCCCGTGACTGGATCATAGAAGTTAACAGTAAATTACCATACATAAAGTTAGTGTATAGACACCGTGGTTGCCCTGCCAAATACAACAAGGTATGGGATAGATGGATGAATGTTGTGGAAACCTGTGTAGTTTAACATGGAAACGAATAGCGGTTGTGGCCCGGGGACATGGGGGGGGGTGGCGGTCCCGAGCTGGGGGTGGGCGGGAAGCTCCTATCGTATCCACAATGTGTCTCCTCACTGTATTAGGGGTGAACCCCCGTTGGCATTTGTATTCTGTATAAGCTATGTGGTTGCAACCACTACTTTCTGTAATCTTTTTAAATGATTAATAAACCTGCGTTTGTTTGAAAAAAAAAAAGAAGGCGCCACCCGCATGGGCTTCCCCCTGTGCAGGGTCTCACCTTCTGGATTTCCCTCCCTCACTTCCTAATTGCAACTACATGACTTATGGCTTCTTTGTCCTTACTCACATAGCACGAGGTATTCTTTATTTTCCCTCTCCATAACATCTCCCTCTTCTCCCACTCTAGTTTCCCACTCTTTTTCTTTTAGTTTACACCTTTGTTAACTTCTCACACACATTTTAACACACATTAATATTAATCGCTTATTCTCCATAGGTCCCCCCATGAGGGCCACTCCACTCTTAACACCAAATTCCAGCCACATCCCATACATCAACCTGCCGGGGGTGTTGTTTGTGCGTTTTTGTTGTCGCCCGGGCGTGCTCCCTCAGCCCCGGTCCATGGCATTTTTGGGCTGGCCCGACTCTCGGTGTGCTGTGCGCAGATATATATATGTAAGTCTGTGGGTCGAATGTGCATTTGTGGGGGGTTCTCCATGTCTGTACATTTGTCTATTTCTTCCTTTTTTTTTTTTCTTTTTTCTTTTTTCTTTTTCTTTTTTATTAAAATATGGTTGTTTACTCTATCCATGTGAATATGTGAAAGTAAAAATTCAACTACTGACCATAAAAAATAGTGATGCTGTATACTGTAAAAATTACTACAAGAGAGTAAATTAACCACTTGCCGACCGCCGCACGACGATGTACGTCGACAGAATGGCACGGGCAGGCATAAGGGCTTACATGTACGTCCTTGCCTGCCCGCGGGTCGGGGGCCCGATCGGGCCCCCGCCCGGTGCCTGCGGCGGTCGGTATTCGTTCGGGAGCGATCCCGGACGAGGGGACGGCCATTCATTCATGGCCACCCCCTCGCGATCGCTCCCGACGAATGAAAATGTCCCGTGACATCACTTCCTCTCCTGTAATGTAAACACAGGAGAGGAAGTGATGTATTCTCTCCTCCGTGTCGGTATTTTTCGTTCCGGCACCGAGGAGAGAGCATCGGTGAGTTGCACAAGCACTACACTACACAGTAGAACATGCCAGGCACACTCACACCCCCCCTTTACCCCCCAATCACCCCCCAATTACCCCTGCCCCCCCAGTCACAGTGACACCAATTGCTTTTTTTTTTTTTTTTTTTTTGCATTGGTGTCATTTGTGACTGTAATAACTGTTAGGGCAGTTAGGGTTAGCCCCCTTTAGTTCTAATGTGCCCCCCTAACCCCCCCAATAAAGGTTTAACCCCGTGATCACCCCCCCTCGCCAGTGTCACTAAGGCTGGGTTCACATTGCAGCGGTTTATGAGAACGAATGTGATTCGCACCGCACTGCAGTGCAAATCACATCCGATCTCTGTGCGATTCGACTTCAGCCATACAGATAGTATGGCTGAATTCGTGTCGCACCCGCCGCACCCGCCGCAAACTCGCACGGGACCCTTTTTTTGGTCCGCAGCAGAATCGGATCGCATGGGTGTTCACACCATGCGATCCGAGTTTGCAGATCGCACTGCGATATGCGAACTGATCTGGGGGTGTCATTAACATTTCACTGACACTCCCAGCAGTTCGCATAGGGCAGTGTGAACTGCCGCCGGGAGGCATGTGATGCGGGAACCCGCCGCGCATTCGTGGCGTTCCCACATCGCTCCAGTGTGAACCCAGCCTAATAAGCGATCGTTTTTCTGATCACTGTATTAGTGTCACAGGTGACGCTAGTTAGGCAGGTAGGTATTTAGGTTCGCCGCAGCTTTTTATAGTGCCAGGGACCCCCATATACTACCGCATAAAGCCCCCTGATTGCCCCCTAGTTAACCCTTTCACCAGTGATCACCATATAACTGTTACAGGTGACGCTGGTTGGTTAGTTATTTTTTTTATAGTTTCAGGGCACCCGCCATTTATTACCTAGTCTCACTAGTGTACCCCTAAATTTAGGGGTGTCTACTTTCCAAAATGGGGTCATTTGGGGGGGGGGTTTGTGCCATCTTGGCATTTTATGGCCTTCAAAACTGTAACGCCCTTGGAAAGCCTGAAGGCGGTGCTTGGTTTTCGGGGCCCCGTACGCGGCTAGGCTCCCAAAAAGTCCCACATATGTGGTATCCCCGTACTCAGGAGAAGCAGCAGAATTTATTTTGGGGTGTCATTTCACATATGCCCATGGCATGCGTGAGCAATATATCATTTAGTGACAACTTTGTGAAAAAATAAATAAAAATAAGTTTGTAATATTCCCGCAACTTGTGGCAAAATATAAAATATTCCATGGACTCAACATGCCTCTCAGCAAATAGCTTGGGGTGTCTACTTTCTAAAATGGGGTCATTTGTGGGGGTTTTGTGCCATCTTGGCATTTTATGGCCTTCAAAACTGTAATAGGTAGTGAGGAGTGAAGTCAAATATTTACGCCCTTAGAAAACCTGAAGGCGGTTCTTGGTTTTCGGGGCCCCGTACGCGGCTAGGCTCCCAAAAAGTCCCACATATGTGGTATCCCCGTACTCAAGAGAAGCAGCAGAATTTATTTTGGGGTGTCATTTCACATATGCCCATAGCATGTGTGAGCAATATATCATTTAGTGACAACTTTGTGAAAAAAAAATAAAAAAAAATTAAAGTTTGTAATTTTCCCGCAACTTGTGGCAAAATATAAAATATTCCATGGACTCAAAATGCCTCTCAGCAAATAGCTTGGGGTGTCTACTTTCTAAAATGGGGTCATTTGTGGGGGTTTTGTGCCATCTTGGCATTTTATGGCCTTCAAAACTGTAATAGGTAGTGAGAAGTGAAATCAAAAATTTACGCCCTTAGAAAGCCTGAAGGCGGTGCTTGGTTTTCGGGGCCCCGTACGCGGCTAGGCTCCCAAAAAGTCCCACATATGTGGTATCCCCGTACTCAGGAGAAGCAGCAGAATTTATTTTGGGGTGTCATTTCACATATGCCCATAGCATGTGTGAGCAATATATCATTTAGTGACAACTTTGTGTAAAAAAAAAAAAAAAATTATTTTTTGTCATTATTCAATCGCTTGAGGCAAAAAAATAAAATATTCAATGGGCTCAACATGCCACTTATCAATTTCCTTAGGGTGTCTACTTTCCAAAATGGGGTCATTTGGGGGGGTTTTGTACTGCCCTGCCATTTTAGCACCTCAAGAAATGAGATAGGCAGTCGTAAACTAAAAGCTGCGTAAATTCCAGAAAACGTACCTTAGATTGTAGATGTGACAACTTTTGCGCAAACCAATAAATATACAATTATTGACTTTTTTTTTACCAAAGACATGTGGCTGAATACATTTTGGCCTAAATGTATGACTAAAATTGAGTTTATTGGATTTTTCTAATAACAAAAAGTAGAAAATATCATTTTTTTTCAAAATTTGCGGTCTTTTTACGTTTATATCGCAAAAAATAAAAATCGCAGAGGCAATCAAATACCATCAAAAGAAAGCTCTATTTGTGGGAAGAAAAGGACGCAAATTTTGTTTGGGTACAACATTGCATGACCGCGCAATTACCAGTTAAAGCAGCGTAGTGCCAAATTGTAAAAAGACCTCTGGTCATTTACCAGCAAAATGGTCCGGTCTGAAGGTGGTTAATGAATAATAAAATCATGTATGATAAAGATGTTAATTCAAAACCATGTAAGACAATGTGAATGAAATTGTGTTAAGAGCAGGGGTGGAATGACAACTCATGGGGCCCCCGGGCAATAGGAGATTATGGGGCCCCCAGGCAATCCGAGATTATTGGGCCACACAGTATACACACACACACAGTATACAATCACACAGTATACACAGACATGTCTCTATTGGCTGAGAAGGTACTGGAGAGGTGGGGCAGCTATAATCTCAGGATTTTTAGACCAAAAGGATGTCGGTAAGGGACATGTCAGAGACAGATGTAAAAAAAACACAGATTTTTACATACTGTTCCTGGTTTTACTGAGGCTGGCAACCGTGATGGGGCCCCCAGTGCCCGAGTGGCCCAATGGTCAGTTCGCCCCTGGTTAAGAGCATATAAATAAATGAATAGATACATGCGTTAACCAAAATGGTTGCAATGCCGTAAAATGTAATGCTCGTGAATAATGCAAAATTACATATTTTAATAAAATAACTTGTGAAACTAACTTTGTATAAAGTGTGAATGCATGTAAATCCTCAATACTGTAAACATATCGGTAGACCTAGTAAAATGAATGGAAGTGCACAACTCAATGTCTACATATGCAAGCAGGCTCAAGCAACTCTCTGTGTAATTTTATATTTTGAGTAAAACTACAGCGTAATAGCTACAGTAGATTGAACTATGTTTCTTTGTATTGTTATATGTTGGGATACGTGCTTATTGACATTTAAATGCTTAGACATCAGCACATGTTGCAAGATAGTCTTGTTTCAAAAGTATTTTATTGTTTCTCCTCTTTTCTTCTCCCTTTTTTTTTCCTTCCACTTCCCTTCTCCCTTCCTCCTTTCTTTCGCGCCCCCCCCCCCTTCCCTTCCCACCCCACCCCTTTCACTCTCTGTCCCCCCTTTTTTTTCTTCCCCCCCTTTTCCTTTTTCTTCCTCCGTTTCTTTCCTCTCTCCTTTTCCTATTTCCCTTCTAGTCTAGTCTGTATATCTACATTTCAGTGAGCCTAATTGCCAGTTCTATTTACATCCTATGAATACATATGGACTGATTTGTCTATATATTAACATGCACATCCATTGTGCACATTGATAAATGCATGGTGAATTGCATGGTGCAATGTCTGTCTGAATTCACACTTTATAAATATACAGGGATTGATCTGTCTATACACTAACATGTACATTCATTGTGCTCATCGGTAAATGCATGGTGAACTGCATTCCTCTGTCTGTTTGCAGGCTTTTTAAGCACCATTATATAGAGAGTTGCTTGAGGCTGCTTGCATATGTAGACAATGAGTTATGCACTTCCATTGATATGTTTACGATATTTAGGATTTAGGATAGGATTTAGGATTCATACTTTATACAAAGTCAGTTAACATCCTATGAAAATATACATGGACTTATTTGTCTATACATTAACATGCACATCAATTGTGCACATTGATAAATGCATGGGGAATTGCATGGTGCGATGTCTGTCTGCATTCACACTTTACAAGTATAAATGGATCGATCTGTCTATAAACTAAGATGTATATTCATTGTGCACATCAGTAAATGCATGAACTGCATCCCTCTCTGTCTGTTTACAGGCTTTTTAACCACTAGAGATCTGCGCTATAGCCAAATGACAGCTACAGCACGGACCTCCTTTGCCAGGACTACGTCTATTGACGTCGTCCCATGCACGAGCGGCCTGCGCGCCCCCTGAGGGGCGCGCGCAGCACGCTCTGTGATCGGCGAGTCTATGAGACTCGTCTGATCACGGATCCGAGCAAGGGGTCGATCCTGACCCCTTACCACGTGATCAGCTGTCAGCCAATGACAGATGATCATGTGATACAACGGAGCCAGTAATCGGCTATTTTTCCTCCTCGCGCTGTCAGCGCGAGGAGAAAAAAAAAGAGCCGATTACCGGCGGCGATGATCGGGACATCACTTACTAGTGCCCACCTGCCCCCTGCCAGTGCCACCTCAGGAATAAATAAGTGCCCCCGTCAGTGCCACCCAGCAGTGCCCATAGTGCCACCCAGCAGTGCCCATAGTGCCACACATCAGTGCCCACAGTGCCACCCATCAGTGCCCACAGTGCCACCCATCAGTGCCCACAATCCACCTCAACAACGGTGCTGCACCCCAGCGCCACATATCCGTGCCCATCAGTATCATCTACCAGTGCCCATCAGTGCCCAGCAGTGCCACCTATCAGTGCCACCTATCAGTGCCCATCAGTCCCATCTATCAGTGGTACCTATCAGTGCCCCTTAGTGCCACCCATCCGTGCCACCCATCCGTGCCATCTTATCTGTGCCCATCTTTGCCCATCAGTGCCGCCTTATCTGTGCCCATCAGTACTGCCTTATCTGTGCCTATTAGTGCCGCCTTAACTATGCCTATCAGTGCCCACCAGTGAAGCCTATCAGTGCCCACCAGTGCAGCCTATCAGTGCCGCCTCATCAGCGCACTTCAATGAAGGAGAAAAATGACCTGTTTGCAAAATGTTATAACAAACTATTAAACATGATTTATTTATTTTTTGCATCTTTTTTTGTTTGTTTTGCAAAAAATAAAACTCCCAGCTGTAATTAAATACTACCAAAGGAAAGCTCTATTTGTGGGAAAAAAAATGATAAAAATTTTGGGTACAGTGTTGTATGGCCGCGCAATTGTCATTCAAAGTGTATCAGCGCTGAAAGCTGAAAATTGATCTGGGCAGGAGGGGGGTTTAAGTGCCCAGTAAGCAAGTGGTTAAGCACCATTACACAGAGAGTTGCTTGAGCCTGCTTGCATATGTAGACATTGAGTTGTGCACTTCCATTCATTTTACTAGGTTACAGTGACCAGATGTCCCCGGTTTTGTCCCCGGATTTGACTTCAACAAGAGCTGGGGCAATTTTTAAAGACAGTCAGTGCAGAATAAAAAAAAAATCTGAATTACACACCCCCGCTACTACTAGTTTAGGGGGTGTATGTTTTCCATTATCTTTGTCCCTTTCTGATTAAATATGCTGATAAGAGTGAATTGACTATTTCTTGAGTTTCCAGCACATGCCCATTCAGCTCCGCTCACATGTTCTTCTGCCTTGGCTCAAATCCCAGCCAGCCACCTGCCTGATTATCTCCTTGCCTTCCCTGGCAGAGTCATTTTCCTCCGCTCTCCACCCAGTAGTAGCCGGGGCCCGGAGAGTGAGACCCGAGAGGCTGTGAGGCAAGCGAAGACAGCAACAGGCAGAGAGAGGCAGCTGAGAATAGAGGAGAAGCCGATTCAATCATGGGGCTGCCAGTGCCTTCAAGGCTTCAACACAGATGTGCTTTGGGGGTGTCTGTGAATAAACTACATTTCACTGTGGCTGTCTCTCTGGCATATTGGATGGTATCAGAACTCAGATGCAGCAGGCACTTATTGGTCATAAGTTAACAAAATCAGCACCCAGCAGCCATGTTATGTGACACACTGTGACAGAGCCAGCCAGAACCATGATGTAGTGCCTGCTGCCTGTGAGTTATCATAATGCTGATGATCTTAACCAGTTGCCGATCACCTGATAGCAGATTTACTGCTACAAGGCGGTCACGCTGCGCAGGTTCACTTATACATATGTGATCCTGCATTTCTGGGTATCAGAGCCAATCATCGGATCCGGTGGACTCGCCTAGTGGTCTGCCTATGTAAACAAGGCAGTTCGCCATTCTGTCAGTATGGAAGACATTGATCCTGTGTTCCTGCAAAGCAAGTGCAGGGATCTATGTTTTCCCTTAGTAAAATCACCTGCTCCACAGTGAGAAAACAGTTGTTAGGCGCACATTTAACCCATTGATTGTCCTAGATATTATCCTCTTCCCATCCAGTGTCATTAGTACAGTGACAGTACATATTTTTAGCACCGATCACTGTATTAGTGTCACTGGTTCCCCCAAAGTGTCAAAAGTGTCACTAATGCCGCGTATTCCGATGGAAAAACTAGTCGTGTGTATGTGGCATTAGTGTTCGATTTGTCCACTGCAATATCGCAGTCCCACTATTAGTCGCTGATTGTTGCCATTATTAGAAAGAAAAAAAAAATGGCCCTGGATTTCATTTAAAAAATCTGGTCACCTTATAGGTCCACCGATATGTTTACGATATTGAGGATTTACATGCATTCACACTTTATACAAAGTAAGGGTCCTTTCACACGGGGCGGATCAGTTCTGATCCGCCCCGTGGATATCCGTTTGCTCAGCGGGGATCACTCCGCCGATCCCCGCTGAGCAGGGAGATGACAGCTCCGTCTCTGCACACTGCGCAGGGACGGACCTGTCACAGCGCCGCTCTCCCCTATGGGAGATCGGATGACGACGGACCGCAGTGCCCGTCGTCACCCGATCCAATCCGCAGACGGATGGAAAAATAGCTTTTTCCTCCGTTACACTTTTTCGGATCGGAGCGGGTCGGATGTCAGCGGACATGTCACCGCTGACATCCGACGCTCCATAGAGCTCTATGGAGCACCCGTTCAGGTCCGCCTGAAAAACTGACAGGCGGGCCTGAACGGGACATCAGTGTGAAAGAGGCCTTAGTTTCACAAGTTATCATTTTATTAAAACACCATTTATTTGTATACGTATATTTTTCACTACTTTACTTTTTTCATTCCTATTCACTGTTTATATCTTTTACTAATTATTTGTGCACAGATACTAATACTATATCTTTGTGCTTACATATTGTATGATCACAATTTGGTTTAGTTTGGGATTGATGGTTCTGCAACATGTGCTGAGACCTCACAAGATTGGTATCATCTGGCATTACTGATTTTTTCAGCCAGTGCCAATCAATTAATTAATCAACCATTCAGTCACACGTTTTATCACAAATAGTATATAATTGTTAGCATTTTTAGTGATCACTAGCTATGAGTAAGCGCTACGTTTAGTGTGAAACACGTCAACTGTTTTTGGTTCTGTATTACTTTGCTGTGACAGTGTACAGTGTGATCTCACAGTCCATGAAACACGCAAAATGCAAGTTCACCCAATGTAGAGCAAAGTGGGTACACATGTTAAGTATGTCCTTGAATTAATGATAGTGTTTTATTCCTGCGCTACCACTGGTGATCTATCAAATGTCAGGGGCTGCTGCTACTACCGGAATGGATCACACCGTATCCACTTAATATGAAACTAAAGATATGTTGGTATTGCGCTGTCCCTATATTAAATAACCCTCCGAGGGTGATAAGTATAATGCCTAGTTACATAAATCAATAGTGTAATATAAAAATATATATCTATAAATGTCTACTGAACAGTATCAAAAAGTGCAAAGTGCTACATTAAATAAAATAAACACACCACAAAGGTGATAGAATCCAAATAAATGAAAATCAAGTGAACAAAGGTAAGTAACTAAAAACAGTCTCTTAAAAAATTACTATTTTGATAAAGTGCAGCAAAAATGCAAAAAAAAAAAAAAAAAGTAAACGCACTACAGAGTCAATTGAAAACCTCCACGGAGGGGGGGCGTGACCGGAAGCCGACGGGAGCGGACGTGCTGAGCCAGAGCTCCGACACAGCCGCCGCTTCATCCACCGACATCGGGACGATTCGAGCGGGGAGAGAGCCCTGGACTCTCCCCGCTGGATGCCGGAACCCTCCCGCACCATCCGCGGAGGTTTTTTGTGCCTTTGCCGGCCGCTCGAGCCCCATTCAGGCTCGCGGCCTACTTCTGCCCGCCGGACCGTCGCGGCCATCTTGAGGCCTACTGCATCCCCGGACATCCGCGCCATTCGGGGCCTTCTACAGCGCCGCTGACCTCCCCTTGCGCCTTCGGAGGTAGAGCCCGCCGGCGGAGGTGGCCTGAGATGACTCCGGAGGATCCACCCGTGCTGAGGCCTGCTGCGGAGCCCCTTCCATGCGAGGCCGGCCGCCATCTTTAGGCCTTGGGCCTACGCCAATCACCCACCCAGCGGAGGTGCTGGCAGCTGCTGCAGTGGAGGTCTGCACCCATCCTCACCCTCCATCGGCCGGAGATCCCTGGTAGACACCGGACTGCTCTCCTCCTCCACTGTGAGTGACCTCCATCTGAACTCACCGATACGCAGCGCAGTGTTCCTGCTACCTCCACAGGTACCTTCCTACGGCTACCCCCCCCCTTCATCCCCCCCTGTGCCCCTGCTTCCCCCCGCGTCCACCTGGGCTGATTGTTCTGCCCTCACCCCCCCCCCCCCCCCGAATTTCCCTGTATCCCCCCTGCTCCCCCCTTCAACTCCTGTGCCCACGTGTCCGGGCCTATTGACTGCTAGACCATGTGAGAACCCCTCTACCATGACGGCCATGTGATTTTGGGGCCATGTCCCCACCCCCGCCTCCCTGAGGCTCCTGCACAGCGTTTTACAGCTTTACTACCTCTGGGAGCCACATCCTCACCCACTCAGCCTAACCGTGCACCCCATGGGGAAGATAGGAGACCAAAGAAAGTCCTACGCTTCTGTACTTCTCCCCCATACTTCATCCACCATGGACCGTTATCTACAAAAATCCATCCCCTCCTCCCAACCGGAGGGGGACCCCGCACCAGACCCTCAAATTCGTTGTGAACCAGATTTCAACTACCTGGCCACTCCTTTACCCATCCTGGACCAGGGATCCCCCACTTTGCTGACGGCAGATGTCCTAGACGTTAAGCTCCAATCCCTGCTCAAAGCTATCACTCACTCCATAGCTCAGGAAATTGGGAAACTTGCCAAGGAGCTGAGGGGTGAGATCAACCAACTAGGCGGCCGAACAGACACCCTAGAGACTAAATTTGATGAACTGGTCCAATATGTTCAAGTGCTAGAGGAAGATAACGCCGCTGTTAAACACTCCGTTTCTCAACTTCAAACGCAACAAGAAGACCTTGAGAATCGTGAACGTAGGCAAAACCTGCGGATCAGGGGCATCCCCGAGGTAGTGGAGGACAGGGATCTCCGCTCCTATCTTCTAAGCTTGTTTAACGTGGTGGCCCCCCAAGTTCCAGATATTGATTGGCGATTAGACAGGGCCCATAGATCACTGGCGCCTAAACCCCCTGCAGGTGCAAACCCGAGGGACGTGGTGGTCCGGTTCCACTATTTTGACAGTAAGGAAGCACTTACACTCGCTACTCGCAATCAATCCAAGCTGGACTTTAAAGGTGCCAAGATTCAAATATTTAATGATCTCTCGCCCATTACCTTGGCAAGACGACGGAACCTTCGTCCCTTGACGCTTCATCTCCAATCCCACAAGGTCCCATACAGATGGGGCTTCCCTTTCCGCCTCTCGGTGACCCGAGAAGGCACTCAATTCTCTCATCATGATCTACATGAAAGCGACGCCTTCCTGCGCAGTCTTGGCCTCCCTCCTCATCCAGATGAAGAACCTGCTCCGCTTCCCTCTACGCCTCGGCCGTCTACACTTCCTGCCTGGATCTGGACTCCAGTTCGACCAAAGCCTTGCAGGTCCAACCTCACCCCTCGACGGAGACCTTCCTTCAGACCCTGAGGGACGCTGAATCGGGACGAGACTGAGCCTATTTACCCCCTTAGATGGGGCCTTGCTGGATTTTCCATGGTGCGGTTTTTCTGTTATTATACCATGGTGGATCCCCCACACTTACCCCCCAACGCCCACGAGGTGCACAGTTTATTGTTCAATGCTCTTTTTTCCAATGTTTGCAACTTTAATATACTGCCTTTTGACTGTGATATTATTATTCATTCTGTTGCTATGTTCACTTTTTGACAAATTGGCTGAACTAGTCTTTTTTCAGTTATGGTAGGCGGGGGGTGGCCTATGGGCTCCTCCCCCCCCCCCACATTAGGTGGTCCTCGCGACTCCTGTTTTGGTCGGGCCTGGGCTTCCTGGAGGATATTCTCCTCCGGGTTTCTCTTCGGATGTCTTTTTTATTTTTTTATTTTTTTTCTTTTCGTTCTTTTTTCTGGCTGCGGCCCATGCAGTCTCCCCATAGGCTGCTTTTTTTTGTTCTTTTTGACGCTTTTAGATTTTGTCAACAGTTCTTTTTCGGTGATTCACATATCCTTGTGACACCGCTCACCTTTACACGAGTTTCTCTTGGGAAGTTCTTTTTAGTCAGGCCTCGGTCTCCTTTGTTTTCCTTGGTGACCGACAACCACTTTTTTATAGATATATGTCAATATCAATGTTATTGTTACACCACTATTTACCCAAATGTCAGGCTTTCTCTTTTTCTCTCCCTTTGTTTCTTTCTCTCCTCTTGCCTCTACCTCCCTACTGCTTGGGACTCAATCTCCACTGACTGTTTTATGCTTTTTTCTATGCTCTCTCACCAATCTCCTTTGATATGTCGTTGAAATTTTTTACCTGTAATGTGAAAGGTTTAAACTCTGTTCGGAAGAGGTGGTTAGCTCTGAAAGAGTTTAAAGCTTCTAAGGTGGACGTGATACTGGTCCAGGAGACACACTTCCGTCCTGGGGGTTCCCTTAAATTTGCCAGCAAAACATTTCCGAACTCCTTTCTGGCCTCAGATCCGTCTGGCAAGGCGGGCGTGGCAATTCTGATTAGCCGCTCCTGCCCGTTACGAATCCAATCTACTTATTTGGACCCCCAGGGCAGATTTATTATTCTGGATTGCATGTTTCAGTCCCAACCTGTCACAATTCTAAATGTATATGCTCCCAATTCTGGTCAGGTTCGCTTCCTTAGTGCTGTTTTTGACGTGTTAGATAAGTATGCGCACCCTTTCACAGTGATTGGTGGGGATTTCAATATGGTCATGTCCCCTGGTAAAGACTAGACATGTGCAGAGTAAAATATTTCTGGCTCCGCTTCTCTTCCTCTGACACCTTAATGAAACAAATCTTGAACGCATAGGGACGCTGTGGGCTCTCTCCTACCCTCCCCCCCCCCCCCCCTACCCGTATCCCTTCCCCTTCCCCCCTTTCCCTCTCCTCTCATCTTGCTATTCATTTTTCTCCTCTACCACTCTGTTCCTCTTTCTTTTGCTCCTCTCTTCCCTTTTCTCTTCTCTCTTTCTTTCTGTCTTCTTCGTAATATTAATTACACGTTGTCTCATGTATTAACCCATGAGTATTTCTCCCTACTGTGGCCTTGTGGATCGGGAACAGGCTGTTTTCCCTGTTTTCCAAACTTTCCGACGGGACCGACTGTGGCTGATAGTCATTAGCCGTCCATCCATAAATGTAGTCCTGTTACTGTTCCTGCTTGTATTTGCCTCATGACGGTTACTGTCTTATTGTTTTCACTTGAAATGTTCAATAAAAATATTTTCAACACTAAAATATTTCATTTCGGAATTTCGTTTTCGTCCAAAAACTTAATTTATTTAGTTACTCCCGAAATTCGTTTTTATTTATTTCGTTTTTCGTTCAAAAATTGCATTCGTCCGAAAATCCACGTGAATTACGGTCGAATCTGCCTTTAAGGCTTATGGTGTCTGTTGAATGTATAAAGAAGATTCGATGGAGCTAGTATGTAGCATACTTTAGAACCCCTATTAAAGTCTATGGGACTCCAACATTCAAAATCTAAAGTGCTAATTTTAAAGACTAATTTGCAAGTTACTGTCCTAAAAAGTGTTTGGGGACCCGGGTCCTGCCCCAGGGAACATGTATCAATGCAAAAAAAAGTTTTAAAAACGTCTGTTTTTTCAGGAGCAGTGATTTTAATAATGATTAAAGTGAAACAATAAAAGTGTAATATTCCTTTAAATTTCGTAGGGGGGGTTGTCTATAGTATGCCTGTGAAGGGGCTCATGTTTCTGGTGCTTAGAACTGTCCCTGCACAAAGTGTCATTTATGCAGGAAAAAAAAGTCCTTTAAAATCACTCGCAGCTATTATGAATTGCCTGCTCCCGTAATACAGAGAACACTCATTGAAAGTCATTGATAAAAAAATAAATAAATAAATAAATAAAGCGTGGGGGTCCCCCAAATTCAATTACCAGGCCCTTCAGGTCTGATATGGATATTAAGGGGAACTCTGCCTAAAATTTAAGAAAAAATTTGACGTGGGGTTCCCCCTAAATATCCATAACCAGACCCTTCAGGTCTGGTATGGATATTAAGGGGAACCCCGCATCAAATTAAAAAAAAAATTGACGTGGGGGTCTCCCTAAAAATCCATACCAGACCCTTTATCCGAGCACGCAACCTGGCAGGCCGCAGGAAAAGAGGGGGGGACGAGAGAGCTGCCCCCCCTCCCTCCTGAACCGTACCAGGCCACATGCCCTCAACATTGGGAGGATGCTTTGGGGGTCTGTGACCCCTCAAAGCACCTTGTCCCCATGTTGATGAGGACAAGGGCCTCATCCCCACAACCGTGGCCGGTGGTTGTGGAGGTCTGCGGGCGGGCGGGGGGCTTATCAGAATCTGGAAGCCCCCTTTAACAAGGGAACCCCCAGATCCCGCCCCCCCCCCCCTGTTTGAAATGGTAAGGGGGTACAAAAGTACCCCTACCATTTTACAAAGAAAGTGTAAAAAATAGTTAAATAAGACAAACACACTTTTGAAAAATATCTTTATTAAAAATAAAAAAAATAAAAAAAAGATTCCAGCGGCGGTAATCCACTCTTGCTATCCAGCGACGGATGATCATCTCTCCAGCGATGGCTCATCTCATCCAGCGCAGCGAATACATCCTTCTTCTGTCTCCGTGGAGGAGACACTGCAGGCATTCCGGCGGCCTGACGTTTCTTATATACGGAGGGCGGGGCCACCCGTCACATGACCCCGCCCCCCTCTGACACAAGGGGAAACCCGGGGTTCCCCGTGACGTATGGGTGACCCCGCCCCCTCTGATGTAACGGAAACCTGCCTGTGTTACATCAGAGGGGTGCACTAAATGATATATTGCTCACACATGCTATGGGCATATGTGAAATGACACCCCAAAATAAATTCTGCTGCTTCTCCTGAGTATGGGGATACCACATATGTGGGACTTTTTGGGAGCCTAGCCGCGTACGGGGCCCCGAAAACCAAGCACCGCCTTCAGGCTTTCTAAGGGCGTAAATTTTTGATTTCACGCCTCACTACCTATTACAGTTTTGAAGGCCATAAAATGCCAAGATGGCACAAAACCCCCACAAATGACCCCATTTTAGAAAGTAGACACCCCAAGCTATTTGCTGAGAGGCATTTTGAGTCCTTCAGGCTTTCTAAGGGCGTTACAGTTTTGAAGGCCATAAAATGCCAAGATGGCACAAAACCCCCCCCAAATGACCCCATTTTGGAAAGTAGACACCCCTAAATTTAGGGGTACACTAGTGAGACTAGGTAATAAATGGCGGGTGCCCTGAAACTATAAAAAAAATAACTAACCAATCAGCGTCACCTGTAACAGTTATATGGTGATCACTGGTGAAAGGGTTAACTAGGGGGCAATCAGGGGGCTTTATGCGGTAGTATATGGGGGTCCCTGGCGCTATAAAAAGCTGCGGCGAACCTAAATACCTACCTGCCTAACTAGCGTCACCTGTGACACTAATACAGCGATCAGAAAAACGATCGCTTATTAGGCTGGGTTCACACTGGAGCGATGCGGGAACGCCAAGAATGCGCGGCGGGTTCCCGCATCGCATGCCTCCCGGCGGCAGTTCACACTGCCCTATGCGAACTGCTGGGAGTGTCAGTGAAATGTTAATGACACCCCCAGATCAGTTCGCATATCGCAGTGCGATCTGCAAACTCGGATCGCATGGTGTGAACACCCATGCGATCCGATTCTGCTGCGGACCAAAAAAAGGGTCCCGTGCGAGTTTGCGGCGGGTGCGGCGGGTGCGACACGAATTCAGCCATACTATCTGTATGGCTGAACTCGAATCGCACAGAGATCGGATGTGATTTGCACTGCAGTGCGGTGTGAATCACATCCGTTCTCATAAACCGCTGCAATGTGAACCCAGCCTTAGTGACACTGGCGACGGGGGGTGATCACGGGGTTAAACCTTTATTGGGGGGGTTAGGGGGGTACCTTAGAACTAAAGGGGGCTAACCCTAACTGCCCTAACAGTTATTACAGTCACAAATGACACCCGCCGGGTGATCAGGGGGTTAAACCTTTATTAGGTAATAAATGGCGGGTGCCCTGCTGCGGGCCAAAAAAAGGGTCCCGTGCGAATTTGCGGCGGGTGCGGCGGGTGCGGCGAATGGCTGAACTCGAATCGCACAGAGATCGGATGTGATTTGCACTGCAGTGCGGTGCGAATCACATTCGTTCTCATAAACCGCTGCAATGTGAACCCTGCCTTAGTGACACTGGCAACGGGGGGTGATCACGGGGTTAAACCTTTATTGGGGGGGTTAGGGGGGCACATTAGAACTAAAGGGGGCTAACCCTAACTGCCCTAACAGTTATTACAGTCACAAATGACACCAATGCAAAAAAAAAAAAAAAAAAGCAATTGGTGTCACTGTGACTGGGGGGGCAGGGGTAAGTGGGGGGTGATCGGGGGGTAAAGGGGGGGTGTGAGTGTGCCTGGCATGTTCTACTGTGTAGTGTAGTGCTTGTGCAACTCACCGATGCTCTCTCCTCGGTGCCGGAACGAAAACTACCGACACGGAGGAGAGAATACATCACTTCCTCTCCTGTGTTTACATTACAGGAGAGGAAGTGATGTCACCGGACAATTTCATTCGCCGGGAGCGATCGCGAGGGGGTGGCCATGAATGAATGGCCGTCCCCTCGTCCGGGATCGCTCCCGAACGAATACCGACCGCCGCAGGCACCGGGCGGGGGCCCGATCGGGCCCCCGACCCGCGGGAGGCAAGGGACGTACATGTAAGCCCTTATGCCTGCCCGTGCCATTCTGCCGACGTATATCGGCGTGCGGCGGTCGGCAAGTGGTTAAAGGACTTTTTTTCCTGCATAAATGACACTTTGTGCAGGGACAGTTCTAAGCACCAGAAACATGAGCCCCTTCACAGGCATACTATAGACAACCCCCCTACGAAATTTAAAGGAATATTACACTTTTATTGTTTCACTTTAATCATTATTAAAATCACTGCTCCCGAAAAAACGGCCGTTTTTAAAACTTTTTTTTGCATTGATCCATGTCCCCTGGGGCAGGACCCGGGTCCCCAAACACTTTTTAGGACAGTAACTTGCAGAATCTTTTCTCTCTGTCAAATCTTTTTTCTCTGTCGAATATTTTCTCTATAATTTTGGACTAATAGAGGTAAGGTTAGGCACATTCGACCACAGGTTCTATAGACAGATTGTTATTGTCAGAGTCATGTCGAATCTCCTATTCTATATCGAACTGTTGTAACAATGAAAACGAAAATAAAGCATTTATTTATGTCGGATCTTTCGTTTTTCGGATTTTGTGCTTTCGTTATCGTTTGTCAAAACGAAAACGAAAATAGCTGAAATTCGGACGAAAAGGCATTCAGACGAAAACGAATGCACATGTCTAGTAAAGACAAACATGTTCTGTTCCCCTCTAAGACCCCCTCCACTGTAGACTCCCTCTCCAAATCTTTCCGCAGACTTCTCAGAGCCCGACGTTTCTTAGACATATGGAGAATCAAATACCCTACTCAGAGACAATATACTTTTTACTCCCACCCCCACAAACTTTTTTCTAGATTAGACCATTTTTTCATCTCCACGCCCCTTTTGACGGCTGCAGCATCCTCGGATCATTCCTCAGTCCATTTGGAACTCTCCCTATCCTCAGCCTTCCCTCGTTCCTGTCACTGGCGGCTCAATGAGACTCTTCTACGTAACCCTGAGACTAACGCCCAACTGACCACATGCCTTGCTGAATATTTTGAGCTTAACGTCGGCTCCGTCTCTGGGCCCTTGACACTGTGGGAGGCACATAAACCTGTATTCAGGGGGCATTGTATTGCAATCAGCTCCCGACTTAAAAAAGACGCCGCACACCAAAGAGCCTCGGCTCTTCTTAGACTTCGCAAAGCCGAAGACCGTTTGATCTCTTCTCCCACGGTGTCAGGGCTCAGGACTGTTGTCCACCTACGTAACCTCCTTAGATCACTTGATATGCAGAAGATAGACAAATCCCTCCTATGGTCCAAACAGAAGTTTTACGAGTACTCTAACAAACCCCACCGGATACTAGTAAACAAACTTAAACCTCGACCTTTCCAAGTCTATCCTGATTCTCTTAAACAGCCCGACGGTTCCTCCACTTACTGCCCTCTCACAATGTCTAAAACGTTTGGTGACTTCTACCATAAGCTGTATAACTGTTTACTCACTGACAATCAATACACTTTCACTCAGGAGAAATTCAACTCCTTCGTGGAATCACTGTCCCTCCCCCAGCTTTCCCCTGACCACCTCTCGTCTTTAAATTCCACCATCTCCCCTGAGGAATTAGCTGCAGTAGTGGAGAATCTTCCCACTCAAAAAGCTCCTGGCCCTGATGGCCTTCCTTACTCCTACTACAAAACTTTCCTTCCGCTGCTGAGTCCACATCTCCTTTCCCTATTCTCTTCCTTATTTTAGGCTATATTCTACTTGCTGCAAGACGGGCCATTCCAGTTAGATGGCTGTCACAGTCCCCGCCAACGCTCCCGCAGATATTGCAAACTCTGGAACAGATTCGTAGGATGGAATACCTTACCGCTGTTATTCATGATACTCTGCACAGGTTTTCCAGAGTCTGGGACTTATGGGACCATTCCCCGCTCAACCCGGGTTTCCCTGTAGCCCCCCCTTAAAGATTACCTGATGCTTTTCCCCATCCCCCTCCCAATATATGTCTTTCCCCGAGGATGCCTTAGTCTGGTATAGGCTCCTCCCGGAACTGAGCATACCCCAGATCCAGTGGTTGGCTATGCTTTCCTTGCAGACACATAGCTACCTGGCCTACCCACCCATTGGACTCTTTCCTACACCTCCCCCTATTGACTCTTCCCCCCCGCCCCCCCCCCCGTTAGTGGATGCACTACTGCTTTAATTGTGCCTGTGACTTGATATTGCCTGACCATTGGATTATTTTATTTTTTCTTGTGTTTATTTTATGCTTACTTTCTTTTCTTACTTTTTTGCCTATGGTCTGTAACATTGTTGACACTGACAACTGTTTTTTTTTTTTGCTGTTATACTTCCCTTTGTACATTCTCTCTGAAATTTTCAATAAAAATACAATTGAAAAAAAAAAAGAAAACCTCAACGGAAACACAACTGCTTCAATTGAGTGCAAAGCCAAAAAACAGTGAATTGATCATAAAGTGCCAAGTGCGTCTTATAAATGTGCAAATAAGTAAACACTCTCCAGAGGTGATATAAGTGAAACACCCTAATAATAAACAAATGATATACAAGAAAATAAGAAAGAGTATACCTAGACCAAAAAGAGGGTACCCTCTCCTGATCACATGGGAATAAACTTTAGAATAAACAAAAAATATATATAGTAGTAAACACACTACAGAGCCGGCTGTAACATACGTTATATCAGAATAAATCCGGCCTCTATAGATTAAATATACATATTGAAATCCATCAAAAATAAAAAGATATAAATATTCAAGTCCATAAATAAACAACAGTCTCCTTTAAGTGCAAGTGCTTTGTGCAAACTTGTGCAAATTCAACTGAGGTGTGGATCTCCCAGTTTTTAATCCCGCTGTGATCACACTTTAGTGGGCAGTGGCCTCTTACCTATAGCAAGGAGGGATTCGCATAGAGGTATATAGATGTCTTTATATGTCTTCTCTCCTGGTAAATTCGGTCACCTTCTCCTTTGAATTTTATTCTTATTGCTCCATAGGACCCAATAGATTAATAGAGAGGGAATACCATAGTGTAGTATTTCACAAATAGCATTTATTAAAAATTTTCATACACAGGGTACTCACACATTAATAGATAGAAAAAAGTCTTTTTCTAGTAATCAGCAGCAAGTGCATTCACAGTCAGCTTCCTTCCCTTCCCTACGCGTGACATCACATCACGTGACTTCATTAGGGGATCTCCTGATTGGGTCCTATGGAGCAATAAGAATAAAATTCAAAGGAGAAGGTGACCGAATTTACCAGGAGAGAAGACATATAAAGAAATCTATATACCTCTATGCGAATCCCTCCTTGCTATAGGTAAGGGGCCACTGCCCACTAAAGTGTGATCACAGCGGGATTAAGCACTGGGAGTTTCACACCTCAGTTGAATTTGCACAAGTTTGCACAAAGCACTTGCACTTAAAGGAGACTGTTGTTTATTTATGGACTTGAATATTTATATCTTTTTATTTTTGATGGATTTCAATATGTATATTTAATCTATAGAGGCCGGATTCATTCTGATATAACGTATGTTACAGCCGGCTCTGTAGTGAGTTTACTACTATATATATTTTTTGTTTATTCTAAAGTTTATTCCCATGTGATCAGGAGAGGGTACCCTCTTTTTGGTCTAGGTATACTCTTTCTTATTTTCTTGTATATCATTTGTTTATTATTAGGGTGTTTCACTTATATCACCTCTGGAGAGTGTTTAGTTATTTGCACATTTATAAGACGCACTTGGCACTTTATGATCAATTCACTGTCTTTTGGCTTTGCACTCAATTGAAGCAGTTGTGTTTCCGTGGAGGTTTTCAATTGACTCTGTAGTGCGTTTATTTTTATTTTTTTTATTTTTATTTTTTGCATTTTTTCTGCACTTTATCAAAATAGTAATTTTTTAAGAGACTGTTTTTAGTTACTTACCTTTGTTCACTTGATTTTCATTTATTTGGATTCTATCACCTTTGTGGTGTGTTTATTTTATTTAATGTAGCACTTTGCACGTTTTGATACTATTCAGTAGACATTTATAGATATATATTTTTATATTACACTATTGATTTATGTAACTAGGCATTATACTTATCACCCTCGGAGGGTTATTTAATATATGTCCTTGAATTACTAACCCAAAAAAACACACACTCTTTGAACATACACAGAAAATCCAAGTGCTGTTCATGCCCAGAACAATCCAAATGCAGCTAGCAACAAATAAGCCACCCCCGTCCAAAATTAAGTACAGCATCCAGCATGCTACACAACTACAGATGGGACAAACACTCCTTGGTCCAGGGGGGCAAACAAAGAGCCTAACATGGGCAAAAGTTATATAACAAATACCATTGCAGTCTATGGGAACTGACTTGTTAATTTTGCGAGTCCCCACTTGGCTGGCTTATATTCTAGTTATTGGACTTGAAATGGGTATAGGGCCCCAGGTCATAGCCTGAGGGACATATATCAATGTCACCAATTTGGACAACCCCAAAAACGAAACAATGAGAAGTGCCTTTAAAAGGCAAAAATGCTTAGCAAGTAACTTGGGGGGGGCTTACTCTGACTGTAAAGTGATGCATCTGTAGCATTTATCCAAAATGCTGCTGGGCTTACTCTGACTGTAAAGTGATGCATCTGTAGCATTTATCCAAAATGCTGCTTCAAAGATGTACAGCTTTAGAGAAAACTTACAAATCTAAATTGCAGCTGCAAGATTTTAACCCCAAACAAAAAATAGCCTGCCCCCCAATACATACAAGGCCATTTGGGTCTGTTAAGGCTTAAAATCAAAACCCCCCATGTGAAAAATACCACCCTAAACTAAAATTATTGTGCCCCTCCCACACACTAACAAACCCCTAGCCAAACACACAGCAAGCCAGCCCATGAAAGGGGGGTGGATGCTTGGGGGCAGGAGGGTCTCAGTCACCACAAAAGTCAACCACCTTGTTCCCATATTCAGGGGGAGAAGGGCCTCTTCCACACAACCCTAGGCTGGGGTTGTGGGGGGCTGCAGACAGGGGGCTTTACGGAATGTGGAAAGCCCCTTTAAACTAGTGGGTACAAGGTGCTTTGTGGCTGATATTGGGCTGAGCCCACCATGCCCCAAAGGCAGTCAGCTATGTTGAGTGCATGTGGCCTTGTATGGTTCAGGAGGGGGTTGAGCGATTGCCCCTTTCCTAGCTGGCCCTGTTTTATGCTCTGAAAAATGATGTGGTTTGGATTGATGAAGGCAGCTCACAGCCTTTAGAGAATAGAATGAAGTGTGGAGTTCCACTTTAAAAGCAAAAGTTAGCCCATGGAAATCCAAGGGGTTAGAGGGGGGAGACAAGAGCATTGGAGAATGGATGCATGCTTACAGCTACAGCATGCTTTGCAAAGCTAAGCAAGGACCTTTTTATTCTAAACACTGTAAATTTTAGCATAAACATTTAATAAGTTCTTGTG
Organism: Lithobates pipiens; assembly: GCF_037356315.1. Lineage (NCBI taxonomy): Eukaryota > Metazoa > Chordata > Amphibia > Anura > Ranidae > Lithobates > Lithobates pipiens. Next base: position 155,195,377 of record NW_027507791.1, on the reverse strand, counting down.
TGGAAATCTGCTAGCACTGATCACGTCCCATATGACCGTGCAATCAGCATAAAATAAAAGAAAGTTATGCACTAACCTGTACTAATTATTGTTTTCTTATCTACTTCCATATAAATATACACTCTAGAATATACAGTATCTATAGCAAAACAAATGTATGGTTCAGAGCCCTATGTCCGGTACGGATAAGGATGACAAACAGGGTTAACATAAACTCACCACTTGAAATAGACCTGAAAGTGTGCCTTGGTCTAACGTACGGTATACCAAAATAAGGGGGCATACCCTAGATAAGAAATGAGGATTAAATGAAATGAACATGAAATGAAGTGAAATGAGTACTCTTGTGAGGAGTATGATGCCTTGAGAAATGCCCTAAAAAGGGGATGGGAGGGTGGGTATCGCACACAGGAACCGACAAGGAACACAGCAGAATGGGCTGATTAAATACCCCTCCGGGCTCCTCCCATAAATTCCGGCCACCATACTGGCCGACAAGGAACACAGCTGAACGGGCTGATTAATTACCCCTCCGGGCTCCTCCCATAAATTCAGGCCACCATACTGGCCTTCTAACTTATGGTTCAGAGCCCTATGTCTGGTACGGATAAGGATGACAAACAGGGTTAACATAAACTCACCACTTGAAATAGAACTGAAAGTGTGCCTTGGTCTAACGTACGGTATACCAAAATAAGGGGGCAAAAACATTCCGGTAGGGGATAGTTCTTTAATAATTGAGTTTGATCATTGAGTGAGTTTAATAAATGCCTGAGCAATTTCCACGTGAGGGTTGTGGCTGTACTGGGCGAAGCAGGCAGACTCCTACCTGCCTAGCCTTTCAATGACATGGTCTGGGACCCCGTGACGGAATGCTGCTGAGGCTGCCCCAATGCGGAAGGAGTGACGGAGTACCTGATAGGACTCAGGTGAAAGTTGTGTAGAAGTACCCTCATGTGTTTCATAAACTGACCAGTACTCAAGGCTTTGACGAGAAAGGAAGAAGGGGACTGGAGTCCGACAGTTGGGAGAGTAGTGTCAACAGTTGGTTGAGTGTGGCAACTGGACACCCGCTATTATCGATTCTGTAAAGTGGATGTCTACCCTGGAGCCTACTTGCTGCTCTTTAGAAACTGCTAGGTGAAGTACGAAGTGATCTTTGTAGCAGGCTAAGTAGCGTCTACGTAGCTCTTGGCCTGCTGGATTGCCGCAGGTGAACTTTCCAGGTCACAGGGACCTTTTAATAGGCCAACACCTGGCTGCCTGTAGGACCATGCTAGGGGAGAGACCAAAACGAAAAGGGAGTCAGGATGGTCGGTATACCCTTAAGGATGTCACCCGTCCGGGTAAGCATTTGGCACCGACCACCGGTTGGAGTTCCTGGACTTCACGTAGCATGGTTCAAATAGCGTGGGACATGGATAAAGAAATGTTGCATGCCGGCTAGGTATAGCCGAATAGTGTTATGGGATGGGGCTAGCTGGGTATGACAGTAAGAGATAAAGACCAGTATCTGCCTGATGTTAGAAGTTTCACAGGAGTGGTGTGTCAGGTATTTTTGAAGGCCCTCCAGGCAGTCTGGTAGGTGGAGCATGTTGCGAGAAAGTGAGACATTGACGAGCTTGGTCGCTGTTTGTAGATGTTGTGCTAAACAGGGGTTTAGCTAAGACCGATCAAGGATAACGGCTGATACTGGATCGGCTCCAGTTAAACACGACAGCGCATCTGCTGCGAGATTGCTCTAGCCCAGGAACAATGTACAGTCAACTTTAACTGAATTTATAATGACAGCTATACCAGCCTACACAGGAAGGACATGACTGCTAAGGACTTAGACCTATCTTTGCAATAATCCCTGCTGGTTGTCGGTGGCGAAGGCCATAGTTTGCTTTGTCAAGCAACGACCCCGGAGCTGTGCGGCTGTTACTATGGGACAGAGCTGCCATGACGGGGTGTAGCTAAAGCGAGAGGAAATCCGGGTAAACCCAGGGGTTTAAGAATATTTCTGGAGGCCGTGGTCCTGTATACCAATGGTGGCCAAAAATTGCAGCGAAGCCTGTGATGGTCGCTACATCTGACACTACCTGGGGTGATAGGGGCGAGATAGACGGTATGAAAATTGATATACCGTTCTACGTAGTACAGAACCTCTGACATTGAAAGATCCGCGGCGTCCAGATTAAGGATCTGACAGGGGTCCTGAATCTGGGAGGGAAAGACGAGGATGCATGACATAAAGATCAACCCTGGGGAACGACCATATTGCAGAACTGAGCATTCTCAAAACAGACTGAAGCTGCTTCTAGGTATGCCCCTGTGTGTGGGTGAAGTGTTTGAAAAACTGACCTGATAGGGTCAGCTTGTCAAGGGGGAAACTGGCGTGCGAGGATATTCTACATGTCCCTAAAGATGGCAGTTTTGTGATGGGCAAGCGTTTAGCGTTAGCTACGGGCTGATGCTTCTGGATAGCAGTTAGAGGGGATCTTACTGTATGGGCCGTAAACAGAGACGGCTCACCGGGGTCCTGTAAGGATAGAAATGTCGGATGCTGGCTAGATATAGCCTGATAGTGTTATGAGAAGAAGCCAGCTGCGTGTGGCAACTTGACATCTGGTGTAGAACGGAAGCTGAACTCAACTGCCCAAAAGGAGAAATGACCCTCCGGAACGGCGAGCGGCTCGTATGAAAAATGTCACTGGGGCCAAGTGGCCAAATGAGTACCGCTGAAAAATGGTGTGGCTGAGTGGCATAAAAAGTGCTTGCAACGATTACAAGTTATGCTAAGTTGCGCGCCTAGCCGTGATAGCAAGTGTTGCGCTTAAATGTGTGCTTACAACTATAGCAAGGGAGTTAACGTGACTGGAGATGTGTTTGTAGTGGCTGTGAGCAGTATGACTGCATGTGCTTGCGAAGACTGAAGAAGTTTATGCCAGGATGCGTGCTTGCTACGATTGCAAGAAGTTATGCTAGGATGCATAGTTAGCTAGGTTGAAAAGACAAAAGTCCACCCAGCCCACTACAAAATCAACAATTTAGACAAACAACATTGCACAACCCGACACATCCAATGCTATACCCACAGCCGATCCAGAGGAAGGCAAAAAACCCCCGCAGAGCATGCTCTAATTAGCTGCAGCAGGGGAAAAAATTCCTTCCTGATCCCTCAAGAGGCAATCAGATTTCTCCCTGGATCAACCTACCTACAATATAGCACCCCGTTATACTACATACCTTAGGAAAGTATCTTAGGCCTTACCCAGCAATGCACTGAGCCAGCCAGAACTGCTTGCTAGCAAGGATAGTAATACGTTTGTGCCTGGGGCTTGCTAGCGACAACTGCAAAGTTTTATGCTAGGATGTGTGCTAGCAACCATTGCAAGAAGTCTATGCTTGGATGCGTGCTTGCAACGATTGCAAGAAGTTTATGCTTGGATGTGAGTCTGCCACGATTGCAGGGAGTTATGCCTGGGTATGCTTGCGGTGACTGCAGGACGTTTGTGATTGGATGCGTGCTAGCAACAACTTGCACAAAGTTGTACTTAGATGTGTCCGATATGAATCGGATGTAGGTGTGAAATTAATCCTATGAATTGGTTATATGTGATAAATCTGACACAAACAATCGTGGAGTATATGAAATGAATCCGATATGAATTGTTGAGTTATACCCGTAAGGCTGAAATGACGGGTGCGGATCAATGCGTTGCTGGTTTTGAGTGGATTAGACTCGGTAAGCGATGAGTATGTGAAATGAAATAAATGAAATGTTTGCCGTGATATAGACAAGAATTGATATGTTGTGATTAACGATGAGTTTGAACTGTGGAGCAAAGAGCGAAATGAGGTCAAGACAATTGGGGCATGCCTAGACGAATCAGTGCATGGGGGGTGCTACTGGACTCGACTGACCTGCAAACACGAAGGCAAAACCAGTTGAGAACTCCATACCTGTCACAGACAACTGGCCAAATGGTGACTCCAATGGGAGTGGTGAGCTTTGAAATGAAATGAAATGAAATGAGACAAACAAACACAATGAAATCTTTTGTATTTTTTTCCTTACTTTTCTTTTCCTTTTTTCTTTTTTTTTTTTCAAATGTATTTTTTTATTTTTTTAAATGAAATGAAATGAAGTGAAATGAGACGAACAAACACAAATGAAATGTTGCCATGAAATGAGACGAACAAACACAAAATGAAATGTTGCCTTTAGGTGAGAATCTGCCATGACAGAGGCGCAGCTCGGTCGTGTCGCCGGCGCAACTGACAACGAGCCGGACTCTGGAGCATGTACTGAAATGAGGCAATTAGTGAAATGAGGCCAAATGAGCATGGCCCCTCGGGTAGAACCCGGACATTGCAAAACAACTGGGTTTGAACCGAGGAGCAGGAGGTGACAGTGAAATGAGTGAATCCGCCATGATAGAGGCCCGACTCGCCATGCCGTAACTTTGCGACTGAGCACGAAGCGGACTCTGGAGCATGTACTGAAATGAGGCCTGTCCTGGGGCACGCCGAGACGAATTAGTGCACAGGCGTGACTATTCGTGTCGGAGCGTGATAGGTGAAACGAAATGATACCCATGCCAAAGACAGGGATCAACGGCTGCGCTCAAGAAGTGACAGTGAACCCTGTCTCTGGCGCATGTACTGAAATGAAGCGTAGCGGCTGGGCACACGGAACAAATCGGTGCATGCAACTGCGACAGGATTCGAACCGGAGCGTAATAAGTGACACGCCATGACAGAGACCGGAATCAACGACTGGCCCAACGATTCGGTAAAGAATCCATCTCTGGAGCATGTATAGAAATGAGGCCAAACAACTGGGCGTACCGAGGCGAATCGGTGCATTGGTATAATGCGACTGGATTCGTAACGGGGCGTGATAGGTGACCAGAAATGATATGCCATGACAATGACAAGAATCGAAAACCATGCCTGAACCTGCGAATGATTCTGTCTCTGGAGCATGTATTGAAATGAGGCCGATAACTGGGGCACACCGGAGCGAATCGGTGCATCGGAGATGCGACTAGATTCGAATCGGAGCGCGACTCGTGACCGAAACGAATGAAATTAAATTAAATGATTGAAATGATTGAAATGATTGAAATTATCCGGTTAATTTAGAACTTAGAACGTCTGATTGGGAATTTTCGAAATGATCCGAACGATTCGGACATTTTAGTAGGGACCAGTGATATGGTCGAAAGGTTTGTGAAATGATGTGGTGTCACGGACGGGTGACTACGACTTCTTTCGAGAAGCAAGGAGCACGAATGTTTAGAGGTAACGGATGCGTGAAACAATATCGGAAAATACAATGGTGACATTTCAGTGAGTGGTTCGTGAGTTCAACGCATCACAGTTTAGTGACATGAAATAACATGAAATGAGAAATGGGAGCCGAAGCCCTACCTGCGACAGCTGGACCAGAGGCGTTGTACGACACCGGCAAGTTTCGAGTATTGCGACACTCAGACAAATACATGAACGCTCACGACGACAAAACAGACTGTAACACGAGGACGAAGACAGGACTTTTGACAAACACGGAACTCACGAACACTGCACTCACTCTATCGAACGGTCTCGAATAGTCGGCCCTAGATCTGTGACGTAGTAACTATCGCACACAGGAACCGACAAGGAACACAGCAGAATGGGCTGATTAAATACCCCTCCGGGCTCCTCCCATAAATTCCGGCCACCATACTGGCCGACAAGGAACACAGCTGAACGGGCTGATTAATTACCCCTCCGGGCTCCTCCCATAAATTCCGGCCACCATACTGGCCGAAAAGGAACACAGCTGAACGGGCTGATTAATTACACCTCCGGGCTCCTCCCATAAATTCAGGCCACCATACTGGCCTTCTAACATATAAAGTGCTCTAGTGACAAAACAAATTATCCATAAAGTTAAACGTGTGCAACAGTATAATGCAATGTATAAAATAATAACACCATCTGTCATAAAAGAAAGTCCATTGTTTAAGTGCTCAAATTGTCTACACAAACGTGTTCCAGTACACGAAAAGTGCTATGTACAAAGTTCTATGTTGATAAATTCATGTGAAGACATGAGTTGATATAAAATTATATAGAAAGTTCATTCCAAAATGTAAAAACACAAAAAGCTGGTGATAACAAGCATGTCCTTGTGTCCACTCAGGTGCGGCTTTGCAATTAAGCTTGGTCAAAACACGCATATTAACCACCTCTGGGTTCAGTGTTTGTACTGGGATCCTGGGCTGATTGCTGGCACATTTTCCACATGTATATAATAAGAGAGACTAGATAGTGCTATATCATTTAAACTCTATTTATTATTAAACATTAACTCCTTATTAAGGGTACTCACATTTCATGGGTGCTCCAGTACACCACTCTTTAAAAGACCAAGAGAACGCGGTTTCCATTGAACTAATGTGTCCTTTTCTTGCTGAGACCAATCCACTGCCTCATGCACCATTCTGTCCCCTCCCCAACGCGTGTCGATACTGGGAATGTGACATATCTTCCTCAGGGGGAATTTGATTGATCAGTCAATATAGTGTTACGGCGGCCATTTTCTTGTCGATCGCAGACACTCTATTGATGCTAATACTGCTATTAGCATCAATGGATAACCTACGTTCCGGACTGTTATTTAATCTCTTTGTGTTCTTAGCCTTATTGGAATCTCATTACTGTAAAAACCACTAGAGATAGGTGTATTCCTTTAATGTATAGCTCAGTACGGTGCATAGAAAAGAACATATTAACTGCAGCCATACTATGCAGGACATTTCGTAGGTGGGACTTGATGGACTTGTGTCTTTTTTCAACCTCACCTACTATGTAACTATATATCATTTGCATTGCTATACTACATAACGTCATCTTTTACTGCATATATGAAGATTATCATATCCTTTAACAAAGCTCAACATCAATATATGCCTAAAATCGCTTCTCAATATAGCTTCCCTATACATAATTAAATTTACATCCAGATACTATTTATGTTATATTATAGACTTATTCTAAGATAATAAAATCCAGAAAATATAGTTAAAATTGGGGGCGTGGCTTGGCGAGCAATAGATATGGATGCTCACTAACAGAGCTCTGTGAGGAACCCCGGCCTGCAGTGTAACAACCAGCACACATTGATCTGGAAATGGGCAGAAAGCTGGATCAGACACCGCAGACACGCTCCAGACGCCAAGCGGCGAATATCTTAGCCAGCAACATCCCCGGTCTGTTTAAATTACAAACAGCCTCCTGCAGCAGCATGGCAGGGAACAAGATGGCGCAGGCTCAGAGAGAAGAAGAAGAGTATAGCGAGGACTCGCAATCGGCAACGGAGGACACAGGTAGGAGATACAAACAGACAAATCTCTCCCTGATGCAGATATATCAGGCTTTGCGGCCGAAGTCCACCTTCTCTGCTGCTATAACGGACCTTAAGACTGCATTCACACCTGAGCGTAGCGTGTTTGAGCGTTTTTACCGGCGTTTTGTCGCGCGTATTCGCGCGTTTGCATACAGCGTTTTCCGGCGTTTTTTAACTTCGGCGTTTTTTTTTCAGCCAATAGGAAAAATATTTTTCATCTGCTTCCTGAGTACTGTACTTCCGGTTCAGCATTGTGCTCATGTACTTCCGGTTCAGCATTGTGCTTCCTGCGCCATATCTACTATAAGATGAGTGACGATGAGATGGCATGTTTTGTGGCAGCATCCGCTGTTGCCACATTTTTTCTGCGTGAACAAGAGAGGAGGAAGAAGAGGGCACGCAGATATTGGATCCACCCCATAATTGCCGATCGGGAAGAGAGTGGGCAATTTTGGGTTATGTACAGTGACCTACGTGACCATGAAGATACATTTTTGGACTACACCAGGATGTCCATAAAAAGGTTAGTCAAAATAGTTGGATTCATGATGTTTGACATTGTTCCTGTCTTATTTTATAACGTCCACCCATAAACGCCATATTTGTTATTTTTTTTCACAGCTTTGATGAGTTACTGGGTTTACTCAGTAGTCGGTTGCAGCGAATGGACACATATTTTCGGAACAGTATACCCCCTGTGGAACGACTAATTATCACACTGAGGTAATATTGTCATATTTCTATTTAATTTTTTAACCACTTACCACCTCACGCCAATGTACATTGGCAGAATGGCACGGCTGGGAACAAGCACATACCTGTACGTTGCTCAGTGCCCAGCCGTGGATTGGGAGTACCCCGCCGGTGGTGCGTTCCTGACCCAGTCCTGAGCTCTGTGACCGTGGCCGCGGAACCAGTGGACCTGATCGCCGCTGGTGTCCCGCAATCGGGTCACAGAGCTGAATAATGAGGAGAGATCCGAGTAGACAAACCTCTCCCCATGCTTCCTACTGTGGCTGTCACCGATCGGAAAGACAATCAGTGACGTCACATGCCAGGCCACGCCCACTAAAATAAAAAAACACATAACATCATATATAACACCTACACTGCCCCCTAGTGGTTAACACCTTCCTGCCAGTGTCCAAAAATGTGTTAAAAATGTCCAATGTGTCTGCAAAAATGCCGCAGTTACAATAAAAATCGCTGATCGCCGCCATTACAGGAAAAAAGAAAAAAAGATAAAAATGCTATAAAACTATCCCCTATAAACGACATAAATTTTGTTTTGGAGCCACGTTGCACGTCCGTGCAATTGTAGCGCCGCAGTGCCGAATCACAAAAATGGGTCTGGTCCTTTGGCTGCAAATTGGTTTGGGGCTTAACTGAGATTAAAGCGGTAGTAAACCCGCTTTTTTTTTTTTACCCCTGCAAAGCAAAAGGCATAATGAGCTAGTATGCACCGCATACTAGCTCATTATGAAATACTCACCTTAGAACGAGGCCCTGACATCTAGCCCGATCCACGCCGAGGGAGCTGACATGCTCCCTCTGGGTTTCTTCCGGGTATCGCGACTCTGGCGCTGTGAGTGGCTGGAGCCGCGATATCGTCACTCCCACGCATGCACGCGGGAGATTTCATTCCGGCCGGTCGGCCACTGCCGGATTTTCAGGCTGAGAATCCCCTTGTGCGCATGCACCGCTGCAGTCAGCGGCGCATACCGAGGGGAATATCTCCTAAACCATACAGGTTTAGGAGATATTTTTTTAACCTACAGGTAAACCTTATTATAGGCATTCCTGTAGGTAAAAGTCCCAAAAATTAGTATACAACCACTTTAATGAAGAACCTAATATGAATAATTTTTTATATGCCTAAAATAAACACCAATCACACATTTTTAAAGCCAAATAAAAACTTTTTTTTTTTAATTTAAAATATTACTGAAATATAACTTTTTCTGTTATAACTTTTTCTGTTCGTTTGTGCGTTTTGCACATATACAGCTCAACAAAGAAATAGAGCAAACGTAGCTCATGAACCAAAAAAAAATAAAAAATTAGAGGCAATGGAATGTTTGGGAGGAGTTGACTCCCTCATTGGGTGTATTCACCACATTCATTGCATGGCCATATTGTGACCAGTTGGAGGTAGAGGGATTTTCATTTTGCTGCCAGTTAGAAGGTGGTGGTGGTGGTGGTGGTGTTGGCAGAGGAAAGTAATTTGAAGGTGGTGGTGTTGGCAGAGGAAGGTAATGAGGGGATGGCGGTGCTGGCAGATGGGGCGGGGGGTGATTTGCATAGGGACCATAAGGTGGCGGAGGCTCTGAGGACCTATATGTGGGGGTTGGTGGTATAAAAGTCGCAATATAGCGTATGGTACCTGCCAACATGTCTGCCTGGAGTTCTGATGGTACCTTCTCCATCAGACCTTCCAGACATCTTGCAGAAACCTGCACATGAGACCTGTTGCTGCTAATTTTTTCTGACATACTGGTCATAATGTCCAGCATGCGGTTGAAGTCAGGATCAGGAGCCTTCCTTCTTATTGCTCTAGCAGGTACACGAGCAGAAATGGATAGTGGGGACGCCTCATTTCGCACATGTGTCTCAGATGTAGACCGTGCTGGAGTCGACAATTGGCTCTCCAGATCTCGGCCTCCTTGATCACTTGATGCTTGGCTTGCTTGCTGACTTTGATCACTTGATGCTTGGCTTGCTTGCTGACTTTGATCATTTGACGCTTGGCTTGCTTGCTGACTTTGATCACCTGATGCTTGGCTTGCTTGCTGACTAGCATCTGTGTCCAAATCATCATTTGGATTACTGTCCTCCCAGCAGTTTTCAGTCCTGAAAATAGAATTGAATTATTATAATTTTCTCTTTACATTTTGTTTAATGACATTCGTACACAGGTGATAGCTTACCGCCCCAAAGCCAGCAATGGCCGAAGGAATTCCATTTCTTTTGCATGCAGATAATCTCTCGGAGCACATGCCCCAGATCCACTCCTAAATTCCCTTTGCAGTCTTAGATGTCGAGTGTAGGCATCACGTATACTCTTCCACTTTATTTTGAGCAGTTTAACTGTTAAATAACACATTTAAATATATATGTTTATTTCTTTGTAGGTACCTAGCAACCGGACAATCTTTAGCGAGCATACACTATGCCTTTCGTGTTGAAAAATCCACAGCAAGCTACATAATTCGTGACACTTGCTCTGCTATTTACGACATACTAAAGGATATTGTATTCAAAAAACCTACAGCGGAAGATTGGTCAAGGATCTCAGATGTTTTCTGGCAATGCTGCAACTTCCCCAACTGTGTTGGAGCCATCGATGGGAAACATATTCGCATCGTAAAGCCCATGGGTAGTGGAAGCCAGTATTTCAATTATAAGAAATATTTTTCTTTTGTTTTAATGGCAGTGGCTGATGCCAATTATTGCTTCAGCTACATTGACATTGGATCATATGGTAGCAGCACTGACTCTGCTATTTTCTCACATTCATCATTTGGACACCTGCTGCGCAACAATTCTCTGGACCTTCCAGAAAACAGGCCACTCCCTGGCACAAATGGCCCTCCCCTACCCAGTGTTTTTGTTGGAGATGAGGCCTTTGTAAATACGACCATAGTATATACTATGCTGTACTGATTTATTAATAAAAATGCTTGATGTATTGACAAGAAGTCCCATGTTTTTTTTTTAGAAATATATATATATTTTTTTATGCAGTATCCTTCCAATATCCACTAGGGGTCAGAGTGTGTCATCATGTATTTATGACATTCTGCTAATACTATACTCATACTCCCATGCATAGTCCCCTTTCACACTGTGGCATTGTTCAGGCAGAAGCAGTGAAGGAGCAGTGTATTCACTAGCTAGCGCACCGCTCCAGTGTAAAAGCCCTCCGGCTTTCACAATTGAGAGAAAGGAGCCTGTATAGCACCTGAAAAAGCGACTCCTTTCACTGCACTGTGAAAGCAGGAGTGCTGGAGCGGGGCACTAGCAGGACGGTAAAAAAAGTCCTGCTAGCAGCATCTTTGGAGCGATGAATACCGCTCCTACCCATTGAAATCAATGGGCCAGCGTGGCTATACCACCGGCAAAGCGGCCGCTAGAACGCTGGCAAAGGGCCTTTGCATGCGATTTTAACCCTTTTTAGGCCGCTAGCGGGGGTTAAAACCGCCCTGCTAGCGGCCGCTAGAACGCTGGCAAAGGGCCGCTGCAGCGGTGCTTTGTGTGCGATTGCGACCCTTTGCCATCGTTCTAGCGGCCGCTATCAGGGTGGTTTTACCCCCTGCTAGCGGCCTAAAAAGGGTTAAAATCGCATGCAAAGCACCGTTGCATTAACCCTTTTCGGCCGCTAGCGGGGGTTAAAACTGCCCTGCTAGCGGCCACTAGAACGCTGGCAAAGGGCCGCAATCGCACACAAAGCACCGCTGCAGCGGCCCTTTGCCAGCGTTCTAGCGGCCGCTAGCAGGGCGGTTTTAACCCCCGAATCGGGTTGATTTGGGCGTTTTCATTCCCATAGAAACTAATGGAAACGCTCGATTCGAGCGTTTAGCGTGACAACGAGCGCTTCTATGGGCGTTTTGACGCTGTATCTGCTCAAGAAAAAATATAATTTACATAATTTAAATAAAGAAATGACATAAAGGACATAAAAAAATACACAGGAAGTGCACAGATCACCATTTTTAGCTCACATGGAAAACATGAATATGGATGAAGAACTGGATGAGACAGTATGTCTCCTAGATCAGGAGTGGTTCATAAGAATGGTGAAGGAGCACCCCTGTCTATATGATACGAGAGATCCATGCTACAAACTGCGAGCGAGCAAGAGGAGGGCATGGAACCAGATTGCCACCCAAGTTTTTACAAACTGGGCAGACCTAACTGGCCACGTGAAGGATGAGAAAGGTAAGAGAAACCCCTGCAAACATAACCACAATAGGGACATAATAGGATGATTAGTACATTATAAGGCCCCTTTCACACTGGGACAGTGCGGGTGTTGGTGGGTTGGCGCTTTGCCGTTATTTTGTATGTGGTATGCGGCGGCTAGCGGGGCTGATTTAACCCCCGCTAGCGGCCGAAAAAGGGTTAAAATCGCACGCAAAGCACCGCTTCATTAACCCTTTTTCGGCCGCTAGCGGGGGTTAAAACCACCCTGCTAGCGGCTGCTAGAACGCTGGCAAAGGACCGCTGCAGCGGTGCTTTGTGTGCGATTGCGGCCCTTTGCCAGAGTTCTAGCGGCCGATAGCAGGGCAGTTTTAACCCCCGCTAGCGGCCGAAAAGGGTTAATGCAGCGGTGCTTTGCATGCGATTTTAACCCTTTTTCGGCCACTAACGGGGGTTAAAACCGCCCTGCTAGCGGCCGCTAGAACGCTGGCAAAGGGCCGCTGCAGCGGTGCTTTGTGTGCGATTGCGGCCCTTTGCCAGCGTTCTAGCGGCCGCTAGCAGGGCAGTTTTAACCCCCGCTATCGGCCGAAAAGGGTTAATGCAAAGGTGCTTTGCATGCGATTTTAACCCTTTTTAGGCCGCTAGCGGGGGTTAAAACCGCCCTGATAGCGGCCGCTAGAACGCACCGCTGCATTAACCCTTTTCGGCCGCTAGCGGGGGTTAAAACTGCCCTGCTAGTGGCCGCTAGAACGCTGGCAAAGGGTCGCAATCGCACACAAAGCACCGCTGCAGCGGCGGCCCTTTGCCAGCGTACTAGCGGCCGCTTTGCCGGTGGTATAGCCACGCTGGCCCATTGATTTCAATGGGTAGGAGCGGTATTCACCGCTCCAAAGATGCTGCTAGCCGTCCTGCTAGTCCTGCTAGTGCCCCGTCCTGCTAGTGCCCCACTCCAGCACTCCTGCTTTCACAGTGCAGTGAAAGGAGTCGCTTTTTCAGGTGCTATACAGGCTCCTTTCTCTCAATTGTGAAAGCCGGAGGGCTTTCACACTGGAGCGGTGCGCTAGCTAGTGAATACACTGCTCCTTCACTGCTTCTGCCTGAACAATGCCACAGTGTGAAAGGGGACTATGCATGGGAATATGAGTATAGTATTAGCAGAATGTCATAAATACATGATGACACACTCTGACCCCTAGTGGATATTGGAAGGATACTGAGTAAAAAAAATATATATATTTCTAAAAAAAAAAACATGGGACTTCTTGTCAATACATCAAGCATTTTTATTAATAAATCAGTACAGCATAGTATATACTATGGTAGTATTTACAAAGAACTAAAGTTTATTAGATTGCCTCAAGCTGCCATGGGACCTGTCCTGCTGGTGACATGAAGTAGGAGGCAAATTGATCCCTGACCTGTGTCCCTTGTCTGCTTCCACGAACACCGGTCCAATGAGCTCTTTCCATGTTCTCATGGACTGGGTCCTCAAAGTCAAATCCATCCCGCTGGCGAACAAAATTATGCAAGGCACATGCAGCTTTGACAACACAAACTGCATTTTGCATGTTGAGAACAATGGGAGTGTGCAGTACCCGCCATTTGTTGGCCAATATGCCAAATGCACATTCGACAACGCGACGTGCTCGTGTTAGTCTATAATTGAACACACTCCTATGTTCAGTCAGGTTGTGCCCCGAGTAAGGCCGTAGAAGATGCTCACTCAGAGCAAAGGCCTCATCTCCAACAAAAACACTGGGTAGGGGAGGGCCAGGGAGTGGCCTGTTTTCTGGAAGGTCCAGAGAATTGTTGCGCAGCAGGTGTCCAAATGATGAATGTGAGAAAATAGCAGAGTCAGCGCTGCTACCATATGATCCAATGTCAATGTAGCTGAAGCAATAATTGGCATCAGCCACTGCCATTAAAACAAAAGAAAAATATTTCTTATAATTGAAATACTGGCTTCCACTACCCATGGGCTTTACGATGCGAATATGTTTCCCATCGATGGCTCCAACACAGTTGGGGAAGTTGCAGCGTTGCCAGAAAACATCTGAGATCCTTGACCAATCTTCCGCTGTAGGTTTTTTGAATACAATATCCTTTAGTATGTCGTAAATAGCAGAGCAAGTGTCACGAATTATGTAGCTTGCTGTGGATTTTCCAACACGAAAGGCATAGTGTATGCTCGCTAAAGATTGTCCGGTTGCTAGGTACCTACAAAGAAATAAACATATATATTTTAATGTGTTTTTTAACAGTTAAACTGCTCAAAATAAAGTGGAAGAGTATACGTGATGCCTACACTCGACATCTAAGACTGCAAAGGGAATTTAGGAGTGGATCTGGGGCATGTGCTCCGAGAGATTATCTGCATGCAAAAGAAATGGAATTCCTTCGGCCATTGCTGGCTTTGGGTGCGGTAAGCTATCATCTGTGTACGAATGTCATTAAACAAAATGTAAAGAGAAAATTATAATAATTCAATTCTATTTTCAGGACTGAAAACTGCTGGGAGGACAGTAATCCAAATGATGATTTGGACACAGATGCTAGTCAGCAAGCAAACCAAGCATCAGGTGATCAAAGTCAGCAAGCAAGCCAAGCATCAAGTGATCAAAGTCAGCAAGCAAGCCAAGCATCAAGTGATCAAAGTCAGCAAGCAAGCCAAGCATCAAGTGATCAAGGAGGCCGAGATCTGGAGAGCCAATTGTCGACTCCAGCACGGTCTACATCTGAGACACATGTGCGAGATGAGGCGTCCCCACTATCCATTTCTGCTCCTGTACCTGCTAGAGCAATAAGAAGGAAGGCTCCTGATCCTGACTTCAACCGCATGCTGGACATTATGACCAGTATATCAGAAAAAATTAGCAGCAACAGGTCTCATGTGCAGGTTTCTGCAAGATGTCTGGAAGGTCTGATGGAGAAGGTGCCATCAGAACTCCAGGCAGACATGTTGGCAGGTACCATACGCTATATTGCGACTTTTATACCACCAACCCCCACATATAGGTCCTCAGAGCCTCCGCCACCTTATGGTCCCTATGCAAATCACCCCCCGCCCCATCTGCCAGCACCACCATCCTCTCATTACCTTCCTCTGCCAACACCACCACCTTCAAATTACTTTCCTCTGCCAACACCACCACCACCACCACCACCTTCTAATTGGCAGCAAAATGAGAATCCCTCTACCTCCAACTGGTCACAATATGGCCATGCAATGAATGTGGTGAATACACCCAATGAGGGAGTCAACTCCTCCCAAACATTCCATCGTCTCTAATTTTTTTATTTATTTTTTGGTTCATGAGCTACGTTAGCTCTATTTCTTTGTTGAGCTGTATATGTGCAAAACGCACAAACGAACAGAAAAAGTTATAACAGAAAAAGTTATATTTCAGTAATATTTTAAATAAAAAAAATAAAGTTTTTATATGGCTTTAAAAATGTGTGATTGGTGTTTATTTTAGGCATATAAAAAATTATTCATATTAGGTTCTTCATTAAAGTGGTTGTATACTCATTTTTGGGACTTTTACCTACAGGAATGCCTATAATAAGGTTTACCTGTAGGTAAAAAAAATATCTCCTAAACCTGTGTGGGAGTGACGATATCGCGGCTCCAGCCACTCACAGCGCCAGAGCCGCGATACCCGGAAGAAACATGCTCCCTCGGCGTGGATCGGGCTAGATGTCGGGGCCTTGTTCTAAGGTGAGTATTTCATAATGAGCTAGTATGCGGTGCATACTAGCTCATTATGCCTTTTGCTTTGCAGGGGTAAAAAAAAAAAAGCGGGTTTACTACGGCTTTAATCTCAGTTAAGCCCCAAACCAATTTGCAGCCAAAGGACCAGGCCCCTTTTTGTGATTCGGCACTGCGGCGCTACAATTACACGGACGTGCAACGTGGCTCCAAAACAAAATTTATGTCGTTTATAGGGGATAGTTTTATAGCATTTTTATCTTCTTTTTTTTTTCTGTAATGGCGGCGATCAGCAATTTTTATTGTAACTGCGACATTTTTGCAGACACATCGGACATTTTTAACACATTTTTGGACACTGGCAGGAAGGTGTTAACCACTAGGGGGGCAGTGTAGGTGTTATGTATGACGTTATGTGTTTTTTTATTTTAGTGGGCGTGGCCTGGCATGTGACGTCACTGATTGTCTTTCCGATCGGTGACAGCCACAATAACCCAAAATTGCCCTCTCTCTTCCCGATCGGCAATTACGGGGTGGATCCAATATCTGTGTGCCCTCTTCTTCCTCCTCTCTTGTTCACGCAGAAAAAATGTGGCAACAGCGGATGCTGCCACAAAACATGCCATCTCATCGTCACTCATCTTATAGTAGATATGTCGCAGGGAGCACAATGCTGAACCGGAAGTACATGAGCACAATGCTGAACCGGAAGTACAGTACTCAGGAAGCAGATGAAAAATATTTTTCCTATTGGCTGAAAAAAAAACGCCGAAGTTAAAAAACGCCGGAAAACGCTGTATGCAAACGCGTGCAAACGCGCACAAACGCGCGAATACGCGCGACAAAATGTGCGACAAAACGCCGGTAAAAACGCTCAAACACGCTACGCTCAGGTGTGAATGCAGCCTTAATCAAACCTCCTGGTCCTCACAGAGAAGGTAACTGCTGTAGAAGAGACTGGCAAGCAAAGGGACAAAAGGCTACACAGAATAGTGAATGTAGCGAACACTCATTCCTACCACCTAACTGAAGTAAATAGACATTTGCAGGATTTGGACAACAGGGGAAGGAGGAACAATATTAGAGTGAGAGGTATTCCTGAAACTGTTGAAACAGCCCAAATCGTCCCAGCCCTGACAAACTGAGACCACAAGACTTAAGATACACATGGCGATTCCCCTTTGCCCTTGTTGTCACACAGGCAGGAAAATAACATATTCTCCATACCCCAGCGGATTTACCAGGCTTCTTTGACTCCCTGAATTTGGAACCTGTGGCACTTCCAGAGTGGTACCAGGAATTTGCTCTTCCCCATCCTGAAGGGGGCCCACCCAAATCCCTGCTCTCTACTCCTGACAAGCGTTTTTCAAAAAATATGAAACAACACCGCGGCCCCGGCTCACATGGGGGGACCTCCAATCCGAAACCTGCTTCCTCCAGAGCCCTGGAGGAAGATGAGCCAGGAGCTCAGTCCTGGTAGCTGAGGACTTCAACACCTTAAGGGGCCACTGGGGACTGTCACTGACTGGCTCTAACTCAGGTCCCTGACCCTCTCCCCTTTCTTCTCATCCCTTTACCGCTGGGATAACTGAATCACATTTTACAGCAATGAACTCAGATGCCTTGTGTACTATCTCCTACTAATGACTTGGACCACCAGGAGTAAGAGTAAGCATAAGGGAGCCACTAACAATGATGTGACGAATCACAGAACCTACTTTACTTTTTGGGCATTGTCATACTCAGGACTACCACTACAGCACCACCAGCACAGTTTGAGCCCTTGGAGCACCACACCTTTTAACTCCAACTTTTTTTCCTCAGAGATACGTAGGATTCTATTAAGAAAGTTATGAACATTATTAATAGTTTTGGTCAAATGTCTGGGTTAAAAATGAACTGGGCAAAATCTAGCTTGTTACCTGTAGATCCCTTGGAAGGCCCATTCCCAGTGGAGGTGGCCCAGATTCAAGTGGTTAACAAATTTAAATACCTGGGTATAAATATCACCAGATACCCTCATCTTTATACCTCAGACAACATTGACCCGTTACTGGTCAAATTTAGGGACACAATAAAAGTCTGGAAATGCCTGCCACTATCTGTGGCAGGCCGCTGTAACCTAATCAAAATTATTTGGATGTCACAGCTTCTATATGTACTACATAATTCCCCAATATGGCTGTATAAAAAGTGGTTCCAAAGGATAGATATTTTGTTCAGAGAAATGATCTGGAAGGGTCGCCCAGCAAGAATTCGATTAACCAATCTGCAGCTCCCTTTTAGTTATTTTTTGGCGTCACAACTCCAGCATATAGCAGGGTGCATTTTAGTAGGCCAGGAAGCAGGTAGAAGGATGCTTCTACAAAACACTCCACACGATTCAGCCCTGGAGGCAGGATCATTTCTCTCAGGACTCCCCACCTTGAATCTAATGATGAAAGTATGGGATACAGCGAAAACTATCTTGAAGTATAGAGGTCTCACGGAATTGACCCGTGGGAAAACAGCAAACTGGGAGAATTACAAAAGATGGGGGTAGTAAAGAAATGGGAGAGATGTGGAATAAAATACATTAACCAGATATATCTAGATGGCACTTTGAAAACCTTCCAGGAATTGGGAGACCAATTTGCCCTACCGAATAATTCTTTTTTTAGATACTTACAGGTCAGGCACGCACTGGACGAACAGTTCAGAGGGAAATACATTTCCAGTCCTTCAAAAATTAATCAATGCAGAGTCAGGGAAAGGAGCAATTTCAGAAATATATCCACACATCAACAAGGGGAGAATGGGAGGGATGGAATCCCCCTTGTACAGGAGAAAATGGGAAAAAGATGTGGGAGACATCTCTGAACTGCAGTGGAAGAGAATCTTGGAACTGGCCTCAGAGAGGATGTCCCATTTGTTCTTGCTATACAGAACCCACTATATCCCTTGAAATCTATGCCAGTCTTGCTGCCAGCCAGACTCAAGATGTCCTAGGTGTGGAGAGTTAGAGGAGGATGTGTACCATATGTTTTGGAGGTGCCCGAAGTTGTTTCACTACTGGACAGGGGTGACAGGAATCATTGACCGGACATTTGGAACCTCCACTGAGTTGGAGGCAAAACATTGCCTACTAGGATTACTGGAGGGAGTGAGATATCCAGGAAATAGGCAGCTAGCAGTGATGAGATGCCTATTCCAAGCTAGGATTCTGATTGCTCGGAAATGGCAATCGGCGTCACCACTGTCCAGTGGGGAATGGTTAAATAGTATGAATGGAGTAATCCTTAAGGAGAAATCGGTATATATAAAGCAAGGGGCATTAAAGAAATATGACCTGATTTGGAAAACCTGGTGGGAAGTAAAAGGGATCAATGTGTAAATCTTAGTGACCAAAAAATAAGCAGAATATGAGAGAATGAAAGATGAGAGACTGAGAGGAATGTATGGAGTAGTGAGGCCGAAGTGCATGGGTTGGGAACTTTGACATAATCAGAACCTTAGACAGACCACTTCGTAGGTTACCCACTCCTCCCAGGCAATACCCAAAACATCTATAGTATATCAGCCACACCTCAAGGAGTGGGAAGTAATGGGGAGGGAGGCTGGGCCTTGGAGGAAATGTCTGTTTGATAATGTATGTTAACATTTTGAAATACCTCAATAAAGAAATTAAGTTTAAAAAAAATAAAAAAAAATAACTACAACTTTTGCCCTGCATTCAGTCCTCAGTAAAGGACATACCCGGTATCCGCTCAACTGATACTCAACCTTCAAGGACCACATACAGACTTACACACCACAGAATATAGATCAGGTTTTGTTCCAAGGATTATGACTTAATAAGCCGCAAAATTACTGGTATACACTGGCACAACACACAGGACTCCCGGCCAAGTATGCTGTCACTAAACTCTGATCCCCAAACCTGATGCATTAGCCCCAAACCACAGGCAGAGTCTTTTGTTATGTTGGGGAGTAGGGGGAAATAGCAGGAAATCAAGCAACTCCTGATTAGGGATGAGCTGAACACCCCTCGGTTCGGTTCGCACCAGAACCTGCGAACGGACCGAAAATTTGCGCAAACTTTAGAACCCCATTAAAGTCTATGGGACTCGAACGTTCGAAGTCAAAAGTGCTAATTTTAAAGGCTAATATGCAAGTTATTGTCCTAAAAAGGGTTTGGGGACCCGGCTTCTTCCCCAGGGGACAAGTATCAATGCAAAAAAAGTTTTAAAAACTCGCGTTTTTTTGGGAGCACTGATTTTAATGTGAAAAAAAAGTGAAATATTCCTTTAAATATCATGCCTGGGGGGTGTTTATAGTATGCCTGTGAAGTGGCACGTGTTTCCCGTGTTTAGAACAGTCCCTGCACAAAATGACATTTCTAACGGAAAAAAAAGTCATTTAAAACTGCTTGCGGTTTTAATGTAATGTCTGGTTCTGGCAATACGGATGATCATTGAGAAAAATGGCATGGGTACCCCCCCGCCCATTACCAGCCCCTTGTATGGATATTAAGGAGAACCCCGTACCCAAATTAAAAAAGGAAAGGCATGGGACCCCCAGGCCCTATATACTCCGCAGTATACAGGCGGGGCAAACAAGACAGGGACTGTGTAGGTTTGTTGTATTAAGTAGAATCTGTTTGTAATTTTGAAGAGGTATATTTTTAAAGTGTAGCTCCAGTCAAAAAATCTATTTTTAAGCTTTTTGGAAAACATAGTGAAGGGTTATCACCCCTGTATAATTTTTTTTGCCGTCCGTCTTTTTTCATCTCACTTCCTGTTGTCTCCTTCCGTTTGCAAGTAGGAGACGTTTGTAAGATGGATGTTTGAAAGTGGGGGCCTGTCCTATATGCTCTGCAGAAATTTGGGCCTAAGGTGTTGGTGTTGCCACATCACTGTAAGCCCTCAAAGTAAACAGGGCCAAGAATTGTAATTGCATGCCATTGTTGAACAGTTGTAGAGAAATTGGGCCTTTGGTGGTGGTGGGGGTGCTGGTGCCCTAACACAAGTCCTCACAGTTACTCTTGGTGGGTGCTGGAAAGGGCCCTGCTGTGAAATATTATATCAAGAATTGTAATTACATGCACCTGTTGAACAGGGGCTAAAAAATTGGGCCTTAGGCACTGGTGCCACGACACTGCAACGCCTCACAGATACTTTAGTTTGAGCGCAACAATGAGCTCTGTTGCAAAGTATTGCATCAAAAATTGTAATTACACGCCCTGTTAAACAGGGGCTGAAAAATTGGGCCTTAGCCGCTGGTGGCGACGCCCAGAACCAAAAATTTTCTTCCAAGCTATCAGCAGGATCATTGAGGAGGAAGAGGATAGTTAGTCATCATAACAGGATAGTCACTCAGCATCAGCATAGGCAGTCTTGAAGGGATGTGACATTTAAAAAAAAAAAATATTTGGTTACATGAGGTTCATGTGCTTGATAGCTGGTGGTGATCCAAGACTGATTCATCTTTATGAAGGTCAGTCGATCAACCGAATCAGTGGACAGGTGCACTCTGTGATAGGTTACAAAGCCTCCAGCAGCACTGAATGTGTGTTCCGAAAGAATGCTGGATGCAGGACAGGCCAGTAGCTCAATTGCATATTGTGCAAGCTCTGGCCAGTGATCCATCCTTAAGACCCGACCATACCTTGGGGCTACTGACTAAAAAAATTGTCTGAACGCATCGGTCAGATGGCCAACTTCTCCACCGCTCCTTCTGTGACTGACGGAAGCCTCAGCAACATATTCTCCAGGACCAGGAATTTGCAACCTCCCAGGCTCTGGGACCGCGTTGCACAGACCTTTCTGCAAGGCCTCCCAAAGATGTCTCATCCTCTGCTCCCTCTGCGATGGCAAGATAAGGTTCGCAAACTTACCATTGTACCGTTGATCAAGGAGAGTTGCCAGCCAGTAATGATCCATCTCCTTGATCCACTAAATACGAGGATCCTTCCGCAGGCTTTGCAGGATCAGGGAGGCCATGCAGCGTAGGTTAGCTGAGGCATTCGGTCCGGAGTCCTCTATGTCACTAGGGATGACATGATCTGCAGCCACCTCCTCCCAGCCATGTACAAGTCCACAGGTTTCTTTGGACTGTAAATCATCCCTAAAATACTTCCTTTGATGCTGAGTGCCAGGCTCCACCTCCATTCTGACACAATCCTCCTCCTCCTCTTCCTGTGTGATTGGCTGGCCAGCAGGAACACTGTCTGGATAAAGGGGGCCTTAAGAGGCAAGGAAGTCCTCCTCTTCCTGCCTCTGTTCTGCCTCAAGTGCCCTGTCCATTATGGGATCATAGTGTAGAACTTCAAATAAATAAATAAATAATACTCATAGACTCAAAAACCTGTGGGTTGATAGGCCGTGCTCTTTATTATAGGTAATAAATCTAATTAATTTATTAAGATCTCAAATTAAATGTTAATAATCAATTTATATAACCAATAACACAATTTTATATATTTAATAACTCCAATAGCTCGGCTATATAAGCTCAAGATAATCTAATAAATCAACATAAATCCCCTTACAATGAAGGGACTGTAAAAAACATCAAACGAGAAGCATAAATAACATATCACAACAATACCTCATAAACGGGGCCACGACAGGGAGGGAAAGGGTGGGACAAGCTTAATTTGTTATCTTCTTCTGTCTTGGCTGATGACGCATCCTCTGCTCTTATATAGGCACCAGCTTGCACCAGAGGACCGTTACAGTGGTGTGAAAAAGTGTTTGCCCCCTTCCTCATTTCCTGTTCCTTTGCATGTTTGTCACACTTAAGTGTTTCGGAACATCAAACCAATTTAAACAATAGTCAAGGACAACACAAGTAAACACAAAATGCAATTTGTAAATGAAGGTGTTTATTATTAAAGGTGAAAAAAAATCCAAACCATCATGGCCCTGTGTGAAAAAGTGATTGCCCCCCTTGTTAAAACATACTATAACTGTGGTTGTCCACACCTGAGTTCAATTTCTCTAGCCACACCCAGGCCTGATTATTGCCACACCTGTTCACAATCAAGGCATCACTTAAATAGGAGCTGCTTGACACAGTAAGGTCCACCAGAAGATCCTTAAAAGCTACACATCATGCCGAGACCCTAAGAAATTCAGGAACAATTGAGAAAGAAAGTAATTGAGATCTATCAGTCTGGAAAGGGTTATAAAGCCATTTCCAAAGCTTTGGGAATCCAGCGAACCACAGTGAGAGCCATTATCCACAAATGGCGAAGACATGGAACAGTGGTGAACCTTCCCAGGAGTGGCCAGCCGCCCAAAATTACCCCAAGAGCGCAGCGACGACTCATCCAAGAGGTCACAAAAGACCCCACAACAACGTCCAAGGAACTGCAGGCCTCACTTGCCTCAGTTAAGGTCAGCGTTCATGCCTCCACCATCAGGGAAAGACTGGGCAAAAATGGCCTGCATGGCAGAGTTCCAAGGAGAAAACCACTGCTGAGCAAAAAGAACATCAAAGCTCATCTCAATTTCTCCACAAACGCATCTTGATGATCTCAAGACTTTTGGGACAACATTCTGTGGACCGATGAGACAAAAGTGGAACTCTTTGGAAGGTGTGTGTCCAAGTATATCTGGCGTAGAAGGAACACTGCATTTCATAAAAAGAACATTATACCAACAGTAAAATATGGTGGTGGTAGTGTGATGGTCTGGGGCTGTTTTGCTGCTTCAGGACCTGGAAGATTTACCGTGATAAAAGGAACTATGAATTCTGCTGTCTACCAAGAGATCCTGAAGGAGAATGTCTGACCATCTGTTCGTGTACTCAAGCTGAAACGAACCTGGGTTCTGCAGCAGGACAATGATCCTAAACACACCAGCAAGTCCACCACCGAATGGCTGAAGAAAAACAAAATGAAGACTTTGGAGTGGCCTAGCCAAAGTCCTGACCTGAATCCTATTGAGATGTTGTGGTATGACCTTAAAAAGGCCATTCATGCTCGAAAACCCTCTAATGTAACTGAATTAGGACAATTCTGCAAAGATGAGTGGGCCAAAATTCCTCCAGGACGCTGTAAAAGCCTCATTGCACGTTATCGCAAATGCTTGGTTGCAGTTGTTGCTGCTAAGGGGGGCCCAACCAGTTATTAGTTTTAGGGGGCAATCACTTTTTCACACAGGGCCATGATGGTTTGGATTTTTTTTCACCTTTAATAGTAAACACCTTCATTTACAAATTGCATTTTGTGTTTACTTGTGTTGTCCTTGACTATTGTTTAAATTGGTTTGATGTCATGAAACACTTAAGTGTGACAAACATGCAAAGGAACAGGAAATGAGGAAGGGGGCAAACACTTTTTCACACCACTGTATTTGTCAACTGTCACCAAATTAGCCAATCTAAGGTAAGTATATATATATATATATATATATACATACAGGTATATGTAATTTATTTTTTTAAATAACTTTAAATAAATTAATACACTAACTATTGTCCCCTCATGATCCCATATGTGATGATGGGGACATGTTATGCCCCATCTCTCACTTCTATGGGATCATAGTGTAGAACTTCAAATAAATAAATAAATAATACTCATAGACTCAATAACCTGTGGGTTGATAGGCCGTGCCCTTTATTATAGGTAACTAAATCAAATTCATCTATTAGGATCTGAAATTAAATGTTAATAATCAATTTATATAACCAATAACAAAATGTTATATATTTAACAACTCTATTAGCTCATCTATATAAGCTCAAGCTAATCTAATAAAGCAACATAAATCCCCACACGCCAGTCCCATTGTTAATGAGACTGGCACATCCCCCCGGGCTACAGCCAACTCCACACAGGTTTGAATGTTCATATTAAAAATATCAAGGGCTATGTCCGACAAATGAACCTTATCAGGTCTATACAATCCGTGTAAGTCGCCCTCAAGCTCCAGATGTCAGAACGAAAAGCCATTAATAGTGGGCATAAATTTCATTAGTGACCTATTGATGCATTTATGAATTTTCTCAAAATAATGAAGTCCAGGAGACACCAATCACAGTAAACGAGTACCGTAATGACTTCAGAAAATATAAAAACAGTATTAGGATAAATAGCATGAAAACACGTCAAATCCAATTTGATGCGAGCCAGCAAACCCAATGTATTAAAATGCCCAACATCATTACCGGCAAGATGTAAAACCACAATTTGTGGTGCTGGTCAATGTTCATTTAAAAAAGACAACATTTCAGGCAATTCATTCCATTCCATGCCCCGTTTACAAAACCAATGAACATTATATTCGGCAGCCTTCAAACCAAGAGTAGGACCATATTTTCACCTCGTTCCTTAGCCCAAAACACAAACGAATGGTCAACAATCCAAACATTGTAGCAGCCTCCTGCAAATCAAGAACAAAATTTAGGCCGCACATAAGATCGAAAACAATTAGACTGTCATCTACCTATACGCTTAATCCCAGACTCATTCAAACCAAGCATGACTACTTCCGTGGCTGCTTCAATTCTAAAGGAGTGGGAGGTAATCTTAAAATTACCAAGATTCAATCTCATTAAACATTTCTTTAAAACAGCCGAAAACTGATATATAGTTACAGGCTTCCCGTCCATATGAATTAGAAAGTTATCCGAAAAAGATGGACGAAAAGAAAAATAACTCTGCACCAAAGAGAAAACACAAAACTCAGAACAAAAATTCCATCTTAAAGTGATCCAGCGACCGCGACCCAATGGATCAGTCTTACTCTTTCGCAAAAACAAAATATGGACAAAATCCAACTTAAACATCACCATATAAAAGACCTCATCCGTCTCCAAGCTTACGTGGAAGCAATTCAGAGACCCCAAACGTGCCAAAAAAACGAAGGAA
Organism: Lithobates pipiens; assembly: GCF_037356315.1. Taxonomy (NCBI): domain Eukaryota; kingdom Metazoa; phylum Chordata; class Amphibia; order Anura; family Ranidae; genus Lithobates; species Lithobates pipiens. The sequence goes on along the minus strand of NW_027507791.1, from coordinate 155,169,505 downwards.
AAAAAGGCCAAACAAAACAATAACGCTTCATAAGGCGAAAAACAAACCTCACCAGTAGCAGCTGCGATTTCAACCAGCAAAGCACTCGATATAGGTAACCTAGAATCCTTCACTTTCATCATTGTTTGGTACCCCTTCAACAAACTCTTAACAGCAAAGAACTGCAGACATGAACCAAACCCAGATATGCGCATAAAAAAAGAAACACCAGTCAAAATCTTCATCACTTAAGAATAAGAATAAGAACAAGAAAAAAGGTATCTAACAAAAGATAACACCAAGCCTTCCCAGAAGGAAGCTTGTTGCGACCCAGGTGACAACAGGTAGGAACAGCATAACAACTGCTTTGTAAAATGCCCACGTGGCAGGAGCTACAGAGTTCCTTATTGCTTGAAGAATTGGATCTACACAAGGTCCCATAAGTGCTGCGGGCAAGACATTCCCATTAAATCTGCATACTGCACCAACTCCTTGAACTCCTGAATCTGCAAACGGGACAAATAGTCAGCTATTAAATTCTCAACACCAGGCACATAACCTGCTTTAAGACAAATATTTAAAGAGAGACACTTAAAAACAATTTGTCGCAAAATAGAAATAACCTGCAAATTTTTTGATGACAAACAATTAATGGTGAAAACCACATCTTTGTTGTCTGAGTGAACAAGTATCCTGCTATTAACAACATGAGACCCCCAGAGTTCCAAGGCCACCAAAACAGGAAAAAACTCCAAAAGTACAATATTAGAAGTGAAACCATCAAGAACCCATCTATCAGGCCATCTTTCCGCCGACCAATGACCCTGCTAAAACGCACCATATCCACAAGATCCAGCCGCATCCGTAAACAAATCAAGAGCCGAAGCTGGACAAAATGGAGTCTGCCACAGTGAACAACCAATAAAAATATGCAGAAACCTGAACCAAATGACCAAATCATCCTTGATATCCTTTGTAATACGAACAAAATGTGATGGAGAAGAGAAACCAAAGATAGCTCTATAAAGGCGTTTTGAAAAAATTCTACCAATGGGCATCACACGAGAAGCAAAAGCCAGCAACGCCAATAAAGACTGCAGAAATCTTAATCTGACTTTATTCCTAAACAACACAAATTCCAACAATCTTTGCATGCGAACAATTTTATCAAGAGGCAAATGAAATTCCATCACGACAATGTCAATTTGTATCCCTAAAAACTCAATACAGGTCGTTGGATAGACAGATTTTTCTGGAGTCAAAGGAATACCGAATTCTCGTCAAACAATCCTAAATTCAGTAAAAAGGTATAAACAGTCAGCTGAATCCTAAAAATAAAAAATCATCCAAATAATGAAGTAAACAGAGCGCGCACGCTGACTAACCACCCATTCGATAAAAGATGAAAAAAGCTCAAAGTAATGACATTAAAGAGAGCATCCCATAGGAAGACAACAATCAAAATAAAATCCACCTTGGAAATAAAAACCCAGAGAATTAAATGCAGATGGATGAATTGGCAAAAAACGAAATGCAGACTTTATGTCCACCTTAGCAAGTAAAGCAGACTAACCTACGCTCCGAATCTTCGCCAATGCATCATCAAAAGAAGCATATTGAACAGAACAAAGGGAATGATCGATGTCATCATTTAAAGACAACCCTTTAGGATAAGATAGGTGGTGTATCAATCTAAATGCATTGGGTTCCTTCTTAGGTGTAATGCCCAAAGGCGATATTCTAAAATTATTGAAAGGAGGAACAGGAAAAGGACCCGCAACTCTACCTTCAGCAACTTCTCAACCAATTTTCTTTTGGACCTCAGACAAATGCAAAGCAACAGATGGAAGGTTATTAACAATAGAACAACCTGAACCTTGAAAAGATGGCAAAATAAAACCAACCAAAAAACCATCATGCAAAATGCGTGCTTTCTGATGATCTGGATACCGCAGGAGCCATGGCAACATTTCTCGAAGAATCAACGGGCTGACTGCTTTTGAGAAAAAAGGCCCAGCCGAACCTGAAGATAATTTCTTAAAACATCTGGATGTGGTCCTGCACAAAAATTGCGTTTGTGTTTGTATTTACACGAAGTAGACCATTTGCACTGACCATCCTGAAAATGAAAACAAACACCCTTATATATAGTAGGAACAGCAGGAACTGGCTTAACAAACTGCTTTTGGGGCAATAAAAGATTTAACCATAAACCCACATCTTTCACCCCTCCCATTTCATGGATTTATGAACTGACAATTTTTTGACGAAAAGATTTGTCGTAAGCAAACCATGAAAATCCAGGAAAGTTCTTGTAAGCCTCTAGAATTATTTCAACATGTTGAAATACACCACAACACAAGTCCGGCCTCTTTTCTCCCATGCCACTGGCAAAAATACAGAAAGCCTGTAAGCAATTATTAAAAGAGCGTGGAACTGCTTTGCGTTTATCATCCTTGAAATCATCCGCCTCTTTTTTTCAGATCTGTACTCTTTATTAGATGGGATCAAAGAAAGTAGATCAATATATTCACCCCGCCAAATTTTTTCTTTCATCTGAGTACTCAAATGAAAGCCAAACGGAGACAATTCACATGTCATCACCTCCCGTAAACAAGTTTCAGGAATATGCAATGCATTTGGCATAGAAATCGCATCGCTAGAATTGGTAGCCTCAGCAACCGAATCACAAACAGGAGCACTCATAATAAGCCACACAGAAGCTACACTTGGATCTAACGATGGTAAAGGCTCAACATTTTTAAAATTAACAGAAAATTTAGACATCAATTCAGACATTGAAGTAAAAAATTCCTTAAATTGCAACATGTCATTTGACTCACCCATGGTAGTCATAGGAACAGGGATGGATACATTAATAGCGCTTTGATGATGTTGTCGCAATGCCATCTCATCTGATCGACGATTGCCATCTGCAAAAGTATCAACCTCCGATCGATTAACATCAGCAGGAATCATATCATTATTAAGCATTGAAGCACCAGCATTATTCATATTAGAAAACTCAGCAGCACTGAAAATAAAATCAGGATGTGATGAAAAATTTGTCCAGATACATTAGACTTGTCACTCTTCTTTTTACCTCTTTTTTCAGGCACCGGATGCACAGGGGAATCAAACCTGCAAGGCCTCTTCTTTGTCCTAATAGAGCCTTTCCCCGAAGACCTACCGGTAACTGCGTCATCATGTCCATCAATTGCAGAGGGCAGGCCCAGATTAACTGCTGGAGGCAGAGAAACAATGACTGTGGTAGTAGGAGGGACCGTAGGGGGGGAAGCACACAGCCTCTGATCCGGAACAGCCAGGAGAAGGACAGGAGAATGAAGATGAAAACAGGCAGCTGGAAGCAGATGAACCGGCCCCAGGATCAGAAACAACCAGACCCGACGAACCTCTGGAAACAAAGTGGGCATCCCGGGCGGAAGCAGAAGAGGAGAAGTTAAGATAGCGGCGCATCCATTCATCACCATCCTCCGCAGCGGCCCTGTCCATCATTCTGCGCAGTAAGTCTTCCATCACAATGAAGTGGGACACAAGCTTAATTTGTTATCTTCTTTTGTCTTCTGCTGGCTGATGACTGCTCTTATATAGGCACCAGCTTGCGCCAGAGGACCGTTATTTGTCAACTGTCACCAAATTAGTCAATCTAAGGTAAGTATATATATATATATATATATATATATATATATATATATATATATATATTTACATTAACTATTGTCCCCTCATGATCCCATATGTGATGATAGGGACATGTTATGCCCCATCTTTCACTTCTATTCCATGCAGCGTGTGCTCCAACAGGTGGACAAGAGGTACAGTGTCACTGATGCATGCACTGTCACTACTCACCATCCTCGTGGCCTCCTCAAATGGTGACAGGACAGTTCCTGCATCCCTGATCATGGCCCACTGGCGTCACGGCTTGGGGAATAAAAAAGAGCTCCCCTGACCCTGTCCTTGTGCCGTAGTCACACAGGTACTCATTGATGGCCCTCTGTGCATGTGCAGCCGCTGCAGCATGGCCAACGTTGAGTTCCACCTGGTGGGCATGTCACAGATTAGGTGGTTCTTGGGCAGGTTCAATTCCTTTTGGAGGTCAGCCAGCCGAGCACTGGCATTATATGACCGGCAGAAATGCACACAGACTTTCCTGGCCTGCCTCAGGACATCCTGTAAGCCCGGGTACCTGTCCAAGAACCGCTGCACCACCAAGTTAAGGATGTGAGCCACACAGGACACATGGGTCAGTTGTCCCTATCGGAGGGCGGAGAGGGAGTTGGTGCCATTTTCGCAAACCACCATTCCTGGCTTAAGCTGGCGTGGCGTCAACCACCTCTCAGCCTGCCCCTGCAGAGCTGACAGAATATCTGCCCCAGTGAGGCTCCTGTCCCCCAAGCACACCAGCGCAAGCACAACATGGCATATTTTTGCCTGTGTACTTGCATAGCCCCTTGAAAGCCTACGGAGCACCGCTGGTTCCGAGGACAAAGCACAGGAAGAGGCCATGGAGGAAGTAGAAGAGGAGGGGGTGGAGGAGAGAGGTGTGTCACAATCACCAGTAGTAGCATTTTGGAGGCGTGGTGGTGGAAAAACCTCCAACACTACTGCACCTTGTCCTGCATCCTTCCCAGCTGCCAGAAGAGTCACCCAATGCACCGTGAAAGATAGGTAACGTTCCTGTCCATGCCTGCTGGACCATGAGTCAGTGGTAATATTTACCACTGACCGCCCTGTCCAGTGAGGCATGGACATTGCCTTCCACATGCCGGTAGAGAGCCGGAATCACCTTCTGGGAGAAAAAGTGGCATTTGGGAACCTGCCACTGAGGAACCGCACACTGCACAAACTCACGGAAGGGGGCCGAGTCTATCAACTGAAAAGGCAGCTGTTGAAGTGCTAGCAATTTAGCCAAGCGAGCATTCAACCGCTGGACATGTGGATGGCTGGGAGTGAACTTCTTTCGACGGTCCAGCAGCTGGGGCAGGGAAATTTGCCTGCTACAATCGGATGTGGGTGTACTGCTAGCAGAGTGCCCACAGGTACTTGGCTGTGACACACCTAATTCTACACCTTCATGCCTCTCAGTGCAGGTTTTAGAGAGGACTGAAGGTATAGCGGGGTTGGAGATCCCAGCTGATGAGGAGCAAGGAGAGGTCCGCTTTGTTCTTTGGTGTGGGTCTTTTAGGTACGCTTGCCAACTAACTGCATGGCAGGTCGACATATGTCTGGTCAAGCATGTGGTGCCCAAGTGGCTGATGTTTTGGCTATGCGAGATACGCTTGAGACATATGTTGCAAATAGCAGAGGTGCGATCTGATGCACTTGTCTCAAAAAAGGCCCACTCCAAAGAACTTTTGGGATAACGGGCAGAGGCAGCGCCCTGCATAAGCGAAGCTCTGCGGTATGATTCAGTCGGTGTGCTGCCCTTAAGCTGGCCCCTGGAGGGCATCCTACCTCATTGGAGATGTGCCTCCTCCTCCTCTCAACTATCAGGCACCCACGTTGAGTCAGTGACCTTATCATCCCCTCCCTTCTCATCACTAGAGCAAACCTGGCAGTATGCTGCAGCTGGTGGAACATGACTGCCAGATTGCTGTCCTTCTTGGGCATCCCCTCTCTCTGGGCTCATGTTACTGCCTTTCTCTAGCTGGGTATCATCATCAGAGCCTTCAAAATGCTGGGCATCCTCCTGGAGCATGTACCCAAGACTGTGCTCAAAGAGTTCGGGGGACTGCACCTGCTGAACCTGGGTGTAAGAGGATGAGGAGGATGAGGATGGCTTGGTCATCCACTCTACCAAGTCTTCGGCATGTTGCGGCTCAACGCGGCCAGCTGCCGAAAAAAAGGACAAGCTTGTCCCACGGCGACGTGCTGATGAGGATGCACCGTGTCCACGACCAGCACTGCTGCTAGACACAGAGCCTGCTTGCCCTCTTTATTGGCAAAGGACCAAAGGACACTAAATCAAAATACTGCAGCTCCCTGCTTGTCAGTACATTATTAAGAGAATAACAGAACGGATCTAGCTAAACTGAATACAGTGTATAAGTATATATACAACACCTAGGATGCATATATATCCTCTACACACTGTAACTGAAGCTAACTGGCTCGCCTGCCTGCTCTATCTAACTCAAATTAAATTACACTGTCTTTCTCCCTCTGTCTGTCTTTAACCACCACCGCAACACACTACACAAGGCCACCATGCAGGCGGCCTTATATAGTGCAGGGCATGTACTAAACCCCCTGAGACATAATTGGCCAAAGCCAGGGTGGCTTTGGCCAATTACGGCTCTTCGTTTTTTCCGTGCTGTGATTGGCCAAAGCATGCCGGTCATAGAGCATGCTTGGCTAATCATCAGCCAGCAATGCACTGAGATACTGCAGTGAATTATGGGCCGTGACGCGTCACTCGAATTTGGAGCGAACAGCCCATAGTGTTTGAAACACGGCAAATGGCCGAACAGACAACATGGGTTCGACTAAAACTCGAACCTTATCCCTACAGTTTAATGACCATGTTATATATTTCTCCACTTGATTACAAGAGTACTAGGAGCATATAAACTCTGACATAACAAGGGGATAAGACCCGTTCCCCTATACTCTCTTGTAACCAAGTCATGTTACCACATAGTGGATCTGGGACCAGATTCCCGCCCCCTAATCCACTAATTTACTTTGGTTTAGTTTAACTTTCTAAAGTGTTCTAACAACTCTCCTCTCTTTCTTCTATTTGTCTTTTCCCCTCCTACCCCCCTTCCCTCCCTTCTCCCCATCTCCCATCTCCCACAACTCATATCGCAGGGCTACACCTTGAAAAGCCCCTAACCTTTTCTTACAGGTGCAAACCGGACCTTCACCCTTGCTGGCTCTCCAGATGGCCTACTCCTCTTTGGGACGAGGGCCCACAGTCATATCGCACAACGTTAAAGGTCTGAACGTACAGTCAGGTCCATAAATATTGGGACATTGACACAATTCTACTCTTTTTGTTTCTATGCACCACCACAATGGATTTGAAATGAAACGAACAAGATGTGCTTTAACTGCAGACTTTCAGCTTTAATCTGAGTGTATTTACACCCAAATCAGGTGAACGGTGTAGGAATTACAATAGTTTGTATATTTGCCTCCCACTTTTTAACGGACCAAAAGTAATGGGACAGATTTTTTATTATCCTCTCTTTAGAGCCCTTCATTAGGACAGTCAATGGAGATGGCTTGGTGGAGGGAATCTCCCGCAGCCTATGAGGATGATCTCCTGTTCTTTGTGACAGAACCCCACATCACTGTTCCAAACCTCATGCAAGCCTTTACTTAATATGGATTTGTATCCAACCTCAAGATAAACCTAAACAAATCAGAAGCCATGAACATCAACTTATCTCCCACTACTCTGGCGAGGATGCAGGAAAACTGCCCCTTTAAATGGGAAAGTACTCAGTATGGCTGACCCTCAAAATTTCACTGATCTATGACTCAAATTTTCCACCGTTACTCCAGGCGATAGAAACAGACCTAAAAATTTGGAACACCAGTTATTTCTCCTGGTTTGGTAGGGTGGCCGTTTTGAAAATGGTCACCCTGCCCAGGTTGCAATACCTGTTACGTGCGCTATCGGTTCTTATCCCCCAAACTACAATCGATCCTCCTACAATTGTTATGGTAACACAAAAGACCCAGGATCAAGTTTTCTCTACTGGCCAGACCAAAGGAACTGGTTGGGATGGGACTACGCGACTTTAAGAAATATTATATAGCTGTCCATCTAACGCGAATAGTAGACTGCCATTGCCATGGGGACTCTAAGGACTGGGTATCATTGGAGTTAGGTCTGAACCCTTTTTCACTACTTTATTCACCCTGGAACTCAGGTCTTAGACACAAACAGCTAACCCAATTAAACCCACTAATGAAAGCAACCCTGACTCTCTGTGGAGAAGCAGCAAAAGCACCCAGAAGTGACTAAAGATGGACGAACTTCCGACGGGACGTTTCACGAACACAAACTGCGAATGCGGGCAAAAGTTCACGAACCACAAAGTTCGTGACGGGCCCCATTGACTTCAATGGCAGGAGAACCTTAAAAACCTACAGGTCATATTTTCAGCCACAAAATACTTACTAGCTGTGCACACATAGTCCCACCACATGGCCACTGACATAACAGATGTATGAATTGAATCTGGGATCGACAACTACAAGCATTCTTTTTTTATATGTGGAATTTTGACAATTCAGGACTCAGGAGCGCATGAAGGCAATGGAGGGGAGGAAAGGTCAGGGTAGGCTATGAAGAGGGTGCAGGAGATGATCACCAGCACCATGATATAGACCACTGAAACCAGTACCGTGATAGAGTGCACTGACACCAGCACTGTGATATAGAGCACTAACACCGGCACCGAGATATAGAGCACTGACACCAGCACTGTGATATAGAGCACTGACACCAGCACTGTGATATAGAGCACTGACGCCAACACCGTGATATAAAGCACTGACGCCAGCACCGTGATATAGAGCACTGACACCAGCACCGTGATAGAGTGCACTGACACCAGCACCGTGATATAGAGCACTGACGCCAGCACCGTGATATAGAGCACTGACACCAGCACCGTGATAGAGAGCACTGACACCACACCACCGTTGGGCAAGAGGGTTATCCGGCATCATCATTTTTTTTTACGCTCGAACATCTGGTCCACGAGAAGTAGAAAAAGAGGCTGGACGGTGAGAGCCTGGAGTGTGGCTTTGTGTGTTCCGTTGCTCCCACTGGGCTCGGTGATGGCAGCTCATGTGCCTTCTTAAGGCGGTCCTGAGTGTTGGGCTTACCGTGACTTATGCGTTGACTGCAAAGATTGTAGATGGTAACACTATTGTCAGTAGTGGACACGTTAAAAAAACCCACACTGTGGCGCCATGTGCCGGCGTCCTGGGAACGCCAGATGTGACTGTACATGGTTGATGCCTCACTCCTGATACATTAGCAGTCTGCTTTGTCCCTCCTGTGCAATGTAAGTTCTTCCTGCTTCTCCTCCCTATCTGCTGGTCCATATCTCCCTCTGAACTCCCCTCCTCTTCCTCTCTTGTGAGCACCCACGTGACATCACTAGACACGTCTCCATCAACGTCACCTTCCCCACCGCTATAATTAGAGATCTCGGAGTAGGCAGCAACAGCGGGGACCAACCTCCTCCTTGTTTATAATGTTACTATAGGGCTTTTGGTGCTACCTATATCAGAATAGATATTTTATTTGTATAATGTCCAAATTATATTTTCCAGTGCTCGTGGCAGTATGTCAACAATGGGGTTAGTTTACACACAAACCACATTAACAACCGCGTGTGCACTATGGTATTATGAATGGGATAACAACCCAAAGAAAGGACGAAGAGAAAGAGACTCAAAGAAATATTATATGAGAACGGGATCCCTTTAATAGTAATTCATGCACACTTCCCACCTACCCCCACTATGTACTCCCCACCACTATGGTGCACCCGAGGTATACTGTACCTGAGGTAGATAGTTAGCGTGAACTGTATAAGTAAACAAAAAATGATTACCCTTTCAGGTTTAATATCAGTGATAACTTGTGCAAATTAAATTAAAATGAATTAGATTGTGATAATAGGAATAATCCCAACAAACAAATGACTATACGTGTTCATAGTATACCCTTCTTGCAAAAAGGACCTAGATATATTCCCTCGTTTACAGTCTCCACATGAGGGTTCTATTCTATCAAGTATAGCACAGGCTCCAGATCCTTATCTACAAAATTCAGCAGCAATAGAGAATACTGTAAGCTGGTGGGTGCACTGAAAGTGCAAAAGGTGCTAAAAGTGCAAAAAAGTGCAGAAAAACTAGTGCAGCAAGAACCATCCAAAAGCAGTACACTAAATCCATAAAAAAAAAAAAAAAATAGGGGGTACAGTGCAGAAAAATGCAAAAATATTTATAAACTGAACGCAAAAAATTGTCCATAATAGACAGCAGTCCACAACCATCAAATTATAAAAATTATAAAGTTTACAAAAACAATATTCCAAATATAAAAGTGCTCAGTGCAAACTGTTTATGTACAGTTCAATAAGTGTCTCATAGAGTTCCAGATGCCTCAAAAAAGAAGATGACTTTCGTGTTCACATAAATCCAGTGACTTCTGTGCTCGTGCCCCTTTGGATCCCCACTCACCAGATTCCTATCCCCCTACGGGGTTACGGGCATGTAGTATCTCTACCTGTGTACGCCCTGTATTGGATATTTCCACCTCCTTGCTGTATGTTTGGTATGTTTGGTATTCAGATGGCGCTCCTTTTCAGATGGTAGTCAGCGGGCAGGTAGTTCCTCAGAGGGAAGAAAGACCAATTCTCATAGTGTAATATGTTTGTCACCATGGAGTACGTTTATTAAAAAATCTTTGGCAGTCAGGAAGCCGTCCGAACTCAGCTTCTCTCGGCCTGCCACAACCTCCTCCTTGGGCTGATCTGGGTACTGTCATCAGACTGCTGAGTGGCGGTTGTTGCTACCTCCTCTTCCTGATCCAATGCCAAGAGTGGCTGCGCATCGGAAATGTCTTGATATGGATCGGAAACTAATTCCTGTGACTCAAGCGGAAGGTATATGGTGGTGATGTTGGTGGTAGTTTTTTTGGGGGTGCACACAGCAGAGAGTTCAGAAAAGGGTGCAGATCGAGAGGATGAGGAGGGTGCAGAAGAGTAAGGCTGAGTGAGCCACTCAACCAAGTCTGGTGCGTCCTTTGACGTAATCGCAAGCACCTTCTGCAATTTGCCACTTTGGCTCAAGCCTGTTGCTCCTGCCCTACCCCTGTGGAAGGGCCTGCCTCTTCCTCTGCCTGTCATTTTTTAAATGACCCTGTGACAAAAGTCTCTAGAGAAGTGCAGTATGTATGTGGAAAAAGGTATGAAACACCCCGCTTCAATCTTTTTTTTATTGCGTTTGTCACTCTTTGTAGTGTTGTTGCAGAACCGCTCAGCAGTCACAATGCTGCACAGTGGAAATGCACTATACTATGCTTTCTATATGTGCAATTATTTAATACATGTATCACACACCTATATACTGCACACCAAATAGTACACGTATACCAGTCCTTTGTGGACCTAGTAGCTAGTGATTTGCAGACTGTCCCTCAGTCCCTACACTGATAAAAGACTGCTGCAGAATAGGGCAGCAGTCAGCAGTAGTGCACCACAACCCTATATATTGTACACCTATACCAGTCCTTACAAGGACCTTTGTGGACCTAGTAGCTAGTGATTTGCAGACTGTCCCTCAGTCCCTACACTGATAAAAGAGTGCTGTAGAAACCAGCAGTAATCTGCAGCACAGCCCTGCACTAGCACCCTATATATTGTACACCTATACCAGTCCTTACAAGGACCTTTGTGGACCTAGTAGCTAGTGATTTGCAGACTGTCCCTCAGTCCCTACACTGATAAGACAGCTGTAGAAACCAGCAGTAATCTGCAGCACAACAATGCACCAGCACCCTATATATTGTACACCTATACCAGTCCTTAAAAGGACCTTTGTGGACCTAATAGTAATAGCTAGCTAGTGATTAAACTGACTGTCCCTGCTGCACACAGTGTCCTGTCCCTACACTGACAAAAGACAGCTGCAATCACCAGCACAGCAGTGCACTGAACCCTATATACTGTACTACACTTATACCAGTCCTTAAAAGGTCTTTTGTGGACCTAATAGCTAGTGATTTGTGTCACTACAGTCTCTCCCTGCTGCACACAGCGTCCTGTCCCTACACTGACAAAAGACAGCTGCAATCACCAGCACAGCAGTGCACTGAACCCTATATACTGTATTATACCTATACCAGTCTTTAAAAGGACTTTTGTGGACCTAATAGCTAGCGATTTGTGTCACTACAGTCTGTCCCTGCTCCACACAGCAACCTCTCCCTACACTGACATAAGACAGAATGTAAAATGGCCGCCAGATCAGGTCTATTTATAAGGTAAGGGGAATGTCCAATTGTCCATGTGCTGAAATGTCTCAATTGGCTGCCCTGTACCCCATGATGGATGTGTCATCATGGGTCAAAATTATTTCACACTTTAAACACATATGTCCGCCGGGTGAGCAGCGGCAATAGTCCGCTGGTTTGGCAAATCGCGAACACGCAAAATTTGCCACGAACCAACCACCGGGCGAACAGTTCGGCCATCCCTAGAAGTGACCTCTACCCTTAGTCCCCTAACACCAACATATGACACCCTAGATTTTTCTCCGGGCATTGGAAACCACCTACTATGCAGTCAAACAACCTATAAGCCACTACTAGCCGGCGAATGTTTTCAGGAAGGGAAATTCAATGACTATCGGATGCTAAAAAGGGATGGTGGACTCCCCAATCTTCCCCTCTGGACATACTTCCAACTCCATAGCTACCTAAACAATACAGGGAAAAGAGACAGCTACACCAGACAGCTGTCAGAATTAGAGCAGATTTGTGCTGAGGGCAAGCTGACCAGAAGATTTACTTCCACCACATATACATGGCTACAGTATACAAACCTGCAAAAAGAAGATAGATTTAGGAAACATTGGTCTATGGCCCTAGAGATGAATATAACAGACAATCAATGGAAGAAGGCTTGCATTCTGACACATAATGCTCAATTGGCACAAAGACATCCTACAAATTGCTGACTGACTGGTACGGCACCCCAGCAAAACTCCATGATTGGATTCATCAGACAACGGACATTTGTTGGAGATGTAGTAACGACACAGGCACACATTTGGTGGAACCAGGTCAGAGATCAGATTAAACGCATCACAGACACCAAAATGGAACTCAATGCTGCCTGCTGTCTACTCCACATCTCAAACTTCACCCTCAAACGATACAAAAATTTCCTTACCAAGCACCTGCTGAACGCAGCCAAGGCATTGATACCTGTCCCCTGGAGAACCACGAGGGTGCCCTCTGTGCTTGATTGGCTAACTCGGGTGTCGGAAACATGCAAAATGGTAGACACACTAGCTCAGGTCATCGATAGAGTGGAAAGCTTCCACAAAACCTGGTCACCTTGGCTTGTCTTTTGCTACTCAGATAACTACAAAGAACTAACAGTAAACAGATAACCATCTCACTTCTCCCCTCTCTTTATTATCCTAACCCTTCTTATTCCAACCTCTTCTTCCTGTTCTTTCTCTTTGTTTTAAAAAATAGCCTCTTCTTCTCTGATGTATAGACTCACGTAAATGTACCAAGATATATATTTCAGCGATTGGATATATTGTGAAGACTATTCAGATCTCATCACTCACCTATAGTGATGGACGAACTTCCGACGGGACGTTTCGCGAACGCGGATCGCGAACGCGGCTGATAGTTCGCGAACTGGAACGCTCACGGCGGGCCCCATTGACTTCAATGGGAGGCGAACTTTGCAAACCTACAGGTCAAATTTGCAGCCACAAAATAATTAATAGCTGTGCAAACATAGTCCCACCACATGGCCAATGACATAACACATGTATGAGGTGAATCTGGGATCGACAACTACTAGCATTCTTTTTTTATATGGGAAATTGTTGTGACAATTCAGGACTGTGGAGCGCATGAAGGCAATGGAGGAGAGGGAAGGTCAGGGACCAGGGTAGGCAAAGAAGAGGGTGCAGGAGATGATCACCAGCAGCGTGACATACAGCAATGACACCTGCACCGTGATAGAGTCATCTGACAACAGCACCGTGATAGAGAGCACTGACATCAGCAGCGTGACATAAAGCACTCACACCAGCACCGTGATATACAGCACTGACAGCAGCACCGTGATAGAGAGCACTGACATCAGCAGCGTGACATAAAGCACTCACACCAGCACCGTGATATACAGCACTGACAGCAGCACCGTGATAGAGAGCACTGACATCAGCAGCGTGACATAAAGCACTCACACCAGCACCGTGATATACAGAACTGACAGCAGCACCGTGACAGAGAGCACTGACATCAGCAGCGTGACATAAAGCACTCACACCAGCACCGTGATATACAGCACTGACAGCAGCACCGTGACAGAGAGCACTGACATCAGCACCGTGATATACAGCACTGACACCTGCACCGTAAGCAGCCCCAGGAGGAAGTCAGCATAGCACAGGGATGGTGGAGCCCCTCATAATGAGCATAGCACAGGGATGGTGGGAGCACCTCAAAATATGCACAGCAGAGGCACAGCCCCAGGAGGAAGTCAGCACAGCACAGGGATGGTGGGAGCCCCTCATAATAAACAGCCCAGTAGAAATATGACACCGCTCAACCTCTTCAAAGAGGAGGGTACGGGCATATAGTACGGTGTGCTTTTTTTGGACAAGGAAGTGAGCCAAATGAAGAAAGAAGGTCTCTGTGCTCGATTAAAAAAATTGTTTATAGATATATACATGGTCTACTGGTCACATGTGTTGAATTCCTCCGAGATCCATGCCTCATTCATTTTTAGAAATGTGAGGTAGTTAACACTGTCGTGAGCTAGGCGATTACGCTTATCGGTCACGATCCCCCCTGCTGCGCTGAACGTCCTTTCGGACAGGACACTGGATGAGGGGCAAGCCAACAGCTCGATTGCAAATTGGGCAAGCTCTGGCCAGAGGTCAAGCCTGCCCACCCAGTAGTCCAGGGGTTCATCACTCCTCTCAGCGGACACGTTAAAAAAAGCCCACACTGCGGAGCCATGTGCCGGTGTCCTGGGAGCACCAGATGTGACCGTACATGGTCGATGACTCGCTCCTGATACATTTGCAGTCCGCTTTGTCCCTCCTGTGCAATGTAAGTTATTCCTGCTTCTCCTCCCTATCTGCTGGTCCATATCTCCCTCTGAACTCCCCTCCTCTTCCTCTCTTGTGGGCACCCACGTGACATCACTAGACACGTCATCATCAACGTCACCTTCCCCACCGCTATAAGTAGAGATCATGGAGTAGGCAGCAACACCGAGGACCAACCTCCTCCTTGGGCTGATCTGGGTACTGTCGTCAGACTGCTGAGTAGTGGTTGTTGCTGCCTCCTCTTCCTGATCCAATACCAAGAGTGGCTGCGCATCAGAAATGTCTTGATATGGATCGGAAAATAATTCCTGTGACTCAAGCAGAAGGTATGTGGTGGTGGTGGTGTTGTTGGTGGTAGTGTCTTTGGGGGTGCACATAGCAGAGAGTGAAGAAGAGGGAGCAGATCGAGAGGATGAGGAGAGTGCAGAAGAGTAAGGCTGAGCGAGCCACTCAACCAAGTCTGGTGCGTCCTTTAAAGTAATTTAACGCACCTTCTGCAACTTCCCACTTTGGCTCAAGCCTGTTGCTCCTGCCCTACCCCTACTACCCCTGCGGAAGGGCCTGCCTCTTCCTCTGCCTGTCATTTTTTAAATGACCCTGTGACAAAACTCTCAGTCCCTATACCGATGAAGGACTGCTGCAGTATAGGGCAGCGGTCAGCAGTAGTGCACCTCAACCCTATGTATTGTGGACCTATACCAGTCCTTATGGAATAGCAGACTTTACTTCACTCAACCCTATTTACTGTAGCACCCTAGACCAAGTTACCAGTCCTTATAAGGACCTTTGGGGAACAAGTAGGTTGTGACTGATTAGCAGACTGTACGTCAGTCCCTATACTGATGAAGGACTGCTGCAGTATAGGGCAGCGGTCAGCAGTAGTGCACCTCAACCCTATGTATTGTGGGACGATACCAGTCCTTATAGAATGGCAGACTGTACCTCACTCAACCCTATGTACTGTAGCACCCTAGACAGACCAAGTTACCAGTCCTTATAAGGACTTTTGTGGACCAAGTAGGTTGTGTGTGAGTGATTAGCAGACTGTACGTCAGTCCCTATACCGATGAAGGACTGCTGCAGTATAGGGCAGCAGTCAGCAGTAGTGCACCTCAACCCTATGTATTGTGGACTGATACCAGTCCTTATAGAATGGCAGACTGTACCTCACTCAACCCTATATACTGTAGTACCCTATACCTTACCAGTCCTTATATGGACTTTTGTGGACCAAGTAGGTTGTGTGTGAGTGATTAGCAGACTGTACGTCAGTCCCTATACCGATGAAGGACTGCTGCAGTATAGGGCAGCGGTCAGCAGTAGTGCACCTCAACCCTATGTATTGTGGACCGATACCAGTCCTTATAGAATGGCAGACTGTACCTCACTCAACCCTATGTACTGTAGAACCCTAGACAGACCAAGTTACCAGTCCTTATAAGGACTTTTGTGGACCAAGTAGTTTATGTGTGAGTGATTAGCAGACTGTACGTCAGTCCCTATACCGATGAAGGACTGCTGCAGTATAGCGCAGCGGTCAGCAGTAGTGCACCTCAACCCTATGTATTGTGGACCGATACCAGTCCTTATAGAATGGCAGACTGTACCTCACTCAACCCTATGTACTGTAGTACCCTATACCTTACCAGTCCTTATAAGGACTTTTGTGGACCAAGTAGGTTGTGTGTGAGTGATTAGCAGACTGTACGTCAGTCCCTATACCGATGAAGGACTGCTGCAGTATAGGGCAGCGGTCAGCAGTAGTGCACCTCAACCCTATGTACTGTGGACCTATACCAGTTCTTATAGAATAGCAGACTGTACCTCACTCAACCCTATGTACTGTAGCACCCTAGACAGACCAAGTTACCAGTCTTTATAAGGAGCTTTGTGGAACAAGTGGGTTGTGAATGATTAGCAGACTGCAGCAGAAGGGCAGCAGTCAAGTATAATATTCTTTCTATATTTGGAAGAAAGAATATTATACGTGTATAAGCCTATTACCATACCACTGATACCAGTCCTGAAAAGAACCTTTGTGGAACTAAAAGTAACAGCTACTGATTAAACTGACCCTCACTGCCTCACACACTGCTTCCTGCCTGTCCCTATATAAACTGACAAAACAGAGGCTGCTGGAACAATAACTGGTTACTGGAATAGCACTTTTGTGGACCTGATAGTAACAGCTAATGATGACTAAACTGACTGTCCCTACAGCAGACACAGCATCCTGTCCCTTTCTCTAAACTGACAAAAGACACTCAGGCTGCTGCAACAATCAGTAGCACAGCAAACCTATATGCACCTAACACCTATACCAGTCCTGAAAAGAACTTTTGTGTACCAAATAGCTAGCGATTTGGGTCAGTGCAATCTCTCCCTGCTCCACACAGCAACCTCTCCCTATAGTGACAGAAGAAAGAATGTAAAATGGCCACCGGATCGGGTGTATTTATAAGTAAGGGGGAATGTCCAAGTGTCCATGTGCTGTAATGTCTCAATTGGCTGTCCAAGGGGGAATGTCCAAGTCAGTCCACGCGCCAATAGTCCACCGAACGGGCGGACCGCGAACAGCCAAAATTTGCCGCGAAACGACCGCCGGGCGAACCGTTGAGCCATCACTACTCACCTACCAGATTAAAAGGCATATCACAAGATTACTAATAAGTAAATTGCTAGGCTTATGGTCAGACCATTCTTTTGTTAGATTTTCAGCCCAAATCTCAACAGCTAATAGTTGAACCCTTTATTTTTTAATTAATGGTTTCTATACATGTCTGTTTGCATTCTGTACTATTGTTGAACTTCAATAAACTTTGAAATGTTAAAAAATATAGATAACATTAATGTGGGGATAATACTTGTAAAATTTAATGACTAATAATATTTTAATATATATAATTTTAATATTTAAAATATTTTATTTCAAAAATTTCAATTTAAACAAATCCCTTAAAAAACATATGTAAAATATATATTATATTATATATACGCATCCCCTACAGATTTGCTACCAGAACCCCTATTAGATTTATATATCCCATCCAAGAATTGGTATAGAGCTACTTCACAACTATCCCAGCACTGTTCAAGGGCCTATGGATGGATAGAGGGGTAATTCACTCTTGCAGTGACCCATACCTCAGTGAGATGGCCCCTAGGGGAACCCATATTGGCACTACAATATATTATTAGTCAGCATCTGGGTATCAAGGGTTACAAACCCACTAAAATACGCAATCATACTACTATATAGTCTCAAACTTGGTTCAGTAAAAAGCCAATAGGTTACATATCATGGCAAATAACTACTCAATTTCACTACTATAGGGTTAATTATTACTAAGAAAACATTTCAAATCAAATTCTTTATTCAACCCCCCTGGCACCAAGGACCCCAATTGGTTTATCCACCAAGATTCTTTTTTGCTAATCTCTCTTATGAAGTTAGAACCCTTCCAATGACGTTTTGGGGCCTCTATGCCCCAAATTTGCATCCCTGCTGGGTTTTTGTTGTGTTTGTCCCTAAAGTGCACTGATAAAAAATATTTGTCAAAACCCTTGCGAATGTTTCTAATGCTGCACACACGATCAGACTATCCGGCGGACTTAGTCTGGCGGACAAAGCGCCGGAAAGTCCGCCAAATTTCCTGCCCACACATGGGATTTTTCCGGCGAACTATCCGCCGTACTTTTGAAATTAACGGACTTGCCCACACACGGAGGAAAGTCCGTTCATTTTGAACGTGGTTCCAGGTAGCGAACTAGCGAAGGAAGTCAATGTCGCCACCTTCGGCGGCGAGATTGACACGTCGCTGGCCCTGTCACCTGGTATGGACTTAAAGGGGAAGCCCTACGCCGAAAAAACGCGGGGGTCTTCCCAAGGTCCATATAAGACCCTTATCCGAGCACGCAACCTGGCCGGTCAGGAAAGGGGTGGGGACGAGCGAGCGCCCCCGAGCCGTTCCAGGCCACATGCCCTCAATATGGGGGGTGCTTTGGGGAAGGGGGGGTTGCATGGCCTCCCCACCCCAAAGCACCTTGTCCCCATGTTGATGAGGACAAGGGTCTCTTCCCAACAACCCTGGCTGTTGGTTGTCAGGGTCTGCGGGGGGGGCTTATCGGAATCTGGGCGCCCCCTTTAATAAGGAGGCCCCAGATCCCGGCCCCCCACCCTATGTGAATGAGTATGGGGTACAATGTACCCCTACCCATTCACCTGTGAAAAAAATGTAAATGTCCCCGCCCATTATGAAATCACAGTCCCAGAGGATGCTGGGACTGTGACATCATAATGGGCGGGGACATCACCCGGTGACCCCACCCATTGTCCCTATATAAGTCACAGCGCAACACGGGCGACGGCGAAGAAGAAAGCCGGGCTCCTCCACTAGTAAAAGAGCTAGCAGAAGATAGCGGAGGAGTCCAGTGAGAAGACCCCCCAAGACAGAAGAAGACCCCCGGAGCTGTGCAATCAATTATTTTTAACCCTTGTGTGTTGTGTTTTATTTACATTTTTTTCACAGGTCATTTTTTTCATGGCCATTTTTTGGTACCTCTTTGGAGAAAATTATATTAATTGTGTGGGTGGAATTGATGTGGTGTATGCAGATACATAGATAAGAGACACCGGTGTCATATTAAGACCTAGTCTTATTTTTAATGGGTTTTGAATATATTGAGGGATATTTATCAGTAATTTTTGTATATATGTGTGTGAAAAAGCATTAATAATATCTTGTTATACCCGGGTTGTCCTCACTGATGAACATCTTTTTTGGATTCTTTTCATAAATCTTTTTGTTTATGCTTTGGTGTGGTTCAAGAGGACTACAACCCCAGACGGATGTCTATTTGAAAGTAATCAGACTACCCTATGGCTGACGGGATTCACAAATTGCTTTATAGGGTAATAAAGGAGGTGATATACACCCCCTTAACCCCATGCAATCTATACAAGATAGAAAAAAGTTACAGTGTGTTTTGCTTCTGTTTTTTATTATGTTCATGGTCTTGTAGTCTTTGCCAAGGTCTGAACCACCTCGGATGAGCCTCCCTGCACCTCTACCCCGGTCAATTCAATAGCCAGGCTGTTAAGAGTCTCACTGGATTGGGGTGCTGCCATTAATGTTGGCATAAAAGATCTTGTTTGACCGCAAACAGGATTGGTGGTGCTGAATGACAACCAAGGCCTCTTCGCCAGGTGGAAAGCACCTGTATGGCATAAATGTGTTTTGTCCAAATGGTCATAATCAAAAGAGACTGGAGAAAGACAAACACCAAAATGGAAAACACCTATATGGCATTGTGAATTCACCTTCTATCACTTCATCTTTGTACATTGTTACAAATACAGGAAGCTGTGTGTTCAGTGGACTCTCTATAACAACTACCACTGGAATGTACCATAGAGCCAATACTAGTTGAGATACTTATTGAGGGAAACTAATTTGCCTAACTTATCCATTAGTGGATCCTGCTTTCCCAGTAAGTAGACTGCCTTTAACTGCCTGTAAGTGACTCTCCGTCCAGCGAAAAGATTATGTTATGAAAAGTAACAGGAAAAGACAGACACTTGGTGCCCCCTTGGTGGGCAATGTAAGCTACTGCTGTCTTGTTGTCAATCATCAACATTACTTGGGCCTCTTGGAGAAAGATCCTAAAAGGTGTGCAGTGCTAGAAAAAACTGCCTTACATTTAAGTCAGTCAGAGTCAAAGACAAATTACTGCCACTACTGCCTTCAAAATGTTCAAAAAGTTTCTTGGTGCCATGCCCAAAAAAAAATGGCAAACATCTAAACTGGAAGTGACAGCCAGTCACTGCAAATCTCAGATGTCTTTGGTGTTACACACTGATTGATATATGGATATATGGCAGGTCGATTGACTCTAACTGGTCCTCATGCTGAACTATCGCCATAAATGTTTGCACGGACTTGATCTTAAACCTTTTGTTGTGTATAGAAATTTGAAAGCTCATAAAAAAATGGACTTTAGATTATAGAAAAAAATAACGTACATTTTATTAAATATATATTACATAAAACTGTTTAAAAAGTACTGCCCAATGCAGCGATGACTAAACCTCTCCAGTGTGGATCAGACACATCAAAAACATGTCAGAATAAGACATATAAATGTATACTAAAAAAATAACATTGCTAGCTCTACATGTTTTGCGAGAACACTTCTCCATGTGCTGAGTAATTTTTAAGAGAGGAGAAAGAGGCCGTCAATAATAATTTTAGTGATGTACAATCATCATGAAATATTTGTCTCAAGGAACCAATAGCAACAGTCTGAACAAGACCAGGTATAGGTCATGCAAGTTTTGTTTTGTATGTACCCATTCGATTTCTTCAAACCCAGACAGTAGGGAAAGCTCCTGATGCCTTGGGTACTAGAAAGAATGGGGAGAAGCCCCCAGATTTTTTATTTTAGTGGCACCAGCACTATGGACTATACTGTTGCAGTATAATTCTTATATGTAATCTTGCAGTAATACTTTCTTCTTGAGATTTGTTGGTCATGAATGAAAGGATTTGGTGATTGTACCCCCAACTAACTATCTTTTTTTTTTTTGTTTAGTTCAAGAAAAGAGCACATTAAAGGTGTATATCGCAGAATGTACATCAAATAAAAAAATAAAATAAGTTCAAAAAGATCCGTGTACCCAAGAAGTCTGAGCCCCCTTCATTGCGATCTGGTAAATTTCAGCCTGGCCTATTAGATTTGGCCTCCTTAATACTTCTGAACATCAATCGATTTAAGCAAAAAGATGGCTGCTTCCCCTTGTTAGACTGTGACCACATTCTGGACATTTCATCTGTCACTGGCTTCGTCCAGCACTTTGTCAAACAACAACCTCCTATTATGGAGAATGTTACAAAAGTCTTGTGTGGAAGCATCATGCACCCTCCAGTGGCGCAACCACAAAGCTCTCATGGCTGTAAATGAATGTGCCAGCTCTAGAACTAGGTCTACTGAAGCCTCGGCCAAAATTAAGCAGCCAGGTTCAAGTCCTCCCAAACCATGCCCACTCCTGCAGGTTCAACTTGAATTAAAGGCCATTTCTTCAAGTACTTTCTTCAGTCTTAAAGGACATTTTCTGCAAGTCTGCAGGATAGTTCACCACAATTCTGAGTTGAAGAGGTTCTTCTGCATGCCCACTTTTGACGTGTTCAGGTGCTTTTGCAATGCGTTTGCCATGTTATAGATACATTCCATAGAGAAAAAATGCAACATGTTCTCCTTTAGTTGACTGTACTGGAACACGTAGCACGTGTGATGTAGACCATTGAAATCCATGGTAAACACTGTTCATGCATTTTTGACTCTAATAAAAACACACTGGACTGCATCCAGTGTGAACCAGCCTTAAGTAAATTTTTCAACCCGTGGGATTCCTAATGGTATTAAAAGGCAAAGACACTTGCGCACCTGATGCTGGCAAGCCCCCATCCACTCCTGGAAGTGCATTGCTTAAACATGCATCAGCCAGCTTCTTTGGATAAAGCTTGGAGACCTTTATTGTAAATTTGTCTTTTTATCACATCTCTCCCATTCTTCCTGAATGGGCTTTTAACTCTGTCATAATGGGAAAAGAAGTTCTTCCTTTTTCACATTTGGAAATATCTGTGTGCGTTTGCGATTGTTGGGTCTGCACCTCGCCTGTTCCTTATTCATTAGCATTTGAGGCAATCCATGCCGATTAATAGCCAATATTTGCTACAGACCTGGGAAAGGCATTTTCTATTGTGCTGATGTAAACACATGTGAGCCATTGCCAAATGTGCTGCTTGAGGAGCATGAAAGCTACCCTGTGTAGGAATGTGAGGAATGCATATTGTCCTGGTCAGGGGATGGATGACCAGTGGCAGGTCTTAGATTTTCTGGAGTGTTTATGTTTAGGGCTTCTGCTCCTAAAATCATGCAGAACACCATATTGCATTCCTTGAGAATTCCTTGAGCAATCTTTTGAAGATATGTCCCACACCGCCCCCTCGTACCTTTGCTAATCTTTTGTTCCACTGACAGGTGTGGTGAGCTCATATGTGCAAAAAAGAAAAAAACAGGTACCTTGTCTCTTTAAGAACAATCCATTTTTATCTACTTAGTTAAGCAGCAGCAGCTGAGGTCAGAGGCAGACAGGAGACACAGAATCTGAAACAAAACAAGTCAGACTGTCTAACCCCCCAGGAACATACAGCACAGCAGGGGAGCAAACAGCAACAAGTCTTTACCACACAAGAGAAAACTGGCAGGACCACAGAGAGGGGAGAGAAACCAACTTCTCTGTCGGCTCTAAGGTTTTAAAAAAAAAAAAAAAATCCTATTTCTTTGTGTGGAATATATTTGACATTACAGTGTCCAGACCATATACATTCCATTTGGATAAAACATTGCAGCAAACTGACATACAATATGGTGTTAAATAACATATTAGAACTGACTTCACTCAGAGGCCAGTTAGAGATACATTCAAGTATTAAGTCAGAACTTTACACCTCTACTGTCTGGAGGTACTAACACTAATTAAGCTGCTGCTTGATGACTCGCATGGGCGTCCGCAGAACTTTTTTCAGTGGGGGGCATAATTTTAGGGTCACACATGCGCCGCCCCTTTTCGACAATGTCATTATCACATTATCATGGTCAGAGACTGCAGATGTAGTACAATCCTTAGGATAAGTAATGGATAATGGCAAACAGGCTCTCTTACCAGACCCAGATCTTTGTCTATAGACAAAGAAGAACAATTATACTGTAAATAATTTCCTCCAAGGGTAGGATTAATATATTTGGCTTAATCCACTGGGACAGATTTTAAAGGAAAGTCATTGTCAAATGATCCATTAAATTTCCATTTCATATGTTAAGTGACCATGCAGCATGATATCACTGTTCTGATATGTGTTTAGTTAAGTCATGAATGACACCACACTGCCCAGCAGAAATAACAAACAGAGCAATTTAACAGGGAAACAAAGGGATACTTAAAGTTTTGAGCAGTCACTTCATTTAGATAGTATTTGATACAGCTCACTATTTAACGTCCTGTTGTACTATATTCCTTTTTGCTCATTCATGCGTATTTCTGCTACCTCATAAATCCAAGTCTCATATGGGCGGTGTCTTTAATATTGTTTCAGAGCAAATGTCCATACACATCAGATCAAATCGATGATCAATGCTTATATATTGGTCATCATATGCAGTCACTTGATGATGATTATATTACTATATCCATTCCAGAGATGCTTGCCAGTTTGTCCATCACCTCAATGCAGTCATGTGGAATTTTTTGGAAAAAGATTTAGCGCTGTAAAGGTTTTCAAAATACAGGTGTTCATCTTCCATACAGCATGATGCTGTTTCAGTTGCTTACTAGTTTCACCTGTCACCCAGGCTTCCTCAGAGCATGCACAGTACTGGGATCTGTGTCTTTCTATCTTTGCATTTGTTAATTAGTAATCACTATCAGTGAGACACATCCTGATTTCACACAGCCACACCGTAAACATTAATTCACACTAACTACTGGCCTAACACTAATTAGATATGGTCTCCTAAAGCCCCAGAGAGAACAAACACCAAATCAACACATTGAAATACCAGATACAAACTAACCAGAAACTCCCGATATCAAAGATCAAAGTCATGAGAAAAGTGGACAATCCTTTTCATGTCCCCATAATGTTCTTGAGTCATCTTCTATTGGTTCACGAGGGTGATTAGATTGGCTTGCAGGAAGTGGGCCTTTCTGCTCAGGAACAGGGGCAAGCTCCTTCGAACTGAGGAGTGGCAGCCTTTGGGACAGTCATGCCAAGATGTCAGAGAAGAGTATATGTGAGATGGCTAGCCCTTCATTCAACTTTACAAGCTAGGCATGCAGTCGACAAGTTATGCAAAGTTTGGGACGAGACATATAAATAATTTTTTCTCTTTGGCAGCTTTTCTGCGGTTGTCAATGTTTCTTTTCATGTGTTCTCTGCCACCCATTTATTCAGCTAGTTAAATCCCATTGTGTGCTGATGTGAGGTATGGCCAGGACTATGGAAAATTGTTATCAAATACTTACCATAATTTTCCTTTCCTGGCCTATCCTCACATCAGCACAGGACTCCCTCCAAAGTGGCCTTTCACAGGCTAGATTATCAAACACGTCAGTGGGGGGAGGGGCTGTCTTTTATTCAGCTAGGAAAAGGTGGTCATGTGGGCGCCAGATCAGGCGTTAACCCATTGTGTGCTGATGTGAGGATAGGCCAGGAAAGGAAAATTACGGTAAGTATTTGATAACAATTTTCCATAATATCTTCATTGGTCCCATTCCAAATTACCAATATATCATCAATAAAACGTCTACGCAATAAAATCCTTGGGTCCAGATCATATAAAACCACTTCCTCCTCCCATTTTGCCATGTACAAATTGGCAGCACTAGGCACAAATTTAGCACCCATAGTCACGTCTCTTGTTTGTAGGTAATAATTGTTTTCGTACCAAAAATAGTTGTGCTTTAAGCAAAAGTTTAAGCATTTCAAGATAAACCTGCGTTGTTTACACTCCATGTTAATATTATTTTTCAAAGCCCATTTAGCTGCTTTCAGGGGTCCCTGATGGTCAGTGTTGGTATATAAAGAGGCCACATCGCCTTGGCCATCACAATATCGCCACTCCTATCACATAGTTTCAGCAACTGTAAGGTATGCTTTGTGTCCTTTAAGTTTGCCCTAGTTTCCTTAACAAGAGGTTGTAGACGTATATCAATATATTCCCCAAGCCTGGAAGTAAATGACTATTCTGCTTACAATGGGTCTACCCGGAGGGCGGTTTTGTTCTTATGTATCTTGGGGTTGTAGTAGTAGATGATAGGTAGTCTACATGCTGTGGGTACCAAATATTTTTATTCATGCTTATTCAGAATCCTCCTCTCTGCCCCCTAGCGAACCAGGGTTTCCAATTCACTCTTGAATTATTATAATGATAATAGGGTTTCTTATGAGTAAATAGTGGTCCTTGGTGATTTCCTGCATTTTCCTCCACATACTGAGCTGATGGTGGATCCCTATTTTGTGGTCTAGCATTTGGCTGTGATTGATTGTACTGCCGAGAAGCATGGGGGGGATCTTCTCCCCCATATTGCTGTTTTCTACATAGTTTCCCTCTCTATTGGGAGATGTGTGGGGGGGGGGGGGCTGTATTGGTGGCACAACCAACATTGGCTTGCCATCTACATACCTGTTTGTTCTGATAATCCCCCAAATCGCAAAGATATTTTTTGCTTATTGTTCTTATTTTCTGTACCTTTCTTTTGTATGCTTTTGTGGAGTTCACAAATATGCTTCCATATTCAGTAGTTTCTTTGAGGGGCTCAATTTTATCTCTAATGTCCTTTATCTGACTTTCTATCATTCTCATTTTTCTCTGTTTTAGAAAATCCATAACATTCATAGTTACATAGTTAGCAAGGTTGAATAAAGACACCAGTCCATCCCAAGTGAGTATGGGTGTGTGTCTACAATTGTCCCTAACCCTGTACATCGCAAACACTCACATCAGTCCATGCTCTCAATCCAAGGTCCTCATTCATATACTAGGGCCAATTTTAGACAGAAGCCAATTAACCTACCAACATGTCTTTGTCGTGTGGAAGGAAACCGGAGTGCCTGGAGGAAGCCCATACAGACACAGGGGGAACATGCAAGCTCCAGGCAGGTGGTGTCTGTGTTGTGTAGTGTCGTGGTTGGGATTTGAACCAGCAACCCTTTTTGCTGCTAGGTGAGAGTACTGCCCACTACACCACTGTGCCGCTCAACCTTCCTTTCCTTCCCATTGAAAAAAGTATACATTCGTCAATGTCTTAGCCCGTATTGGTACATCCCCCCTAAGTTTCCTAAGGACCATATTGTCCTTCAGATATTTTTCCATAGTGGATATGTCCCATCAAATATTACTCTTCTTGTCCATGTTATGTCCTAAATTTCGAAACAGATGTGCAATATCATCTTTGTTTACTGTTTCTGAAAATAAATCTTCCAGATCTAATTCTCTATTATCAAAAAATTAGAATAGATCCATGGTTGCTACCAGCAAGTATATGAGATAAGTAACAATCTAAACACTGGAAATCTTGCAAGCTACCATAAACATATAATACTGTAAGTTCTTGTGTGGAAAGCTGCTAGCACTGATCCTGTCCTATATGATCGTGCAATCAGCATAAAATAAAAGAAAGCACTGCGCTAACCTGTACTAATTATTTCCCTGTCTACTTCCACATAAATATACACGCTAGACTATATCTATAGCAAAACAAATATATAAAGTGCTCTAGTGACAAAACGAATTATCCATAAAGTGACTCTGTGCAACAGCATAATGCAACATATAAAATAATAACATCATCTGTCATAAAAGAAAGTCCATTGTTTAAGTGCTCAAATTGTCTACACAAACGTGCTCAAGTGCACTAAAACTGCTAGGTTCTATGTTGACAAATTCATGTGAAGACGTGTCAATATAAAATTATATATAAAGTTAATTCCAAAACTTAAAAATCCCAAAAACTGGTTATAGCAAGTATGTCCTTGTGTCCACTCAGGTGCTCCCCCCTTCTGTATATGCGCTTATCTTTAGAGCGTGTGACCTTGCAATTAAACTTGGTCAAAACACGCATATGAACCACCTCTGGGTTCGGACACACAATTAAGAGAAGGCTTGCCAGATAAACCAAAGGTTGTCTATAAACGTGCCCCAAATTTGAGGGCTAAATTAGTACATAATGTTGTTGAACCACCTCCATCCAGTCCAGTGATGTTTTGGGACACCAAGGGCTTTCACAGTTGTGGCAGATGTTATAGTTGCACAAGGATTACAAATAACTCGAGGAAATTGAAAATATTTATTAATCCTAACACCCATCGCTGGATAGCAAGAGTGGATTACCACCGCTGGAATCTTTTTTTTATTTTTAATAAAGGAAATTTGCAACCGTGTGTGTGTGAGTTTTAAAAAAAATTTACACTTTCTTTGTGAAATGGTAGGAGTACTTTTGTACCCCCTTACCATTTCAAACAGGGGGGGGCCAGGATCTGGGGGTCCCCTTGTTAAAGGGAGCTTCCAGATTCTGATAAGCCCCCTGCCAGCAGACCCCCACAACCACCAGCCATGGTTGTGGGGATGAGGACCTTGTCCTCATCAACATGGAAACAAGGTGTTTTGGGGGGGACCCCAAAGCATCCTCCCAATGTGGAGGGCATGTAGCCTGATACGGTTCAGGAGGGGGGTGCCCCCCTCTTTTCCTGTGGCCTGCCAGGTTGCATGCTCAGATAAAGGTTCTGGTATGGATTTTTGGGGGGAACTCCATTCTGTTTTAAATTTGGCGTGGAGTTCCCCTTAAAATCCATACCAGCGGCTTTTCAAATTTGCCGCGAACACCCCAAATTGTTTGCTGTTCGGTGAACAGGCGAACAGGCAATGTTTGAGTCGAACATGAGTTTGACTCGAACTCGAAGCTCATCCCTAGTCAGGAGACGGCAAGCATGTCCTGGACTTATGCCACACACAGCTTTCTCTATCACATAATACTATCAGACTCTACTTAGCTGGCATCCAGCATTCCGTCTCCTTACAGGACCCTGCCAAGCCATCCCTGTTTCCAGCCCACAGAGTACAATCCATCCTACGCGGTATCCAGAGGCAGCAGCTTGTAACCAATAGCAAGCGCCTACCCATCACTAGTGCCATCTTATGGCCAAGCGAGTTCACCACCACAGGCCCCATCTGTCATGTACTGCGCAGACGCCACCTGACATGCCGACAAGATCACTCTGTCCTACACCTCGTAGTTTCCAAAACGCAACAGTCCGGACTCGAGGTAGACATCAAGCTATTCCAAACCCACAACGCCTGGTGCCCAGTGGCGATTCTAGACCAGATGTCTCATCTGCCCATGAGCGTAGAAGATCAAAGAAGCGGTAACAGGAGCATCACCAGGATTACCCTTGTTGGGACCCATAATGCCTGTATTTTCAACTTAAATGTGAGTTGACAACTGTATGTTTATTAAAGTTTTAGAAAACGTCTACACTCAGAGGTGCCTCCCTCCTTGTCTTTTTGTTTCATCTGCCCAACCTATCGGATTACAGCCCGTTGCTACCTTTCCTTACCAACCCTCTGAGTGGTAGCCAGTTCACCAGACACATTAGGATCCTCTTGCTTAACTTAGGCCCTGACCCTGGCCGCTATTCTGGACATTCCTTCTGGATCGGAGCAGCGCCAGCCACATCACAACATGGGTGCTGGACCATGTCATCAAGAACTTGGGCAGGTGGAAATCTGCTTGCTTTGCTCGATATATTCTGAATCCTCAAGCAGAGATGTCATAAGCCTTTAGTAAGCTTGTTAACCACCTCAATACAGGACACTTAAACCCCCTTCCTTCCCAGACCAATTTTCAGCTTTCAGTGCTCTCTCACTTTGAATGACAATTACTCAGTCATGCTACACTGTAGCATGAAATGCATTTTTTATCATTTTGTTCACACAAATAGAGCTTTCTTTTGGTGGTATTTATTCACCACTTAATTTATTATTTTTTGTAATATAAGCAAAAAAGAGCGAATATTTTGAAAAAAAAAACAAGATTTTCTACTTTTTCTTTTAAAAGAAACAGCAAAAATCTAATTTTGGTGAAAATTTAGGCCAAAATTTATTTTACTATATGTCTTTGCTAAAAAAGAATCCTGATAAGTGTATGATCATTGGTTTGTGTGAAAGTTATAGAGCCTACAAGCCATGCTATGCATTATTGAAAATGTATTAATCCTAATGCACTGATGGCCTATCACAATTCTTGAGGCCCTAAAATGTCAGGACAGTACAATAACCCCCCAAATGACCCCTTTTTGGAAAGAAGACAGTCTGCGGTATTTAGTAAGAGGCATAGTGAATTTTTTGAAGTTGCAATTTTTCCCCCACAATGCTTTGGAAAATTAATAAATATATATATATTTTTTTTCTTCACTAAATTATCATATTTACAAGTTATTTCTCACACATGATGCAGTTGCAATTACACCCCAAAATACATTCTGCTATTCATCCTGAGTATGGAGATACCCCATGTGTGAGACTTTTCCACAGCCTGGCCACATGAAGAGGCCCAACATCCATATAGCACCATCAGGCGTTCTAAAGGCATAAATTACACATTTCATTTCCTGAGTATCTATCACATTTTTGAAGGCCCTGGAGCATCAGAACAATGATATTACCCACAAAGTGACCCAATTTTGGAAAGAAAACACCCCATTGTATATTCTATGAGGCATAATGAGTCTTTTGAACATGTAATTTCTTTCCACAAGTTTTTGTAAAATGTGGAAAGAAAATTAAAACCTATTTTTTTTCTCACAAAGATGTCAATTTAGAAGATCTTTCTAACACGTAGCATGTACATAGCCAAAATGACACCCCAAAATACATTCTGCTACTCGTCCTGAGTATGGCAATACCCCACGTGTCAGACTTTCCACAACCTGGCCACATACAGAAGCCCAACATGCAAGTAGCACCTTCAGGCTTCTAACATATAGCATGTACACACCAAGAATTACATCCCAAAATACAATCTGCTGAGCAAAGAGTAAAAAAAAAGGCTCACCTGTGGTTTTAGCAGGCAAGAACACCGTTCCAGAGCAGTCAAAGCATTTTCTAGACAGCCAAAGGAAATGTCCAGGAATTGTCCAGGCAGCAGACAGATATGGAAAGTATGAACATGGTTCAGTACAGTCCAAGGTTTAGCAGGCAGTTCAGGCATAGGCATGGCCAGTTCAGGTGGCAGGCAAAGGCATGGTCAGTTCAGGTGGCAGTCACAGGCATGGCCAGTTCAGGTGGCAGGCAAAGGCATGGCCAGTTCAGGTGGCAGGCAAAGGCATGGCCAGTTCAGGTGGCAGGCAAAGGCATGGCCAGTTCAGGTGGCAGGCAAAGGCATAGCCAGTTCAGGTGGCAGGCACAGGCATGGCCAGTTCAGGTGGCAGGCAAAGGCATGGCCAGTTCAGGTGGCAGGCAAAGGCAGGGCCAGTTCAGATGGCAGCAGGTGGCACTTTGTACATTGGGCCTTGGTCAGGTAAGACCTGAGGACAGGGGTAGAGGCTTCTTCCCACCCAAATCTCTATGAAGCCTCAGAGCAGGGGCGGGCTGGGCCGGGGGACAGGGTGGAAATTTCCCCCCAGGCCGGTGCCTACATTATGTTTAAAACGGCCGTTGGCTGTTTGTTTATTTATTTATTTTTTTATGCTGTGACAGCGGCCGGGGTCACACAGTTCTCTTAACTCTGGCCGCAGCCGCCGCCGATTGGCTGGCTCAATGCTGCTGCCCAGCCTGCATTGTGGGAGTTGTAGTTCAGCTGCTCTAAAGCTCCTGGAGGTGTGAGCGCAGCAGACTACAATTCCCACCTCCCAGGAGTCTCAGAGGCAGGCCAAGTGTGTGTGGCACGTCATGGGAGGGGACACCCGGCGTCAAGAACGTCACGTCGCAAGTGACCTAGGAGGAGTGGCTAGCTGCAGTCTGCAGAGGAGACGAGACCTGCTACATCACCCCCACCCCCGAAGAATGGCAAGGACCTGGCGCAGTGTCTCCAGTGCTCTCAATCAACGCTGCCCAGCCTGAAGTAAGGTATCTGTACTAACCTTCACAGAATGGGAAAAGTTAGTCATCATGACAATTTAAAATGTTGGCAGTGGCAGCGTGTTTTTTTTTCTAACCCCCTCCCCCCCACCAGCGGACTTAACCCCCCCCCCCCCCACCAGCGGACTTAACACCCCCCACCACCAGCAGACTTAACACCCTCCCCCCCACCAGCGGACTTAACACCCCCCCCACCAGCGGACTTAACACCCTCCCCCCACCAGCGGACTTAACACCCCCCACCAGCGGACTTAACACCCTCCCCCCACCAGCGGACTTAATACCCTCCCCCCCACCAGCGGACTTAACACCCTCCCCCCCACCAGCGGACTTAAAGTGGTTGTAAACCCTTACAAA
The DNA here is from genome assembly GCF_037356315.1 of Lithobates pipiens. Lineage (NCBI taxonomy): Eukaryota > Metazoa > Chordata > Amphibia > Anura > Ranidae > Lithobates > Lithobates pipiens. Next base: position 155,137,612 of record NW_027507791.1, on the reverse strand, counting down.
CCACTTTGACCTACAGTTTAGCCTAGATTAAGGCTTACCTGTAGGTCCAAGAAATATCTCCCAAACCTATACGATTTAGGAGATATTTGCCCGAAGACGGGCACCACTGTCTACGGCGCAGGCGCACTGAGCGTGGCATCCTCGATAACAAAGATGCCGCGCAATGCCGCGCGTCTCGGCTTCCGTGCGCATGCACGGGAGTGACGTCATTGCGGCTTCACCCAATGACAGTGGCAGAGCTGCGAGACCCACCGAGAAGAAGGATTCGGCGGACTACAGGGGACAGCGGTGACTTCGCTGGCTCCTGTGTCAGGTAAGTGACACATAATGGGCTACTATGCAATGCATAGTAGTCCATTATGCTTTGCCTTTGCAGGGAATGAAAGAGGAAGTAAACTCATCAGGGTTTACTTCCTCTTTAACACCCTCCCCCCCACCAGCGGACTTAACACCCCCCCACCAGCGGACTTAACACCCCCCACCAGCGGACTTAACACCCCCACCAGCGGACTTAACACCCTCCCCCCACCAGCGGACTTAACACCCTCCCCCGCACAAGCGGACTTAACACCCTCCCCCCCACCAGCAGACTTAACACCCCCCACCAGCGGACTTAACACCCTCCCCCACCAGCAGACTTAACACCCCCCCAGCGGACTTAAAGAGGAAGTAAACCCTGATGGGTTTACTTCCTCTGTGATTCCCTGCAAAGGTAAAGCATAAGGGACTACTATGCACATGCGCCGTAGACAGCGGTGGCTGTCTTCAGGTAAATATCTCCTAACCCGTGTAGGTTTAGGAGATATTTCTTGGACCTACAGGTAAGCCTTAATCTAGGCTTACCTGTAGGTCAAAGTGGTTTGTAAGGGTTTACAACCACTTTAACACCCTCCTCCGTTATAATCATCCGTTATAAAACCAGGTGGGCATGGATGGTGAGTTGATTCGGTGGTTCAATGGGCCACATGACTGGACTTGCCCCCCAGGCCTAAGGCTGCCAGCCCTCCCCTGGCTTACCTGTAGGTCAAAGTGGTTTGTAAGGGTTTACAACCACTTTAACACCCTCCCCCGTTATAATCATCCGTTATAAAACCAGGTGGGCATGGATGGTGAGTTGATTCGGTGGTTCAATGGGCCACATGACTGGACTTGCCCCCCAGGCCTAAGGCTGCCAGCCCTCCCCTGCCTCCAGACCCTAATCCGAGAAAATCTAAGACCTGGAGAAAAATGTTTTCTTCACTCGGAAAACTTTTTCTGGAGCCCCTCACATGTGAGACCCCTGTGCTGTACAGTGGCAGGGCAAATTATCAGTTCAGGAGGAAGGCAAAAAGCATGGTCATTTAACAGACCGAGGTCAATTCACATTGAAGGCAAAAACATGTTTGGCAGAGGCATAGTCGTTTAACAGTCCGGGTCATATACAGAAATGGCAGAAAGTGGAAACTGGAAAGAAATCATCTTCACTTTACTAATAGTGTAGTGAAGTATGATCGCTTCGATAGCAAGCTCCAATTCAGAGGCCTGGCTGGGCAGGACAGTCTGGACAGTAGTATCGGGTGTCGTGGCGAATTCCTCTACTTGAACACACACAACATTTTTGGGGGGGTTTGCGACCTGTTTGGGTAGGAGGGAGGATTTCAGGAAAGTGCCTTTCATGGAGTCTGGCTACTGCATCAGAGCGAACTAGTTGAGTGGGTTGGCCATGGGGATAGACAAGGGCTTTGATTACATCTTGTTGGAATTTTAGATAGGTCAGGGAACTTTGGGTGCTCTTAGAAAAAATAATATATGAATTGAACATGGCTAGTTGCATCAAATAATTGGCGACTTTCTTGTACCAAAACAGTGATCTCCTGGTGGCAAAGTAGGGCTGCATCATCTGGTCATTCACATCCACCCTCCCATGTATAGGTTATACTCATGGATACATTTTGGCTTCTGGATGGGGCCTTTTCTTCTCTGCAGTTCCACCAATGTATCATTGTGTATTGTGGAAAGGATGTAGACATCTCTTTTTTTATCTCTCCACTTCAGCGCTAGTATCTCTTCAGTCCGCATACTTACCATTTCACCCTGTTTTAATTTCTTGGCGACCAATGTCAGTGATAAGCCTTTGCGGTTGGTCCATGCTGTCCCACACGCCACAGTCTGCTTTAGGTACAGATGGAGACTTGTGTAGAAATTGTCTACATATATGTGGTAACCTTTCCCAAGCAATGGTTGGATCAGCTGCCAGACAATTTTGACACTTGTTCCCATGTAGGTAGGGCATCCAGAGGGGTCTCATTGATGGGATGCTCTGTTGCTAGCATCTGGCCTATCTTCTAGGAAGGTTGCAGAACTGCTGGTGGATGCTTGCCTATCCCAGAGTGCTGCACTGCCAGTGGATGCCCGCATATCATCCTGGAGTGCTGCGCTGCCGGTGGATGCCTGCATATCATCCTGGAGTGCTGCGCTGCTGGTGGATGTCTGTGCTGCTCATTTCTCCCATTTCTCCTTGTTAGGATTCTATCTTCCTCGGTTTCCATCTCGGAGCCACTGCTTTCCACTGGCTCATAATCGCTATCCGAGTCTGAAGGAGAGAGTTCCCCGCTACTCTTGTCCGACATACTCTGGAGTATCTGGAAAGCCTCCTCTGTGCTGTACAACCTTTTAGTCACGTTGACGGGCAGATGTCAGATGGCGGGCAGCAGATATCAGATGGCAGGCTTCAGATGGTGGGCGGGAGATGTCAGATGGCGGGCGGCAGATTGGTCAGATGGTGGGTGGCAGATGTGCCTGATGGCTGGCGGCAGATGTGCCTGATGGCAGGCGTCAGATGTGCCTCATGGCGGGCGTCAGATGTGCCTGATGGCGGGCATCAGATGTGCCTGATGGCAGACGGCAGATGTGCCAGATGGCGGGCGTCAGATGTGCCTGATGGCAGATGGCAGATGTGCCAGATGTTAGCGGGAGGCAAATGTGTCTGATGGCAGGCGTCAGATGTGCCTTATGATGGCGGGCAGACGTGCCTGATGGTGGCGGGCAGACGTGCCTGATGGTGGCGGGCTGACGTGCCTGATGGTGGCGGGCAGATGTGCCTGATGGTGGTGGATGGCTGCGCCTGATGATGGCGGACAGATGCATCTGATGATGGCGGACAGATGCGCCTGATGGTGGCGGGCTGACGTGCCTGATGGTGGCGGGCAGATGTGCCTGATGGTGGTGGATGGCTGCGCCTGATGATGGCGGACAGATGCATCTGATGATGGCGGACAGATGCGCCTGGTGATGGCGGGCAGATGCGCCTGATGATGGAAGGTGGCTGATGTGTCAGATGGTGGGCGGCTGATGTGCCCGCTGTTGAAGGGCTGATGTGCTGGCTGTTGGCGGGCTGATGCGCCCGCTGTTGGCAGACAGATGTGCCCGCTGTTGGCGGACAGATATGCCCGCTGTTCTGTATGACAGGTGTTTTTGGTACACTCTGTTTTTGGGACACTGTGTTTTGGGGACACTGTGTATTTTGGGGACACTGTGTGTTTTGGGGGACACTAGCTGGGTGATCAGTGGGTAAACAGCGGACAAACAGCTATAAACTCACTGATCTCCCGCCTGTAGCACAGATCTCTCTTCTTCTCCTCACTGACAGGCTCTGTGTGAGGAGAGGAAAAGATGAGAGCAGTTACAACAGCTCTCTATTGACATTACATGATGACTGTGATTGGACACAATCACATGTCACTCCTGTCGTATACTGCTCTGCAGTCTCTGGGGGGGGCACAGGCAGATCGGGATCGCGCACAGCCATCGTGCGGATCAGGAGGGCAAATTACATTGCCCTCCTGCCGATCCGAGATGCGGCATGTGCGGGGGACATGCGCACATCAGGACCACGCAGCTGTGCGGGAGCACAACCGCACAATCCCGCTACTTCTGACAGGATGGTCAGGAACATCCGGTCAGAAGTAGAGAGCTCCCACCCGGCCATTAATATGCAGTGGCCGGGTGGGAAGTGGTTAAGTAGTATGTTACCAGCTCAATAAAATATTTACCTCCCGATCCAAGTGTTCTTGTTCTTGCCCTTTTCTTGGCATACTGTCCAGCCAACCAGGGCACACTTCAGGTCTACTTTATGTTGTTAGTCTTGTGGCATGTTTATGTGGTTCATATCTCTCCAGGTTATAGGGCTTTGACCATAAACAAGAAGGCCAGTATGGTGGCCTGAATCTTTGGGAGGAGCCCGGGGGCTACTTAAGCAGACCACCCACCTGTGGTCTTTGTCAGTTCCAGTGCGCGGTACCCTCCCACCCATTCCCATTTTCAGGGCACTTCTCTAAAAACACATCCTCTCTACAACCATTCACTGACTTATCTTGGGTATGCCCCCTTTTCTTGGCATACCATCCAGCTGACCAGGCCACACCTCAGGTTTACTTTATGTTGTTAGTCTTGTGGTGTGTTTATGTTGTTCACATCTCTCCTGGTTATAAGGTTCCGACCATAAATATATATGTAGCTAGAGTAGAGATACATCTTATAATGGAAAGTCATTAAAATTATTTTTCTGCTGTATATATAAATAAAACTGTCACAAAATTAAATTGCACTTGCAATAATGGTAATCATACCATTTTGCCACCCTTGCTAACAGCTGGTGCCATTTTGTACACATTTTAAGATGATCTACTAATAAATCAAGTGAGGTGAGACTTGTTGCACTTCCCAGCAGCCTTTTCCTTATTACAACACTTGTAGTAGTCATAGTACATGCAAAACTTGTTTGTCACAAGACATGTTACTGATTACAACATTTTTTATATCACTCATAGAGCTCCAAAAAAATAGGGCAAAGGTACACAGACAAAATTCTAGTCTAGCCTAAATGTATTACTAGTGCTTATCTTATACTGGCATAATTTCTGTAATATATATATATATATATATATATATATATATATATATATA